>NC_138550.1:139777909-140399110 GCF_964273705.1 Natrix helvetica
TAGGGTTAGGGTTAGCTGTCCATGAACTCTAAGAGCAAAACCGACATCGCCATTGGATTCACAGCCCCTCGGAATGGTTAGGAGGGGGCACGCGTTTTGAGCCCACCTTATGTACATTTCCTGGCAAAATACATGGGAAAATCCCATTCAGGAAAATTCCACTTAGGGTTAGGGTTAGCTCTCCATGAATTCTCCGAGCAAACCGGACATCGCCATTGGATTCAGAGCCCCTCGGAATGGTTAGGAGGGGGCACGCCTTTTGAGCCCACCTTATGTACTTTGCTGACAAAATACATGGGAAAATACCATTCGGGAAAATTCCACTTAGGGTTAGGGTAAGCTGTCCATGAATTCTAAGAGCAAAACCGACATCGCCATTGGATTCACAGCCCCTTGGAATGGTTAGGAGGGGGCACGCCTTTTGAGCCCACCTTATGTACATTTCCTGGCAAAATACATGGGAAAATCCCATTCGGGAAAATTCCACTTAGGGTTAGGGTTAGCTGTCCATGAATTCTAAGAGCAAAACCGACATCGCCATTGGATTCACAGCCCCTCGGAATGGTTAGGAGGGGGCACGCGTTTTGAGCCCACCTTATGTACATTTCCTGGCAAAATACATGGGAAAATCCCATTCGGGAAAATTCCACTTAGGGTTAGGGTTAGCTGTCCATGAATTCTAAGAGCAAAACCGACATCGCCATTGGATTCCCAGCCCCTCGGAATGGTTAGGAGGGGGCACGCCTTTTGAGCTAGCCTTATGTACATTTCCTGACAAAATACATGGGAAAATCCCATTCGGGAAAATTCTACTTAGGGTTAGGGTTAGCTTTCCATGAATTCTCAGAGCAAAACTGACATCGTCATTGGATTCACAGCCCCTCAGAATGGTTAGGAGGGGGCACGCCTTTTGAGCCCACCTTATGTACATTTCCTGACAGAATACATGGAAAAATCCCATTCTGGAAAATTCCACTTAGGGTTAGCTGTCCATGAATTCTCAAAGTAAAACGGACATCGCCATTGGATTCACAGCCCCTCGGAATGGTTAGGAGGGGGCACGCCTTTTGAGCCCACCTCATGTACATTTCCTGGTAAAATATATGGGAAAATCCCATTCGGGAAAATTCCACTTCGGGTTAGGGTTAGCACTCCATGAATTCTCAGAGAAAAACGGATATCCCCATTGGATTCACAGCCCCTCGGAATGGTTAGGAGGGGGCACGCCTTTTGAGCCCACCTTATGTACATTTCCTGGCAAAATACATGGGAAAATCCCATTCGGGAAAATTCCACTTAGGGTTAGGGTTAGCTGTCCATGAATTCTAAGAGCAAAACCAACATCGCCATTGGATTTAGATGTCCTGGGAATGGTTAGTAGGGGGCACGCCATTTGAGCCCACCTTATGTACATTTCCTGCCAAAATACATGGGAAAATCCCATTCAGGAAAATTCCACTTAGGGTTAGGGTTAGCTCTCCATGAATTCTCCGAGCAAACCGGACATCGCCATTGGATTCAGAGCCCCTCGGAATGGTTAGGAGGGGGCACGCCTTTTGAGCCCACCTTATGTACTTTGCTGACAAAATACATGGGAAAATACCATTCGGGAAAATTCCACTTAGGGTTAGGGTAAGCTGTCCATGAATTCTAAGAGCAAAACCGACATCGCCATTGGATTCACAGCCCCTCGGAATGGTTAGGAGGGGGCACGCCTTTTGAGCCCACCTTATGTACATTTCCTGGCAAAATACATGGGAAAATCCCATTGGGAAAATTCCACTTAGGGTTAGGGTTAGCAGTCCATGAATTCTAAGAGCAAAACCGACATCGCCATTGGATTCACAGCCCCTCGGAATGGTTAGGAGGGGGCACGCCTTTTGAGCTAGCCTTATGTACATTTCCTGGCAAAATTCATGGGAAAATCCCATTCGGGAAAATTCCACTTAGGGTTAGGGTTAGCTCTCCATGAATTCTAAGAGCAAAACCGACATCGCCATTGGATTCACAGCCCCTAGGTATTGTTAGGAAGAAGCACGCCTTTTGAGCCCACCTTATGTACATTTCCTGGCAAAATACATGGGAAAATCCCATTCGGGAAAATTCCACTTAGGGTTAGGGTTAGCTGTCCATGAACTCTAAGAGCAAAACCGACATCGCCATTGGATTCACAGCCCCTCGGAATGGTTAGGAGGGGGCACGCGTTTTGAGCCCACCTTATGTACATTTCCTGGCAAAATACATGGGAAAATCCCATTCGGGAAAATTCCACTTAGGGTTAGGGTTAGCTGTCCATCAATTCTAAGAGCAAAACCGACATCGCCATTGGATTCCCAGCCCCTCGGAATGGTTAGGAGGGGGCACGCCTTTTGAGCTAGCCTTATGTACATTTCCTGGCAAAATTCATGGGAAAATCCCATTCGGGAAAATTCCACTTAGGGTTAGGGTTAGCTGTCCATGAATTCTAAGAGCAAAACCGACATCGCCATTGGATTCACAGCCCCTCGGAATGGTTAGTAGGGGGCACGCCTTTTGAGCCCACCTTATGTACATTTCCTGCCAAAATACATGGGAAAATCCCATTCGGGAAAACTCAACTTAGGGTTAGGGTTAGCTCTCCATGAATTCTCAGAGCAAAACGGACATCGCCATTGGATTCAGTGCCCCTCGGTATGGTAAGGAGGGGGCACGCCTTTTGAGACCTCCTTATGCACATTTCCTTACAAAATACATGGGAAAATCCAATTCTGGAAAATTCCACTTAGGGTTAGGGTTAGCTGTCCATGAATTCTCAGAGCAAAACCGACATCGCCATTGGATTCACAGCCCCTCGGAATGGTTAGGAGGGGGCACGCGTTTTGAGCCCACCTTATGTACATTTTCTGGCAAAATACATGGGAAAATCCCATTCGGGAAAATTCCACTTAGGGTTAGGGTTAGCTGTCCATGAATTCTAAGAGCAAAACCGAAATCACCACTGGATTCACAGCCCCTCGGAATGGTTAGGAGGGGGCACGCCTTTTGAGCTAGCCTTATGTACATTTCCTGACAAAATACATGGGAAAATCCCATTCGGGAAAATTCTACTTAGGGTTAGGGTTAGCTTTCCATGAATTCTCAGAGCAAAACTGACATCGTCATTGGATTCACAGCCCCTCAGAATGGTTAGGAGGGGGCACGCCTTTTGAGCCCACCTTATGTACATTTCCTGACAGAATACATGGAAAAATCCCATTCTGGAAAATTCCACTTAGGGTTAGCTGTCCATGAATTCTCAAAGTAAAACGGACATCGCCATTGGATTCACAGTCCCTCGGAATGGTTAGGAGGGGGCACGCCTTTTGAGCCCACCTCATGTACATTTCCTGGTAAAATATATGGGAAAATCCCATTCGGGAAAATTCCACTTCGGGTTAGGGTTAGCACTCCATGAATTCTCAGAGAAAAACGGATATCCCCATTGGATTCACAGCCCCTCGGAATGGTTAGGAGGGGGCACGCCTTTTGAGCCCACCTTATGTACATTTCCTGGCAAAATACATGGGAAAATCCCATTCGGGAAAATTCCACTTAGGGTTAGGGTTAGCTGTCCATGAATTCTAAGAGCAAAACCAACATCGCCATTGGATTTAGATGTCCTGGGAATGGTTAGTAGGGGGCACGCCATTTGAGCCCACCTTATGTACATTTCCTGCCAAAATACATGGGAAAATCCCATTCAGGAAAATTCCACTTAGGGTTAGGGTTAGCTCTACATGAATTCTCCGAGCAAACCGGACATCGCCATTGGATTCAGAGCCCCTCGGAATGGTTAGGAGGGGGCACGCCTTTTGAGCCCACCTTATGTACTTTGCTGACAAAATACATGGGAAAATACCATTCGGGAAAATTCCACTTAGGGTTAGGGTAAGCTGTCCATGAATTCTAAGAGCAAAACCGACATCGCCATTGGATTCACAGCCCCTCGGAATGGTTAGGAGGGGGCACGC
The DNA here is from genome assembly GCF_964273705.1 of Natrix helvetica. Lineage (NCBI taxonomy): Eukaryota > Metazoa > Chordata > Lepidosauria > Squamata > Natricidae > Natrix > Natrix helvetica. Next base: position 139,781,899 of record NC_138550.1, read on the forward strand.
CTTTTGAGCCCACCTTATGTAAATTTCCTGGCAAAATACATGGGAAAATCCCATTGGGAAAATTCCACTTAGGGTTAGGGTTAGCAGTCCATGAATTCTAAGAGCAAAACCGACATCGCCATTGGATTCACAGCCCCTCGGAATGGTTAGGAGGGGGCACGCCTTTTGAGCTAGCCTTATGTACATTTCCTGGCAAAATTCATGGGAAAATCCCATTCGGGAAAATTCCACTTAGGGTTAGGGTTAGCTCTCCATGAATTCTAAGAGCAAAACCGACATCGCCATTGGATTCACAGCCCCTAGGTATTGTTAGGAAGAAGCACGCCTTTTGAGCCCACCTTATGTACATTTCCTGGCAAAATACATGGGAAAATCCCATTCGGGAAAATTCCACTTAGGGTTAGGGTTAGCTGTTCATGAACTCTAAGAGCAAAACCGACATCGCCATTGGATTCACAGCCCCTTGGAATGGTTAGGAGGGGGCACGCCTTTTGAGCCCACCTTATGTACATTTCCTGGCAAAATTCATGGGAAAATCCCATTCGGGAAAATTCCACTTAGGGTTAGGGTTAGCTGTCCATGAATTCTAAGAGCAAAACCGAAATCGCCATTGGATTCACAGCCCCTCGGAATGGTTAGTAGGGGGCACGCCTTTTGAGCCCACCTTATGTACATTTCCTGCCAAAATACATGGGAAAATCCCATTCGGGAAAATTCCACTTAGGGTTAGGGTTAGCTGTCCATGAATTCTAAGAGCAAAACCAACATCGCCATTGGATTTAGATCCCCTGGGAATGGTTAGTAGGGGGCACGCCTTTTGAGCCCACCTTATGTATATTTCCTGCCAAAATACATGGGAAAATCCCATTCAGGAAAATTCCACTTAGGGTTAGGGTTAGCTCTCCATGAATTCTCCGAGCAAACCGGACATCGCCATTGGATTCAGAGCCCCTCGGAATGGTTAGGAGGGGGCACGCCTTTTGAGCCCACCTTATGTACTTTGCTGACAAAATACATGGGAAAATACCATTCGGGAAAATTCCACTTAGGGTTAGGGTAAGCTGTCCATGAATTCTAAGAGCAAAACCGACATCGCCATTGGATTCACAGCCCCTTGGAATGGTTAGGAGGGGGCACGCCTTTTGAGCCCACCTTATGTACATTTCCTGGCAAAATACATGGGAAAATCCCATTCGGGAAAATTCCACTTAGGGTTAGGGTTAGCTGTCCATGAATTCTAAGAGCAAAACCGACATCGCCATTGGATTCCCAGCCCCTCGGAATGGTTAGGAGGGGACACGCCTTTTGAGCTAGCCTTATGTACATTTCCTGGCAAAATTCATGGGAAAATCCCATTCGGGAAAATTCCACTTAGGGTTAGGGTTAGCTGTCCATGAATTCTAAGAGCAAAACCGACATCGCCATTGGATTCAGTGCCCCTCGGTATGGTAAGGAGGGGGCACGCCTTTTGAGACCTCCTTATGCACATTTCCTTACAAAATACATGGGAAAATCCAATTCTGGAAAATTCCACTTAGGGTTAGGGTTAGCTGTCCATGAATCCTAAGAGCAAAACCGACATCGCCATTGGATTCACAGCCCCTCGGAATGGTTAGGAGGGGGCACGCGTTTTGAGCCCACCTTATGTACATTTTCTGGCAAAATACATGGGAAAATCCCATTCGGGAAAATTCCACTTAGGGTTAGGGTTAGCTGTCCATGAATTCTAAGAGCAAAACCGACATCGCCATTGGATTCACAGCCCCTCGGAATGGTTAGTAGGGGGCACGCCTTTTGAGCCCACCTTATGTACATTTCCTGCCAAAATACATGGGAAAATCCCATTCGGGAAAATTCCACTTAGGGTTAGGGTTAGCTGTCCATGAATTCTAAGAGCAAAACCAACATCGCCATTGGATTTAGATCCCCTGGGAATGGTTAGTAGGGGGCACGCCTTTAGAGCCCACCTTATGTACATTTCCTGGCAAAATACATGGGAAAATCCCATTCGGGAAAATTCCACTTAGGGTTAGGGTAAGCTGTCCATGAATTCTAAGAGCAAAACCGACATCACCATTGGATTCACAGCCCCTTGGAATGGTTAGGAGGGGGCACGCCTTTTGAGCCCACCTTATGTACATTTCCTGGCAAAATACATGGGAAAATCCCATTCGGGAAAATTCCACTTAGGGTTAGGGTTAGCTGTCCATGAATTCTAAGAGCAAAACCGACATCGCCATTGGATTCACAGCCCCTCGGAATGGTTAGGAGGGGGCACGCGTTTTGAGCCCACCTTATGTACATTTCCTGGCAAAATACATGGGAAAATCCCATTCGGGAAAATTCCACTTAGGGTTAGGGTTAGCTGTCCATGAATTCTAAGAGCAAAACCGACATCGCCATTGGATTCCCAGCCCCTCGGAATGGTTAGGAGGGGGCACGCCTTTTGAGCTAGCCTTATGTACATTTCCTGGCAAAATTCATGGGAAAATCCCATTCGGGAAAATTCCACTTAGGGTTAGGGTTAGCTGTCCATGAATTCTAAGAGCAAAACCGACATCGCCATTGGATTCACAGCCCCTCGGAATGGTTAGTAGGGGGCACGCCTTTTGAGCCCACCTTATGTACATTTCCTGCCAAAATACATGGGAAAATCCCATTCGGGAAAACTCAACTTAGGGTTAGGGTTAGCTCTCCATGAATTCTCAGAGGAAAACGGACATCGCCATTGGATTCAGTGCCCCTCGGTATGGTAAGGAGGGGGCACGCCTTTTGAGACCTCCTTATGCACATTTCCTTACAAAATACATGGGAAAATCCAATTCTGGAAAATTCCACTTAGGGTTAGTGTTAGCTGTCCATGAATTCTAAGAGCAAAACCGACATCGCCATTGGATTCACAGCCCCTCGGAATGGTTAGGAGGGGGCACGCGTTTTGAGCCCACCTTATGTACATTTTCTGGCAAAATTCATGGGAAAATCCCATTCGGGAAAATTCCACTTAGGGTTAGGGTTAGCTGTCCATGAATTCTAAGCGCAAAACCGAAATCACCATTGGATTCACAGCCCCTAGGTATTGTTAGGAAGAAGCACGCCTTTTGAGCCCACCTTATGTACATTTCCTGGCAAAATACATGGGAAAATCCCATTCGGGAAAATTCCACTTAGGGTTAGGGTTAGCTGTCCATGAATTCTAAGAGCAAAACCAACATCGCCATTGGATTTAGATGTCCTGGGAATGGTTAGTAGGGGGCACGCCTTTTGAGCCCACCTTATGTACATTTCCTGCCAAAATACATGGGAAAATCCCATTCAGGAAAATTCCACTTAGGGTTAGGGTTAGCTCTCCATGAATTCTCCGAGCAAACCGGACATCGCCATTGGATTCAGAGCCCCTCGGAATGGTTAGGAGGGGGCACGCCTTTTGAGCCCACCTTATGTACTTTGCTGACAAAATACATGGGAAAATACCATTCGGGAAAATTCCACTTAGGGTTAGGGTAAGCTGTCCATGAATTCTAAGAGCAAAACCGACATCGCCATTGGATTCACAGCCCCTCGGAATGGTTAGGAGGGGGCACGCCTTTTGAGCCCACCTTATGTACATTTCCTGGCAAAATACATGGGAAAATCCCTTTCGGGAAAATTCCACTTAGGGTTAGGGTTAGCTGTCCATGAATTCTAAGAGCAAAACCGACATCGCCATTGGATTCACAGCCCCTCGGAATGGTTAGGAGGGGGCACGCGTTTTGAGCCCACCTTATGTACATTTCCTGGCAAAATACATGGGAAAATCCCATTCGGGAAAATTCCACTTAGGGTTAGGGTTAGCTGTCCATGAATTCTAAGAGCAAAACCGACATCGCCATTGGATTCCCAGCCCCTCGGAATGGTTAGGAGGGGGCACGCCTTTTGAGCTAGCCTTATGTACATTTCCTGGCAAAATTCATGGGAAAATCCCATTCGGGAAAATTCCACTTAGGGTTAGGGTTAGCTCTCCATGAATTCTAAGAGCAAAACCGACATCGCCATTGGATTCACAGCCCCTAGGTATTGTTAGGAAGAAGCACGCCTTTTGAGCCCACCTTATGTACATTTCCTGGCAAAATACATGGGAAAATCCCATTCGGGAAAATTCCACTTAGGGTTAGGGTTAGCTGTCCATCAATTCTAAGAGCAAAACCGACATCGCCATTGGATTCACAGCCCCTCGGAATGGTTAGGAGGGGGCACGCGTTTTGAGCCCACCTTATGTACATTTTCTGGCAAAATACATGGGAAAATCCCATTCGGGAAAATTCCACTTAGGGTTAGGGTTAGCTGTCCATGAATTCTAAGAGCAAAACCGAAATCACCACTGGATTCACAGCCCCTAGGTATTGTTAGGAAGAAGCACGCCTTTTGAGCCCACCTTATGTACATTTCCTGGCAAAATACATGGGAAAATCCCATTGGGAAAATTCCACTTAGGGTTAGGGTTAGCAGTCCATGAATTCTAAGAGCAAAACCAACATCGCCATTGGATTTAGATGTCCTGGGAATGGTTAGTAGGGGGCACGCCTTTTGAGCCCACCTTATGTACATTTCCTGCCAAAATACATGGGAAAATCCCATTCAGGAAAATTCCACTTAGGGTTAGGGTTAGCTCTCCATGAATTCTCCGAGCAAACCGGACATCGCCATTGGATTCAGAGCCCCTCGGAATGGTTAGGAGGGGGCACGCCTTTTGAGCCCACCTTATGTACTTTGCTGACAAAATACATGGGAAAATACCATTCGGGAAAATTCCACTTAGGGTTAGGGTAAGCTGTCCATGAATTCTAAGAGCAAAACCGACATCGCCATTGGATTCACAGCCCCTCGGAATGGTTAGGAGGGGGCACGCCTTTTGAGCCCACCTTATGTACATTTCCTGGCAAAATACATGGGAAAATCCCATTGGGAAAATTCCACTTAGGGTTAGGGTTAGCAGTCCATGAATTCTAAGAGCAAAACCGACATCGCCATTGGATTCACAGCCCCTCGGAATGGTTAGGAGGGGGCACGCCTTTTGAGCTAGCCTTATGTACATTTCCTGGCAAAATTCATGGGAGAATCCCATTCGGGAAAATTCCACTTAGGGTTAGGGTTAGCTCTCCATGAATTCTAAGAGCAAAACCGACATTGCCATTGGATTCACAGCTCCTCGGAATGGTTAGTAGGGGTCACGCCTTTTGAGCCCACCTTATGTACATTTCCTGCCAAAATACATGGGAAAATCCCATTCGGGAAAACTCAACTTAGGGTTAGGGTTAGCTCTCCATGAATTCTCAGAGGAAAACGGACATCGCCATTGGATTCAGTGCCCCTCGGTATGGTAAGGAGGGGGCACGCCTTTTGAGACCTCCTTATGCACATTTCCTTACAAAATACATGGGAAAATCCAATTCTGGAAAATTCCACTTAGGGTTAGGGTTAGCTGTCCATGAATTCTAAGAGCAAAACCGACATCGCCATTGGATTCACAGCCCCTCGGAATGGTTAGGAGGGGGCACGCCTTTTGAGCCCACCTTATGTACATTTCCTGGCAAAATTCATGGGAAAATCCCATTCGGGAAAATTCCACTTAGGGTTAGGGTTAGCTGTCCATGAATTCTAAGAGCAAAACCGACATCGCCATTGGATTCACAGCCCCTCGGAATGGTTAGTAGGGGGCACGCCTTTTGAGCCCACCTTATGTACATTTCCTGCCAAAATACATGGGAAAATCCCATTCGGGAAAACTCAACTTAGGGTTAGGGTAAGCTGTCCATGAATTCTAAGAGCAAAACCGACATCGCCATTGGATTCACAGCCCCTCGGAATGGTTAGGAGGGGGCACGCCTTTTGAGCCCACCTTATGTACATTTCCTGGCAAAATACATGGGAAAATCCCATTGGGAAAATTCCACTTAGGGTTAGGGTTAGCAGTCCATGAATTCTAAGAGCAAAACCGACATCGCCATTGGATTCACAGCCCCTCGGAATGGTTAGGAGGGGGCACGCCTTTTGAGCTAGCCTTATGTACATTTCCTGGCAAAATTCATGGGAAAATCCCATTCGGGAAAATTCCACTTAGGGTTAGGGTTAGCTCTCCATGAATTCTAAGAGCAAAACCGACATTGCCATTGGATTCACAGCTCCTCGGAATGGTTAGTAGGGGTCACGCCTTTTGAGCCCACCTTATGTACATTTCCTGCCAAAATACATGGGAAAATCCCATTCGGGAAAACTCAACTTAGGGTTAGGGTTAGCTCTCCATGAATTCTCAGAGGAAAACGGACATCGCCATTGGATTTAGTGCCCCTCGGTATGGTAAGGAGGGGTACGCCTTTTGAGACCTCCTTATGCACATTTCCTTACAAAATACATGGGAAAATCCAATTCTGGAAAATTCCACTTAGGGTTAGGGTTAGCTGTCCATGAATTCTAAGAGCAAAACCGACATCGCCCTTGGATTCACAGCCCCTCGGAATGGTTAGGAGGGGGCACGCCTTTTGAGCCCACCTTATGTACATTTTCTGGCAAAATTCATGGGAAAATCCCATTCGGGAAAATTCCACTTAGGGTTAGGGTTAGCTGTCCATGAATTCTATGAGCAAAACCGACATCGCCATTGGATTCACAGCCCCTCGGAATGGTTAGTAGGGGGCACGCCTTTTGAGCCCACCTTATGTACATTTCCTGCCAAAATACATGGGAAAATCCCATTCGGGAAAATTCCACTTAGGGTTAGGGTTAGCTGTCCATGAATTCTAAGAGCAAAACCAACATCGCCATTGGATTTAGATCCCCTGGGAATGGTTAGTAGGGGGCACGCCTTTTGAGCCCACCTTATGTACATTTCCTGCCAAAATACATGGGAAAATCCCATTCAGGAAAATTCCACTTAGGGTTAGGGTTAGCTCTCCATGAATTCTCCGAGCAAACCGGACATCGCCATTGGATTCAGAGCCCCTCGGAATGGTTAGGAGGGGGCACGCCTTTTGAGCCCACCTTATGTACTTTGCTGACAAAATACATGGGAAAATCCCATTCGGGAAAATTATACTTAGGGTTAGGGTTAGCTGTCCATGAATTCTAAGAGCAAAACCGACATCGCCATTGGATTCACAGCCCCTCGGAATGGTTAGTAGGGGGCACGCCTTTTGAGCCCACCTTATGTACATTTCCTGCCAAAATACATGGGAAAATCCCATTCGGGAAAACTCAACTTAGGGTTAGGGTTAGCTCTCCATCAATTCTCAGAGGAAAACGGACATCGCCATTCGATTCAGTGCCCCTCGGTATGGTAAGGAGGGGGCACGCCTTTTGAGACCTCCTTTTGCACATTTCCTTACAAAATACATGGGAAAATCCAATTCTGGAAAATTCCACTTAGGGTTAGGGTTAGCTGTCCATGAATTCTAAGAGCAAAACCGAAATCACCATTGGATTCACAGCCCCTAGGTATTGTTAGGAAGAAGCACGCCTTTTGAGCCCACCTTATGTACATTTCCTGGCAAAATACATGGGAAAATCCCATTCGGGAAAATTCCACTTAGGGTTAGGGTTAGCTGTCCATGAATTCTAAGAGCAAAACCAACATCGCCATTGGATTTAGATCCCCTGGGAATGGTTAGTAGGGGGCACGCCTTTTGAGCCCACCTTATGTACATTTCCTGCCAAAATACATGGGAAAATCCCATTCAGGTAAATTCCACTTAGGGTTAGGGTTAGCTGTCCATGAATTCTAAGAGCAAAACCGACATCGCCATTGGATTCATAGCCCCTAGGTATTGTTAGGAGGAAGCACGCCTTTTGAGCCCACCTTATGTACATTTCCTGGCAAAATACATGGGAAAATCCCATTCGGGAAAATTCCACTTAGGGTTAGGGTTAGCTGTCCATGAATTCTAAGAGCAAAACCGACATCGCCATTGGATTCACAGCCCCTCGGAATGGTTAGGAGGGGGCACACCTTTTCAGGTAGCCTTATGTACATTTCCTGGCAAAATTCATGGGATAATCCCATTTGGGAAAATTCTACTTAGGGTTAGGGTTAGCTGTCCATGAATTCTAAGAGCAAAACCGACATCGCCATTGGATTCACAGCCCCTTGGAATGGTTAGGAGGGGGCACGCCTTTTGAGCCCACCTTATGTACTTTTCCTGGCAAAATACATGGGAAAATCCAATTCGGGAAAATTCCACTTATGGTTAGGGTTAGCTCTCCATGAATTACCAGAGCAAAACGGACATTGCCATTGGATTCAGAGCCCCTAGGTATTGTTAGGAGGAAGCACGCCTTTCGAGCCCACCTTATGTACATTTCCTGGCAAAATACATGGGAAAATCCCATTCGGGAAAATTCCACTTAGGGTTAGGGTTAGCTGTCCATGAATTCTAAGAGCAAAACCAACATCGCCATTGGATTTAGATGTCCTGGGAATGGTTAGTAGGGGGCACGCCATTTGAGCCCACCTTATGTACATTTCCTGCCAAAATACAGGGGAAAATCCCATTCAGGAAAATTCCACTTAGGGTTAGGGTTAGCTCTCCATGAATTCTCCGAGCAAACCGGACATCGCCATTGGATTCAGAGCCCCTCGGAATGGTTAGGAGGGGGCACGCCTTTTGAGCCCACCTTATGTACTTTGCTGACAAAATACATGGGAAAATACCATTCGGGAAAATTCCACTTAGGGTTAGGGTAAGCTGTCCATGAATTCTAAGAGCAAAACCGACATCGCCATTGGATTCACAGCCCCTCGGAATGGTTAGGAGGGGGCACGCCTTTTGAGCCCACCTTATGTACATTTCCTGGCAAAATACATGGGAAAATCCCATTGGGAAAATTCCACTTAGGGTTAGGGTTAGCAGTCCATGAATTCTAAGAGCAAAACCGACATCGCCATTGGATTCACAGCCCCTCGGAATGGTTAGGAGGGGGCACGCCTTTTGAGCTAGCCTTATGTACATTTCCTGGCAAAATTCATGGGAAAATCCCATTCGGGAAAATTCCACTTAGGGTTAGGGTTAGCTCTCCATGAATTCTAAGAGCAAAACCGACATTGCCATTGGATTCACAGCTCCTCGGAATGGTTAGTAGGGGTCACGCCTTTTGAGCCCACCTTATGTACATTTCCTGCCAAAATACATGGGAAAATCCCATTCGGGAAAACTCAACTTAGGGTTAGGGTTAGCTCTCCATGAATTCTGAGAGGAAAACGGACATCGCCATTGGATTCAGTGCCCCTCGGTATGGTAAGGAGGGGGCACGCCTTTTGAGACCTCCTTATGCACATTTCCTTACAAAATACATGGGAAAATCCAATTCTGGAAAATTCCACTTAGGGTTAGGGTTAGCTGTCCATGAATTCTAAGAGCAAAACCGACATCGCCATTGGATTCACAGCCCCTCGGAATGGTTAGGAGGGGGCACGCCTTTTGAGCCCACCTTATGTACATTTCCTGGCAAAATTCATGGGAAAATCCCATTCGGGAAAATTCCACTTAGGGTTAGGGTTAGCTGTCCATGAATTCTAAGAGCAAAACCGACATCGCCATTGGATTCACAGCCCCTCGGAATGGTTAGGAGGGGGCACGCCTTTTGAGCCCACCTTATGTACATTTCCTGGCAAAATACATGGGAAAATCCCATTGGGAAAATTCCACTTAGTTTTAGGGTTAGCAGTCCATGAATTCTAAGAGCAAAACCGACATCGCCATTGGATTCACAGCCCCTCGGAATGGTTAGGAGGGGGCACGCCTTTTGAGCTAGCCTTATGTACATTTCCTGGCAAAATTCATGGGAAAATCCCATTCGGGAAAATTCCACTTAGGGTTAGGGTTAGCTCTCCATGAATTCTAAGAGCAAAACCGACATTGCCATTGGATTCACAGCTCCTCGGAATGGTTAGTAGGGGTCACGCCTTTTGAGCCCACCTTATGTACATTTCCTGCCAAAATACATGGGAAAATCCCATTCGGGAAAACTCAACTTAGGGTTAGGGTTAGCTGTCCATGAATTCTAAGAGCAAAACCGACATCGCCTTTGGATTCACAGCCCCTCGGAATGGTTAGGAGGGGGCACGCCTTTTGAGCCCACCTTATGTACATTTCCTGGCAAAATTCATGGGAAAATCCCATTCGGGAAAATTCCACTTAGGGTTAGGGTTAGCTGTCCATGAATTCTAAGAGCAAAACCGACATCGCCATTGGATTCACAGCCCCTCGGAATGGTTAGTAGGGGGCACGCCTTTTGAGCCCACCTTATGTACATTTCCTGCCAAAATACATGGGAAAATCCCATTCGGGAAAACTCAACTTAGGGTTAGGGTAAGCTGTCCATGAATTCTAAGAGCAAAACCGACATCGCCATTGGATTCACAGCCCCTCGGAATGGTTAGGAGGGGGCACGCCTTTTGAGCCCACCTTATGTACATTTCCTGGCAAAATACATGGGAAAATCCCATTGGGAAAATTCCACTTAGGGTTAGGGTTAGCAGTCCATGAATTCTAAGAGCAAAACCGACATCGCCATTTGATTCACAGCCCCTCGGAATGGTTAGGAGGGGGCACGCCTTTTGAGCCCACCTTATGTACATTTCCTGCCAAAATACATGGGAAAATCCCATTCGGGAAAACTCAACTTAGGGTTAGGGTTAGCTCTCCATGAATTCTGAGAGGAAAACGGACATCGCCATTGGATTCAGTGCCCCTCGGTATGGTAAGGAGGGGGCACGCCTTTTGAGACCTCCTTATGCACATTTCCTTACAAAATACATGGGAAAATCCAATTCTGGAAAATTCCACTTAGGGTTAGGGTTAGCTGTCCATGAATTCTAAGAGCAAAACCGACATCGCCATTGGATTCACAGCCCCTCGGAATGGTTAGGAGGGGGCACGCCTTTTGAGCCCACCTTATGTACATTTCCTGGCAAAATTCATGGGAAAATCCCATTCGGGAAAATTCCACTTAGGGTTAGGGTTAGCTGTCCATGAATTCTAAGAGCAAAACCGACATCGCCATTGGATTCACAGCCCCTCGGAATGGTTAGTAGGGGTCACGCCTTTTGAGCCCACCTTATGTACATTTTCTGCCAAAATACATGGGAAAATCCCATTCGGGAAAACTCAACTTAGGGTTAGGGTTAGCTGTCCATGAATTCTAAGAGCAAAACCGACATCGCCATTGGATTCACAGCCCCTCGGAATGGTTAGGAGGGGGCACGCCTTTTGAGCCCACCTTATGTACATTTCCTGGCAAAATTCATGGGAAAATCCCATTCGGGAAAATTCCACTTAGGGTTAGGGTTAGCTGTCCATGAATTCTAAGAGCAAAACCGACATCGCCATTGGATTCACAGCCCCTCGGAATGGTTAGTAGGGGGCACGCCTTTTGAGCCCACCTTATGTACATTTCCTGCCAAAATACATGGGAAAATCCCATTCGGGAAAACTCAACTTAGGGTTAGGGTAAGCTGTCCATGAATTCTAAGAGCAAAACCGACATCGCCATTGGATTCACAGCCCCTCGGAATGGTTAGGAGGGGGCACGCCTTTTGAGCCCACCTTATGTACATTTCCTGGCAAAATACATGGGAAAATCCCATTGGGAAAATTCCACTTAGGGTTAGGGTTAGCAGTCCATGAATTCTAAGAGCAAAACCGACATCGCCATTGGATTCACAGCCCCTCGGAATGGTTAGGAGGGGGCACGCCTTTTGAGCTAGCCTTATGTACATTTCCTGGCAAAATTCATGGGAAAATCCCATTCGGGAAAATTCCACTTAGGGTTAGGGTTAGCTCTCCATGAATTCTAAGAGCAAAACCGACATTGCCATTGGATTCACAGCTCCTCGGAATGGTTAGTAGGGGTCACGCCTTTTGAGCCCAACTTATGTACATTTCCTGCCAAAATACATGGGAAAATCCCATTCGGGAAAACTCAACTTAGGGTTAGGGTTAGCTCTCCATGAATTCTCAGAGCAAAACGGACATGGCCATTGGATTCAGTCCCCTTCGGTATGGTAAGGAGGGGGCACGCCTTTTGAGACCTCCTTATGCACATTTCCTTACAAAATACATGGGAAAATCCAATTCAGGAAAATTCCACTTAGGGTTAGGGTTAGCTGTCCATGAATTCTAAGAGCAAAACCGACATCGCCATTGGATTCACAGCCCCTCGGAATGGTTAGTAGGGGGCACGCCTTTTGAGCCCAACTTATGTACATTTCCTGCCAAAATACATGGGAAAATCCCATTCAGGAAAATTCCACTTAGGGTTAGGGTTAGCTCTCCATGAATTCTCCGAGCAAACCGGACATCGCCATTGGATTCAGAGCCCCTCGGAATGGTTAGGAGGGGGCACGCCTTTTGAGCCCACCTTATGTACTTTGCTGACAAAATACATGGGAAAATCCCATTCGGGAAAATTATACTTAGGGTTAGGGTTAGCTGTCCATGAATTCTAAGAGCAAAACCGACATCGCCATTGGATTCACAGCCCCTCGGAATGGTTAGTAGGGGGCACGCCTTTTGAGCCCACCTTATGTACATTTCCTGCCAAAATACATGGGAAAATCCCATTCGGGAAAACTCAACTTAGGGTTAGGGTTAGCTCTCCATCAGTTCTCAGAGGAAAACGGACATCGCCATTCGATTCAGTGCCCCTCGGTATGGTAAGGAGGGGGCACGCCTTTTGAGACCTCCTTATGCACATTTCCTTACAAAATACATGGGAAAATCCCATTCAGGTAAATTCCACTTAGGGTTAGGGTTAGCTGTCCATGAATTCTAAGAGCAAAACCGACATCGCCATTGGATTCAGAGCCCATAGGTATTGTTAGGAGGAAGCACGCCTTTTGAGCCCACCTTATGTACATTTCCTGGCAAAATACATGGGAAAATCCCATTCGGGAAAATTCCACTTAGGGTTAGGGTTAGCTGTCCATGAATTCTAAGAGCAAAACCGACATCGCCATTGGATTCACAGCCCCTCGGAATGGTTAGGAGGGGGCACACCTTTTCAGGTAGCCTTATGTACATTTCCTGGCAAAATTCATGGGATAATCCCATTCGGGAAAATTCTACTTAGGGTTAGGGTTAGCTGTCCATGAATTCTAAGAGCAAAACCGACATCGCCATTGGATTCACAGCCCCTCGGAATGGTTAGGAGGGGGCACGCCTTTTGAGCCCACCTTATGTACTTTTCCTGGCAAAATACATGGGAAAATCCAATTCGGGAAAATTCCACTTATGGTTAGGGTTAGCTCTCCATGAATTACCAGAGCAAAACGGACATTGCCATTGGATTCAGAGCCCCTAGGTATTGTTAGGAGGAAGCACGCCTTTTGAGCCCACCTTATGTACATTTCCTGGCAAAATACATGGGAAAATCCCATTCGGGAAAATTCCACTTAGGGTTAGGGTTAGCTGTCCATGAATTCTAAGAGCAAAACCAACATCGCCATTGGATTTAGATCCCCTGGGAATGGTTAGTAGGGGGCATGCCTTTTGAGCCCACCTTATGTACATTTCCTGCCAAAATACATGGGAAAATCCCATTCAGGAAAATTCCACTTAGGGTTAGGGTTAGCTCTCCATGAATTCTCCGAGCAAAACGGACATCGCCATTGGATTTAGAGCCCCTCGGAATGGTTAGGAGGGGGCACGCCTTTTGAGCCCACCTTATGTACTTTGCTGACAAAATACATGGGAAAATACCATTCGGGAAAATTCCACTTAGGGTTAGGGTAAGCTGTCCATGAATTCTAAGAGCAAAACCGACATCGCCATTGGATTCACAGCCCCTCGGAATGGTTAGGAGGGGGCACGCCTTTTGAGCCCACCTTATGTACATTTCCTGGCAAAATACATGGGAAAATCCCATTGGGAAAATTCCACTTAGGGTTAGGGTTAGCAGTCCATGAATTCTAAGAGCAAAACCGACATCGCCATTGGATTCACAGCCCCTCGGAATGGTTAGGAGGGGGCACGCCTTTTGAGCTAGCCTTATGTACATTTCCTGGCAAAATTCATGGGAAAATCCCATTCGGGAAAATTCCACTTAGGGTTAGGGTTAGCTCTCCATGAATTCTAAGAGCAAAACCGACATTGCCATTGGATTCACAGCTCCTCGGAATGGTTAGTAGGGGTCACGCCTTTTGAGCCCACCTTATGTACATTTCCTGCCAAAATACATGGGAAAATCCCATTCGGGAAAACTCAACTTAGGGTTAGGGTTAGCTCTCCATGAATTCTGAGAGGAAAACGGACATCGCCATTGGATTCAGTGCCCCTCGGTATGGTAAGGAGGGGGCACGCCTTTTGAGACCTCCTTATGCACATTTCCTTACAAAATACATGGGAAAATCCAATTCTGGAAAATTCCACTTAGGGTTAGGGTTAGCTGTCCATGAATTCTAAGAGCAAAACCGACATCGCCATTGGATTCACAGCCCCTCGGAATGGTTAGGAGGGGGCACGCCTTTTGAGCCCACCTTATGTACATTTCCTGGCAAAATTCATGGGAAAATCCCATTCGGGAAAATTCCACTTAGGGTTAGGGTTAGCTGTCCATGAATTCTAAGAGCAAAACCGACATCGCCATTGGATTCACAGCCCCTCGGAATGGTTAGGAGGGGGCACGCCTTTTGAGCCCACCTTATGTAAATTTCCTGGCAAAATACATGGGAAAATCCCATTGGGAAAATTCCACTTAGGGTTAGGGTTAGCAGTCCATGAATTCTAAGAGCAAAACCGACATCGCCATTGGATTCACAGCCCCTCGGAATGGTTAGGAGGGGGCACGCCTTTTGAGCTAGCCTTATGTACATTTCCTGGCAAAATTCATGGGAAAATCCCATTCGGGAAAATTCCACTTAGGGTTAGGGTTAGCTCTCCATGAATTCTAAGAGCAAAACCGACATTGCCATTGGATTCACAGCTCCTCGGAATGGTTAGTAGGGGTCACGCCTTTTGAGCCCACCTTATGTACATTTCCTGCCAAAATACATGGGAAAATCCCATTCGGGAAAACTCAACTTAGGGTTAGGGTTAGCTGTCCATGAATTCTAAGAGCAAAACCGACATCGCCATTGGATTCACAGCCCCTCGGAATGGTTAGGAGGGGGCACGCCTTTTGAGCCCACCTTATGTACATTTCCTGGCAAAATTCATGGGAAAATCCCATTCGGGAAAATTCCACTTAGGGTTAGGGTTAGCTGTCCATGAATTCTAAGAGCAAAACCGACATCGCCATTGGATTCACAGCCCCTCGGAATGGTTAGTAGGGGGCACGCCTTTTGAGCCCACCTTATGTACATTTCCTGCCAAAATACATGGGAAAATCCCATTCGGGAAAACTCAACTTAGGGTTAGGGTAAGCTGTCCATGAATTCTAAGAGCAAAACCGACATCGCCATTGGATTCACAGCCCCTCGGAATGGTTAGGAGGGGGCACGCCTTTTGAGCCCACCTTATGTACATTTCCTGGCAAAATACATGGGAAAATCCCATTGGGAAAATTCCACTTAGGGTTAGGGTTAGCAGTCCATGAATTCTAAGAGCAAAACCGACATCGCCATTGGATTCACAGCCCCTCGGAATGGTTAGGAGGGGGCACGCCTTTTGAGCTAGCCTTATGTACATTTCCTGGCAAAATTCATGGGAAAATCCCATTCGGGAAAATTCCACTTAGAGTTAGGGTTAGCTCTCCATGAATTCTAAGAGCAAAACCGACATTGCCATTGGATTCACAGCTCCTCGGAATGGTTAGTAGGGGTCACGCCTTTTGAGCCCACCTTATGTACATTTCCTGCCAAAATACATGGGAAAATCCCATTCGGGAAAACTCAACTTAGGGTTAGGGTTAGCTCTCCATGAATTCTGAGAGGAAAACGGACATCGCCATTGGATTCAGTGCCCCTCGGTATGGTAAGGAGGGGGCACGCCTTTTGAGACCTCCTTATGCACATTTCCTTACAAAATACATGGGAAAATCCAATTCTGGAAAATTCCACTTAGGGTTAGGGTTAGCTGTCCATGAATTCTAAGAGCAAAACCGACATCGCCATTGGATTCACAGCCCCTCGGAATGGTTAGGAGGGGGCACGCCTTTTGAGCCCACCTTATGTACATTTCCTGGCAAAATTCATGGGAAAATCCCATTCGGGAAAATTCCACTTAGGGTTAGGGTTAGCTGTCCATGAATTCTAAGAGCAAAACCGACATCGCCATTGGATTCACAGCCCCTCGGAATGGTTAGGAGGGGTCACGCCTTTTGAGCCCACCTTATGTACATTTTCTGCCAAAATACATGGGAAAATCCCATTCGGGAAAACTCAACTTAGGGTTAGGGTTAGCTGTCCATGAATTCTAAGAGCAAAACCGACATCGCCATTGGATTCACAGCCCCTCGGAATGGTTAGGAGGGGGCACGCCTTTTGAGCCCACCTTATGTACATTTCCTGGCAAAATTCATGGGAAAATCCCATTCGGGAAAATTCCACTTAGGGTTAGGGTTAGCTGTCCATGAATTCTAAGAGCAAAACCGACATCGCCATTGGATTCACAGCCCCTCGGAATGGTTAGTAGGGGGCACGCCTTTTGAGCCCACCTTATGTACATTTCCTGCCAAAATACATGGGAAAATCCCATTCGGGAAAACTCAACTTAGGGTTAGGGTAAGCTGTCCATGAATTCTAAGAGCAAAACCGACATCGCCATTGGATTCACAGCCCCTCGGAATGGTTAGGAGGGGGCACGCCTTTTGAGCCCACCTTATGTACATTTCCTGGCAAAATACATGGGAAAATCCCATTGGGAAAATTCCACTTAGGGTTAGGGTTAGCAGTCCATGAATTCTAAGAGCAAAACCGACATCGCCATTGGATTCACAGCCCCTCGGAATGGTTAGGAGGGGGCACGCCTTTTGAGCTAGCCTTATGTACATTTCCTGGCAAAATTCATGGGAAAATCCCATTCGGGAAAATTCCACTTAGGGTTAGGGTTAGCTCTCCATGAATTCTAAGAGCAAAACCGACATTGCCATTGGATTCACAGCTCCTCGGAATGGTTAGTAGGGGTCACGCCTTTTGAGCCCAACTTATGTACATTTCCTGCCAAAATACATGGGAAAATCCCATTCGGGAAAACTCAACTTAGGGTTAGGGTTAGCTCTCCATGAATTCTCAGAGCAAAACGGACATCGCCATTGGATTCAGTCCCCTTCGGTATGGTAAGGAGGGGGCACGCCTTTTGAGACCTCCTTATGCACATTTCCTTACAAAATACATGGGAAAATCCAATTCAGGAAAATTCCACTTAGGGTTAGGGTTAGCTGTCCATGAATTCTAAGAGCAAAACCGACATCGCCATTGGATTCACAGCCCCTCGGAATGGTTAGTAGGGGGCACGCCTTTTGAGCCCATCTTATGTACATTTCCTGCCAAAATACATGGGAAAATCCCATTCAGGAAAATTCCACTTAGGGTTAGGGTTAGCTCTCCATGAATTCTCCGAGCAAACCGGACATCGCCATTGGATTCAGAGCCCCTCGGAATGGTTAGGAGGGGGCACGCCTTTTGAGCCCACCTTATGTACTTTGCTGACAAAATACATGGGAAAATCCCATTCGGGAAAATTATACTTAGGGTTAGGGTTAGCTGTCCATGAATTCTAAGAGCAAAACGGACATCGCCATTGGATTCAGTGCCCCTCGGTATGGTTAGTAGGGGGCACGCCTTTTGAGCCCACCTTATGTACATTTCCTGCCAAAATACATGGGAAAATCCCATTCGGGAAAACTCAACTTAGGGTTAGGGTTAGCTCTCCATCAGTTCTCAGAGGAAAACGGACATCGCCATTCGATTCAGTGCCCCTCGGTATGGTAAGGAGGGGGCACGCCTTTTGAGACCTCCTTATGCACATTTCCTTACAAAATACATGGGAAAATCCAATTCTGGAAAATTCCACTTAGGGTTAGGGTTAGCTGTCCATGAATTCTAAGAGCAAAACCGAAATCACCATTGGATTCACAGCCCCTAGGTATTGTTAGGAAGAAGCACGCCTTTTGAGCCCACCTTATGTACATTTCCTGGCAAAATACATGGGAAAATCCCATTCGGGAAAATTCCACTTAGGGTTAGGGTTAGCTGTCCATGAATTCTAAGAGCAAAACCAACATCGCCATTGGATTTAGATCCCCTGGGAATGGTTAGTAGGGGGCACGCCTTTTGAGCCCACCTTATGTACATTTCCTGCCAAAATACATGGGAAAATCCCATTCAGGTAAATTCCACTTAGGGTTAGGGTTAGCTGTCCATGAATTCTAAGAGCAAAACCGACATCGCCATTGGATTCAGAGCCCCTAGGTATTGTTAGGAGGAAGCACGCCTTTTGAGCCCACCTTATGTACATTTCCTGGCAAAATACATGGGAAAATCCCATTCGGGAAAATTCCACTTAGGGTTAGGGTTAGCTGTCCATGAATTCTAAGAGCAAAACCGACATCGCCATTGGATTCACAGCCCCTCGGAATGGTTAGGAGGGGGCACACCTTTTCAGGTAGCCTTATGTACATTTCCTGGCAAAATTCATGGGATAATCCCATTCGGGAAAATTCTACTTAGGGTTAGGGTTAGCTGTCCATGAATTCTAAGAGCAAAACCGACATCGCCATTGGATTCACAGCCCCTCGGAATGGTTAGGAGGGGGCACGCCTTTTGAGCCCACCTTATGTACTTTTCCTGGCAAAATACATGGGAAAATCCAATTCGGGAAAATTCCACTTATGGTTAGGGTTAGCTCTCCATGAATTACCAGAGCAAAACGGACATTGCCATTGGATTCAGAGCCCCTAGGTATTGTTAGGAGGAAGCACGCCTTTTGAGCCCACCTTATGTACATTTCCTGGCAAAATACATGGGAAAATCCCATTCGGGAAAATTCCACTTAGGGTTAGGGTTAGCTGTCCATGAATTCTAAGAGCAAAACCAACATCGCCATTGGATTTAGATCCCCTGGGAATGGTTAGTAGGGGGCATGCCTTTTGAGCCCACCTTATGTACATTTCCTGCCAAAATACATGGGAAAATCCCATTCGGGAAAATTCCACTTAGGGTTAGGGTTAGCTGTCCATGAATTCTAAGAGCAAAACCGACATCGCCATTGGATTCCCAGCCCCTCGGAATGGTTAGGAGGGGGCACGCCTTTTGAGCTAGCCTTATTTACATTTCCTGGCAAAATTCATGGGAAAATCCCATTCGGGAAAATTCCACTTAGGGTTAGGGTTAGCTGTCCATGAATTCTAAGAGCAAAACCGACATCGCCATTGGATTCACAGCCCCTCGGAATGGTTAGTAGGGGGCACGCCTTTTGAGCCCACCTTATGTACATTTCCTGGCAAAATACATGGGAAAATCCCATTCGGGAAAACTCAACTTAGGGTTAGGGTTAGCTCTCCATCAATTCTCAGAGGAAAACGGACATCACCATTCGATTCATTGCCCCTCGGTATGGTAAGGAGGGGGCACGCCTTTTGAGACCTCCTTATGCACATTTCCTTACAAAATACATGGGACAATCCAATTCTGGAAAATTCCACTTAGGGTTAGGGTTAGCTGTCCATGAATTCTAAGAGCAAAACCGAAATCACCATTGGATTTAGATCCCCTGGGAATGGTTAGTAGGGGGCACGCCTTTTGAGCCCACCTTATGTACATTTCCTGCCAAAATACATGGGAAAATCCCATTCAGGTAAATTCCACTTAGAGTTAGGGTTAGCTGTCCATGAATTCTAAGAGCAAAACCGACATCGCCATTGGATTCAGAGCCCCTAGGTATTGTTAGGAGGAAGCACGCCTTTTGAGCCCACCTTATGTACATTTCCTGGCAAAATACATGGGAAAATCCCATTCGGGAAAATTCCACTTAGGGTTAGGGTTAGCTGTCCATGAATTCTAAGAGCAAAACCGACATCGCCATTGGATTCACAGCCCCTCGGAATGGTTAGGAGGGGGCACGCCTTTTCAGGTAGCCTTATGTACATTTCCTGGCAAAATTCATGGGATAATCCCATTCGGGAAAATTCTACTTAGGGTTAGGGTTAGCTGTCCATGAATTCTAAGAGCAAAACCGACATCGCCATTGGATTCACAGCCCCTCGGAATGGTTAGGATGGGGCACGCCTTTTGAGCCCACCTTATGTACTTTTCCTGGCAAAATACATGGGAAAATCCAATTCGGGAAAATTCCACTTATGGTTAGGGTTAGCTCTCCATGAATTATCATAGCAAAATGGACATTGCCATTGGATTCAGAGCCCCTAGGTATTGCTAGGAGGAAGCACGCCTTTTGAGCCCACCTTATGTACATTTCCTGGCAAAATACATGGGAAAATCCCATTCGGGAAAATTCCACTTAGGGTTAGGGTTAGCTGTCCATGAATTCTAAGAGCAAAACCAACATCGCCATTGGATTTAGATCCCCTGGGAATGGTTAGTAGGGGGCATGCCTTTTGAGCCCACCTTATGTACATTTCCTGCCAAAATACATGGGAAAATCCCATTCAGGAAAATTCCACTTAGGGTTAGGGTTAGCTCTCCATGAATTCTCCGAGCAAAACGGACATCGCCATTGGATTCAGAGCCCCTCGGAATGGTTACGAGGGGGCACGCCTTTTGAGCCCACCTTATGTACTTTGCTGACAAAATACATGGGAAAATACCATTCCGGAAAATTCCACTTAGGGTTAGGGTAAGCTGTCCATGAATTCTAAGAGCAAAACCGACATCGCCATTGGATTCACAGCCCCTCGGAATGGTTAGGAGTGGGCACGACTTTTGAGCCCACCTTATGTACATTTCCTGGCAAAATACATGGGAAAATCCCATTCGGGAAATTTCCACTTAGGGTTAGGGTTAGCTGTCCATGAATTCTAAGAGCAAAACCGACATCGCCATTGGATTCACATCCCCTCGGAATGGTTAGTAGGGGGCACGCCTTTTGAGCCCACCTTATGTACATTTCCTGGCAAAATACATGGGAAAATCCCATTCGGGAAAACTCAACTTAGGGTTAGGGTTAGCTCTCCATCAATTCTCAGAGGAAAACGGACATCGCCATTCGATTCATTGCCCCTCGGTATGGTAAGGAGGGGGCACGCCTTTTGAGACCTCCTTATGCACATTTCCTTACAAAATACATGGGACAATCCAATTCTGGAAAATTCCACTTAGGGTTAGGGTTAGCTGTCCATGAATTCTAAGAGCAAAACCGAAATCACCATTGGATTTAGATCCCCTGGGAATGGTTAGTAGGGGGCACGCCTTTTGAGCCCACCTTATGTACATTTCCTGCCAAAATACATGGGAAAATCCCATTCAGGTAAATTCCACTTAGAGTTAGGGTTAGCTGTCCATGAATTCTAAGAGCAAAACCGACATCGCCATTGGATTCAGAGCCCCTAGGTATTGTTAGGAGGAAGCACGCCTTTTGAGCCCACCTTATGTACATTTCCTGGCAAAATACATGGGAAAATCCCATTCGGGAAAATTCCACTTAGGGTTAGGGTTAGCTGTCCATGAATTCTCCGAGGAAAATGGACATCGCCATTGGATTCAGAGCCCCTCGGAATGGTTAGGAGGGGGCACGCCTTTTGAGCCCACCTTATGTACTTTGCTGACAAAATACATGGGAAAATACCATTCGGGAAAATTCCACTTAGGGTTAGGGTAAGCTGTCCATGAATTCTAAGAGCAAAACCGACATCGCCATTGGATTCACAGCCCCTTGGAATGGTTAGGAGGGGGCACGCCTTTTGAGCCCACGTTATGTACATTTCCTGGCAAAATACATGGGAAAATCCCATTCGGGAAAATTCCACTTAGGGTTAGGGTTAGCTGTCCATGAATTCTAAGAGCAAAACCGACATCGCCATTGGATTCCCAGCCCCTCGGAATGGTTAGGAGGGGGCACGCCTTTTGAGCTAGCCTTATTTACATTTCCTGGCAAAATTCATGGGAAAATCCCATTCGGGAAAATTCCACTTAGGGTTAGGGTTAGCTGTCCATGAATTCTAAGAGCAAAACCGACATCGCCATTGGATTCACAGCCCCTCGGAATGGTTAGTAGGGGGCACGCCTTTTGAGCCCACCTTATGTACATTTCCTGCCAAAATACATGGGAAAATCCCATTCGGGAAAACTCAACTTAGGGTTAGGGTTAGCTCTCCATGAATTCTCAGAGTAAAACGGACATCGCCATTGGACGCAGAGCCCCTCGGTATGGTTAGGAGGGGCACACCTTTTGAGCCCAGCTTATGTACATTTCCTGACAAAATAAATGGGAAAATCCCATTCGGGAAAATTCCACTTAGGGTTAGGGTTATCTCTCCATGAATTCTAAGAGCAAAACGGACATCGCCATTGGATGCAGAGCCCCTCGGTATGGTTAGGAGGGGGCACGCCTTTTGAGCCGACCTTATGTACATTTCCTGACAAAATACATGGGAAAATCCCATTCGGGAAAATTCCACTTAGGGTTAGGGTTAGCTGTCAATGAATTCTAAGAGCAAAACCAACATCGCCATTGGATTTAGATCCCCTGGGAATGGTTAGTAGGGGGCATGCCTTTTGAGCCCACCTTATGTACATTTCCTGCCAAAATACATGGGAAAATCCCATTCAGGAAAATTCCACTTAGGGTTAGGGTTAGCTCTCCATGAATTCTCCGAGCAAAACGGACATCGCCATTGGATTCAGAGCCCCTCGGAATGGTTACGAGGGGGCACGCCTTTTGAGCCCACCTTATGTACTTTGCTGACAAAATACATGGGAAAATACCATTCGGGAAAATTCCACTTAGGGTTAGGGTAAGCTGTCCATGAATTCTAAGAGCAAAACCGACATCGCCATTGGATTCACAGCCCCTCCGAATGGTTAGGAGGGGGCACGCCTCTTGAGCCCACCTTATGTACATTTCCTGCCAAAATACATGGGAAAATCCCATTCGGGAAAACTCAACTTAGGGTTAGGGTTAGCTCTCCATGAATTCTCAGAGGAAAACGGACATCGCCATTGGATTCAGTGCCCCTCGGTATGGTAAGGAGGGGGCACGCCTTTTGAGACCTCCTTATGCACATTTCCTTACAAAATACATGGCAAAATCCAATTCTGGAAAATTCCACTTAGGGTTAGGGTTAGCTGTCCATGAATTCTAAGAGCAAAACCGACATCGCCATTGGATTCACAGCCCCTCGGAAAGGTTAGGAGGGGGCACGCGTTTTGAGCCCACCTTATGTACATTTTCTGGCAAAATATATGGGAAAATCCCATTCGGGAAAATTCCACTTAGGGTTAGGGTTAGCTGTCCATGAATTCTAAGAGCAAAACCGAAATCACCATTGGATTCACAGCCCCTAGGTATTGTTAGGAAGAAGCACGCCTTTTGAGCCCACGTTATGTACATTTCCTGGCAAAATACATGGGAAAATCCCATTCGGGAAAATTCCACTTAGGGTTAGGGTTAGCTGTCCATGAATTCTAAGAGCAAAACCAACATCGCCATTGGATTTAGATGTCCTGGGAATGGTTAGGAGGGGGCACGCCTTTTGAGCCCACCTTATGTACTTTGCTGACAAAATACATGGGAAAATACCATTCGGGAAAATTCCACTTAGGGTTAGGGTAAGCTGTCCATGAATTCTAAGAGCAAAACCGACATCGCCATTGGATTCACAGCCCCTCGGAATGGTTAGGAGGGGGCACGCCTTTTGAGCCCACCTTATGTACATTTCCTGGCAAAATACATGGGAAAATCCCATTGGGAAAATTCCACTTAGGGTTAGGGTTAGCTGTCCATGAATTCTAAGAGCAAAACCGACATCGCCATTGGATTCCCAGCCCCTCGGAATGGTTAGGAGGGGGCACGCCTTTTGAGCTAGCCTTATGTACATTTCCTGGCAAAATTCATGGGAAAATCCCATTCGGGAAAATTCCACTTAGGGTTAGGGTTAGCTGTCCATGAATTCTAAGAGCAAAACCGACATCGCCATTGGATTCACAGCTCCTCGGAATGGTTAGTAGGGGTCACGCCTTTTGAGCCCACCTTATGTACATTTCCTGCCAAAATACATGGGAAAATCCCATTCAGGAAAACTCAACTTAGGGTTAGGGTTAGCTCTCCATGAATTCTCAGAGGAAAACGGACATCGCCATTGGATTCAGTGCCCCTCGGTATGGTAAGGAGGGGGCACGCCTTTTGAGACCTCCTTATGCACATTTCCTTACAAAATACATGGGAAAATCCAATTCTGGAAAATTCCACTTAGGGTTAGGTTTAGCTCTCCATGAATTCTCAGAGCAAAACGGACATCGCCATTGGACTCAGAGCCCCTCGGTATGGTTAGGAGGGGCACGCCTTTTGAGCCCAGCTTATGTACATTTCCTGACAAAATAAATGGGAAAATCCCATTCGGGAAAATTCCACTTAGGGTTAGGGTTATCTCTCCATGAATTCTAAGAGCAAAACGGACATCGCCATTGGATGCAGAGCCCCTGGGTATGGTTAGGAGGGGGCACGCCTTTTGAGCCGACCTTATGTACATTTCCTGACAAAATACATGGGAAAATCCCATTCGGGAAAATTCCACTTAGGGTTAGGGTTAGCTGTCAATGAGTTCTAAGAGCAAAACCAACATCGCCATTGGATTTAGATCCCCTCGGAATGGTTAGTAGGGGGCATGCCTTTTGAGCCCACCTTATGTACATTTCCTGCCAAAATACATGGGAAAATCCCATTCAGGAAAATTCCACTTAGGGTTAGGGTTATCTCTCCATGAATTCTAAGAGCAAAACGGACATCGCCATTGGATGCAGAGCCCCTCGGTATGGTTAGGAGGGGGCACGCCTTTTGAGCCGACCTTATGTACATTTCCTGACAAAATACATGGGAAAATCCCATTCGGGAAAATTCCACTTAGGGTTAGGGTAAGCTGTCCATGAATTCTAAGAGCAAAACCGACATCGCCATTGGATTCACAGCCCCTCGGAATGGTTAGGAGGGGGCACGCCTCTTGAGCCCACCTTATGTACATTTCCTGCCAAAATACATGGGAAAATCCCATTCGGGAAAACTCAACTTAGGGTTAGGGTTAGCTCTCCATGAATTCTCAGAGGAAAACGGACATCACCATTAGATTCAGTGCCCCTCGGTATGGTAAGGAGGGGGCACGCCTTTTGAGACCTCCTTATGCACATTTCCTTACAAAATACATGGCAAAATCCAATTCTGGAAAATTCCACTTAGGGTTAGGGTTAGCTGTCCATGAATTCTAAGAGCAAAACCGACATCGCCATTGGATTCACAGCCCCTCGGAAAGGTTAGGAGGGGGCACGCGTTTTGAGCCCACCTTATGTACATTTTCTGGCAAAATACATGGGAAAATCCCATTCGGGAAAATTCCACTTAGGGTTAGGGTTAGCTGTCCATGAATTCTAAGAGCAAAACCGAAATCACCATTGGATTCACAGCCCCTAGGTATTGTTAGGAAGAAGCACGCCTTTTGAGCCCACGTTATGTACATTTCCTGGCAAAATACATGGGAAAATCCCATTCGGGAAAATTCCACTTAGGGTTAGGGTTAGCTGTCCATGAATTCTAAGAGCAAAACCAACATCGCCATTGGATTTAGATGTCCTGGGAATGGTTAGTAGGGGGCACGCCATTTGAGCCCACCTTATGTACATTTCCTGCCAAAATACATGGGAAAATCCCATTCAGGAAAATTCCACTTAGGGTTAGGGTTAGCTCTCCATGAATTCTCTGAGCAAACCGGACATCGCCATTGGATTCAGAGCCCCTCGGAATGGTTAGGAGGGGGCACGCCTTTTGAGCCCACCTTATGTACTTTGCTGACAAAATACATGGGAAAATACCATTCGGGAAAATTCCACTTAGGGTTAGGGTAAGCTGTCCATGAATTCTAAGAGCAAAACCGACATCGCCATTGGATTCACAGCCCCTCGGAATGGTTAGGAGGGGGCACGCCTTTTGAGCCCACCTTATGTACATTTCCTGGCAAAATACATGGGAAAATCCCATTGGGAAAATTCCACTTAGGGTTAGGGTTAGCTGTCCATGAATTCTAAGAGCAAAACCGACATCGCCATTGGATTCCCAGCCCCTCGGAATGGTTAGGAGGGGGCACGCCTCTTGAGCCCACCTTATGTACATTTCCTGCCAAAATACATGGGAAAATCCCATTCGGGAAAACTCAACTTAGGGTTAGGGTTAGCTCTCCATGAATTCTCAGAGGAAAACGGACATCACCATTAGATTCAGTGCCCCTCGGTATGGTAAGGAGGGGGCACGCCTTTTGAGACCTCCTTATGCACATTTCCTTACAAAATACATGGCAAAATCCAATTCTGGAAAATTCCACTTAGGGTTAGGGTTAGCTGTCCATGAATTCTAAGAGCAAAACCGACATCGCCATTGGATTCACAGCCCCTCGGAAAGGTTAGGAGGGGGCACGCGTTTTGAGCCCACCTTATGTACATTTTCTGGCAAAATACATGGGAAAATCCCATTCGGGAAAATTCCACTTAGGGTTAGGGTTAGCTGTCCATGAATTCTAAGAGCAAAACCGAAATCACCATTGGATTCACAGCCCCTAGGTATTGTTAGGAAGAAGCACGCCTTTTGAGCCCACGTTATGTACATTTCCTGGCAAAATACATGGGAAAATCCCATTCGGGAAAATTCCACTTAGGGTTAGGGTTAGCTGTCCATGAATTCTAAGAGCAAAACCAACATCGCCATTGGATTTAGATGTCCTGGGAATGGTTAGTAGGGGGCACGCCATTTGAGCCCACCTTATGTACATTTCCTGCCAAAATACATGGGAAAATCCCATTCAGGAAAATTCCACTTAGGGTTAGGGTAAGCTGTCCATGAATTCTAAGAGCAAAACCGACATCGCCATTGGATTCACAGCCCCTCGGAATGGTTAGGAGGGGGCACGCCTTTTGAGCCCACCTTATGTACATTTCCTGGCAAAATACATGGGAAAATCCCATTGGGAAAATTCCACTTAGGGTTAGGGTTAGCTGTCCATGAATTCTAAGAGCAAAACCGACATCGCCATTGGATTCCCAGCCCCTCGGAATGGTTAGGAGGGGGCACGCCTTTTGAGCTAGCCTTATGTACATTTCCTGGCAAAATTCATGGGAAAATCCCATTCGGGAAAATTCCACTTAGGGTTAGGGTTAGCTGTCCATGAATTCTAAGAGCAAAACCGACATCGCCATTGGATTCACAGCTCCTCGGAATGGTTAGTAGGGGTCACGCCTTTTGAGCCCACCTTATGTACATTTCCTGCCAAAATACATGGGAAAATCCAATTCTGGAAAATTCCACTTAGGGTTAGGGTTAGCTCTCCATGAATTCTCAGAGCAAAACGGACATCGCCATTGGACTCAGAGCCCCTCGGTATGGTTAGGAGGGGCACGCCTTTTGAGCCCAGCTTATGTACATTTCCTGACAAAATAAATGGGAAAATCCCATTCGGGAAAATTCCACTTAGGGTTAGGGTTATATCTCCATGAATTCTAAGAGCAAAACGGACATCGCCATTGGATGCAGAGTCCCTCGGTATGGTTAGGAGGGGGCACGCCTTTTGAGCCGACCTTATGTACATTTCCTGACAAAATACATGGGAAAATCCCATTCGGGAAAATTCCACTTAGGGTTAGGGTTAGCTGTCAATGAATTCTAAGAGCAAAACCAACATCGCCATTGGATTTAGATCCCCTGGGAATGGTTAGTAGGGGGCATGCCTTTTGAGCCCACCTTATGTACATTTCCTGCCAAAATACATGGGAAAATCCCATTCAGGAAAATTCCACTTAGGGTTAGGGTTAGCTCTCCATGAATTCTCCGAGCAAAACGGACATCGCCATTGGATTCAGAGCCCCTCGGAATGGTTACGAGGGGGCACGCCTTTTGAGCCCACCTTATGTACTTTGCTGACAAAATACATGGGAAAATACCATTCGGGAAAATTCCACTTAGGGTTAGGGTAAGCTGTCCATGAATTCTAAGAGCAAAACCGACATCGCCATTGGATTCACAGCCCCTCGGAATGGTTAGGAGGGGGCACGCCTCTTGAGCCCACCTTATGTACATTTCCTGCCAAAATACATGGGAAAATCCCATTCGGGAAAACTCAACTTAGGGTTAGGGTTAGCTCTCCATGAATTCTCAGAGGAAAACGGACATCGCCATTGGATTCAGTGCCCCTCGGTATGGTAAGGAGGGGGCACGCCTTTTGAGACCTCCTTATGCACATTTCCTTACAAAATACATGGCAAAATCCAATTCTGGAAAATTCCACTTAGGGTTAGGGTTAGCTGTCCATGAATTCTAAGAGCAAAACCGACATCGCCATTGGATTCACAGCCCCTCGGAAAGGTTAGGAGGGGGCACGCGTTTTGAGCCCACCTTATGTACATTTTCTGGCAAAATACATGGGAAAATCCCATTCGGGAAAATTCCACTTAGGGTTAGGGTTAGCTGTCCATGAATTCTAAGAGCAAAACCGAAATCACCATTGGATTCACAGCCCCTAGGTATTGTTAGGAAGAAGCACGCCTTTTGAGCCCACGTTATGTACATTTCCTGGCAAAATACATGGGAAAATCCCATTCGGGAAAATTCCACTTAGGGTTAGGGTTAGCTGTCCATGAATTCTAAGAGCAAAACCAACATCGCCATTGGATTTAGATGTCCTGGGAATGGTTAGTAGGGGGCACGCCATTTGAGCCCACCTTATGTACATTTCCTGCCAAAATACATGGGAAAATCCCATTCAGGAAAATTCCACTTAGGGTTAGGGTTAGCTCTCCATAAATTATCAGAGCAAAACGGACATCGCCATTGGATTCAGAGCCCCTCGGAATGGTTAGGAGGGGGCACGCCTTTTGAGCCCACCTTATGTACTTTGCTGACAAAATACATGGGAAAATACCATTCGGGAAAATTCCACTTAGGGTTAGGGTAAGCTGTCCATGAATTCTAAGAGCAAAACCGACATCGCCATTGGATTCACAGCCCCTCGGAATGGTTAGGAGGGGGCACGCCTTTTGAGCCCACCTTATGTACATTTCCTGGCAAAATACATGGGAAAATCCCATTGGGAAAATTCCACTTAGGGTTAGGGTTAGCTGTCCATGAATTCTAAGAGCAAAACCGACATCGCCATTGGATTCCCAGCCCCTCGGAATGGTTAGGAGGGGGCACGCCTTTTGAGCTAGCCTTATGTACATTTCCTGGCAAAATTCATGGGAAAATCCCATTCGGGAAAATTCCACTTAGGGTTAGGGTTAGCTGTCCATGAATTCTAAGAGCAAAACCGACATCGCCATTGGATTCACAGCTCCTCGGAATGGTTAGTAGGGGTCACGCCTTTTGAGCCCACCTTATGTACATTTCCTGCCAAAATACATGGGAAAATCCCATTCGGGAAAACTCAACTTAGGGTTAGGGTTAGCTCTCCATGAATTCTCAGAGGAAAACGGACATCGCCATTGGATTCAGTGCCCCTCGGTATGGTAAGGAGGGGGCACGCCTTTTGAGACCTCCTTATGCACATTTCCTTACAAAATACATGGGAAAATCCAATTCTGGAAAATTCCACTTAGGGTTAGGGTTAGCTCTCCATGAATTCTCAGAGCAAAACGGACATCGCCATTGGACTCAGAGCCCCTCGGTATGGTTAGGAGGGGCACGCCTTTTGAGCCCAGCTTATGTACATTTCCTGACAAAATAAATGGGAAAATCCCATTCGGGAAAATTCCACTTAGGGTTAGGGTTATCTCTCCATGAATTCTAAGAGCAAAACGGACATCGCCATTGGATGCAGAGCCCCTCGGTATGGTTAGGAGGGGGCACGCCTTTTGAGCCGACCTTATGTACATTTCCTGACAAAATACATGGGAAAATCCCATTCGGGAAAATTCCACTTAGGGTTAGGGTTAGCTGTCAATGAATTCTAAGAGCAAAACCAACATCGCCATTGGATTTAGATCCCCTGGGAATGGTTAGTAGGGGGCATGCCTTTTGAGCCCACCTTATGTACATTTCCTGCCAAAATACATGGGAAAATCCCATTCAGGAAAATTCCACTTAGGGTTAGGGTTATCTCTCCATGAATTCTAAGAGCAAAACGGACATCGCCATTGGATGCAGAGCCCCTCGGTATGGTTAGGAGGGGGCACGCCTTTTGAGCCGACCTTATGTACATTTCCTGACAAAATACATGGGAAAATCCCATTCGGGAAAATTCCACTTAGGGTTAGGGTTAGCTGTCAATGAATTCTAAGAGCAAAACCAACATCGCCATTGGATTTAGATCCCCTGGGAATGGTTAGTAGGGGGCATGCCTTTTGAGCCCACCTTATGTACATTTCCTGCCAAAATACATGGGAAAATCCCATTCAGGAAAATTCCACTTAGGGTTAGGGTTAGCTCTCCATGAATTCTCCGAGCAAAACGGACATCGCCATTGGATTCAGAGCCCCTCGGAATGGTTACGAGGGGGCACGCCTTTTGAGCCCACCTTATGTACTTTGCTGACAAAATACATGGGAAAATACCATTCGGGAAAATTCCACTTAGGGTTAGGGTAAGCTGTCCATGAATTGTAAGAGCAAAACCGACATCGCCATTGGATTCACAGCCCCTCGGAATGGTTAGGAGGGGGCACGCCTCTTGAGCCCACCTTATGTACATTTCCTGCCAAAATACATGGGAAAATCCCATTCGGGAAAACTCAACTTAGGGTTAGGGTTAGCTCTCCATGAATTCTCAGAGGAAAACGGACATCGCCATTGGATTCAGTGCCCCTCGGTATGGTAAGGAGGGGGCACGCCTTTTGAGACCTCCTTATGCACATTTCCTTACAAAATACATGGCAAAATCCAATTCTGGAAAATTCCACTTAGGGTTAGGGTTAGCTGTCCATGAATTCTAAGAGCAAAACCGACATCGCCATTGGATTCACAGCCCCTCGGAAAGGTTAGGAGGGGGCACGCGTTTTGAGCCCACCTTATGTACATTTTCTGGCAAAATACATGGGAAAATCCCATTCGGGAAAATTCCACTTAGGGTTAGGGTTAGCTGTCCATGAATTCTAAGAGCAAAACCGAAATCACCATTGGATTCACAGCCCCTAGGTATTGTTAGGAAGAAGCACGCCTTTTGAGCCCACGTTATGTACATTTCCTGGCAAAATACATGGGAAAATCCCATTCGGGAAAATTCCACTTAGGGTTAGGGTTAGCTGTCCATGAATTCTAAGAGCAAAACCAACATCGCCATTGGATTTAGATGTCCTGGGAATGGTTAGTAGGGGGCACGCCATTTGAGCCCACCTTATGTACATTTCCTGCCAAAATACATGGGAAAATCCCATTCAGGAAAATTCCACTTAGGGTTAGGGTTAGCTCTCCATGAATTCTCTGAGCAAACCGGACATCGCCATTGGATTCAGAGCCCCTCGGAATGGTTAGGAGGGGGCACGCCTTTTGAGCCCACCTTATGTACTTTGCTGACAAAATACATGGGAAAATACCATTCGGGAAAATTCCACTTAGGGTTAGGGTAAGCTGTCCATGAATTCTAAGAGCAAAACCGACATCGCCATTGGATTCACAGCCCCTCGGAATGGTTAGGAGGGGGCACGCCTTTTGAGCCCACCTTATGTACATTTCCTGGCAAAATACATGGGAAAATCCCATTGGGAAAATTCCACTTAGGGTTAGGGTTAGCTGTCCATGAATTCTAAGAGCAAAACCGACATCGCCATTG
Organism: Natrix helvetica; assembly: GCF_964273705.1. Classification (NCBI taxonomy): domain Eukaryota; kingdom Metazoa; phylum Chordata; class Lepidosauria; order Squamata; family Natricidae; genus Natrix; species Natrix helvetica. The sequence continues at coordinate 139,813,770 of NC_138550.1, forward strand.
GATTCCCAGCCCCTCGGAATGGTTAGGAGGGGGCACGCCTTTTGAGCTAGCCTTATGTACATTTCCTGGCAAAATTCATGGGAAAATCCCATTCGGGAAAATTCCACTTAGGGTTAGGGTTAGCTGTCCATGAATTCTAAGAGCAAAACCGACATCGCCATTGGATTCACAGCTCCTCGGAATGGTTAGTAGGGGTCACGCCTTTTGAGCCCACCTTATGTACATTTCCTGCCAAAATACATGGGAAAATCCCATTCGGGAAAACTCAACTTAGGGTTAGGGTTAGCTCTCCATGAATTCTCAGAGGAAAACGGACATCGCCATTGGATTCAGTGCCCCTCGGTATGGTAAGGAGGGGGCACGCCTTTTGAGACCTCCTTATGCACATTTCCTTACAAAATACATGGGAAAATCCAATTCTGGAAAATTCCACTTAGGGTTAGGGTTAGCTCTCCATGAATTCTCAGAGCAAAACGGACATCGCCATTGGACTCAGAGCCCCTCGGTATGGTTAGGAGGGGCACGCCTTTTGAGCCCAGCTTATGTACATTTCCTGACAAAATAAATGGGAAAATCCCATTCGGGAAAATTCCACTTAGGGTTAGGGTTATCTCTCCATGAATTCTAAGAGCAAAACGGACATCGCCATTGGATGCAGAGCCCCTCGGTATGGTTAGGAGGGGGCACGCCTTTTGAGCCGACCTTATGTACATTTCCTGACAAAATACATGGGAAAATCCCATTCGGGAAAATTCCACTTAGGGTTAGGGTTAGCTGTCAATGAATTCTAAGAGCAAAACCAACATCGCCATTGGATTTAGATCCCCTGGGAATGGTTAGTAGGGGGCATGCCTTTTGAGCCCACCTTATGTACATTTCCTGCCAAAATACATGGGAAAATCCCATTCAGGAAAATTCCACTTAGGGTTAGGGTTAGCTCTCCATGAATTCTCCGAGCAAAACGGACATCGCCATTGGATTCAGAGCCCCTCGGAATGGTTACGAGGGGGCACGCCTTTTGAGCCCACCTTATGTACTTTGCTGACAAAATACATGGGAAAATACCATTCGGGAAAATTCCACTTAGGGTTAGGGTAAGCTGTCCATGAATTCTAAGAGCAAAACCGACATCGCCATTGGATTCACAGCCCCTCGGAATGGTTAGGAGGGGGCACGCCTCTTGAGCCCACCTTATGTACATTTCCTGCCAAAATACATGGGAAAATCCCATTCGGGAAAACTCAACTTAGGGTTAGGGTTAGCTCTCCATGAATTCTCAGAGGAAAACGGACATCGCCATTGGATTCAGTGCCCCTCGGTATGGTAAGGAGGGGGCACGCCTTTTGAGACCTCCTTATGCACATTTCCTTACAAAATACATGGCAAAATCCAATTCTGGAAAATTCCACTTAGGGTTAGGGTTAGCTGTCCATGAATTCTAAGAGCAAAACCGACATCGCCATTGGATTCACAGCCCCTCGGAAAGGTTAGGAGGGGGCACGCGTTTTGAGCCCACCTTATGTACATTTTCTGGCAAAATACATGGGAAAATCCCATTCGGGAAAATTCCACTTAGGGTTAGGGTTAGCTGTCCATGAATTCTAAGAGCAAAACCGAAATCACCATTGGATTCACAGCCCCTAGGTATTGTTAGGAAGAAGCACGCCTTTTGAGCCCACGTTATGTACATTTCCTGGCAAAATACATGGGAAAATCCCATTCGGGAAAATTCCACTTAGGGTTAGGGTTAGCTGTCCATGAATTCTAAGAGCAAAACCAACATCGCCATTGGATTTAGATGTCCTGGGAATGGTTAGTAGGGGGCACGCCATTTGAGCCCACCTTATGTACATTTCCTGCCAAAATACATGGGAAAATCCCATTCAGGAAAATTCCACTTAGGGTTAGGGTTAGCTCTCCATGAATTCTCTGAGCAAACCGGACATCGCCATTGGATTCAGAGCCCCTCGGAATGGTTAGGAGGGGGCACGCCTTTTGAGCCCACCTTATGTACTTTGCTGACAAAATACATGGGAAAATACCATTCGGGAAAATTCCACTTAGGGTTAGGGTAAGCTGTCCATGAATTCTAAGAGCAAAACCGACATCGCCATTGGATTCACAGCCCCTCGGAATGGTTAGGAGGGGGCACGCCTTTTGAGCCCACCTTATGTACATTTCCTGGCAAAATACATGGGAAAATCCCATTGGGAAAATTCCACTTAGGGTTAGGGTTAGCTGTCCATGAATTCTAAGAGCAAAACCGACATCGCCATTGGATTCCCAGCCCCTCGGAATGGTTAGGAGGGGGCACGCCTTTTGAGCTAGCCTTATGTACATTTCCTGGCAAAATTCATGGGAAAATCCCATTCGGGAAAATTCCACTTAGGGTTAGGGTTAGCTGTCCATGAATTCTAAGAGCAAAACCGACATCGCCATTGGATTCACAGCTCCTCGGAATGGTTAGTAGGGGTCACGCCTTTTGAGCCCACCTTATGTACATTTCCTGCCAAAATACATGGGAAAATCCCATTCGGGAAAACTCAACTTAGGGTTAGGGTTAGCTCTCCATGAATTCTCAGAGGAAAACGGACATCGCCATTGGATTCAGTGCCCCTCGGTATGGTAAGGAGGGGGCACGCCTTTTGAGACCTCCTTATGCACATTTCCTTACAAAATACATGGGAAAATCCAATTCTGGAAAATTCCACTTAGGGTTAGGGTTAGCTCTCCATGAATTCTCAGAGCAAAACGGACATCGCCATTGGACTCAGAGCCCCTCGGTATGGTTAGGAGGGGCACGCCTTTTGAGCCCAGCTTATGTACATTTCCTGACAAAATAAATGGGAAAATCCCATTCGGGAAAATTCCACTTAGGGTTAGGGTTATCTCTCCATGAATTCTAAGAGCAAAACGGACATCGCCATTGGATGCAGAGCCCCTCGGTATGGTTAGGAGGGGGCACGCCTTTTGAGCCGACCTTATGTACATTTCCTGACAAAATACATGGGAAAATCCCATTCGGGAAAATTCCACTTAGGGTTAGGGTTAGCTGTCAATGAATTCTAAGAGCAAAACCAACATCGCCATTGGATTTAGATCCCCTGGGAATGGTTAGTAGGGGGCATGCCTTTTGAGCCCACCTTATGTACATTTCCTGCCAAAATACATGGGAAAATCCCATTCAGGAAAATTCCACTTAGGGTTAGGGTTATCTCTCCATGAATTCTAAGAGCAAAACGGACATCGCCATTGGATGCAGAGCCCCTCGGTATGGTTAGGAGGGGGCACGCCTTTTGAGCCGACCTTATGTACATTTCCTGACAAAATACATGGGAAAATCCCATTCGGGAAAATTCCACTTAGGGTTAGGGTTAGCTGTCAATGAATTCTAAGAGCAAAACCAACATCGCCATTGGATTTAGATCCCCTGGGAATGGTTAGTAGGGGGCATGCCTTTTGAGCCCACCTTATGTACATTTCCTGCCAAAATACATGGGAAAATCCCATTCAGGAAAATTCCACTTAGGGTTAGGGTTAGCTCTCCATGAATTCTCCGAGCAAAACGGACATCGCCATTGGATTCAGAGCCCCTCGGAATGGTTACGAGGGGGCACGCCTTTTGAGCCCACCTTATGTACTTTGCTGACAAAATACATGGGAAAATACCATTCGGGAAAATTCCACTTAGGGTTAGGGTAAGCTGTCCATGAATTCTAAGAGCAAAACCGACATCGCCATTGGATTCACAGCCCCTCGGAATGGTTAGGAGGGGGCACGCCTCTTGAGCCCACCTTATGTACATTTCCTGCCAAAATACATGGGAAAATCCCATTCGGGAAAACTCAACTTAGGGTTAGGGTTAGCTCTCCATGAATTCTCAGAGGAAAACGGACATCGCCATTGGATTCAGTGCCCCTCGGTATGGTAAGGAGGGGGCACGCCTTTTGAGACCTCCTTATGCACATTTCCTTACAAAATACATGGCAAAATCCAATTCTGGAAAATTCCACTTAGGGTTAGGGTTAGCTGTCCATGAATTCTAAGAGCAAAACCGACATCGCCATTGGATTCACAGCCCCTCGGAAAGGTTAGGAGGGGGCACGCGTTTTGAGCCCACCTTATGTACATTTTCTGGCAAAATACATGGGAAAATCCCATTCAGGAAAATTCCACTTAGGGTTAGGGTTAGCTCTCCATGAATTCTCTGAGCAAACCGGACATCGCCATTGGATTCAGAGCCCCTCGGAATGGTTAGGAGGGGGCACGCCTTTTGAGCTAGCCTTATGTACATTTCCTGGCAAAATTCATGGGAAAATCCCATTCGGGAAAATTCCACTTAGGGTTAGGGTTAGCTGTCCATGAATTCTAAGAGCAAAACCGACATCGCCATTGGATTCACAGCCCCTCGGAATGGTTAGTAGGGGGCACGCCTTTTGAGCCCACCTTATGTACATTTCCTGCCAAAATACATGGGAAAATCCCATTCGGGAAAACTCAACTTAGGGTTAGGGTTAGCTCTCCATGAATTCTCAGAGCAAAACGGACATCGCCATTGGATTCAGTGCCCCTCGGTATGGTAAGGAGGGGGCACGCCTTTTGAGACCTCCTTATGCACATTTCCTTACAAAATACATGGCAAAATCCAATTCTGGAAAATTCCACTTAGGGTTAGGGTTAGCTGTCCATGAATTCTAAGAGCAAAACCGACATCGCCATTGGATTCACAGCTCCTCGGAATGGTTAGTAGGGGTCACGCCTTTTGAGCCCACCTTATGTACATTTCCTGCCAAAATACATGGGAAAATCCCATTCGGGAAAACTCAACTTAGGGTTAGGGTTAGCTCTCCATGAATTCTCAGAGGAAAACCGACATCGCCATTGGATTCACAGCCCCTCGGAAAGGTTAGGAGGGGGCACGCGTTTTGAGCCCACCTTATGTACATTTTCTGGCAAAATACATGGGAAAATCCCATTCGGGAAAATTCCACTTAGGGTTAGGGTTAGCTGTCCATGAATTCTAAGAGCAAAACCGAAATCACCATTGGATTCACAGCCCCTAGGTATTGTTAGGAAGAAGCACGCCTTTTGAGCCCACGTTATGTACATTTCCTGGCAAAATACATGGGAAAATCCCATTCGGGAAAATTCCACTTAGGGTTAGGGTTAGCTGTCCATGAATTCTAAGAGCAAAACCAACATCGCCATTGGATTTAGATGTCCTGGGAATGGTTAGTAGGGGGCACGCCATTTGAGCCCACCTTATGTACATTTCCTGCCAAAATACATGGGAAAATCCCATTCAGGAAAATTCCACTTAGGGTTAGGGTTAGCTCTCCATGAATTCTCTGAGCAAACCGGACATCGCCATTGGATTCAGAGCCCCTCGGAATGGTTAGGAGGGGGCACGCCTTTTGAGCCCACCTTATGTACTTTGCTGACAAAATACATGGGAAAATACCATTCGGGAAAATTCCACTTAGGGTTAGGGTAAGCTGTCCATGAATTCTAAGAGCAAAACCGACATCGCCATTGGATTCACAGCCCCTCGGAATGGTTAGGAGGGGGCACGCCTTTTGAGCCCACCTTATGTACATTTCCTGGCAAAATACATGGGAAAATCCCATTGGGAAAATTCCACTTAGGGTTAGGGTTAGCTGTCCATGAATTCTAAGAGCAAAACCGACATCGCCATTGGATTCCCAGCCCCTCGGAATGGTTAGGAGGGGGCACGCCTTTTGAGCTAGCCTTATGTACATTTCCTGGCAAAATTCATGGGAAAATCCCATTCGGGAAAATTCCACTTAGGGTTAGGGTTAGCTGTCCATGAATTCTAAGAGCAAAACCGACATCGCCATTGGATTCACAGCTCCTCGGAATGGTTAGTAGGGGTCACGCCTTTTGAGCCCACCTTATGTACATTTCCTGCCAAAATACATGGGAAAATCCCATTCGGGAAAACTCAACTTAGGGTTAGGGTTAGCTCTCCATGAATTCTCAGAGGAAAACGGACATCGCCATTGGATTCAGTGCCCCTCGGTATGGTAAGGAGGGGGCACGCCTTTTGAGACCTCCTTATGCACATTTCCTTACAAAATACATGGGAAAATCCAATTCTGGAAAATTCCACTTAGGGTTAGGGTTAGCTCTCCATGAATTCTCAGAGCAAAACGGACATCGCCATTGGACTCAGAGCCCCTCGGTATGGTTAGGAGGGGCACGCCTTTTGAGCCCAGCTTATGTACATTTCCTGACAAAATAAATGGGAAAATCCCATTCGGGAAAATTCCACTTAGGGTTAGGGTTATCTCTCCATGAATTCTAAGAGCAAAACGGACATCGCCATTGGATGCAGAGCCCCTCGGTATGGTTAGGAGGGGGCACGCCTTTTGAGCCGACCTTATGTACATTTCCTGACAAAATACATGGGAAAATCCCATTCGGGAAAATTCCACTTAGGGTTAGGGTTAGCTGTCAATGAATTCTAAGAGCAAAACCAACATCGCCATTGGATTTAGATCCCCTGGGAATGGTTAGTAGGGGGCATGCCTTTTGAGCCCACCTTATGTACATTTCCTGCCAAAATACATGGGAAAATCCCATTCAGGAAAATTCCACTTAGGGTTAGGGTTATCTCTCCATGAATTCTAAGAGCAAAACGGACATCGCCATTGGATGCAGAGCCCCTCGGTATGGTTAGGAGGGGGCACGCCTTTTGAGCCGACCTTATGTACATTTCCTGACAAAATACATGGGAAAATCCCATTCGGGAAAATTCCACTTAGGGTTAGGGTTAGCTGTCAATGAATTCTAAGAGCAAAACCAACATCGCCATTGGATTTAGATCCCCTGGGAATGGTTAGTAGGGGGCATGCCTTTTGAGCCCACCTTATGTACATTTCCTGCCAAAATACATGGGAAAATCCCATTCAGGAAAATTCCACTTAGGGTTAGGGTTAGCTCTCCATGAATTCTCCGAGCAAAACGGACATCGCCATTGGATTCAGAGCCCCTCGGAATGGTTACGAGGGGGCACGCCTTTTGAGCCCACCTTATGTACTTTGCTGACAAAATACATGGGAAAATACCATTCGGGAAAATTCCACTTAGGGTTAGGGTAAGCTGTCCATGAATTCTAAGAGCAAAACCGACATCGCCATTGGATTCACAGCCCCTCGGAATGGTTAGGAGGGGGCACGCCTCTTGAGCCCACCTTATGTACATTTCCTGCCAAAATACATGGGAAAATCCCATTCGGGAAAACTCAACTTAGGGTTAGGGTTAGCTCTCCATGAATTCTCAGAGGAAAACGGACATCGCCATTGGATTCAGTGCCCCTCGGTATGGTAAGGAGGGGGCACGCCTTTTGAGACCTCCTTATGCACATTTCCTTACAAAATACATGGCAAAATCCAATTCTGGAAAATTCCACTTAGGGTTAGGGTTAGCTGTCCATGAATTCTAAGAGCAAAACTGACATCGCCATTGGATTCACAGCCCCTCGGAAAGGTTAGGAGGGGGCACGCGTTTTGAGCCCACCTTATGTACATTTTCTGGCAAAATACATGGGAAAATCCCATTCGGGAAAATTCCACTTAGGGTTAGGGTTAGCTGTCCATGAATTCTAAGAGCAAAACCGAAATCACCATTGGATTCACAGCCCCTAGGTATTGTTAGGAAGAAGCACGCCTTTTGAGCCCACGTTATGTACATTTCCTGGCAAAATACATGGGAAAATCCCATTCGGGAAAATTCCACTTAGGGTTAGGGTTAGCTGTCCATGAATTCTAAGAGCAAAACCAACATCGCCATTGGATTTAGATGTCCTGGGAATGGTTAGTAGGGGGCACGCCATTTGAGCCCACCTTATGTACATTTCCTGCCAAAATACATGGGAAAATCCCATTCAGGAAAATTCCACTTAGGGTTAGGGTTAGCTCTCCATGAATTCTCTGAGCAAACCGGACATCGCCATTGGATTCAGAGCCCCTCGGAATGGTTAGGAGGGGGCACGCCTTTTGAGCCCACCTTATGTACTTTGCTGACAAAATACATGGGAAAATACCATTCGGGAAAATTCCACTTAGGGTTAGGGTAAGCTGTCCATGAATTCTAAGAGCAAAACCGACATCGCCATTGGATTCACAGCCCCTCGGAATGGTTAGGAGGGGGCACGCCTTTTGAGCCCACCTTATGTACATTTCCTGGCAAAATACATGGGAAAATCCCATTGGGAAAATTCCACTTAGGGTTAGGGTTAGCTGTCCATGAATTCTAAGAGCAAAACCGACATCGCCATTGGATTCCCAGCCCCTCGGAATGGTTAGGAGGGGGCACGCCTTTTGAGCTAGCCTTATGTACATTTCCTGACAAAATACATGGGAAAATCCCATTCGGGAAAATTCCACTTAGGGTTAGGGTTAGCTGTCAATGAATTCTAAGAGCAAAACCAACATCGCCATTGGATTTAGATCCCCTGGGAATGGTTAGTAGGGGGCATGCCTTTTGAGCCCACCTTATGTACATTTCCTGCCAAAATACATGGGAAAATCCCATTCAGGAAAATTCCACTTAGGGTTAGGGTTAGCTCTCCATGAATTCTCCGAGCAAAACGGACATCGCCATTGGATTCAGAGCCCCTCGGAATGGTTACGAGGGGGCACGCCTTTTGAGCCCACCTTATGTACTTTGCTGACAAAATACATGGGAAAATACCATTCGGGAAAATTCCACTTAGGGTTAGGGTAAGCTGTCCATGAATTCTAAGAGCAAAACCGACATCGCCATTGGATTCACAGCCCCTCGGAATGGTTAGGAGGGGGCACGCCTCTTGAGCCCACCTTATGTACATTTCCTGCCAAAATACATGGGAAAATCCCATTCGGGAAAACTCAACTTAGGGTTAGGGTTAGCTCTCCATGAATTCTCAGAGGAAAACGGACATCGCCATTGGATTCAGTGCCCCTCGGTATGGTAAGGAGGGGGCACGCCTTTTGAGACCTCCTTATGCACATTTCCTTACAAAATACATGGCAAAATCCAATTCTGGAAAATTCCACTTAGGGTTAGGGTTAGCTGTCCATGAATTCTAAGAGCAAAACCGACATCGCCATTGGATTCACAGCCCCTCGGAAAGGTTAGGAGGGGGCACGCGTTTTGAGCCCACCTTATGTACATTTCCTGGCAAAATACATGGGAAAATCCCATTCGGGAAAATTCCACTTAGGGTTAGGGTTAGCTGTCCATGAATTCTAAGAGCAAAACCGAAATCACCATTGGATTCACAGCCCCTAGGTATTGTTAGGAAGAAGCACGCCTTTTGAGCCCACGTTATGTACATTTCCTGGCAAAATACATGGGAAAATCCCATTCGGGAAAATTCCACTTAGGGTTAGGGTTAGCTGTCCATGAATTCTAAGAGCAAAACCAACATCGCCATTGGATTTAGATGTCCTGGGAATGGTTAGTAGGGGGCACGCCATTTGAGCCCACCTTATGTACATTTCCTGCCAAAATACATGGGAAAATCCCATTCAGGAAAATTCCACTTAGGGTTAGGGTTAGCTCTCCATGAATTCTCTGAGCAAACCGGACATCGCCATTGGATTCAGAGCCCCTCGGAATGGTTAGGAGGGGGCACGCCTTTTGAGCCCACCTTATGTACTTTGCTGACAAAATAAATGGGAAAATACCATTCGGGAAAATTCCACTTAGGGTTAGGGTAAGCTGTCCATGAATTCTAAGAGCAAAACCGACATCGCCATTGGATTCACAGCCCCTCGGAATGGTTAGGAGGGGGCACGCCTTTTGAGCCCACCTTATGTACATTTCCTGGCAAAATACATGGGAAAATCCCATTGGGAAAATTCCACTTAGGGTTAGGGTTAGCTGTCCATGAATTCTAAGAGCAAAACCGACATCGCCATTGGATTCCCAGCCCCTCGGAATGGTTAGGAGGGGGCACGCCTTTTGAGCTAGCCTTATGTACATTTCCTGGCAAAATTCATGGGAAAATCCCATTCGGGAAAATTCCACTTAGGGTTAGGGTTAGCTCTCCATGAATTCTCAGAGCAAAACGGACATCGCCATTGGACTCAGAGCCCCTCGGTATGGTTAGGAGGGGCACGCCTTTTGAGCCCAGCTTATGTACATTTCCTGACAAAATAAATGGGAAAATCCCATTCGGGAAAATTCCACTTAGGGTTAGGGTTATCTCTCCATGAATTCTAAGAGCAAAACGGACATCGCCATTGGATGCAGAGCCCCTCGGTATGGTTAGGAGGGGGCACGCCTTTTGAGCCGACCTTATGTACATTTCCTGACAAAATACATGGGAAAATCCCATTCGGGAAAATTCCACTTAGGGTTAGGGTTAGCTGTCAATGAATTCTAAGAGCAAAACCAACATCGCCATTGGATTTAGATCCCCTGGGAATGGTTAGTAGGGGGCATGCCTTTTGAGCCCACCTTATGTACATTTCCTGCCAAAATACATGGGAAAATCCCATTCAGGAAAATTCCACTTAGGGTTAGGGTTATCTCTCCATGAATTCTAAGAGCAAAACGGACATCGCCATTGGATGCAGAGCCCCTCGGTATGGTTAGGAGGGGGCACGCCTTTTGAGCCGACCTTATGTACATTTCCTGACAAAATACATGGGAAAATCCCATTCGGGAAAATTCCACTTAGGGTTAGGGTTAGCTGTCAATGAATTCTAAGAGCAAAACCAACATCGCCATTGGATTTAGATCCCCTGGGAATGGTTAGTAGGGGGCATGCCTTTTGAGCCCACCTTATGTACATTTCCTGCCAAAATACATGGGAAAATCCCATTCAGGAAAATTCCACTTAGGGTTAGGGTTATCTCTCCATGAATTCTAAGAGCAAAACGGACATCGCCATTGGATGCAGAGCCCCTCGGTATGGTTAGGAGGGGGCACGCCTTTTGAGCCGACCTTATGTACATTTCCTGACAAAATACATGGGAAAATCCCATTCGGGAAAATTCCACTTAGGGTTAGGGTTAGCTGTCCATGAATTCTAAGAGCAAAACCAACATCGCCATTGGATTTAGATGTCCTGGGAATGGTTAGTAGGGGGCACGCCATTTGAGCCCACCTTATGTACATTTCCTGCCAAAATACATGGGAAAATCCCATTCAGGAAAATTCCACTTAGGGTTAGGGTTAGCTCTCCATGAATTCTCTGAGCAAACCGGACATCGCCATTGGATTCAGAGCCCCTCGGAATGGTTAGGAGGGGGCACGCCTTTTGAGCCCACCTTATGTACTTTGCTGACAAAATAAATGGGAAAATACCATTCGGGAAAATTCCACTTAGGGTTAGGGTAAGCTGTCCATGAATTCTAAGAGCAAAACCGACATCGCCATTGGATTCACAGCCCCTCGGAATGTTTAGGAGGGGGCACGCCTTTTGAGCCCACCTTATGTACATTTCCTGGCAAAATACATGGGAAAATCCCATTGGGAAAATTCCACTTAGGGTTAGGGTTAGCTGTCCATGAATTCTAAGAGCAAAACCGACATCGCCATTGGATTCCCAGCCCCTCGGAATGGTTAGGAGGGGGCACGCCTTTTGAGCTAGCCTTATGTACATTTCCTGGCAAAATTCATGGGAAAATCCCATTCGGGAAAATTCCACTTAGGGTTAGGGTTAGCTCTCCATGAATTCTCAGAGCAAAACGGACATCGCCATTGGACTCAGAGCCCCTCGGTATGGTTAGGAGGGGCACGCCTTTTGAGCCCAGCTTATGTACATTTCCTGACAAAATAAATGGGAAAATCCCATTCGGGAAAATTCCACTTAGGGTTAGGGTTATCTCTCCATGAATTCTAAGAGCAAAACGGACATCGCCATTGGATGCAGAGCCCCTCGGTATGGTTAGGAGGGGGCACGCCTTTTGAGCCGACCTTATGTACATTTCCTGACAAAATACATGGGAAAATCCCATTCGGGAAAATTCCACTTAGGGTTAGGGTTAGCTGTCAATGAATTCTAAGAGCAAAACCAACATCGCCATTGGATTTAGATCCCCTGGGAATGGTTAGTAGGGGGCATGCCTTTTGAGCCCACCTTATGTACATTTCCTGCCAAAATACATGGGAAAATCCCATTCAGGAAAATTCCACTTAGGGTTAGGGTTATCTCTCCATGAATTCTAAGAGCAAAACGGACATCGCCATTGGATGCAGAGCCCCTCGGTATGGTTAGGAGGGGGCACGCCTTTTGAGCCGACCTTATGTACATTTCCTGACAAAATACATGGGAAAATCCCATTCGGGAAAATTCCACTTAGGGTTAGGGTTAGCTGTCAATGAATTCTAAGAGCAAAACCAACATCGCCATTGGATTTAGATCCCCTGGGAATGGTTAGTAGGGGGCATGCCTTTTGAGCCCACCTTATGTACATTTCCTGCCAAAATACATGGGAAAATCCCATTCAGGAAAATTCCACTTAGGGTTAGGGTTAGCTCTCCATGAATTCTCCGAGCAAAACGGACATCGCCATTGGATTCAGAGCCCCTCGGAATGGTTACGAGGGGGCACGCCTTTTGAGCCCACCTTATGTACTTTGCTGACAAAATACATGGGAAAATACCATTCGGGAAAATTCCACTTAGGGTTAGGGTAAGCTGTCCATGAATTCTAAGAGCAAAACCGACATCGCCATTGGATTCACAGCCCCTCGGAATGGTTAGGAGGGGGCACGCCTCTTGAGCCCACCTTATGTACATTTCCTGCCAAAATACATGGGAAAATCCCATTCGGGAAAACTCAACTTAGGGTTAGGGTTAGCTCTCCATGAATTCTCAGAGGAAAACGGACATCGCCATTGGATTCAGTGCCCCTCGGTATGGTAAGGAGGGGGCACGCCTTTTGAGACCTCCTTATGCACATTTCCTTACAAAATACATGGCAAAATCCAATTCTGGAAAATTCCACTTAGGGTTAGGGTTAGCTGTCCATGAATTCTAAGAGCAAAACCGACATCGCCATTGGATTCACAGCCCCTCGGAAAGGTTAGGAGGGGGCACGCGTTTTGAGCCCACCTTATGTACATTTTCTGGCAAAATACATGGGAAAATCCCATTCGGGAAAATTCCACTTAGGGTTAGGGTTAGCTGTCCATGAATTCTAAGAGCAAAACCGAAATCACCATTGGATTCACAGCCCCTAGGTATTGTTAGGAAGAAGCACGCCTTTTGAGCCCACGTTATGTACATTTCCTGGCAAAATACATGGGAAAATCCCATTCAGGAAAATTCCACTTAGGGTTAGGGTTAGCTCTCCATGAATTCTCTGAGCAAACCGGACATCGCCATTGGATTCAGAGCCCCTCGGAATGGTTAGGAGGGGGCACGCCTTTTGAGCCCACCTTATGTACTTTGCTGACAAAATACATGGGAAAATACCATTCGGGAAAATTCCACTTAGGGTTAGGGTAAGCTGTCCATGAATTCTAAGAGCAAAACCGACATCGCCATTGGATTCACAGCCCCTCGGAATGGTTAGGAGGGGGCACGCCTTTTGAGCCCACCTTATGTACATTTCCTGGCAAAATACATGGGAAAATCCCATTGGGAAAATTCCACTTAGGGTTAGGGTTAGCTGTCCATGAATTCTAAGAGCAAAACCGACATCGCCATTGGATTCCCAGCCCCTCGGAATGGTTAGGAGGGGGCACGCCTTTTGAGCTAGCCTTATGTACATTTCCTGGCAAAATTCATGGGAAAATCCCATTCGGGAAAATTCCACTTAGGGTTAGGGTTAGCTGTCCATGAATTCTAAGAGCAAAACCGACATCGCCATTGGATTCACAGCTCCTCGGAATGGTTAGTAGGGGTCACGCCTTTTCAGCCCACCTTATGTACATTTCCTGCCAAAATACATGGGAAAATCCCATTCGGGAAAACTCAACTTAGGGTTAGGGTTAGCTCTCCATGAATTCTCAGAGGAAAACGGACATCGCCATTGGATTCAGTGCCCCTCGGTATGGTAAGGAGGGGGCACGCCTTTTGAGACCTCCTTATGCACATTTCCTTACAAAATACATGGGAAAATCCAATTCTGGAAAATTCCACTTAGGGTTAGGGTTAGCTCTCCATGAATTCTCAGAGCAAAACGGACATCGCCATTGGACTCAGAGCCCCTCGGTATGGTTAGGAGGGGCACGCCTTTTGAGCCCAGCTTATGTACATTTCCTGACAAAATAAATGGGAAAATCCCATTCGGGAAAATTCCACTTAGGGTTAGGGTTATCTCTCCATGAATTCTAAGAGCAAAACGGACATCGCCATTGGATGCAGAGCCCCTCGGTATGGTTAGGAGGGGGCACGCCTTTTGAGCCGACCTTATGTACATTTCCTGACAAAATACATGGGAAAATCCCATTCGGGAAAATTCCACTTAGGGTTAGGGTTAGCTGTCAATGAATTCTAAGAGCAAAACCAACATCACCATTGGATTTAGATCCCCTGGGAATGGTTAGTAGGGGGCATGCCTTTTGAGCCCACCTTATGTACATTTCCTGCCAAAATACATGGGAAAATCCCATTCAGGAAAATTCCACTTAGGGTTAGGGATATCTCTCCATGAATTCTAAGAGCAAAACGGACATCGCCATTGGATGCAGAGCCCCTCGGTATGGTTAGGAGGGGGCACGCCTTTTGAGCCGACCTTATGTACATTTCCTGACAAAATACATGGGAAAATCCCATTCGGGAAAATTCCACTTAGGGTTAGGGTTAGCTGTCAATGAATTCTAAGAGCAAAACCAACATCGCCATTGGATTTAGATCCCCTGGGAATGGTTAGTAGGGGGCATGCCTTTTGAGCCCACCTTATGTACATTTCCTGCCAAAATACATGGGAAAATCCCATTCAGGAAAATTCCACTTAGGGTTAGGGTTAGCTCTCCATGAATTCTCCGAGCAAAACGGACATCGCCATTGGATTCAGAGCCCCTCGGAATGGTTACGAGGGGGCACGCCTTTTGAGCCCACCTTATGTACTTTGCTGACAAAATACATGGGAAAATACCATTCGGGAAAATTCCACTTAGGGTTAGGGTAAGCTGTCCATGAATTCTAAGAGCAAAACCGACATCGCCATTGGATTCACAGCCCCTCGGAATGGTTAGGAGGGGGCACGCCTCTTGAGCCCACCTTATGTACATTTCCTGCCAAAATACATGGGAAAATCCCATTCGGGAAAACTCAACTTAGGGTTAGGGTTAGCTCTCCATGAATTCTCAGAGGAAAACGGACATCGCCATTGGATTCAGTGCCCCTCGGTATGGTAAGGAGGGGGCACGCCTTTTGAGACCTCCTTATGCACATTTCCTTACAAAATACATGGCAAAATCCAATTCTGGAAAATTCCACTTAGGGTTAGGGTTAGCTGTCCATGAATTCTAAGAGCAAAACCGACATCGCCATTGGATTCACAGCCCCTCGGAATGGTTAGGAGGGGGCACGCGTTTTGAGCCCACCTTATGTACATTTCCTGGCAAAATACATGGGAAAATCCCATTCGGGAAAATTCCACTTAGGGTTAGGGTTAGCTGTCCATGAATTCTAAGAGCAAAACCGACATCGCCATTGGATTCACAGCCCCTCGGAATGGTTAGGAGGGGGCACGCCTTTTGAGCTAGCCTTATGTACATTTCCTGGCAAAATTCATGGGAAAATCCCATTCGGGAAAATTCCACTTAGGGTTAGGGTTAGCTGTCCATGAATTCTAAGAGCAAAACCGACATCGCCATTGGATTCACAGCCCCTCGGAATGGTTAGGAGGGGGCACGCCTTTTGAGCCCACCTTATGTACATTTCCTGGCAAAATACATGGGAAAATCCCATTGGGAAAATTCCACTTAGGGTTAGGGTTAGCTGTCCATGAATTCTAAGAGCAAAACCGACATCGCCATTGGATTCACAGCCCCTCGGAATGGTTAGGAGGGGGCACGCCTTTTGAGACCTCCTTATGCACATTTCCTTACAAAATACATGGCAAAATCCAATTCGGGAAAATTCCACTTAGGGTTAGGGTTAGCTGTCCATGAATTCTAAGAGCAAAACCGACATCGCCATTGGATTCACAGCCCCTCGGAATGGTTAGGAGGGGGCACGCGTTTTGAGCCCACCTTATGTACATTTTCTGGCAAAATACATGGGAAAATCCCATTCGGGAAAATTCCACTTAGGGTTAGGGTTAGCTGTCCATGAATTCTAAGAGCAAAACCGAAATCACCATTGGATTCACAGCCCCTAGGTATTGTTAGGAAGAAGCACGCCTTTTGAGCCCACGTTATGTACATTTCCTGGCAAAATACATGGGAAAATCCCATTCGGGAAAATTCCACTTAGGGTTAGGGTTAGCTGTCCATGAATTCTAAGAGCAAAACCAACATCGCCATTGGATTTAGATGTCCTGGGAATGGTTAGTAGGGGGCACGCCATTTGAGCCCACCTTATGTACATTTCCTGCCAAAATACATGGGAAAATCCCATTCAGGAAAATTCCACTTAGGGTTAGGGTTAGCTCTCCATGAATTCTCTGAGCAAACCGGACATCGCCATTGGATTCAGAGCCCCTCGGAATGGTTAGGAGGGGGCACGCCTTTTGAGCCCACCTTATGTACTTTGCTGACAAAATACATGGGAAAATACCATTCGGGAAAATTCCACTTAGGGTTAGGGTAAGCTGTCCATGAATTCTAAGAGCAAAATTGACATCGCCATTGGATTCACAGCCCCTCGGAATGGTTAGGAGGGGGCACGCCTTTTGAGCCCACCTTATGTACATTTCCTGGCAAAATACATGGGAAAATTCCATTGGGAAAATTCCACTTAGGGTTAGGGTTAGCTGTCCATGAATTCTAAGAGCAAAACCGACATCGCCATTGGATTCCCAGCCCCTCGGAATGGTTAGGAGGGGGCACGCCTTTTGAGCTAGCCTTATGTACATTTCCTGGCAAAATTCATGGGAAAATCCCATTCGGGAAAATTCCACTTAGGGTTAGGGTTAGCTGTCCATGAATTCTAAGAGCAAAACCGACATCGCCATTGGATTCACAGCTCCTCGGAATGGTTAGTAGGGGTCACGCCTTTTGAGCCCACCTTATGTACATTTCCTGCCAAAATACATGGGAAAATCCCATTCGGGAAAACTCAACTTCGGGTTAGGGTTAGCTCTCCATGAATTCTCAGAGGAAAACGGACATCGCCATTGGATTCAGTGCCCCTCGGTATGGTAAGGAGGGGGCACGCCTTTTGAGACCTCCTTATGCACATTTCCTTACAAAATACATGGGAAAATCCAATTCTGGAAAATTCCACTTAGGGTTAGGGTTAGCTGTCCATGAATTCTCAGAGCAAAACCGACATCGCCATTGGATTCACAGCCCCTCGGAATGGTTAGGAGGGGGCACGCCTTTTGAGCCCACCTTATGTACATTTCCTGGCAAAATTCATGGGAAAATCCCATTCGGGAAAATTCCACTTAGGGTTAGGGTTAGCTGTCCATGAATTCTAAGAGCAAAACCGACATCGCCATTGGATTCACAGCCCCTCGGAATGGTTAGTAGGGGGCACGCCTTTTGAGCCCACCTTATGTACATTTCCTGCCAAAATACATGGGAAAATCCCATTCGGGAAAACTCAACTTAGGGTTAGGGTTAGCTCTCCATGAATTCTCAGAGCAAAACGGACATCGCCATTGGATTCAGTGCCCCTCGGTATGGTAAGGAGGGGGCACGCCTTTTGAGACCTCCTTATGCACATTTCCTTACAAAATACATGGGAAAATCCAATTCTGGAAAATTCCACTTAGGGTTAGGGTTAGCTGTCCATGAATTCTAAGAGCAAAACCGACATCGCCATTGGATTCACAGCCCCTCGGAATGGTTAGGAGGGGGCACGCGTTTTGAGCCCACCTTATGTACATTTTCTGGCAAAATACATGGGAAAATACCATTCGGGAAAATTCCACTTAGGGTTAGGGTAAGCTGTCCATGAATTCTAAGAGCAAAACCGACATCGCCATTGGATTCACAGCCCCTCGGAATGGTTAGGAGGGGGCACGCCTTTTGAGCCCACCTTATGTACATTTCCTGGCAAAATACATGGGAAAATCCCATTGGGAAAATTCCACTTAGGGTTAGGGTTAGCTGTCCATGAATTCTAAGAGCAAAACCGACATCGCCATTGGATTCCCAGCCCCTCGGAATGGTTAGGAGGGGGCACGCCTTTTGAGCTAGCCTTATGTACATTTCCTGGCAAAATTCATGGGAAAATCCCATTCGGGAAAATTCCACTTAGGGTTAGGGTTAGCTGTCTATGAATTCTAAGAGCAAAACCGACATCGCCATTGGATTCACAGCTCCTCGGAATGGTTAGTAGGGGTCACGCCTTTTGAGCCCACCTTATGTACATTTCCTGCCAAAATACATGGGAAAATCCCATTCGGGAAAACTCAACTTAGGGTTAGGGTTAGCTGTCCATGAATTCTAAGAGCAAAACTGACATCGCCATTGGATTCACAGCCCCTCGGAAAGGTTAGGAGGGGGCACGCGTTTTGAGCCCACCTTTCTGGCAAAATACATGGGAAAATCCCATTCGGGAAAATTCCACTTAGGGTTAGGGTTAGCTGTCCATGAATTCTAAGAGCAAAACCGAAATCACCATTGGATTCACAGCCCCTAGGTATTGTTAGGAAGAAGCACGCCTTTTGAGCCCACGTTATGTACATTTCCTGGCAAAATACATGGGAAAATCCCATTCGGGAAAATTCCACTTAGGGTTAGGGTTAGCTGTCCATGAATTCTAAGAGCAAAACCAACATCGCCATTGGATTTAGATGTCCTGGGAATGGTTAGTAGGGGGCACGCCATTTGAGCCCACCTTATGTACATTTCCTGCCAAAATACATGGGAAAATCCCATTCAGGAAAATTCCACTTAGGGTTAGGGTTAGCTCTCCATGAATTCTCTGAGCAAACCGGACATCGCCATTGGATTCAGAGCCCCTCGGAATGGTTAGGAGGGGGCACGCCTTTTGAGCCCACCTTATGTACTTTGCTGACAAAATACATGGGAAAATACCATTCGGGAAAATTCCACTTAGGGTTAGGGTAAGCTGTCCATGAATTCTAAGAGCAAAACCGACATCGCCATTGGATTCACAGCCCCTCGGAATGGTTAGGAGGGGGCACGCCTTTTGAGCCCACCTTATGTACATTTCCTGGCAAAATACATGGGAAAATTCCATTGGGAAAATTCCACTTAGGGTTAGGGTTAGCTGTCCATGAATTCTAAGAGCAAAACCGACATCGCCATTGGATTCCCAGCCCCTCGGAATGGTTAGGAGGGGGCACGCCTTTTGAGCTAGCCTTATGTACATTTCCTGGCAAAATTCATGGGAAAATCCCATTCGGGAAAATTCCACTTAGGGTTAGGGTTAGCTGTCCATGAATTCTAAGAGCAAAACCGACATCGCCATTGGATTCACAGCTCCTCGGAATGGTTAGTAGGGGTCACGCCTTTTGAGCCCACCTTATGTACATTTCCTGCCAAAATACATGGGAAAATCCCATTCGGGAAAACTCAACTTAGGGTTAGGGTTAGCTCTCCATGAATTCTCAGAGGAAAACGGACATCGCCATTGGATTCAGTGCCCCTCGGTATGGTAAGGAGGGGGCACGCCTTTTGAGACCTCCTTATGCACATTTCCTTACAAAATACATGGGAAAATCCAATTCTGGAAAATTCCACTTAGGGTTAGGGTTAGCTGTCCATGAATTCTCAGAGCAAAACCGACATCGCCATTGGATTCACAGCCCCTCGGAATGGTTAGGAGGGGGCACGCGTTTTGAGCCCACCTTATGTACATTTTCTGGCAAAATACATGGGAAAATACCATTCGGGAAAATTCCACTTAGGGTTAGGGTAAGCTGTCCATGAATTCTAAGAGCAAAACCGACATCGCCATTGGATTCACAGCCCCTCGGAATGGTTAGGAGGGGGCACGCCTTTTGAGCCCACCTTATGTACATTTCCTGGCAAAATACATGGGAAAATCCCATTGGGAAAATTCCACTTAGGGTTAGGGTTAGCTGTCCATGAATTCTAAGAGCAAAACCGACATCGCCATTGGATTCCCAGCCCCTCGGAATGGTTAGGAGGGGGCACGCCTTTTGAGCTAGCCTTATGTACATTTCCTGGCAAAATTCATGGGAAAATCCCATTCGGGAAAATTCCACTTAGGGTTAGGGTTAGCTGTCTATGAATTCTAAGAGCAAAACCGACATCGCCATTGGATTCACAGCTCCTCGGAATGGTTAGTAGGGGTCACGCCTTTTGAGCCCACCTTATGTACATTTCCTGCCAAAATACATGGGAAAATCCCATTCGGGAAAACTCAACTTAGGGTTAGGGTTAGCTGTCCATGAATTCTAAGAGCAAAACTGACATCGCCATTGGATTCACAGCCCCTCGGAAAGGTTAGGAGGGGGCACGCGTTTTGAGCCCACCTTTCTGGCAAAATACATGGGAAAATCCCATTCGGGAAAATTCCACTTAGGGTTAGGGTTAGCTGTCCATGAATTCTAAGAGCAAAACCGAAATCACCATTGGATTCACAGCCCCTAGGTATTGTTAGGAAGAAGCACGCCTTTTGAGCCCACGTTATGTACATTTCCTGGCAAAATACATGGGAAAATCCCATTCGGGAAAATTCCACTTAGGGTTAGGGTTAGCTGTCCATGAATTCTAAGAGCAAAACCAACATCGCCATTGGATTTAGATGTCCTGGGAATGGTTAGTAGGGGGCACGCCATTTGAGCCCACCTTATGTACATTTCCTGCCAAAATACATGGGAAAATCCCATTCAGGAAAATTCCACTTAGGGTTAGGGTTAGCTCTCCATGAATTCTCTGAGCAAACCGGACATCGCCATTGGATTCAGAGCCCCTCGGAATGGTTAGGAGGGGGCACGCCTTTTGAGCCCACCTTATGTACTTTGCTGACAAAATACATGGGAAAATACCATTCGGGAAAATTCCACTTAGGGTTAGGGTAAGCTGTCCATGAATTCTAAGAGCAAAACCGACATCGCCATTGGATTCACAGCCCCTCGGAATGGTTAGGAGGGGGCACGCCTTTTGAGCCCACCTTATGTACATTTCCTGGCAAAATACATGGGAAAATTCCATTGGGAAAATTCCACTTAGGGTTAGGGTTAGCTGTCCATGAATTCTAAGAGCAAAACCGACATCGCCATTGGATTCCCAGCCCCTCGGAATGGTTAGGAGGGGGCACGCCTTTTGAGCTAGCCTTATGTACATTTCCTGGCAAAATTCATGGGAAAATCCCATTCGGGAAAATTCCACTTAGGGTTAGGGTTAGCTGTCCATGAATTCTAAGAGCAAAACCGACATCGCCATTGGATTCACAGCTCCTCGGAATGGTTAGTAGGGGTCACGCCTTTTGAGCCCACCTTATGTACATTTCCTGCCAAAATACATGGGAAAATCCCATTCGGGAAAACTCAACTTAGGGTTAGGGTTAGCTCTCCATGAATTCTCAGAGGAAAACGGACATCGCCATTGGATTCAGTGCCCCTCGGTATGGTAAGGAGGGGGCACGCCTTTTGAGACCTCCTTATGCACATTTCCTTACAAAATACATGGGAAAATCCAATTCTGGAAAATTCCACTTAGGGTTAGGGTTAGCTGTCCATGAATTCTCAGAGCAAAACCGACATCGCCATTGGATTCACAGCCCCTCGGAATGGTTAGGAGGGGGCACGCCTTTTGAGCCCACCTTATGTACATTTCCTGGCAAAATTCATGGGAAAATCCCATTCGGGAAAATTCCACTTAGGGTTAGGGTTAGCTGTCCATGAATTCTAAGAGCAAAACCGACATCGCCATTGGATTCACAGCCCCTCGGAATGGTTAGTAGGGGGCACGCCTTTTGAGCCCACCTTATGTACATTTCCTGCCAAAATACATGGGAAAATCCCATTCGGGAAAACTCAACTTAGGGTTAGGGTTAGCTCTCCATGAATTCTCAGAGCAAAACGGACATCGCCATTGGATTCAGTGCCCCTCGGTATGGTAAGGAGGGGGCACGCCTTTTGAGACCTCCTTATGCACATTTCCTTACAAAATACATGGGAAAATCCAATTCTGGAAAATTCCACTTAGGGTTAGGGTTAGCTGTCCATGAATTCTAAGAGCAAAACCGACATCGCCATTGGATTCACAGCCCCTCGGAATGGTTAGGAGGGGGCACGCGTTTTGAGCCCACCTTATGTACATTTTCTGGCAAAATACATGGGAAAATACCATTCGGGAAAATTCCACTTAGGGTTAGGGTAAGCTGTCCATGAATTCTAAGAGCAAAACCGACATCGCCATTGGATTCACAGCCCCTCGGAATGGTTAGGAGGGGGCACGCCTTTTGAGCCCACCTTATGTACATTTCCTGGCAAAATACATGGGAAAATCCCATTGGGAAAATTCCACTTAGGGTTAGGGTTAGCTGTCCATGAATTCTAAGAGCAAAACCGACATCGCCATTGGATTCCCAGCCCCTCGGAATGGTTAGGAGGGGGCACGCCTTTTGAGCTAGCCTTATGTACATTTCCTGGCAAAATTCATGGGAAAATCCCATTCGGGAAAATTCCACTTAGGGTTAGGGTTAGCTGTCCATGAATTCTAAGAGCAAAACCGACATCGCCATTGGATTCACAGCTCCTCGGAATGGTTAGTAGGGGTCACGCCTTTTGAGCCCACCTTATGTACATTTCCTGCCAAAATACATGGGAAAATCCCATTCGGGAAAACTCAACTTAGGGTTAGGGTTAGCTCTCCATGAATTCTCAGAGGAAAACGGACATCGCCATTGGATTCAGTGCCCCTCGGTATGGTAAGGAGGGGGCACGCCTTTTGAGACCTCCTTATGCACATTTCCTTACAAAATACATGGGAAAATCCAATTCTGGAAAATTCCACTTAGGGTTAGGGTTAGCTGTCCATGAATTCTAAGAGCAAAACCGACATCGCCATTGGATTCACAGCCCCTCGGAATGGTTAGGAGGGGGCACGCATTTTGAGCCCACCTTATGTACATTTCCTGGCAAAATTCATGGGAAAATCCCATTCGGGAAAATTCCACTTAGGGTTAGGGTTAGCTGTCCATGAATTCTAAGAGCAAAACCGACATCGCCATTGGATTCACAGCCCCTCGGAATGGTTAGTAGGGGGCACGCCTTTTGAGCCCACCTTATGTACATTTCCTGCCAAAATACATGGGAAAATCCCATTCGGGAAAACTCAACTTAGGGTTAGGGTTAGCTCTCCATGAATTCTCAGAGCAAAACGGACATCGCCATTGGATTCAGTGCCCCTCGGTATGGTAAGGAGGGGGCACGCCTTTTGAGACCTCCTTATGCACATTTCCTTACAAAATACATGGGAAAATCCAATTCTGGAAAATTCCACTTAGGGTTAGGGTTAGCTGTCCATGAATTCTAAGAGCAAAACCGACATCGCCATTGGATTCACAGCCCCTCGGAATGGTTAGGAGGGGGCACGCCTTTTGAGCCCACCTTATGTACATTTCCTGGCAAAATTCATGGGAAAATCCCATTCGGGAAAATTCCACTTAGGGTTAGGGTTAGCTGTCCATGAATTCAAAGAGCAAAACCGACATCGCCATTGGATTCACAGCCCCTCGGAATGGTTAGTAGGGGGCACGCCTTTAGAGCCCACCTTATGTACATTTCCTGGCAAAATACATGGGAAAATCCCATTCGGGAAAATTCCACTTAGGGTTAGGGTAAGCTGTCCATGAATTCTAAGAGCAAAACCGACATCACCATTGGATTCACAGCCCCTTGGAATGGTTAGGAGGGGGCACGCCTTTTGAGCCCACCTTATGTACATTTCCTGGCAAAATACATGGGAAAATCCCATTCGGGAAAATTCCACTTAGGGTTAGGGTTAGCTGTCCATGAATTCTAAGAGCAAAACCGACATCGCCATTGGATTCACAGCCCCTCGGAATGGTTAGGAGGGGGCACGTGTTTTGAGCCCACCTTATGTACATTTCCTGGCAAAATACATGGGAAAATCCCATTCGGGAAAATTCCACTTAGGGTTAGGGTTAGCTGTCCATGAATTCTAAGAGCAAAACCGACATCGCCATTGGATTCCCAGCCCCTCGGAATGGTTAGGAGGGGGCACGCATTTGAGCTAGCCTTATGTACATTTCCTGGCAAAATTCATGGGAAAATCCCATTCGGGAAAATTCCACTTAGGGTTAGGGTTAGCTGTCCATGAATTCTAAGAGCAAAACCGACATCGCCATTGGATTCACAGCTCCTCGGAATGGTTAGTAGGGGTCACGCCTTTTGAGCCCACCTTATGTACATTTCCTGCCAAAATACATGGGAAAATCCCATTCGGGAAAACTCAACTTAGGGTTAGGGTTAGCTCTCCATGAATTCTCAGAGGAAAACGGACATCGCCATTGGATTCAGTGCCCCTCGGTATGGTAAGGAGGGGGCACGCCTTTTGAGACCTCCTTATGCACATTTCCTTACAAAATACATGGGAAAATCCAATTCTGGAAAATTCCACTTAGGGTTAGGGTTAGCTGTCCATGAATTCTAAGAGCAAAACCGACATCGCCATTGGATTCACAGCCCCTCGGAATGGTTAGGAGGGGGCACGCATTTTGAGCCCACCTTATGTACATTTCCTGGCAAAATTCATGGGAAAATCCCATTCGGGAAAATTCCACTTAGGGTTAGGGTTAGCTGTCCATGAATTCTAAGAGCAAAACCGACATCGCCATTGGATTCACAGCCCCTCGGAATGGTTAGTAGGGGGCACGCCTTTTGAGCCCACCTTATGTACATTTCCTGCCAAAATACATGGGAAAATCCCATTCGGGAAAACTCAACTTAGGGTTAGGGTTAGCTCTCCATGAATTCTCAGAGCAAAACGGACATCGCCATTGGATTCAGTGCCCCTCGGTATGGTAAGGAGGGGGCACGCCTTTTGAGACCTCCTTATGCACATTTCCTTACAAAATACATGGGAAAATCCAATTCTGGAAAATTCCACTTAGGGTTAGGGTTAGCTGTCCATGAATTCTAAGAGCAAAACCGACATCGCCATTGGATTCACAGCCCCTCGGAATGGTTAGGAGGGGGCACGCCTTTTGAGCCCACCTTATGTACATTTCCTGGCAAAATTCATGGGAAAATCCCATTCGGGAAAATTCCACTTAGGGTTAGGGTTAGCTGTCCATGAATTCAAAGAGCAAAACCGACATCGCCATTGGATTCACAGCCCCTCGGAATGGTTAGTAGGGGGCACGCCTTTAGAGCCCACCTTATGTACATTTCCTGGCAAAATACATGGGAAAATCCCATTCGGGAAAATTCCACTTAGGGTTAGGGTAAGCTGTCCATGAATTCTAAGAGCAAAACCGACATCACCATTGGATTCACAGCCCCTTGGAATGGTTAGGAGGGGGCACGCCTTTTGAGCCCACCTTATGTACATTTCCTGGCAAAATACATGGGAAAATCCCATTCGGGAAAATTCCACTTAGGGTTAGGGTTAGCTGTCCATGAATTCTAAGAGCAAAA
Organism: Natrix helvetica; assembly: GCF_964273705.1. Classification (NCBI taxonomy): domain Eukaryota; kingdom Metazoa; phylum Chordata; class Lepidosauria; order Squamata; family Natricidae; genus Natrix; species Natrix helvetica. Next base: position 139,839,454 of record NC_138550.1, read on the forward strand.
CCGACATCGCCATTGGATTCACAGCCCCTCGGAATGGTTAGGAGGGGGCACGTGTTTTGAGCCCACCTTATGTACATTTCCTGGCAAAATACATGGGAAAATCCCATTCGGGAAAATTCCACTTAGGGTTAGGGTTAGCTGTCCATGAATTCTAAGAGCAAAACCGACATCGCCATTGGATTCCCAGCCCCTCGGAATGGTTAGGAGGGGGCACGCATTTGAGCTAGCCTTATGTACATTTCCTGGCAAAATTCATGGGAAAATCCCATTCGGGAAAATTCCACTTAGGGTTAGGGTTAGCTGTCCATGAATTCTAAGAGCAAAACCGACATCGCCATTGGATTCACAGCTCCTCGGAATGGTTAGTAGGGGTCACGCCTTTTGAGCCCACCTTATGTACATTTCCTGCCAAAATACATGGGAAAATCCCATTCGGGAAAACTCAACTTAGGGTTAGGGTTAGCTCTCCATGAATTCTCAGAGGAAAACGGACATCGCCATTGGATTCAGTGCCCCTCGGTATGGTAAGGAGGGGGCACGCCTTTTGAGACCTCCTTATGCACATTTCCTTACAAAATACATGGGAAAATCCAATTCTGGAAAATTCCACTTAGGGTTAGGGTTAGCTGTCCATGAATTCTAAGAGCAAAACCGACATCGCCATTGGATTCACAGCCCCTCGGAATGGTTAGGAGGGGGCACGCCTTTTGAGCCCACCTCATGTACATTTCCTGGTAAAATATATGGGAAAATCCCATTCGGGAAAATTCCACTTCGGGTTAGGGTTAGCACTCCATGAATTCTCAGAGAAAAACGGATATCCCCATTGGATTCACAGCCCCTCGGAATGGTTAGGAGGGGGCACGTCTTTTGAGCCCACCTTATGTACATTTCCTGGCAAAATACATGGGAAAATCCCATTCGGGAAAATTCCACTTAGGGTTAGGGTTAGCTGTCCATGAATTCTAAGAGCAAAACCAACATCGCCATTGGATTTAGATGTCCTGGGAATGGTTAGTAGGGGGCACGCCATTTGAGCCCACCTTATGTACATTTCCTGCCAAAATACATGGGAAAATCCCATTCAGGAAAATTCCACTTAAGGTTAGGGTTAGCTCTCCATGAATTCTCCGAGCAAACCGGACATCGCCATTGGATTCAGAGCCCCTCGGAATGGTTAGGAGGGGGCACGCCTTTTGAGCCCACCTTATGTACTTTGCTGACAAAATACATGGGAAAATACCATTCGGGAAAATTCCACTTAGGGTTAGGGTAAGCTGTCCATGAATTCTAAGAGCAAAACCGACATCGCCATTGGATTCACAGCCCCTCGGAATGGTTAGGAGGGGGCACGTCTTTTGAGCCCACCTTATGTACATTTCCTGGCAAAATACATGGGAAAATCCCATTGGGAAAATTCCACTTAGGGTTAGGGTTAGCAGTCCATGAATTCTAAGAGCAAAACCGACATCGCCATTGGATTCACAGCCCCTCGGAATGGTTAGGAGGGGGCACGCCTTTTGAGCTAGCCTTATGTACATTTCCTGGCAAAATTCATGGGAAAATCCCATTCGGGAAAATTCCACTTAGGGTTAGGGTTAGCTCTCCATGAATTCTAAGAGCAAAACCGACATCGCCATTGGATTCACAGCCCCTAGGTATTGTTAGGAAGAAGCACGCCTTTTGAGCCCACCTTATGTACATTTCCTGGCAAAATACATGGGAAAATCCCATTCGGGAAAATTCCACTTAGGGTTAGGGTTAGCTGTCCATGAATTCTAAGAGCAAAACCGACATCGCCATTGGATTCACAGCCCCTCGGAATGGTTAGGAGGGGGCACGCGTTTTGAGCCCACCTTATGTACATTTCCTGGCAAAATACATGGGAAAATCCCATTCGGGAAAATTCCACTTAGGGTTAGGGTTAGCTGTCCATCAATTCTAAGAGCAAAACCGACATCGCCATTGGATTCCCAGCCCCTCGGAATGGTTAGGAGGGGGCACGCCTTTTGAGCTAGCCTTATGTACATTTCCTGGCAAAATTCATGGGAAAATCCCATTCGGGAAAATTCCACTTAGGGTTAGGGTTAGCTGTCCATGAATTCTAAGAGCAAAACCGACATCGCCATTGGATTCACAGCCCCTCGGAATGGTTAGTAGGGGGCACGCCTTTTGAGCCCACCTTATGTACATTTCCTGCCAAAATACATGGGAAAATCCCATTCGGGAAAACTCAACTTAGGGTTAGGGTTAGCTCTCCATGAATTCTCAGAGCAAAACGGACATCGCCATTGGATTCAGTGCCCCTCGGTATGGTAAGGAAAGGGCACGCCTTTTGAGACCTCCTTATGCACATTTCCTTACAAAATACATGGGAAAATCCAATTCTGGAAAATTCCACTTAGGGTTAGGGTTAGCTGTCCATGAATTCTAAGAGCAAAACCGACATCGCCATTGGATTCACAGCCCCTCTGAATGGTTAGGAGGGGGCACGCGTTTTGAGCCCACCTTATGTACATTTCCTGGCAAAATACATGGGAAAATCCCATTGGGAAAATTCCACTTAGGGTTAGGGTTAGCAGTCCATGAATTCTAAGAGCAAAACCAACATCGCCATTGGATTTAGATGTCCTGGGAATGGTTAGTAGGGGGCACGCCTTTTGAGCCCACCTTATGTACATTTCCTGCCAAAATACATGGGAAAATCCCATTCAGGAAAATTCCACTTAGGGTTAGGGTTAGCTCTCCATGAATTCTCCGAGCAAACCGGACATCGCCATTGGATTCAGAGCCCCTCGGAATGGTTAGGAGGGGGCACGCCTTTTGAGCCCACCTTATGTACTTTGCTGACAAAATACATGGGAAAATACCATTCGGGAAAATTCCACTTAGGGTTAGGGTAAGCTGTCCATGAATTCTAAGAGCAAAACCGACATCGCCATTGGATTCACAGCCCCTTGGAATGGTTAGTAGGGGGCACGCCTTTTGAGCCCACCTTATGTACATTTCCTGGCAAAATACATGGGAAAATCCCATTCGGGAAAATTCCACTTAGGGTTAGGGTTAGCTGTCCATGAATTCTAAGAGCAAAACCGATATCGCCATTGGATTCCCAGCCCCTCGGAATGGTTAGGAGGGGACAGGCCTTTTGAGCTAGCCTTATGTACATTTCCTGGCAAAATTCATGGGAAAATCCCATTCGGGAAAATTCCACTTAGGGTTAGGGTTAGCTGTCCATGAATTCTAAGAGCAAAACCGAGATCGCCATTGGATTCACAGCCCCTCGGAATGGTTAGTAGGGGGCACGCCTTTTGAGCCCACCTTATGTACATTTCCTTCCAAAATACATGGGAAAATCCCATTCGGGAAAACTCAACTTAGGGTTAGGGTTAGCTCTCCATGAATTCTCAGAGCAAAACGGACATCGCCATTGGATTCAGTGCCCCTCGGTATGGTAAGGAGGGGGCACGCCTTTTGAGACCTCCTTATGCACATTTCCTTACAAAATACATGGGAAAATCCAATTCTGGAAAATTCCACTGAGGGTTAGGGTTAGCTGTCCATGAATCCTAAGAGCAAAACCGACATCGCCATTGGATTCACAGCCCCTCGGAATGGTTAGGAGGGGGCACGCGTTTTGAGCCCACCTTATGTACATTTTCTGGCAAAATACATGGGAAAATACCATTCGGGAAAATTCCACTTAGGGTTAGGGTTAGCTGTCCATGAATTCTAAGAGCAAAACCGAAATCACCACTGGATTCACAGCCCCTAGGTATTGTTAGGAAGAAGCACGCCTTTTGAGAGCACCTTATGTACATTTCCTGGCAAAATACATGGGAAAATCCCATTCGGGAAAATTCCACTTAGGGTTAGGGTTAGCTGTCCATGAATTCTAAGAGCAAAACCAACATCGCCATTGGATTTACATGTCCTGGGAATGGTTAGTAGGGGGCACGCCACTTGAGCCCACCTTATGTACATTTCCTGCCAAAATACATGGGAAAATCCCATTCAGGAAAATTCCACTTAGGGTTAGGGTTAGCTCTCCATGAATTCTCCGAGCAAACCGGACATCGCCATTGGATTCAGAGCCCCTCGGAATGGTTAGGAGGGGGCACGCCTTTTGAGCCCACCTTATGTACTTTGCTGACAAAATACATGGGAAAATACCATTCGGGAAAATTCCACTTAGGGTTAGGGTAAGCTGTCCATGAATTCTAAGAGCAAAACCGACATCGCCATTGGATTCACAGCCCCTCAGAATGGTTAGGAGGGGGCACGCCTTTTGAGCCCACCTTATGTACATTTCCTGGCAAAATACATGGGAAAATCCCATTGGGAAAATTCCACTTAGGGTTAGGGTTAGCAGTCCATGAATTCTAAGAGCAAAACCGACATCGCCATTGGATTCACAGCCCCTCGGAATGGTTAGGAGGGGGCACGCCTTTTGAGCTAGCCTTATGTACATTTCCTGGCAAAATTCATGGGAAAATCCCATTCGGGAAAATTCCACTTAGGGTTAGGGTTAGCTCTCCATGAATTCTAAGAGCAAAACCGACATTGCCATTGGATTCACAGCTCCTCGGAATGGTTAGTAGGGGTCACGCCTTTTGAGCCCACCTTATGTACATTTCCTGCCAAAATGCATGGGAAAATCCCATTCGGGAAAACTCAAGTTAGGGTTAGGGTTAGCTCTCCATGAATTCTCAGAGGAAAACGGACATCGCCATTGGATTCAGTGCCCCTCGGTATGGTAAGGAGGGGGCACGCCTTTTGAGACCTCCTTATGCACATTTCCTTACAAAATACATGGGAAAATCCAATTCTGGAAAATTCCACTTAGGGTTAGGGTTAGCTGTCCATGAATTCTAAGAGCAAAACCGACATCGCCATTGGATTCACAGCCCCTCGGAATGGTTAGGAGGGGGCACGCCTTTTGAGCCCACCTTATGTACATTTCCTGCCAAAATACATGGGAAAATCCCATTCGGGAAAACTCAACTTAGGGTTAGGGTAAGCTGTCCATGAATTCTAAGAGCAAAACCGACATCGCCATTGGATTCACAGCCCCTCGGAATGGTTAGGAGGGGGCACGCCTTTTGAGCCCACCTTATGTACATTTCCTGGCAAAATACATGGGAAAATCCCATTGGGAAAATTCCACTTAGGGTTAGGGTTAGCTGTCCATGAATTCTAAGAGCAAAACCGACATCGCCATTGGATTCACAGCCCCTCGGAATGGTTAGGAGGGGGCACGCCTTTTGAGCCCACCTTATGTACATTTCCTGGCAAAATTCATGGGAAAATCCCATTCGGGAAAATTCCACTTAGGGTTAGGGTTAGCTGTCCATGAATTCTAAGAGCAAAACCAACATCGCCATTGGATTCACAGCCCCTCGGAATGGTTAGTAGGGGGCACGCCTTTTGAGCCCAACTTATGTACATTTCTTGCCAAAATACATGGGAAAATCCCATTCGGGAAAACTCAACTTAGGGTTAGGGTTAGCTCTCCATGAATTCTCAGAGCAAAACGGACATCGCCATTGGATTCAGTCCCCTTCGGTATGGTAAGGAGGGGGCACGCCTTTTGAGTCCTCCTTATGCACATTTCCTTACAAAATACATGGGAAAATCCAATTCAGGAAAATTCCACTTAGGGTTAGGGTTAGCTGTCCATGAATTCTAAGAGCAAAACCGACATCGCCATTGGATTCACAGCCCCTCGGAATGGTTAGGAGGGGGCACGCCTTTTGAGCCCACCTTATGTACATTTCCTGCCAAAATACATGGGAAAATCCCATTCGGGAAAATTCCACTTAGGGTTAGGGTTAGCTGTCCATGAATTCTAAGAGCAAAACCAACATCGCCATTGGATTTAGATCCCCTGGGAATGGTTAGTAGGGGGCACGCCTTTTGAGCCCACCTTATGTACATTTCCTGCCAAAATACATGGGAAAATCCCATTCAGGAAAATTCCACTTAGGGTTAGGGTTAGCTCTCCATGAATTCTCCGAGCAAACCGGACATCGCCATTGGATTCAGAGCGCCTCGGAATGGTTAGGAGGGGGCACGCCTTTTGAGCCCACCTTATGTACTTTGCTGACAAAATACATGGGAAAATCCCATTCGGGAAAATTATACTTAGGGTTAGGGTTAGCTGTCCATGAATTCTAAGAGCAAAACCGACATCGCCATTGGATTCACAGCCCCTCGGAATGGTTAGTAGGGGGCACGCCTTTTGAGCCCACCTTATGTACATTTCCTGCCAAAATACATGGGAAAATCCCATTCGGGAAAACTCAACTTAGGGTTAGGGTTAGCTCTCCATCAATTCTCAGAGGAAAACAGACATCGCCATTCGATTCAGTGCCCCTCGGTATGGTAAGGAGGGGGCACGCCTTTTGAGACCTCCTTATGCACATTTCCTTACAAAATACATGGGAAAATCCAATTCTGGAAAATTCCACTTAGGGTTAGGGTTAGCTGTCCATGAATTCTAAGAGCAAAACCGAAATCACCATTGGATTCACAGCCCCTAGGTATTGTTAGGAAGAAGCACGCCTTTTGAGCCCACCTTATGTACATTTCCTGGCAAAATACATGGGAAAATCCCATTCGGGAAAATTCCACTTAGGGTTAGGGTTAGCTGTCCATGAATTCTAAGAGCAAAACCAACATCGCCATTGGATTTAGATCCCCTGGGAATGTTTAGTAGGGGGCACGCCTTTTGAGCCCACCTTATGTACATTTCCTGCCAAAATACATGGGAAAATCCCATTCAGGTAAATTCCACTTAGGGTTAGGGTTAGCTGTCCATGAATTCTAAGAGCAAAACCGACATCGCCATTGGATTCAGAGCCCCTAGGTATTGTTAGGAGGAAGCACGCCTTTTGAGCCCACCTTATGTACATTTCCTGGCAAAATACATGGGAAAATCCCATTCGGGAAAATTCCACTTAGGGTTAGGGTTAGCTGTCCATGAATTCTAAGAGCAAAACCGACATCGCCATTGGATTCACAGCCCCTCGGAATGGTTAGGAGGGGGCACACCTTTTCAGGTAGCCTTATGTACATTTCCTGGCAAAATTCATGGGATAATCCCATTCGGGAAAATTCTACTTAGGGTTAGGGTTAGCTGTCCATGAATTCTAAGAGCAAAACCGACATCGCCATTGGATTCACAGCCCCTCGGAATGGTTAGGAGGGGGCACGCCTTTTGAGCCCACCTTATGTACTTTTCCTGGCAAAATACATGGGAAAATCCAATTCGGGAAAATTCCACTTATGGTTAGGGTTAGCTCTCCATGAATTACCAGAGCAAAACGGACATTGCCATTGGATTCAGAGCCCCTAGGTATTGTTAGGAGGAAGCACGCCTTTTGAGCCCACCTTATGTACATTTCCTGGCAAAATACATGGGAAAATCCCATTCAGGAAAATTCCACTTAGGGTTAGGGTTAGCTCTCCATGAATTCTCCGAGCAAACCGGACATCGCCATTGGATTCAGAGCCCCTCGGAATGGTTAGGAGGGGGCACGCCTTTTGAGCCCACCTTATGTACTTTGCTGACAAAATACATGGGAAAATACCATTCGGGAAAATTCCACTTAGGGTTAGGGTAAGCTGTCCATGAATTCTAAGAGCAAAACCGACATCGCCATTGGATTCACAGCCCCTCGGAATGGTTAGGAGGGGGCACGCCTTTTGAGCCCACCTTATGTACATTTCCTGGCAAAATACATGGGAAAATCCCATTGGGAAAATTCCACTTAGGGTTAGGGTTAGCAGTCCATGAATTCTAAGAGCAAAACCGACATCGCCATTGGATTCACAGCCCCTCGGAATGGTTTGGAGGGGGCACGCCTTTTGAGCTAGCCTTATGTACATTTCCTGGCAAAATTCATGGGAAAATCCCATTCGGGAAAATTCCACTTAGGGTTAGGGTTAGCTCTCCATGAATTCTAAGAGCAAAACCGACATTGCCATTGGATTCACAGCTCCTCAGAATGGTTAGTAGGGGTCACGCCTTTTGAGCCCACCTTATGTACATTTCTTGCCAAAATACATGGGAAAATCCCATTCGGGAAAACTCAACTTAGGGTTAGGGTTAGCTCTCCATGAATTCTCAGAGGAAAACGGACATCGCCATTGGATTCAGTGCCCCTCGGTATGGTAAGGAGGGGGCACGCCTTTTGAGACCTCCTTATGCACATTTCCTTACAAAATACATGGGAAAATCCAATTCTGGAAAATTCCACTTAGGGTTAGGGTTAGCTGTCCATGAATTCTAAGAGCAAAACCGACATCGCCATTGGATTCACAGCCCCTCGGAATGGTTAGGAGGGGGCACGCCTTTTGAGCCCACCTTATGTACATTTCCTGGCAAAATTCATGGGAAAATCCCATTCGGGAAAATTCCACTTAGGGTTAGGGTTAGCTGTCCATGAATTCTAAGAGCAAAACCGACATCGCCATTGGATTCACAGCCCCTCGGAATGGTTAGTAGGGGGCACGCCTTTTGAGCCCACCTTATGTACATTTCCTGCCAAAATACATGGGAAAATCCCATTCGGGAAAACTCAACTTAGGGTTAGGGTAAGCTGTCCATGAATTCTAAGAGCAAAACCGACATCGCCATTGGATTCACAGCCCCTCGGAATGGTTAGGAGGGGGCACGCCTTTTGAGCCCACCTTATGTACATTTCCTGGCAAAATACATGGGAAAATCCCATTGGGAAAATTCCACTTAGGGTTAGGGTTAGCAGTCCATGAATTCTAAGAGCAAAACCGACATCGCCATTGGATTCACAGCCCCTCGGAATGGTTAGGAGGGGGCACGCCTTTTGAGCTAGCCTTATGTACATTTCCTGGCAAAATTCATGGGAAAATCCCATTCGGGAAAATTCCACTTAGGGTTAGGGTTAGCTCTCCATGAATTCTAAGAGCAAAACCGACATTGCCATTGGATTCACAGCTCCTCGGAATGGTTAGTAGGGGTCACGCATTTTGAGCCCACCTTATGTACATTTCCTGCCAAAATACATGGGAAAATCCCATTCGGGAAAACTCAACTTAGGGTTAGGGTTAGCTGTCCATGAATTCTAAGAGCAAAACCGACATCGCCATTGGATTCACAGCCCCTCGGAATGGTTAGGAGGGGGCACGCCTTTTGAGCCCACCTTATGTACATTTCCTGGCAAAATTCATGGGAAAATCCCATTCGGGAAAATTCCACTTAGGGTTAGGGTTAGCTGTCCATGAATTCTAAGAGCAAAACCGACATCGCCATTGGATTCACAGCCCCTCGGAATGGTTAGTAGGGGGCACGCCTTTTGAGCCCACCTTATGTATATTTCCTGCCAAAATACATGGGAAAATCCCATTCGGGAAAACTCAACTTAGGGTTAGGGTAAGCTGTCCATGAATTCTAAGAGCAAAACCGACATCGCCATTGGATTCACAGCCCCTCGGAATGGTTAGGAGGGGGCACGCCTTTTGAGCCCACCTTATGTACATTTCCTGGCAAAATACATGGGAAAATCCCATTGGGAAAATTCCACTTAGGGTTAGGGTTAGCAGTCCATGAATTCTAAGAGCAAAACCGACATCGCCATTGGATTCACAGCCCCTCGGAATGGTTAGGAGGGGGCACGCCTTTTGAGCTAGCCTTATGTACATTTCCTGGCAAAATTCATGGGAAAATCCCATTCGGGAAAATTCCACTTAGGGTTAGGGTTAGCTCTCCATGAATTCTAAGAGCAAAACCGACATTGCCATTGGATTCACAGCTCCTCGGAATGGTTAGTAGGGGTCACGCCTTTTGAGCCCACCTTATGTACATTTCCTGCCAAAATACATGGGAAAATCCCATTCGGGAAAACTCAACTTAGGGTTAGGGTTAGCTCTCCATGAATTCTCAGAGGAAAACGGACATCGCCATTGGATTTAGTGCCCCTCGGTATGGTAAGGAGGGGGCACGCCTTTTGAGACCTCCTTATGCACATTTCCTTACAAAATACATGGGAAAATCCAATTCTGGAAAATTCCACTTAGGGTTAGGGTTAGCTGTCCATGAATTCTAAGAGCAAAACCGACATCGCCATTGGATTCACAGCCCCTCGGAATGGTTAGGAGGGGGCACGCCTTTTGAGCCCACCTTATGTACATTTCCTGGCAAAATTCATGGGAAAATCCCATTCGGGAAAATTCCACTTAGGGTTAGGGTTAGCTGTCCATGAATTCTAAGAGCAAAACCGACATCGCCATTGGATTCACAGCCCCTCGGAATGGTTAGTAGGGGGCACGCCTTTTGAGCCCAACTTATGTACATTTCCTGCCAAAATACATGGGAAAATCCCATTCGGGAAAACTCAACTTAGGGTTAGGGTTAGCTCTCCATGAATTCTCAGAGCAAAACGGACATCGCCATTGGATTCAGTCCCCTTCGGTATGGTAAGGAGGGGGCACGCCTTTTGAGACCTCCTTATGCACATTTCCTTACAAAATACATGGGAAAATCCAATTCAGGAAAATTCCACTTAGGGTTAGGGTTAGCTGTCCATGAATTCTAAGAGCAAAACCGACATCGCCATTGGATTCACAGCCCCTCGGAATGGTTAGGAGGGGGCACGCGTTTTGAGCCCACCTTATGTACATTTTCTGGCAAAATACATGGGAAAATCCCATTCGGGAAAACTCAACTTAGGGTTAGGGTTAGCTCTCCATGAATTCTCAGAGGAAAACGGACATCGCCATTGGATTTAGTGCCCCTCGGTATGGTAAGGAGGGGGCACGCCTTTTGAGACCTCCTTATGCACATTTCCTTACAAAATACATGGGAAAATCCAATTCTGGAAAATTCCACTTAGGGTTAGGGTTAGCTGTCCATGAATTCTAAGAGCAAAACCGACATCGCCATTGGATTCACAGCCCCTCGGAATGGTTAGGAGGGGGCACGCCTTTTGAGCCCACCTTATGTACATTTCCTGGCAAAATTCATGGGAAAATCCCATTCGGGAAAATTCCACTTAGGGTTAGGGTTAGCTGTCCATGAATTCTAAGAGCAAAACCGACATCGCCATTGGATTCACAGCCCCTCGGAATGGTTAGTAGGGGGCACGCCTTTTGAGCCCAACTTATGTACATTTCCTGCCAAAATACATGGGAAAATCCCATTCGGGAAAACTCAACTTAGGGTTAGGGTTAGCTCTCCATGAATTCTCAGAGCAAAACGGACATCGCCATTGGATTCAGTCCCCTTCGGTATGGTAAGGAGGGGGCACGCCTTTTGAGACCTCCTTATGCACATTTCCTTACAAAATACATGGGAAAATCCAATTCAGGAAAATTCCACTTAGGGTTAGGGTTAGCTGTCCATGAATTCTAAGAGCAAAACCGACATCGCCATTGGATTCACAGCCCCTCGGAATGGTTAGGAGGGGGCACGCGTTTTGAGCCCACCTTATGTACATTTTCTGGCAAAATTCATGGGAAAATCCCATTCGGGAAAATTCCACTTAGGGTTAGGGTTAGCTGTCCATGAATTCTAAGAGCAAAACCCACATCGCCATTGGATTCACAGCCCCTCGGAATGGTTAGTAGGGGGCACGCCTTTTGAGCCCACCTTATGTACATTTCCTGCCAAAATACATGGGAAAATCCCATTCGGGAAAATTGCACTTAGGGTTAGGGTTAGCTGTCCATGAATTCTAAGAGCAAAACCAACATCGCCATTGGATTTAGATCCCCTGGGAATGGTTAGTAGGGGGCACGCCTTTTGAGCCCACCTTATGTACATTTCCTGCCAAAATACATGGGAAAATCCCATTCAGGAAAATTCCACTTAGGGTTAGGGTTAGCTCTCCATGAATTCTCCGAGCAAACCGGACATCGCCATTGGATTCAGAGCCCCTCGGAATGGTTAGGAGGGGGCACGCCTTTTGAGCCCACCTTATGTACTTTCCTGACAAAATACATGGGAAAATCCCATTCGGGAAAATTATACTTAGGGTTAGGGTTAGCTGTCCATGAATTCTAAGAGCAAAACCGACATCGCCATTGGATTCACAGCCCCTCGGAATGGTTAGTAGGGGGCACGCCTTTTGAGCCCACCTTATGTACATTTCCTGCCAAAATACATGGGAAAATCCCATTCGGGAAAACTCAACTTAGGGTTAGGGTTAGCTCTCCATCAATTCTCAGAGGAAAACGGACATCGCCATTCGATTCAGTGCCCCTCGGTATGGTAAGGAGGGGGCACGCCTTTTGAGACCTCCTTATGCACATTTCCTTACAAAATACATGGGAAAATTCAATTCTGGAAAATTCCACTTAGGGTTAGGGTTAGCTGTCCATGAATTCTAAGAGCAAAACCGAAATCACCATTGGATTTAGATCCCCTGGGAATGGTTAGTAGGGGGCACGCCTTTTGAGCCCACCTTATGTACATTTCCTGCCAAAATACATGGGAAAATCCCATTCAGGTAAATTCCACTTAGGGTTAGGGTTAGCTGTCCATGAATTCTAAGAGCAAAACCGACATCGCCATTGGATTCAGAGCCCCTAGGTATTGTTAGGAGGAAGCACGCCTTTTGAGCCCACCTTATGTACATTTCCTGGCAAAATACATGGGAAAATCCCATTCGGGAAAATTCCACTTAGGGTTAGGGTTAGCTGTCCATGAATTCTAAGAGCAAAACCGACATCGCCATTGGATTCACAGCCCCTCGGAATGGTTAGGAGGGGGCAAACCTTTTCAGGTAGCCTTATGTACATTTCCTGGCAAAATTCATGGGATAATCCCATTCGGGAAAATTCTACTTAGGGTTAGGGTTAGCTGTCCATGAATTCTAAGAGCAAAACCGACATCGCCATTGGATTCACAGCCCCTCGGAATGGTTAGGAGGGGGCACGCCTTTTGAGCCCACCTTATGTACTTTTCCTGGCAAAATACATGGGAAAATCCAATTCGGGAAAATTCCACTTATGGTTAGGGTTAGCTCTCCATGAATTACCAGAGCAAAACGGACATTGCCATTGGATTCAGAGCCCCTAGGTATTGTTAGGAGGAAGCACGCCTTTTGAGCCCACCTTATGTACATTTCCTGGCAAAATACATGGGAAAATCCCATTCGGGAAAATTCCACTTAGGGTTAGGGTTAGCTGTCCATGAATTCTAAGAGCAAAACCAACATCGCCATTGGATTTAGATCCCCTGGGAATGGTTAGGAGGGGGCACGCCTTTTGAGCCCACCTTATGTACTTTGCTGACAAAATACATGGGAAAATACCATTCGGGAAAATTCCACTTAGGGTTAGGGTTAGCTGTCCATGAATTCTAAGAGCAAAACCGAAATCACCATTGGATTCACAGCCCCTAGGTATTGTTAGGAAGAAGCACGCCTTTTGAGCCCACCTTATGTACATTTCCTGGCAAAATACATGGGAAAATCCCATTCGGGAAAATTCCACTTAGGGTTAGGGTAAGCTGTCCATGAATTCTAAGAGCAAAACCGACATCGCCATTAGATTCACAGCCCCTTGGAATGGTTAGGAGGGGGCACGCCTTTTGAGCCCACCTTATGTACATTTCCTGGCAAAATACATGGGAAAATCCCATTCGGGAAAATTCCACTTAGGGTTAGGGTTAGCTGTCCATGAATTCTAAGAGCAAAACCGACATCGCCATTGGATTCCCAGCCCCTCGGAATGGTTAGGAGGGGGCACGCCTTTTGAGCTAGCCTTATTTACATTTCCTGGCAAAATTCATGGGAAAATCCCATTCGGGAAAATTCCACTTAGGGTTATGGTTAGCTGTCCATGAATTCTAAGAGCAAAACCGACATCGCCATTGGATTCACAGCCCCTCGGAATGGTTAGTAGGGGGCACGCCTTTTGAGCCCACCTTATGTACATTTCCTGGCAAAATACATGGGAAAATCCCATTCGGGAAAACTCAACTTAGGGTTAGGGTTAGCTCTCCATCAATTCTCAGAGGAAAACGGACATCGCCATTCGATTCATTGCCCCTCGGTATGGTAAGGAGGGGGCACGCCTTTTGAGACCTCCTTATGCACATTTCCTTACAAAATACATGGGACAATCCAATTCTGGAAAATTCCACTTAGGGTTAGGGTTAGCTGTCCATGAATTCTAAGAGCAAAACCGAAATCACCATTGGATTTAGATCCCCTGGGAATGGTTAGTAGGGGGCACGCCTTTTGAGCCCACCTTATGTACATTTCCTGCCAAAATACATGGGAAAATCCCATTCAGGTAAATTCCACTTAGAGTTAGGGTTAGCTGTCCATGAATTCTAAGAGCAAAACCGACATCGCCATTGGATTCAGAGCCCCTAGGTATTGTTAGGAGGAAGCACGCCTTTTGAGCCCACCTTATGTACATTTCCTGGCAAAATACATGGGAAAATCCCATTCGGGAAAATTCCACTTAGGGTTAGGGTTAGCTGTCCATGAATTCTAAGAGCAAAACCGACATCGCCATTGGATTCACAGCCCCTCGGAATGGTTAGGAGGGGGGACGCCTTTTCAGGTAGCCTTATGTACATTTCCTGGCAAAATTCATGGGATAATCCCATTCGGGAAAATTCTACTTAGGGTAAGGGTTAGCTGTCCATGAATTCTAAGAGCAAAACCGACATCGCCATTGGATTCACAGCCCCTCGGAATGGTTAGGATGGGGCACGCCTTTTGAGCCCACGTTATGTACATTTCCTGGCAAAATACATGGGAAAATCCCATTCGGGAAAATTCCACTTAGGGTTAGGGTTAGCTGTCCATGAATTCTAAGAGCAAAACCGATATCGCCATTGGATTCACAGCCCCTTGGAATGGTTAGGAGGGGGCACGCCTTTTGAGTCCACTTTATGTACATTTCCTGGCAAAATACATGGGAAAATCCCATTCGGGAAAATTCCACTTAGGGTTAGGGTTAGCTGTCCATGAATTCTAAGAGCAAAACCGACATCGCCATTGGATTCCCAGCCCCTCGGAATGGTTAGGAGGGGGCACGCCTTTTGAGCTAGCCTTATTTACATTTCCTGGCAAAATTCATGGGAAAATCCCATTCGGGAAAATTCCACTTAGGGTTAGGGTTAGCTGTCCATGAATTCTAAGAGCAAAACCGACATCGCCATTGGATTCACAGCCCCTCGGAATGGTTAGTAGGGGGCACGCCTTTTGAGCCCACCTTATGTACATTTCCTGCCAAAATATATGGGAAAATCCCATTCGGGAAAACTCAACTTAGGGTTAGGGTTAGCTCTCCATCAATTCTCAGAGGAAAACGGACATCGCCATTCGATTCAGTGCCCCTCGGTATGGTAAGGAGGGGGCACGCCTTTTGAGACCTCCTTATGCACATTTCCTTACAAAATACATGGGAAAATCCAATTCTGTAAAATTCCACTTAGGGTTAGGGTTAGCTGTCCATGAATTCTAAGAGCAAAACCGAAATCACCATTGGATTCACAGCCCCTAGGTATTGTTAGTAGGAAGCACGCCTTTTGAGCCCACCTTATGTACATTTCCTGGCAAAATACATGGGAAAATCCCATTCGGGAAAATTCCACTTAGGGTTAGGGTTAGCTGTCCATGAATTCTAAGAGCAAAACCGACATCGCCATTGGATTCACAGCCACTCGGAATGGTTAGCAGGGGGCACACCTTTTCAGGTAGCCTTATGTACATTTCCTGGCAAAATTCATGGGATAATCCCATTCGGGAAAATTCTACTTAGGGTTAGGGTTAGCTGTCCATTAATTCTAAGAGCAAAACCGACATCGCCATTGGATTCACAGCCCCTCGGAATGGTTAGGAGGGGGCACGCCTTTTCAGCTAGCCTTATGTACATTTCCTGGCAAAATTCATGGGATAATCCCATTCGGGAAAATTCTACTTAGGGTTAGGGTTAGCTGTCCATGAATTCTAAGAGCAAAACCGACATCGCCATTGGATTCACAGCCCCTCGGAATGGTTAGTAGGGGGCATGCCTTTTGAGCCCACCTTATGTACATTTCCTGCCAAAATACATGGGAAAATCCCATTCAGGAAAATTCCACTTAGGGTTAGGGTTAGCTCTCCATGAATTCTCCGAGCAAAACGGACATCGCCATTGGATTCAGAGCCCCTCGGAATGGTTAGGAGGGGGCACGCCTTTTGAGCCCACCTTATGTACTTTGCTGACAAAATACATGGGAAAATACCATTCGGGAAAATTCCACTTAGGGTTAGGGTAAGCTGTCCATGAATTCTAAGAGCAAAACCGACATCGCCATTGGATTCACAGCCCCTTGGAATGGTTAGGAGGGGGCACGCCTTTTGAGCCCACGTTATGTACATTTCCTGGCAAAATACATGGGAAAATCCCATTCGGGAAAATTCCACTTAGGGTTAGGGTTAGCTGTCCATGAATTCTAAGAGCAAAACCGACATCGCCATTGGATTCCCAGCCCCTCGGAATGGTTAGGAGGGGGCACGCCTTTTGAGCTAGCCTTATTTACATTTCCTGGCAAAATTCATGGGAAAATCCCATTCGGGAAAATTCCACTTAGGGTTAGGGTTAGCTGTCCATGAATTCTAAGAGCAAAACCGACATCGCCATTGGATTCACAGCCCCTCGGAATGGTTAGTAGGGGGCACGCCTTTTGAGCCCACCTTATGTACATTTCCTGCCAAAATACATGGGAAAATCACATTCGGGAAAACTCAACTTAGGGTTAGGGTTAGCTCTCCATCAATTCTCAGAGGAAAATGGACATCGCCATTCGATTCAGTGCCCCTCGGTATGGTAAGGAGGGGGCACGCCTTTTGAGACCTCCTTATGCACATTTCCTTACAAAATACATGGGAAAATCCAATTCTGGAAAATTCTACTTAGGGTTAGGGTTAGCTGTCCATGAATTCTAAGAGCAAAACCGAAATCACCATTGGATTCACAGCCCCTAGGTATTGTTAGGAAGAAGCACGCCTTTTGAGCCCACCTTATGTACATTTCCTGGCAAAATACATGGGAAAATCCCATTCGGGAAAATTCCACTTAGGGTTAGGGTTAGCTGTCCATGAATTCTAAGAGCAAAACCAACATCGCCATTGGATTTAGATCCCCTGGGAATGGTTAGTAGGAGGCACGCCTTTTGAGCCCACCTTATGTACATTTCCTGCCAAAATACATGGGAAAATCCCATTCAGGTAAATTCCACTTAGGGTTAGGGTTAGCTGTCCATGAATTCTAAGAGCAAAACCGACATCGCCATTTGATTCAGAGCCCCTAGGTATTGTTAGGAGGAAGCACGCCTTTTGAGCCCACCTTATGTACATTTCCTGGCAAAATACATGGGAAAATCCCATTCGGGAAAATTCCACTTAGGGTTAGGGTTAGCTGTCCATGAATTCTAAGAGCAAAACCGACATCGCCATTGGATTCACAGCCCCTCGGAATGGTTAGGAGGGGGCACGCCTTTTCAGGTAGCCTTATGTACATTTCCTGGCAAAATTCATGGGATAATCCCATTCGGGAAAATTCTACTTAGCTTTAGGGTTAGCTGTCCATGAATTCTAAGAGCAAAACCGACATCGCCATTGGATTCACAGCCCCTCGGAATGGTTAGGAGGGGGCACGCCTTTTGAGCCCACCTTATGTACTTTTCCTGGCAAAATACATGGGAAAATCCAATTCGGGAAAATTCCACTTATGGTTAGGGTTAGCTCTCCATGAATTATCAGAGCAAAACGGACATTGCCATTGGATTCAGAGCCCCTAGGTATTGTTAGGAGGAAGCACGCCTTTTGAGCCCACCTTATGTACATTTCCTGGCAAAATACATGGGAAAATCCCATTCGGGAAAATTCCACTTAGGGTTAGGGTTAGCTGTCCATGAATTCTAAGAGCAAAACCGACATCGCCATTGGATTCACAGCCCCTCGGAATGGTTAGGAGGGGGCACGCCTTTTGAGCCCACCTTATGTACTTTTCCTGGCAAAATACATGGGAAAATCCCATTCGGGAAAATTCCACTTAGGGTTAGGGTTAGCTGTCCATGAATTCTAAGAGCAAAACCAACATCGCCATTGGATTTAGATCCCCTGGGAATGGTTAGTAGGGGGCATGCCTTTTGAGCCCACCTTATGTACTTTGCTGACAAAATACATGGGAAAATACCATTCGGGAAAATTCCACTTAGGGTTAGGGTAAGCTGTCCATGAATTCTAAGAGCAAAACCGACATCGCCATTGGATTCACAGCCCCTTGGAATGGTTAGGAGGGGGCACGCCTTTTGAGCCCACGTTATGTACATTTCCTGGCAAAATACATGGGAAAATCCCATTCGGGAAAATTCCACTTAGGGTTAGGGTTAGCTGTCCATGAATTCTAAGAGCAAAACCGACATCGCCATTGGATTCCCAGCCCCTCGGAATGGTTAGGAGGGGGCACGCCTTTTGAGCTAGCCTTATTTACATTTCCTGGCAAAATTCATGGGAAAATCCCATTTGGGAAAATTCCACTTAGGGTTAGGGTTAGCTGTCCATGAATTCTAAGAGCAAAACCGACATCGCCATTGGATTCACAGCCCCTCGGAATGGTTAGTAGGGGGCACGCCTTTTGAGCCCACCTTATGTACATTTCCTGCCAAAATACATGGGAAAATCCCATTCGGGAAAACTCAACTTAGGGTTAGGGTTAGCTCTCCATCAATTCTCAGAGGAAAATGGACATCGCCATTCGATTCAGTGCCCCTCGGTATGGTAAAGAGGGGGCACGCCTTTTGAGACCTCCTTATGCACATTTCCTTACAAAATACATGGGAAAATCCAATTCTGGAAAATTCCACTTAGGGTTAGCTGTCCATGAATTCTAAGAGCAAAACCGAAATCACCGTTGGATTCACAGCCCCTAGGTATTGTTAGGAAGAAGCACGCCTTTTGAGCCCACCTTATGTACATTTCCTGGCAAAATACATGGGAAAATCCCATTCGGGAAAATTCCACTTAGGGTTAGGGTTAGCTGTCTATGAATTCTAAGAGCAAAACCAACATCGCCATTGGATTTAGATCCCCTCGGAATGGTTAGTAGGGGGCACGCCTTTTGAGCCCACCTTATGTACATTTCCTGCCAAAATACATGGGAAAATCCCATTCGGGAAAATTCCACTTAGGGTTAGGGTTAGCTGTCCATGAATTCTAAGAGCAAAACCGACATCGCCATTGGATTCACAGCCCCTCGGAATGGTTAGGAGGGGGCACACCTTTTCAGGCAGCCTTATGTACATTTCCTGGCAAAATTCATGGGATAATCCCATTCGGGAAAATTCTACTTAGGGTTAGGGTTAGCTGTCCATGAATTCTAAGAGCAAAACCAACATCGCCATTGGATTTAGATCCCCTGGGAATGGTTAGTAGGGGGCACGCCTTTAGAGCCCACCTTATGTACTTTTCCTGGCAAAATACATGGGAAAATCCAATTCGGGAAAATTCCACTTAGGGTTAGGGTTAGCTCTCCATGAATTATCAGAGCAAAACGGACATTGCCATTGGATTCAGAGCCCCTAGGTATTGTTAGGAGGAAGCACGCCTTTTGAGCCCACCTTATGTACATTTCCTGGCAAAATACATGGGAAAATCCCATTCGGGAAAATTCCACTTAGGGTTAGGGTTAGCTGTCCATGAATTCTAAGAGCAAAACAAACATCGCCATTGGATTTAGATCCCCTGGGAATGGTTAGTAGGGGGCATGCCTTTTGAGCCCACCTTATGTACATTTCCTGCCAAAATACATGGGAAAATCCCATTCAGGAAAATTCCACTTAGGGTTAGGGTTAGCTCTCCATGAATTCTCCGAGCAAAACGGACATCGCCATTGGATTCAGAGCCCCTCGGAATGGTTAGGAGGGGGCACGCCTTTTGAGCCCACCTTATGTACTTTGCAGACAAAATACATGGGAAAATACCATTCGGGAAAATTCCACTTAGGGTTAGGGTAAGCTGTCCATGAATTCTAAGAGCAAAACCGACATCGCCATTGGATTCACAGCCCCTTGGAATGGTTAGGAGGGGGCACGCCTTTTGAGCCCACCTTATGTACATTTCCTGGCAAAATACATGGGAAAATCCCATTCGGGAAAATTCCACTTAGGGTTAGGGTTAGCTGTCCATGAATTCTAAGAGCAAAACCGACATCGCCATTGGATTCACAGCCCCTCGGAATGGTTAGGAGGGGGCACGCCTTTTCAGGTAGCCTTATGTACATTTCCTGGCAAAATTCATGGGAAAATCCCATTCGGGAAAATTCCACTTAGGGTTAGGGTTAGCTCTCCATGAATTCTCCGAGCAAAACGGACATCGCCATTGGATTCAGAGCCCCTCGGAATGGTTAGGAGGGGGCACGCCTTTTGAGCCCACCTTATGTACTTTGCAGACAAAATACATGGGAAAATACCATTCGGGAAAATTCCACTTAGGGTTAGGGTAAGCTGTCCATGAATTCTAAGAGCAAAACCGACATCGCCATTGGATTCACAGCCCCTTGGAATGGTTAGGAGGGGGCACGCCTTTTGAGCCCACCTTATGTACATTTCCTGGCAAAATACATGGGAAAATCCCATTCGGGAAAATTCCACTTAGGGTTAGGGTTAGCTGTCCATGAATTCTAAGAGCAAAACCGACATCGCCATTGGATTCACAGCCCCTCGGAATGGTTAGGAGGGGGCACGCCTTTTCAGGTAGCCTTATGTACATTTCCTGGCAAAATTCATGGGAAAATCCCATTCGGGAAAATTCCACTTAGGGTTAGGGTTAGCTGTCCATGAATTCTAAGAGCAAAACCGACATCGCCATTGGATTCACAGCCCCTCGGAATGGTTAGTAGGGGGCACGCCTTTTGAGCCCACCTTATGTACATTTCCTGCCAAAATACATGGGAAAATCCCATTCGGGAAAACTCAACTTAGGGTTAGGGTTAGCTCTCCATCAATTCTCAGAGGAAAACGGACATCGCCATTCGATTCATTGCCCCTCGGTATGGTAAGGAGGGGGCACGCCTTTGGAGACCTCCTTATGCACATTTCCTTACAAAATACATGGGAAAATCCAATTCTGGAAAATTCCACTTAGGGTTAGGGTTAGCTGTCCATGAATTCTAAGAGCAAAACCGAAATCACCATTGGATTTAGATCCCCTGGGAATGGTTAGTAGGGGGCACGCCTTTTGAGCCCACCTTATGTACATTTCCTGCCAAAATACATGGGAAAATCCCATTCAGGTAAATTCCACTTAGGGTTAGGGTTAGCTGTCCATGAATTCTAAGAGCAAAACCGACATCGCCATTGGATTCAGAGCCCCTAGGTATTGTTAGGAGGGGGCACGCCTTTTGAGCCCACCTTATGTACTTTTCCTGGCAAAATACATGGGAAAATCCAATTCGGGAAAATTCCACTTATGGTTAGGGTTAGCTCTCCATGAATTATCAGAGCAAAACGGACATTGCCATTGGATTCAGAGCCCCTAGGTATTGTTAGGAGGAAGCACGCCTTTTGAGCCCACCTTATGTACATTTCCTGGCAAAATACATTGGAAAATCCCATTTGGGAAAATTCCACTTAGGGTTAGGGTTAGCTGTCCATGAATTCTAAGAGCAAAACCAACATCGCCATTGGATTTAGATCCCCTGGGAATGGTTAGTAGGGGGCATGCCTTTTGAGCCCACCTTATGTACATTTCCTGCCAAAATACATGGGAAAATCCCATTCAGGAAAATTCCACTTAGGGTTAGGGTTAGCTCTCCATGAATTCTCCGAGCAAAACGGACATCGCCATTGGATTCAGAGCCCCTCGGAATGGTTAGGAGTGGGCACGACTTTTGAGCCCACCTTATGTACATTTCCTGGCAAAATACATGGGAAAATCCCATTTGGGAAATTTCCACTTAGGGTTAGGGTTAGCTGTCCATGAATTCTAAGAGCAAAACCGACATCGCCATTGGATTCAGTGCCCCTCGGTATGGTAAGGAGGGGGCACGCCTTTTGAGACCTCCTTATGTACATTTCCTTACAAAATACATGGGAAAATCCAATTCTGGAAAATTCCACTTAGGGTTAGGGTTAGCTGTCCATGAATTCTAAGAGTAAAACCGACATCGCCATTGGATTCACAGCCCCTCGGAATGGTTAGGAGGGGGCACGCGTTTTGAGCCCACCTTATGTACATTTCCTGGCAAAATACATGGGAAAATCCCATTCGGGAAAATTCCACTTAGGGTTAGGGTTAGCTGTCCATGAATTCTAAGAGCAAAACCGACATCGCCATTGGATTCACAGCCCCTCGGAATGGTTAGGAGTGGGCACGACTTTTGAGCCCACCTTATGTACATTTCCTGGCAAAATACATGGGAAAATCCCATTCGGGAAATTTCCACTTAGGGTTAGGGTTAGCTGTCCATGAATTCTAAGAGCAAAACCGACATCGCCATTGGATTCACAGCCCCTCGGAATGGTTAGGAGGGGGCACGCCTTTTCAGCTAGCCTTATGTACATTTCCTGGCAAAATTCATGGGATAATCCCATTCGGGAAAATTCTACTTAGGGTTAGGGTTAGCTGTCCATGAATTCTAAGAGCAAAACCGACATCGCCATTTGATTCAGAGCCCCTAGTTATTGTTAGGAGGAAGCACGCCTTTTGAGCCCACCTTATGTACATTTCCTGGCAAAATACATGGGAAAATCCCATTCGGGAAAATTCCACTTAGGGTTAGGGTTAGCTGTCCATGAATTCTAAGAGCAAAACCGACATCGCCATTGGATTCACAGCCCCTCGGAATGGTTAGGAGGGGGCACGCCTTTTCAGGTAGCCTTATGTACATTTCCTGGCAAAATTCATGGGATAATCCCATTCGGGAAAATTCTACTTAGGGTTAGGGTTAGCTGTCCATGAATTCTAAGAGCAAAACCGACATCGCCATTGGATTCACAGCCCCTCGGAATGGTTAGGAGGGGGCACGCCTTTTGAGCCCACCTTATGTACTTTTCCTGGCAAAATACATGGGAAAATCCAATTCGGGAAAATTCCACTTATGGTTAGGGTTAGCTCTCCATGAATTATCAGAGCAAAACAGACATTGCCATTGGATTCAGAGCCCCTAGGTATTGTTAGGAGGAAGCACGCCTTTTGAGCCCACCTTATGTACATTTCCTGGCAAAATACATGGGAAAATCCCATTCGGGAAAATTCCACTTAGGGTTAGGGTTAGCTGTCCAGGAATTCTAAGAGCAAAACCAACATCGCCATTGGATTTAGATCCCCTGGGAATGGTTAGTAGGGGGCATGCCTTTTGAGCCCACCTTATGTACATTTCCTGCCAAAATACATGGGAAAATCCCATTCAGGAAAATTCCACTTAGGGTTAGGGTTAGCTCTCCATGAATTCTCCGAGCAAAACGGACATCGCCATTGGATTCAGAGCCCCTCGGAATGGTTACGAGGGGGCACGCCTTTTGAGCCCACCTTATGTACTTTGCTGACAAAATACATGGGAAAATACCATTCGGGAAAATTCCACTTAGGGTTAGGGTAAGCTGTCCATGAATTCTAAGAGCAAAACCGACATCGCCATTGGATTCACAGCCCCTCGGAATGGTTAGGAGGGGGCACGACTTTTGAGCCCACCTTATGTACATTTCCTGGCAAAATACATGGGAAAATCCCATTTGGGAAATTTCCACTTAGGTTTAGGGTTAGCTGTCCATGAATTCTAAGAGCAAAACCGACATCGCCATTGGATTCAGTGCCCCTCGGTATGGTAAGGAGGGGCACGCCTTTTGAGACCTCCTTATGTACATTTCCTTACAAAATACATGGGAAAATCCAATTCTGGAAAATTCCACTTAGGGTTAGGGTTAGCTGTCCATGAATTCTAAGAGTAAAACCGACATCGCCATTGGATTCACAGCCCCTCGGAATGGTTAGGAGGGGGCACGCGTTTTGAGCCCACCTTATGTACATTTCCTGGCAAAATACATGGGAAAATCCCATTCGGGAAAATTCCACTTAGGGTTAGGGTTAGCTGTCCATGAATTCTAAGAGCAAAACCGACATCGCCATTGGATTCACAGCCCCTCGGAATGGTTAGGAGGGGGCACGCCTTTTCAGCTAGCCTTATGTACATTTCCTGGCAAAATTCATGGGATAATCCCATTCGGGAAAATTCTACTTAGGGTTAGGGTTAGCTGTCCATGAATTCTAAGAGCAAAACCGACATCGCCATTGGATTCACAGCCCCTCGGAATGGTTAGGAGGGGGCACGCCTTTTGAGCCCACCTTATGTACTTTTCCTGGCAAAATACATGGGAAAATCCCATTCGGGAAAATTCAACTTATGGTTAGGGTTAGCTCTCCATGAATTATCAGAGCAAAACGGACATTGCCATTGGATTCAGAGCCCCTAGGTATTGTGAGGAGGAAGCACGCCTTTTGAGCCCACCTTATGTACATTTCCTGGCAAAATACATGGGAAAATCCCATTCGGGAAAACTCAACTTAGGGTTAGGGTTAGCTCTCCATGAATTCTCAGAGCAAAACGGACATCGCCATTGGATTCAGTGCCCCTCGGTATGGTAAGGAGGGGGCACGCCTTTTGAGACCTCCTTATGTACATTTCCTTACAAAATACATGGGAAAATCCAATTCTGGAAAATTCCACTTAGGGTTAGGGTTAGCTGTCCATGAATTCTAAGAGCAAAACCGACATCGCCATTGGATTCAGTGCCCCTCGGTATGGTAAGGAGGGGGCACGCCTTTTGAGACCTCCTTATGCACATTTCCTTACAAAATACATGGGAAAATCCAATTCTGGAAAATTCCACTTAGGGTTAGGGTTAGCTGTCCATGAATTCTAAGAGCAAAACCGACATCGCCATTGGATTTAGATCCCCTGGGAATGGTTAGTAGGGGGCACGCCTTTTGAGCCCACATTATGTATATTTCCTGGCAAAATATATGGGAAAATCCCATTCAGGAAAATTCTACTTAGGTATATTGTTAGCTGTCCATGAAATCTCAGAGCAAAACGGACATCGCCATTGGATTCACAGCCCCTCGGAATGGTTAGGAGGGGGCACGCCTTTTGAGACCACCTTATGTACATTTCCTGGCAAAATATATGGGAAAATCCCATTCGGGAAAATTCTACTTAGGTATATTGTTAGCTGTCCATGAATTCTCAGAGCAAAACGGACATCCCCATTGGATTCACAGCCCCTCGGAATGGTTAGGAGGGGGCACGCCTTTTGAGCCCACGTTATGTACATTTCCTGGCAAAATACATGGGAAAATCCCATTCGGGAAAATTCCACTTAGGGTTAGGGTTAGCCGTCCATGAATTCTCAGAGCAAAACGGACATAGCCATTGGATTCACAGCCCTCGGAATGGTTAGGAGGGGGTACGCCTTTTGAGCCCACCTTATGTACATTTCCTGACAAAATACATGGGAAAATCCCATTCGGGAAAATTCCACTTAGGGTTAGGGTTAGCTCTCCATGAATTCTCAGAGCAAAACGGACATCGCCTTTGGATTTAGTGTCCCTCGGTATGGTAAGGAGGAAGCACGCCTTTTGAGCCCACCTTATGTACATTTCCTGGCAAAATACATGGGAAAATCCCATTCGGGAAAATTCCACTTAGGGTTAGGGTTAGCTGTCCATGAATTCTAAGAGCAAAACCGACATCGCCATTGGATTCACAGCCCCTCGGAATGGTTAGGAGGGGGCACACCTTTTCAGGTAGCCTTATGTACATTTCCTGGCAAAATTCATGGGATAATCCCATTCGGGAAAATTCTACTTAGGGTTAGGGTTAGCTGTCCATGAATTCTAAGAGCAAAACCGACATCGCCATTGGATTCACAGCCCCTCGGAATGGTTAGGAGGGGGCACGCCTTTTCAGGTAGCCTTATGTACATTTCCTGGCAAAATTCATGGGATAATCCCATTCGGGAAAATTCTACTTAGGGTTAGGGTTAGCTGTCCATGAATTCTCAGAGCAAAACGGACATCGCCATTGGATTCACAGCCCCTCGGAATGGTTAGGAGGGGGCACGCCTTTTGAGACCACCTTAT
Source organism: Natrix helvetica (assembly GCF_964273705.1). Lineage (NCBI taxonomy): Eukaryota > Metazoa > Chordata > Lepidosauria > Squamata > Natricidae > Natrix > Natrix helvetica. The sequence continues at coordinate 139,865,577 of NC_138550.1, forward strand.
GTACATTTCCTGGCAAAATATATGGGAAAATCCCATTCGGGAAAATTCTACTTAGGTATATTGTTAGCTGTCCATGAATTCTCAGAGCAAAACGGACATCCCCATTGGATTCACAGCCCCTCGGAATGGTTAGGAGGGGGCACGCCTTTTGAGCCCACGTTATGTACATTTCCTGGCAAAATACATGGGAAAATCCCATTCGGGAAAATTCCACTTAGGGTTAGGGTTAGCCGTCCATGAATTCTCAGAGCAAAACGGACATAGCCATTGGATTCACAGCCCTCGGAATGGTTAGGAGGGGGTACGCCTTTTGAGCCCACCTTATGTACCTTTCCTGACAAAATACATGGGAAAATCCCATTCGGGAAAATTCCACTTAGGGTTAGGGTTAGCTCTCCATGAATTCTAAGAGCAAAACCGACATCGCCATTGGATTCACAGCCCCTCGGAATGGTTAGGAGGGGGCACGCCTTTTGAGCCCACCTTATGTACTTTTCCTGGCAAAATACATGGGAAAATCCCATTCGGGAAAATTCCACTTAGGGTTAGGGTTAGCTGTCCATGAATTCTAAGAGCAAAACCAACATCGCCATTGGATTTAGATCCGCTGGGAATGGTTAGTAGGGGGCATGCCTTTTGAGCCCACCTTATGTACATTTCCTGCCAAAATACATGGGAAACTCCCATTAAGGAAAATTCCACTTAGGGTTAGGGTTAGCTCTCCATGAATTCTCCGAGCAAAACGGACATCGCCATTGGATTCAGAGCCCCTCGGAATGGTTAGGAGGGGGCACGCCTTTTGAGCTAGCCTTATTTACATTTCCTGGCAAAATTCATGGGAAAATCCCATTCGGGAAAATTCCACTTAGGGTTAGGGTTAGCTGTCCATGAATTCTAAGAGCAAAACCGACATCGCCATTGGATTCACAGCCCCTCGGAATGGTTAGTAGGGGGCACGCCTTTTGAGCCCACCTTATGTACATTTCCTGCCAAAATATATGGGAAAATCCCATTCGGGAAAACTCAACTTAGGGTTAGGGTTAGCTCTCCATCAATTCTCAGAGGAAAACGGACATCGCCATTCGATTCAGTGCCCCTCGGTATGGTAAGGAGGGGGCACGCCATTTGAGACCTCCTTATGCACATTTCCTTACAAAATACATGGGAAAATCCAATTCTGGAAAATTCCACTTAGGGTTAGGGATAGCTGTCCATGAATTCTAAGAGCAAAACCGAAATCACCATTGGATTCACAGCCCCTAGGTATTGTTAGGAAGAAGCACGCCTTTTGAGCCCACCTTATGTACATTTCCTGGCAAAATACATGGGAAAATCCCATTCGGGAAAATTCCACTTAGGGTTAGGGTTAGCTGTCTATGAATTCTAAGAGCAAAACCAACATCGCCATTGGATTTAGATCCCCTGGGAATGGTTAGTAGGGGGCACGCCTTTTGAGCCCACCTTATGTACATTGCCTGCCAAAATACATGGGAAAATCCCATTCAGGTAAATTCCACTTAGGGTTAGGGTTAGCTGTCCATGAATTCTAAGAGCAAAACGGACATCGCCATTGGATTCAGAGCCCCTCGGAATGGTTACGAGGGGGCACGCCTTTTGAGCCCACCTTATGTACTTTGCTGACAAAATACATGGGATAATCCCATTCGGGAAAATTCTACTTAGGGTTAGGGTTAGCTGTCCATGAATTCTAAGAGCAAAACCGACATCGCCATTGGATTCACAGCCCCTCGGAATGGTTAGGAGGGGGCACGCCTTTTCAGCTAGCCTTATGTACATTTCCTGGCAAAATTCATGGGATAATCCCATTCGGGAAAATTCTACTTAGGGTTAGGGTTAGCTGTCCATGAATTCTAAGAGCAAAACCGACATCGCCATTGGATTCACAGCCCCTCGGAATGGTTAGGAGGGGGCACGCCTTTTGAGCCCACCTTATGTACTTTTCCTGGCAAAATACATGGGAAAATCCCATTCGGGAAAATTCCACTTAGGGTTAGGGTTAGCTGTCCATGAATTCTAAGAGCAAAACCAACATCGCCATTGGATTTAGATCCCCTGGGAATGGTTAGTAGGGGGCATGCCTTTTGAGCCCACCTTATGTACATTTCCTGCCAAAATACATGGGAAAATCCCATTAAGGAAAATTCCACTTAGGGTTAGGGTTAGCTCTCCATGAATTCTCCGAGCAAAACGGACATCGTCATTGGATTCAGAGCCCCTCGGAATGGTTAGGAGGGGGCACGCCTTTTGAGCCCACCTTATGTACTTTGCTGACAAAATACATGGGAAAATACCATTCGGGAAAGTTCCACTTAGGGTTAGGGTAAGCTGTCCATGAATTCTAAGAGCAAAACCGACATCGCCATTGGATTCACAGCCCCTTGGAATGGTTAGCAGGGGGCACGCCTTTTGAGCCCACGTTATGTACATTTCCTGGCAAAATACATGGGAAAATCCCATTCGGGAAAATTCCACTTAGGGTTAGGGTTAGCTGTCCATGAATTCTAAGAGCAAAACCGACATCGCCATTGGATTCCCAGCCCCTCGGAATGGTTAGGAGGGGGCACGCCTTTTGAGCTAGCCTTATTTACATTTCCTGGCAAAATTCATGGGAAAATCCCATTCGGGAAAATTCCACTTAGGGTTAGGGTTAGCTGTCCATGAATTCTAAGAGCAAAACCGACATCGCCATTGGATTCACAGCCCCTCGGAATGGTTAGTAGGGGGCACGCCTTTTGAGCCCACCTTATGTACATTTCCTGCCAAAATATATGGGAAAATCCCATTCGGGAAAACTCAACTTAGGGTTAGGGTTAGCTCTCCATCAATTCTCAGAGGAAAACGGACATCGCCATTCGATTCAGTGCCCCTCGGTATGGTAAGGAGGGGGCACGCCTTTTGAGACCTCCTTATGCACATTTCCTTACAAAATACATGGGAAAATCCAATTCTGGAAAATTCCACTTAGGGTTAGGGTTAGCTGTCCATGAATTCTAAGAGCAAAACCGAAATCACCATTGGATTCACAGCCCCTAGGTATTGTTAGGAAGAAGCACGCCTTTTGAGCCCACCTTATGTACATTTCCTGGCAAAATACATGGGAAAATCCCATTCGGGAAAATTCCACTTAGGGTTAGGGTTAGCTGTCTATGAATTCTAAGAGCAAAACCAACATCGCCATTGGATTTAGATCCCCTGGGAATGGTTAGTAGGGGGCACGCCTTTTGAGCCCACCTTATGTACATTGCCTGCCAAAATACATGGGAAAATCCCATTCAGGTAAATTCCACTTAGGGTTAGGGTTAGCTGTCCATGAATTCTAAGAGCAAAACCGACATCGCCATTGGATTCACAGCCCCTTGGAATGGTTAGGAGGGGGCACGCCTTTTGAGCCCACCTTATGTACATTTCCTGGCAAAATACATGGGAAAATCCCATTCGGGAAAATTCCACTTAGGGTTAGGGTTAGCTGTCCATGAATTCTAAGAGCAAAACCGACATCGCCATTGGATTCCCAGCCCCTCGGAATGGTTAGGAGGGGGCACGCCTTTTGAGCTAGCCTTATTTACATTTCCTGGCAAAATTCATGGGAAAATCCCATTCGGGAAAATTCCACTTAGGGTTAGGGTTAGCTGTCCATGAATTCTAAGAGCAAAACCGACATCGCCATTGGATTCACAGCCCCTCGGAATGGTTAGTAGGGGCACGCCTTTTGAGCCCACCTTATGTACATTTCCTGCCAAAATACATGGGAAAATCCCATTCGGGAAAACTCAACTTAGGGTTAGGGTTAGCTCTCCATCAATTCTCAGAGGAAAACGGACATCGCCATTCGATTCAGTGCCCCTCGGTATGGTAAGGAGGGGGCACGCCTTTTGAGACCTCCTTATGCACATTTCCTTACAAAATACATGGGAAAATCCAATTCTGGAAAATTCCACTTAGGGTTAGGGTTAGCTGTCCATGAATTCTAAGAGCAAAACCGAAATCACCATTGGATTCACAGCCCCTAGGTATTGTTAGGAAGAAGCACGCCTTTTGAGCCCACCTTATGTACATTTCCTGGCAAAATACATGGGAAAATCCCATTCGGGAAAATTCCACTTAGGGTTAGGGTTAGCTGTCCATGAATTCTAAGAGCAAAACCAACATCGCCATTGGATTTAGATCCCCTGGGAATGGTTAGTAGGAGGCACGCCTTTTGAGCCCACCTTATGTACATTTCCTGCCAAAATACATGGGAAAATCCCATTCAGGTAAATTCCACTTAGGGTTAGGGTTAGCTGTCCATGAATTCTAAGAGCAAAACCGACATCGCCATTTGATTCAGAGCCCCTAGGTATTGTTAGGAGGAAGCACGCCTTTTGAGCCCACCTTATGTACATTTCCTGGCAAAATACATGGGAAAATCCCATTCGGGAAGATTCCACTTAGGGTTAGGGTTAGCTGTCCATGAATTCTAAGAGCAAAACCGACATCGCCATTGGATTCACAGCCCCTCGGAATGGTTAGGAGGGGGCACGCCTTTTCAGGTAGCCTTATGTACATTTCCTGGCAAAATTCATGGGATAATCCCATTCGGGAAAATTCTACTTAGGGTTAGGGTTAGCTGTCCATGAATTCTAAGAGCAAAACCGACATCGCCATTGGATTCACAGCCCCTCGGAATGGTTAGGAGGGGGCACGCCTTTTGAGCCCACCTTATGTACTTTTCCTGGCAAAATACATGGGAAAATCCAATTCGGGAAAATTCCACTTATGGTTAGGGTTAGCTCTCCATGAATTATCAGAGCAAAACAGACATTGCCATTGGATTCAGAGCCCCTAGGTATTGTTAGGAGGAAGCACGCCTTTTGAGCCCACCTTATGTACATTTCCTGGCAAAATACATGGGAAAATCCCATTCGGGAAAATTCCACTTAGGGTTAGGGTTAGCTGTCCATGAATTCTAAGAGCAAAACCAACATCGCCATTGGATTTAGATCCCCTGGGAATGGTTAGTAGGGGGCATGCCTTTTGAGCCCACCTTATGTACATTTCCTGCCAAAATACATGGGAAAATCCCATTCAGGAAAATTCCACTTAGGGTTAGGGTTAGCTCTCCATGAATTCTCCGAGCAAAACGGACATCGCCATTGGATTCAGAGCCCCTCGGAATGGTTACGAGGGGGCACGCCTTTTGAGCCCACCTTATGTACTTTGCTGACAAAATACATGGGAAAATACCATTCGGGAAAATTCCACTTAGGGTTAGGGTAAGCTGTCCATGAATTCTAAGAGCAAAACCGACATCGCCATTGGATTCACAGCCCCTCGGAATGGTTAGGAGGGGGCACGACTTTTGAGCCCACCTTATGTACATTTCCTGGCAAAATACATGGGAAAATCCCATTTGGGAAATTTCCACTTAGGTTTAGGGTTAGCTGTCCATGAATTCTAAGAGGAAAACCGACATCGCCATTGGATTCAGTGCCCCTCGGTATGGTAAGGAGGGGCACGCCTTTTGAGACCTCCTTATGTACATTTCCTTACAAAATACATGGGAAAATCCAATTCTGGAAAATTCCACTTAGGGTTAGGGTTAGCTGTCCATGAATTCTAAGAGTAAAACCGACATCGCCATTGGATTCACAGCCCCTCGGAATGGTTAGGAGGGGGCACGCGTTTTGAGCCCACCTTATGTACATTTCCTGGCAAAATACATGGGAAAATCCCATTCGGGAAAATTCCACTTAGGGTTAGGGTTAGCTGTCCATGAATTCTAAGAGCAAAACCGACATCGCCATTGGATTCACAGCCCCTCGGAATGGTTAGGAGGGGGCACGCCTTTTCAGCTAGCCTTATGTACATTTCCTGGCAAAATTCATGGGAAAATCCCATTCGGGAAAATTCCACTTATGGTTAGGGTTAGCTCTCCATGAATTATCAGAGCAAAACGGACATTGCCATTGGATTCAGAGCCCCTAGGTATTGTGAGGAGGAAGCACGCCTTTTGAGCCCACCTTATGTACATTTCCTGGCAAAATACATGGGAAAATCCCATTCGGGAAAACTCAACTTAGGGTTAGGGTTAGCTCTCCATGAATTCTCAGAGCAAAACGGACATCGCCATTGGATTCAGTGCCCCTCGGTATGGTAAGGAGGGGGCACGCCTTTTGAGACCTCCTTATGTACATTTCCTTACAAAATACATGGGAAAATCCAATTCTGGAAAATTCCACTTAGGGTTAGGGTTAGCTGTCCATGAATTCTAAGAGCAAAACCGACATCGCCATTGGATTCAGTGCCCCTCGGTATGGTAAGGAGGGGGCACGCCTTTTGAGACCTCCTTATGCACATTTCCTTACAAAATACATGGGAAAATCCAATTCTGGAAAATTCCACTTAGGGTTAGGGTTAGCTGTCCATGAATTCTAAGAGCAAAACCGACATCGCCATTGGATTTAGATCCCCTGGGAATGGTTAGTAGGGGGCACGCCTTTTGAGCCCACATTATGTATATTTCCTGGCAAAATATATGGGAAAATCCCATTCAGGAAAATTCTACTTAGGTATATTGTTAGCTGTCCATGAAATCTCAGAGCAAAACGGACATCGCCATTGGATTCACAGCCCCTCGGAATGGTTAGGAGGGGACACGCCTTTTGAGACCACCTTATGTACATTTCCTGGCAAAATATATGGGAAAATCCCATTCGGGAAAATTCTACTTAGGTATATTGTTAGCTGTCCATGAATTCTCAGAGCAAAACGGACATCCCCATTGGATTCACAGCCCCTCGGAATGGTTAGGAGGGGGCACGCCTTTTGAGCCCACGTTATGTACATTTCCTGGCAAAATACATGGGAAAATCCCATTCGGGAAAATTCCACTTAGGGTTAGGGTTAGCCGTCCATGAATTCTCAGAGCAAAACGGACATAGCCATTGGATTCACAGCCCTCGGAATGGTTAGGAGGGGGTACGCCTTTTGAGCCCACCTTATGTACATTTCCTGACAAAATACATGGGAAAATCCCATTCGGGAAAATTCCACTTAGGGTTAGGGTTAGCTCTCCATGAATTCTCAGAGCAAAACGGACATCGCCTTTGGATTTAGTGCCCCTCGGTATGGTAAGGAGGAAGCACGCCTTTTGAGCCCACCTTATGTACATTTCCTGGCAAAATACATGGGAAAATCCCATTCGGGAAAACTCAACTTAGGGTTAGGGTTAGCTCTCCATCAATTCTCAGAGGAAAACGGACATCGCCATTCGATTCAGTGCCCCTCGGTATGGTAAGGAGGGGGCACGCCTTTTGAGACCTCCTTATGCACATTTCCTTACAAAATACATGGGAAAATCCAATTCTGGAAAATTCCACTTAGGGTTAGGGTTAGCTGTCCATGAATTCTAAGACCAAAACCGAAATCACCATTGGATTCACAGCCCCTAGGTATTGTTAGGAAGAAGCACGCCTTTTGAGCCCACCTTATGTACATTTCCTGGCAAAATACATGGGAAAATCCCATTCGGGAAAATTCCACTTAGGGTTAGGGTTAGCTGTCTATGAATTCTAAGAGCAAAACCAACATCGCCATTGGATTTAGATCCCCTGGGAATGGTTAGTAGGGGGCACGCCTTTTGAGCCCACCTTATGTACATTGCCTGCCAAAATACATGGGAAAATCCCATTCAGGTAAATTCCACTTAGGGTTAGGGTTAGCTGTCCATGAATTCTAAGAGCAAAACCGACATCGCCATTGGATTCAGAGCCCCTAGGTATTGTTAGGAGGAAGCACGCCTTTTGAGCCCACCTTATGTACATTTCCTGGCAAAATACATGGGAAAATCCCATTCGGGAAAATTCCACTTAGGGTTAGGGTTAGCTGTCCATGAATTCTAAGAGCAAAACCGACATCGCCATTGGATTCACAGCCCCTCGGAATGGTAAGGAGGGGGCACACCTTTTCAGGTAGCCTTATGTACATTTCCTGGCAAAATTCATGGGATAATCCCATTCGGGAAAATTCTACTTAGGGTTAGGGTTAGCTGTCCATGAATTCTAAGAGCAAAACCGACATCGCCATTGGATTCACAGCCCCTTGGAATGGTTAGGAGGGGGCACGCCTTTTGAGCCCACCTTATGTACATTTCCTGGCAAAATACATGGGAAAATCCCATTCGGGAAAATTCCACTTAGGGTTAGGGTTAGCTGTCCATGAATTCTAAGAGCAAAACCGACATCGCCATTGGATTCCCAGCCCCTCGGAATGGTTAGGAGGGGGCACGCCTTTTGAGCTAGCCTTATTTACATTTCCTGGCAAAATTCATGGGAAAATCCCATTCGGGAAAATTCCACTTAGGGTTAGGGTTAGCTGTCCATGAATTCTAAGAGCAAAACCGACATCGCCATTGGATTCACAGCCCCTCGGAATGGTTAGTAGGGGCACGCCTTTTGAGCCCACCTTATGTACATTTCCTGCCAAAATACATGGGAAAATCCCATTCGGGAAAACTCAACTTAGGGTTAGGGTTAGCTCTCCATCAATTCTCAGAGGAAAACGGACATCGCCATTCGATTCAGTGCCCCTCGGTATGGTAAGGAGGGGGCACGCCTTTTGAGACCTCCTTATGCACATTTCCTTACAAAATACATGGGAAAATCCAATTCTGGAAAATTCCACTTAGGGTTAGGGTTAGCTGTCCATGAATTCTAAGAGCAAAACCGAAATCACCATTGGATTCACAGCCCCTAGGTATTGTTAGGAAGAAGCACGCCTTTTGAGCCCACCTTATGTACATTTCCTGGCAAAATACATGGGAAAATCCCATTCGGGAAAATTCCACTTAGGGTTAGGGTTAGCTGTCCATGAATTCTAAGAGCAAAACCAACATCGCCATTGGATTTAGATCCCCTGGGAATGGTTAGTAGGAGGCACGCCTTTTGAGCCCACCTTATGTACATTTCCTGCCAAAATACATGGGAAAATCCCATTCAGGTAAATTCCACTTAGGGTTAGGGTTAGCTGTCCATGAATTCTAAGAGCAAAACCGACATCGCCATTTGATTCAGAGCCCCTAGGTATTGTTAGGAGGAAGCACGCCTTTTGAGCCCACCTTATGTACATTTCCTGGCAAAATACATGGGAAAATCCCATTCGGGAAAATTCCACTTAGGGTTAGGGTTAGCTGTCCATGAATTCTAAGAGCAAAACCGACATCGCCATTGGATTCACAGCCCCTCGGAATGGTTAGGAGGGGGCACGCCTTTTCAGGTAGCCTTATGTACATTTCCTGGCAAAATTCATGGGATAATCCCATTCGGGAAAATTCTACTTAGGGTTAGGGTTAGCTGTCCATGAATTCTAAGAGCAAAACCGACATCGCCATTGGATTCACAGCCCCTCGGAATGGTTAGGAGGGGGCACGCCTTTTGAGCCCACCTTATGTACTTTTCCTGGCAAAATACATGGGAAAATCCAATTCGGGAAAATTCCACTTATGGTTAGGGTTAGCTCTCCATGAATTATCAGAGCAAAACAGACATTGCCATTGGATTCAGAGCCCCTAGGTATTGTTAGGAGGAAGCACGCCTTTTGAGCCCACCTTATGTACATTTCCTGGCAAAATACATGGGAAAATCCCATTCGGGAAAATTCCACTTAGGGTTAGGGTTAGCTGTCCATGAATTCTAAGAGCAAAACCAACATCGCCATTGGATTTAGATCCCCTGGGAATGGTTAGTAGGGGGCATGCCTTTTGAGCCCACCTTATGTACATTTCCTGCCAAAATACATGGGAAAATCCCATTCAGGAAAATTCCACTTAGGGTTAGGGTTAGCTCTCCATGAATTCTCCGAGCAAAACGGACATCGCCATTGGATTCAGAGCCCCTCGGAATGGTTACGAGGGGGCACGCCTTTTGAGCCCACCTTATGTACTTTGCTGACAAAATACATGGGAAAATACCATTCGGGAAAATTCCACTTAGGGTTAGGGTAAGCTGTCCATGAATTCTAAGAGCAAAACCGACATCGCCATTGGATTCACAGCCCCTCGGAATGGTTAGGAGGGGGCACGACTTTTGAGCCCACCTTATGTACATTTCCTGGCAAAATACATGGGAAAATCCCATTTGGGAAATTTCCACTTAGGTTTAGGGTTAGCTGTCCATGAATTCTAAGAGCAAAACCGACATCGCCATTGGATTCAGTGCCCCTCGGTATGGTAAGGAGGGGCACGCCTTTTGAGACCTCCTTATGTACATTTCCTTACAAAATACATGGGAAAATCCAATTCTGGAAAATTCCACTTAGGGTTAGGGTTAGCTGTCCATGAATTCTAAGAGTAAAACCGACATCGCCATTGGATTCACAGCCCCTCGGAATGGTTAGGAGGGGGCACGCGTTTTGAGCCCACCTTATGTACATTTCCTGGCAAAATACATGGGAAAATCCCATTCGGGAAAATTCCACTTAGGGTTAGGGTTAGCTGTCCATGAATTCTAAGAGCAAAACCGACATCGCCATTGGATTCACAGCCCCTCGGAATGGTTAGGAGGGGGAACGCCTTTTCAGCTAGCCTTATGTACATTTCCTGGCAAAATTCATGGGATAATCCCATTCGGGAAAATTCTACTTAGGGTTAGGGTTAGCTGTCCATGAATTCTAAGAGCAAAACCGACATCGCCATTGGATTCACAGCCCCTCGGAATGGTTAGGAGGGGGCACGCCTTTTGAGCCCACCTTATGTACTTTTCCTGGCAAAATACATGGGAAAATCCCATTCGGGAAAATTCCACTTATGGTTAGGGTTAGCTCTCCATGAATTATCAGAGCAAAACGGACATTGCCATTGGATTCAGAGCCCCTAGGTATTGTGAGGAGGAAGCACGCCTTTTGAGCCCACCTTATGTACATTTCCTGGCAAAATACATGGGAAAATCCAATTCTGGAAAATTCCACTTAGGGTTAGGGTTAGCTGTCCATGAATTCTAAGAGCAAAACCGACATCGCCATTGGATTCAGTGCCCCTCGGTATGGTAAGGAGGGGGCACGCCTTTTGAGACCTCCTTATGCACATTTCCTTACAAAATACATGGGAAAATCCAATTCTGGAAAATTCCACTTAGGGTTAGGGTTAGCTGTCCATGAATTCTAAGAGCAAAACCGACATCGCCATTGGATTTAGATCCCCTGGGAATGGTTAGTAGGGGGCACGCCTTTTGAGCCCACATTATGTATATTTCCTGGCAAAATATATGGGAAAATCCCATTCAGGAAAATTCTACTTAGGTATATTGTTAGCTGTCCATGAAATCTCAGAGCAAAACGGACATCGCCATTGGATTCACAGCCCCTCGGAATGGTTAGGAGGGGACACGCCTTTTGAGACCACCTTATGTACATTTCCTGGCAAAATATATGGGAAAATCCCATTCGGGAAAATTCTACTTAGGTATATTGTTAGCTGTCCATGAATTCTCAGAGCAAAACGGACATCCCCATTGGATTTACAGCCCCTCGGAATGGTTAGGAGGGGGCACGCCTTTTGAGCCCACGTTATGTACATTTCCTGGCAAAATACATGGGAAAATCCCATTCGGGAAAAATTCCACTTAGGTTTAGGGTTAGCCGTCCATGAATTCTCAGAGCAAAACGGACATAGCCATTGGATTCACAGCCCTCGGAATGGTTAGGAGGGGGTACGCCTTTTGAGCCCACCTTATGTACATTTCCTGACAAAATACATGGGAAAATCCCATTCGGGAAAATTCCACTTAGGGTTAGGGTTAGCTCTCCATGAATTCTCAGAGCAAAACGGACATCGCCTTTGGATTTAGTGCCCCTCGGTATGGTAAGGAGGAAGCACGCCTTTTGAGCCCACCTTATGTACATTTCCTGGCAAAATACATGGGAAAATCCCATTCGGGAAAATTCCACTTAGGGTTAGGGTTAGCTGTCCATGAATTCTAAGAGCAAAACCAACATCGCCATTGGATTTAGATCCCCTGGGAATGGTTAGTAGGGGGCATGCCTTTTGAGCCCACCTTATGTACATTTCCTGCCAAAATACATGGGAAAATCCCATTCAGGAAAATTCCACTTAGGGTTAGGGTTAGCTCTCCATCAATTCTCCGAGCAAAACGGACATCGCCATTGGATTCAGAGCCCCTCGGAATGGTTAGGAGGGGGCACGCCTTTTGAGCCCACCTTATGTACTTTGCTGACAAAATACATGGGAAAATACCATTCGGGAAAATTCCACTTAGGGTTAGGGTAAGCTGTCCATGAATTCTAAGAGCAAAACCGACATCGCCATTGGATTCACAGCCCCTTGGAATGGTTAGGAGGGGGCACGCCTTTTGAGCCCACCTTATGTACATTTCCTGGCAAAATACATGGGAAAATCCCATTCGGGAAAATTCCACTTAGGGTTAGGGTTAGCTGTCCATGAATTCTAAGAGCAAAACCGACATCGCCATTGGATTCCCAGCCCCTCGGAATGGTTAGGAGGGGGCACGCCTTTTGAGCTAGCCTTATTTACATTTCCTGGCAAAATTCATGGGAAAATCCCATTCGGGAAAATTCCACTTAGGGTTAGGGTTAGCTGTCCATGAATTCTAAGAGCAAAACCGACATCGCCATTGGATTCACAGCCCCTCGGAATGGTTAGTAGGGGCACGCCTTTTGAGCCCACCTTATGTACATTTCCTGCCAAAATACATGGGAAAATCCCATTCGGGAAAACTCAACTTAGGGTTAGGGTTAGCTCTCCATCAATTCTCAGAGGAAAACGGACATCGCCATTCGATTCAGTGCCCCTCGGTATGGTAAGGAGGGGGCACGCCTTTTGAGACCTCCTTATGCACATTTCCTTACAAAATACATGGGAAAATCCAATTCTGGAAAATTCCACTTAGGGTTAGGGTTAGCTGTCCATGAATTCTAAGAGCAAAACCGAAATCACCATTGGATTCACAGCCCCTAGGTATTGTTAGGAAGAAGCACGCCTTTTGAGCCCACCTTATGTACATTTCCTGGCAAAATACATGGGAAAATCCCATTCGGGAAAATTCCACTTAGGGTTAGGGTTAGCTGTCCATGAATTCTAAGAGCAAAACCAACATCGCCATTGGATTTAGATCCCCTGGGAATGGTTAGTAGGAGGCACGCCTTTTGAGCCCATCTTATGTACATTTCCTGCCAAAATACATGGGAAAATCCCATTCAGGTAAATTCCACTTAGGGTTAGGGTTAGCTGTCCATGAATTCTAAGAGCAAAACCGACATCGCCATTTGATTCAGAGCCCCTAGGTATTGTTAGGAGGAAGCACGCCTTTTGAGCCCACCTTATGTACATTTGCTGGCAAAATACATGGGAAAATCCCATTTGGGAAAATTCCACTTAGGGTTAGGGTTAGCTGTCCATGAATTCTAAGAGCAAAACCGACATCGCCATTGGATTCACAGCCCCTCGGAATGGTTAGGAGGGGGCACGCCTTTTCAGGTAGCCTTATGTACATTTCCTGGCAAAATTCATGGGATAATCCCATTCGGGAAAATTCTACTTAGGGTTAGGGTTAGCTGTCCATGAATTCTAAGAGCAAAACCGACATCGCCATTGGATTCACAGCCCCTCGGAATGTTTAGGAGGGGGCACGCCTTTTGAGCCCACCTTATGTACTTTTCCTGGCAAAATACATGGGAAAATCCAATTCGGGAAAATTCCACTTATGGTTAGGGTTAGCTCTCCATGAATTATCAGAGCAAAACGGACATTGCCATTGGATTCAGAGCCCCTAGGTATTGTTAGGAGGTAGCACGCCTTTTGAGCCCACCTTATGTACATTTCCTGGCAAAATACATGGGAAAATCCCACTCGGGAAAATTCCACTTAGGGTTAGGGTTAGCTGTCCATGAATTCTAAGAGCAAAACCAACATCGCCATTGGATTTAGATCCCCTGGGAATGGTTAGTAGGGGGCATGCCTTTTGAGCCCACCTTATGTACATTTCCTGCCAAAATACATGGGAAAATCCCATTCAGGAAAATTCCACTTAGGGTTAGGGTTAGCTCTCCATGAATTCTAAGAGCAAAACGGACATCGCCATTGGATTCAGAGCCCCTCAGAATGGTTACGAGGGGGCACGCCTTTTGAGCCCACCTTATGTACTTTGCTGACAAAATACATGGGAAAATACCATTCGGGAAAATTCCACTTAGGGTTAGGGTAAGCTGTCCATGAATTCTAAGAGCAAAACCGACATCGCCATTGGATTCACAGCCCCTCGGAATGGTTAGGAGGGGGCACGACTTTTGAGCCCACCTTATGTACATTTCCTGGCAAAATACATGGGAAAATCCCATTTGGGAAATTTCCACTTAGGGTTAGGGTTAGCTGTCCATGAATTCTAAGAGCAAAACCGACATCGCCATTGGATTCAGTGCCCCTCGGTATGGTAAGGAGAGGCACGCCTTTTGAGACCTCCTTATGTACATTTCCTTACAAAATACATGGGAAAATCCAATTCTGGAAAATTCCACTTAGGGTTAGGGTTAGCTGTCCATGAATTCTAAGAGTAAAACTGACATCGCCATTGGATTCACAGCCCCTCGGAATGGTTAGGAGGGGGCACGCGTTTTGAGCCCACCTTATGTACATTTCCTGGCAAAATACATGGGAAAATCCCATTCGGGAAAATTCCACTTAGGGTTAGGGTTAGCTGTCCATGAATTCTAAGAGCAAAACCGACATCGCCATTGGATTCACAGCCCCTCGGAATGGTTAGGAGGGGGCACGCCTTTTCAGCTAGCCTTATGTACATTTCCTGGCAAAATTCATGGGATAATCCCATTCGGGAAAATTCTACTTAGGGTTAGGGTTAGCTGTCCATGAATTCTAAGAGCAAAACCGACATCGCCATTGGATTCACAGCCCCTCGGAATGGTTAGGAGGGGGCACGCCTTTTGAGCCCACCTTATGTACTTTTCCTGGCAAAATACATGGGAAAATCCCATTCGGGAAAATTCCACTTATGGTTAGGGTTAGCTCTCCATGAATTATCAGAGCAAAACGGACATTGCCATTGGATTCAGAGCCCCTAGGTATTGTGAGGAGGAAGCACGCCTTTTGAGCCCACCTTATGTACATTTCCTGGCAAAATACATGGGAAAATCCCATTCGGGAAAACTCAACTTAGGGTTAGGGTTAGCTCTCCATGAATTCTCAGAGCAAAACGGACATCGCCATTGGATTCAGTGCCCCTCGGTATGGTAAGGAGGGGGCACGCCTTTTGAGACCTCCTTATGTACATTTCCTTACAAAATACATGGGAAAATCCAATTCTGGAAAATTCCACTTAGGGTTAGGGTTAGCTGTCCATGAATTCTAAGAGCAAAACCGACATCGCCATTGGATTCAGTGCCCCTCGGTATGGTAAGGAGGGGGCACGCCTTTTGAGACCTCCTTATGTACATTTCCTTACAAAATACATGGGAAAATCCAATTCTGGAAAATTCCACTTATGGTTAGGGTTAGCTCTCCATGAATTATCAGAGCAAAACGGACATTGCCATTGGATTCAGAGCCCCTAGGTATTGTGAGGAGGAAGCACGCCTTTTGAGCCCACCTTATGTACATTTCCTGGCAAAATACATGGGAAAATCCCATTCGGGAAAACTCAACTTAGGGTTAGGGTTAGCTCTCCATGAATTCTCAGAGCAAAACGGACATCGCCATTGGATTCAGTGCCCCTCGGTATGGTTACGAGGGGGCACGCCTTTTGAGCCCACCTTATGTACTTTGCTGACAAAATACATGGGAAAATACCATTCGGGAAAATTCCACTTAGGGTTAGGGTAAGCTGTCCATGAATTCTAAGAGCAAAACCGACATCGCCATTGGATTCACAGCCCCTCGGAATGGTTAGGAGGGGGCACGACTTTTGAGCCCACCTTATGTACATTTCCTGGCAAAATACATGGGAAAATCCCATTTGGGAAATTTCCACTTAGGGTTAGGGTTAGCTGTCCATGAATTCTAAGAGCAAAACCGACATCGCCATTGGATTCAGTGCCCCTCGGTATGGTAAGGAGAGGCACGCCTTTTGAGACCTCCTTATGTACATTTCCTTACAAAATACATGGGAAAATCCAATTCTGGAAAATTCCACTTAGGGTTAGGGTTAGCTGTCCATGAATTCTAAGAGTAAAACCGACATCGCCATTGGATTCACAGCCCCTCGGAATGGTTAGGAGGGGGCACGCGTTTTGAGCCCACCTTATGTACATTTCCTGGCAAAATACATGGGAAAATCCCATTCGGGAAAATTCTACTTAGGGTTAGGGTTAGCTGTCCATGAATTCTAAGAGCAAAACCGACATCGCCATTGGATTCACAGCCCCTCGGAATGGTTAGGAGGGGGCACGCCTTTTCAGCTAGCCTTATGTACATTTCCTGGCAAAATTCATGGGATAATCCCATTCGGGAAAATTCTACTTAGGGTTAGGGTTAGCTGTCCATGAATTCTAAGAGCAAAACCGACATCGCCATTGGATTCACAGCCCCTCGGAATGGTTAGGAGGGGGCACGCCTTTTGAGCCCACCTTATGTACTTTTCCTGGCAAAATACATGGGAAAATCCCATTCGGGAAAATTCCACTTATGGTTAGGGTTAGCTCTCCATGAATTATCAGAGCAAAACGGACATTGCCATTGGATTCAGAGCCCCTAGGTATTGTGAGGAGGAAGCACGCCTTTTGAGCCCACCTTATGTACATTTCCTGGCAAAATACATGGGAAAATCCCATTCGGGAAAACTCAACTTAGGGTTAGGGTTAGCTCTCCATGAATTCTCAGAGCAAAACGGACATCGCCATTGGATTCAGTGCCCCTCGGTATGGTAAGGAGGGGGCACGCCTTTTGAGACCTCCTTATGTACATTTCCTTACAAAATACATGGGAAAATCCAATTCTGGAAAATTCCACTTAGGGTTAGGGTTAGCTGTCCATGAATTCTAAGAGCAAAACCGACATCGCCATTGGATTCAGTGCCCCTCGGTATGGTAAGGAGGGGGCACGCCTTTTGAGACCTCCTTATGCACATTTCCTTACAAAATACATGGGAAAATCCAATTCTGGAAAATTCCACTTAGGGTTAGGGTTAGCTGTCCATGAATTCTAAGAGCAAAACCGACATCGCCATTGGATTTAGATCCCCTGGGAATGGTTAGTAGGGGGCACGCCTTTTGAGCCCACATTATGTATATTTCCTGGCAAAATATATGGGAAAATCCCATTCAGGAAAATTCTACTTAGGTATATTGTTAGCTGTCCATGAATTCTCAGAGCAAAACGGACATCCCCATTGGATTCACAGCCCCTCGGAATGGTTAGGAGGGGGCACGCCTTTTGAGCCCACGTTATGTACATTTCCTGGCAAAATACATGGGAAAATCCCATTCGGGAAAATTCCACTTAGGGTTAGGGTTAGCCGTCCATGAATTCTCAGAGCAAAACGGACATAGCCATTGGATTCACAGCCCTCGGAATGGTTAGGAGGGGGTACGCCTTTTGAGCCCACCTTATGTACATTTCCTGACAAAATACATGGAAAAATCCCATTCGGGAAAATTCCACTTAGGGTTAGGGTTAGCTCTCCATGAATTCTCAGAGCAAAACGGACATCGCCTTTGGATTTAGTGCCCCTCGGTATGGTAAGGAGGGGGCAGGCCTTTTGAGCTCACCTTATGTACATTTCCAGACAAAATACATGGGAAAATCCCATTCGGGAAAATTCTACTTAGGTATATGGTTAGCTGTCCATGAATTCTCAGAGCAAAACGGACATCGCCATTGGATTCACAGCCCCTCGGAATGGTTAGGAGGGGGCACGCCTTTTGAGCCCACCTTATGTACATTTGCTGACAATATACATGGGAAAATACCATTCGGGAAAATTCCACTTAGGGTTAGGGTAAGCTGTCCATGAATTCTAAGAGCAAAACCGACATCGCCATTGGATTCACAGCCCCACGGAATGGTTACTAGGGGGCACGCCTTTTGAGCCCACCTTATGTACATTTCCTGCCAAAATACATGGGAAAATCCCATTCGGGAAAATTCCACTTAGGGTTAGGGTTAGCTCTCCATGAATTCTCCGAGCAAAACGGACATCGCCATTGGATTCAGTGCCCCTCGGTATGGTAAGGAGGGGGCACGCCTTTTGAGACCTCCTTATGTCCATTTCCTTACAAAATACATGGGAAAATCCATTTCGGGAAAATTCCACTTAGGGTTAGGGTTAGCTCTCCATGAATTCTCAGAGAAAAATGGATATCACCATTGGATTCACAGCCCCTCGCTATGGTAAGGAGGGGGCACGCCTTTTGAGCCCACCTTATGTACATTTCCGGACAAAATACATGGGAAAATCCCATTCGGGAAAATTCTACTTAGGTATATGGTTAGCTCTCCATGAATTCTCAGAGCAAAACGGACATCCCCATTGGATTCAGTGCCCCTCGGTATGGTAAGGAGGGGGCACGCCTTTTGAGCCCATCTTATGTACATTTCCTGACAAAATACATGGGAAATTCCCATTCAGGAAAATTTCACTTAGGGTTAGGGTTAGCTCTCCATGAATTCTCCAAGCAAAACGGACATCGCCAATGGATTCAGAGCCCCTCGGAATGGTTAGGAGGGGGCACGCCTTTTGAGCCCACCTTATGTACATTTGCTGACAAAATACATGGGAAAATCCCATTCAGGAAAATTCCACTTAGGGTTAGGGTTAGCTGTCCATGAATTATCAGAGCAAAACGGATATTGCCATTGGATTCAGAGCCCCTAGGTATTGTTAGCAGGAAGCACGCCTTTGAGCCCACCTTATGTACATTTCCTGGCAAAATACATTGGAAAATCCCATTCGGGAAAATTCCACTTAGGGTTAGGGTTAGCTGTCCATGAATTCTAAAAGCAAAACCGACATCGCCATTGGATTTAGATCCCCTGGGAATGGTTAGTAGGGGGCACGCCTTTTGAGCCCACCTTATGTACATTTCCTGCCAAAATACATGGGAAAATCCCATTCGGGAAAACTCAACTTAGGGTTAGGGTTAGCTCTCCTTGAATTCTCAGAGCAAAACGGACATTGCCATTGGATTCAGTGCCCCTCGGTATGGTAAGGAGGGGGCATGCCTTTTGAGCCCACCTTATGTACATTTCCGGACAAAATACATGGGAAAATCCCATTCGGGAAAATTCTACTTATGGTTAGGGTTAGCTCTCCATGAATTCTAAGAGCAAAACGGACATCGCCATAGTATTCAAAGCCCCTCGGAATGGTTAGGAGGGGGCATGCCTTTTGAGCCCACCTTATGTACATTTCCTGGCAAAATAAATGGGAAAATCCCATTCGGGAAAATTCAACTTAGGGTTAGGGTTAGCTGTCCATGAATTCTAAGAGCAAAACGGACATCCCCATTGGATTCACAGCCCATCGGAATGGTAAGGAGGGGGCAGGCCTTTTGAGCTCACCTTATGTACATTTCCAGACAAAATACATGGGAAAATCCCATTCGGGAAAATTCTACTTAGGTATATGGTTAGCTGTCCATGAATTCTCAGAGCAAAACGGACATCGCCATTGGATTCACAGCCCCTCGGAATGGTTAGGAGGGGGCACGCCTTTTGAGCCCATCTTATGTACATTTGCTGACAATATACATGGGAAAATACCATTCGGGAAAATTCCACTTAGGGTTAGGGTAAGCTGTCCATGAATTCTAAGAGCAAAACCGACATCGCCATTGGATTCACAGCCCCACGGAATGGTTACTAGGGGGCACGCCTTTTGAGCCCACCTTATGTACATTTCCTGCCAAAATACATGGGAAAATCCCATTCGGGAAAATTCCACTTAGGGTTAGGGTTAGCTCTCCATGAATTCTCCGAGCAAAACGGACATCGCCATTGGATTCAGTGCCCCTCGGTATGGTAAGGAGGGGGCACGCCTTTTGAGACCTCCTTATGTCCATTTCCTTACAAAATACATGGGAAAATCCATTTCGGGAAAATTCCACTTAGGGTTAGGGTTAGCTCTCCATGAATTCTCAGAGAAAAATGGATATCACCATTGGATTCACAGCCCCTCGCTATGGTAAGGAGGGGGCACGCCTTTTGAGCCCACCTTATGTACATTTCCGGACAAAATACATGGGAAAATCCCATTCGGGAAAATTCTACTTAGGTATATGGTTAGCTCTCCATGAATTCTCAGAGCAAAACGGACATCCCCATTGGATTCAGTGCCCCTCGGTATGGTAAGGAGGGGGCACGCCTTTTGAGCCCATCTTATGTACATTTCCTGACAAAATACATGGGAAATTCCCATTCAGGAAAATTTCACTTAGGGTTAGGGTTAGCTCTCCATGAATTCTCCAAGCAAAACGGACATCGCCAATGGATTCAGAGCCCCTCGGAATGGTTAGGAGGGGGCACGCCTTTTGAGCCCACCTTATGTACATTTGCTGACAAAATACATGGGAAAATCCCATTCAGGAAAATTCCACTTAGGGTTAGGGTTAGCTGTCCATGAATTATCAGAGCAAAACGGATATTGCCATTGGATTCAGAGCCCCTAGGTATTGTTAGCAGGAAGCACGCCTTTGAGCCCACCTTATGTACATTTCCTGGCAAAATACATTGGAAAATCCCATTCGGGAAAATTCCACTTAGGGTTAGGGTTAGCTGTCCATGAATTCTAAAAGCAAAACCGACATCGCCATTGGATTTAGATCCCCTGGGAATGGTTAGTAGGGGGCACGCCTTTTGAGCCCACCTTATGTACATTTCCTGCCAAAATACATGGGAAAATCCCATTCGGGAAAACTCAACTTAGGGTTAGGGTTAGCTCTCCATGAATTCTCAGAGCAAAACGGACATTGCCATTGGATTCAGTGCCCCTCGGTATGGTAAGGAGGGGGCATGCCTTTTGAGCCCACCTTATGTACATTTCCGGACAAAATACATGGGAAAATCCCATTCGGGAAAATTCTACTTATGGTTAGGGTTAGCTCTCCATGAATTCTAAGAGCAAAACGGACATCGCCATAGTATTCAAAGCCCCTCGGAATGGTTAGGAGGGGGCATGCCTTTTGAGCCCAACTTATGTACATTTCCTGGCAAAATAAATGGGAAAATCCCATTCGGGAAAATTCAACTTAGGGTTAGGGTTAGCTGTCCATGAATTCTAAGAGCAAAACGGACATCCCCATTGGATTCACAGCCCATCGGAATGGTTAGGAGGGGGCACGCCTTTTGAGCCCACCTTATGTACATTTCCTGACAAAATACATGGGAAAATCCAATTCGGGAAAATTCTACTTAGGTATATGGTTAGCTCTCCATGAATTCTCCGAGCAAAACGGACATCGCCATTGGATTCAGTGCCCCTCGGTATGGTAAGGAGGGGGCACGCCTTTTGAGACCTCCTTATGTCCATTTCCTTACAAAATACATGGGAAAATCCATTTCGGGAAAATTCCACTTAGGGTTAGGGTTAGCTCTCCATGAATTCTCAGAGAAAAATGGATATCACCATTGGATTCACAGCCCCTCGCTATGGTAAGGAGGGGGCACGCCTTTTGAGCCCACCTTATGTACATTTCCGGACAAAATACATGGGAAAATCCCATTCGGGAAAATTCTACTTAGGTATATGGTTAGCTCTCCATGAATTCTCAGAGCAAAACGGACATCCCCATTGGATTCAGTGCCCCTCGGTATGGTAAGGAGGGGGCACGCCTTTTGAGCCCATCTTATGTACATTTCCTGACAAAATACATGGGAAATTCCCATTCAGGAAAATTTCACTTAGGGTTAGGGTTAGCTCTCCATGAATTCTCCAAGCAAAACGGACATCGCCAATGGATTCAGAGCCCCTCGGAATGGTTAGGAGGGGGCACGCCTTTTGAGCCCACCTTATGTACATTTGCTGACAAAATACATGGGAAAATCCCATTCAGGAAAATTCCACTTAGGGTTAGGGTTAGCTGTCCATGAATTATCAGAGCAAAACGGATATTGCCATTGGATTCAGAGCCCCTAGGTATTGTTAGCAGGAAGCACGCCTTTGAGCCCACCTTATGTACATTTCCTGGCAAAATACATTGGAAAATCCCATTCGGGAAAATTCCACTTAGGGTTAGGGTTAGCTGTCCATGAATTCTAAAAGCAAAACCGACATCGCCATTGGATTTAGATCCCTGGGAATGGTTAGTAGGGGGCACGCCTTTTGAGCCCACCTTATGTACATTTCCTGCCAAAATACATGGGAAAATCCCATTCGGGAAAACTCAACTTAGGGTTAGGGTTAGCTCTCCATGAATTCTCAGAGCAAAACGGACATTGCCATTGGATTCAGTGCCCCTCGGTATGGTAAGGAGGGGGCATGCCTTTTGAGCCCACCTTATGTACATTTCCGGACAAAATACATGGGAAAATCCCATTCGGGAAAATTCTACTTATGGTTAGGGTTAGCTCTCCATGAATTCTAAGAGCAAAACGGACATCGCCATAGTATTCAAAGCCCCTCGGAATGGTTAGGAGGGGGCATGCCTTTTGAGCCCACCTTATGTACATTTCCTGGCAAAATAAATGGGAAAATCCCATTCGGGAAAATTCAACTTAGGGTTAGGGTTAGCTGTCCATGAATTCTAAGAGCAAAACGGACATCCCCATTGGATTCACAGCCCATCGGAATGGTTAGGAGGGGGCACGCCTTTTGAGCCCACCTTATGTACATTTCCTGACAAAATACATGGGAAAATCCCATTCGGGAAAATTCTACTTAGGTATATGGTTAGCTGTCCATGAATTCACCGAGCAAAACGGACATCGCCATTGGATTCGTAGCCCTCGGAATGGTTAGGAGGGGGCATGCGTTTTGAGCCCACCTTATGTACATTTCCTGGCAAAATACATGTGAAAATCCCATTCGGGAAAATTCCACTTAGGGTTAGGGTTAGCTGTCCATGAATTATCAGAGCAAAACGGACATTGCCATTGGATGCAGAGCCCCTCGGTATTGTTAGGAGGGGGCACGCCTTTTGAGCCAGCCTTCTGTACATTTCCTGGCAAAATACATGTGAAAATCCCATTTGGGAAAATTCTACTTACGGTTAGATTTAGCTGTCCATGAATTCTCAGAGCAATACAGACATCGCCATTGGATTCACAGCCCCTCGGAATGGTTAGGAGGGGGCATGCCTTTTGAGCCCACCTTATGTACATTTGCTGACAAAGTACATGGGAAAATCCCATCTGGGAAAATTCCACTTAGGTATATGGTTAGCTCTCCATGAATTCTCAGAGCAAAACGGACATCGCCATTGGATTCAGAGCCCCTCGGAATGGTTAGTAGGGGGCACTGTGAATCCAATGGCGATGTCCATTTTGCTCTGAGAATTCATGGAGAGGTAACCCTAACCCTAAGTGGAATTTTCCCGAATGGGATTTTCCCATGTATTTTGTCAGGAAATGTACATAAGGTGATCTCAAAAGGCGTGCCCCCTCCTAACCATTCCGAGGGGCTGTGAATCTAATGGCAATGTCCGTTTTATTCTGGGAATTCATGGAGTGCTAACCCTAACCCTAAGTGGAATTGTCCCGAATGGAAATTCCCATGTATTTTGTGACGGAATGTACATAAGGTGGGCTCAAAAGGCGTGCCCCCTCCTAACCATTCCGAGGGGCTGTGAATCCAATGGCAATGTCCGTTTTACTCTGAGAATTCATGGAGAGCTAGCCCTAACCCTAAGTGGAATTTTTCCGAATGGGATTTTCCAATGTATTTCCCAGAGCCAAACGGACATCATCATTTGATTTAGATCCCCTGGGAATGGTTAGTAGGGGGCACGCCTTTTCAGCCAACCTTATGTACTTTTTCTGGCAGAATACATGGGAAAATCCCATTCGGGAAAATTCCACTTAGGGTTAGGGTTAGTTCTCCATGAATTCTCAGAGCAAAACGGAAATAGCCATTGGATTCAGAGCCCCTCGGAATGGTTAGGAGGGGGCACGCCTTTTGAGCCCACCTTATGTACATTTCCTGGAAAAATACATGGGAAAATTACATTCGGGAAAATTCCACTTAGGATTAGGATTAGCTCGCCATGAATTATCAAAGCAAAAAGCACATCGCCATTTGATATAGATCCTCTGGGAATGGTTAGTAGGGGGCACGCCTTTTGAGCCCACCTTATGTACATTTCCTGCCAAAATACATGGAAAATCCCATTCGGGAAAATTCCACTTAGGTATATGGTTAGCTGTCCATGAATTCTCAGAGCAAAACGGAAATCACCATTGGATTCACAGCCCCTAGGAATGGTTAGGAGGGGGCACGCCTTTTGAGACCATTTTATGTACATTTCCTGACAAAATACATGGGAATATCCCATTCGGGAAAATTCCACTTAGGGTTAGGGTTAGTTCTCCATGAATTCTCAGAGCAAAACGGAAATAGCCATTGGATTCAGAGCCCCTCGGAATGGTTAGGAGGGGGCACGCCTTTTGAGCCCACCTTATGTACATTTCCTGGAAAAATACATGGGAAAATTACATTCGGGAAAATTCCACTTAGGATTAGGATTAGCTCGCCATGAATTATCAAAGCAAAAAGCACATCGCCATTTGATATAGATCCTCTGGGAATGGTTAGTAGGGGGCACGCCTTTTGAGCCCACCTTATGTACATTTCCTGCCAAAATACATGGAAAATCCCATTCGGGAAAATTCCACTTAGGTATATGGTTAGCTGTCCATGAATTCTCAGAGCAAAACGGAAATCACCATTGGATTCACAGCCCCTAGGAATGGTTAGGAGGGGGCACGCCTTTTGAGACCATTTTATGTACATTTCCTGACAAAATACATGGGAATATCCCATTCGGGAAAATTCAACTTAGGGTTAGGGTTAGCTCTCCATGAATTCTCAGAGCAAAACCGACATCGCCATTGGATTTACAGCCCCTCGGAATGGTTAGGAGGGGGCACGCCTTTTGAGCCCACCTTATGTACATTTCATGGCAAAATACATGGGGAAATCCCATTGGGGAAAATTCCACTTAGGGTTAGGGTTAGCTCTCCATGAATTCTCAGAGGAAAACGGACATCGCCATTGGATTCAGAGCCCCTCAGAATGGTTAGGAGGGGGCATGCCTTTTGAGCCCACATCATGTACATTTCCTGGCAAAATACATGGGAAAATCCCATTCGGGAAAATTCCACTTAGGGTTAGGGTTAGCTCTCCATGAATTATCAGAGCAAAACGGACATCGCCATTGGATTCACAGCCCTCGGAATGGTTAGGATGCGGCATGCCTTTTGAGCCCACCTTATGTACATTTCCTGACAAAATACATGGGAAAATCCCATTCGGGAAAATTCCACTTAGGGTTAGGGTTAGCTCTCCATGAATTATCAGAGCAAAATGGACATCGCCATTGGATTCACAGCCCCTCGGAATGGTTAGTAGGGGGCACGCATTTTAAGCCCACCTTTTGTATATTTCCAGCCAAAATACATGGGAAAATCCCATTTGGGAAAATTCAACTTAGGGTTAGGGTTAGCTCTCCATGAATTCTCAGAGTAAAACAGACATCGCCATTGGATTCACAGCCCTCGGAATGGTTAGGAGGGGGTTCTCCTTTTCAGCCCACCTTATGTACATTTCCTGACAAAATACATGGGAAAATCACATTCGGGAAAATTCCACTTAGGGTTAGGGTTAGCTGTCCATAAATTCTCAGAGCAAAACGGAAATCGCCATTGGATTCACAGCCCCTCGGAATGGTTAGGATGCGGCATGCCTTTTGAGCCCACCTTATGTACATTTCCTGACAAAATACATGGGAAAATCCCATTAGGGAAAATTCAACTTAGGGTTAGGGTTAGCTCTCCATGAATTATCAGAGCAAAACGGACATCGCCATTGGATTCACAGCCCCTCGGAATGGTTAGTAGGGGGCACGCCTTTTAAGCCCACCTTATGTATATTTCCTGCCAAAATACATGGGAAAATCCCATTCGGGAAAATTCAACTTAGGGTTAGGGTTAGCTCTCCATGAATTCTCAGAGTAAAACAGACATCGCCATTGGATTCACAGCCCTCGGAATGGTTAGGAGGGGGTTCTCCTTTTCAGCCCACCTTATGTACATTTCCTGACAAAATACATGGGAAAATCCCATTCGGGAAAATTCCACTTAGGGTTAGGGTTAGCTCTCCATGAATTCTCAGAGTAAAACAGAAATCGCCATTGGATTCACAGCCCTCGGAATGGTTAGGAGCGGGTTCTCCTTTTCAGCCCACCTTATGTACATTTCCTGACAAAATACATGGGAAAATCCCATTCGGGAAAATTCCACTTAGGGTTAGGGTTAGCTCTCCATAAATTCTCAGAGCAAAACGGAAATCGCCATTGGATTCACAGCCCCTCGGAATGGTTAGGAGGGGGCACGCCTTTTGAGCCCTCCTTATGTACATTTCCTGGCAAAATACATGGGAAAATCCCATTCGGGAAAATTCCACTTAGGGTTAGGGTTAGCTGTCCATGAATTCTAAGAGAAAAACCTAAGTCGCCATTGGATTCACAGCCCCTCAGAATGGTTAGGAGGAGGCACGCCTTTTGAGCCCACCTTATGTACATTTCCTGGCAAAATACATGGAAAAATCCCATTCGGGAAAATTCCACTTAGGGTTAGGGTTAGCTGTCCATGAATTCTAAGAGCAAAACCTACGTCGCCATTGGATTCACAGCCCCTCGGAATGGTTAGGAGGGGACACGCTTTTTGAGCCCACCTTATGTACATTTCCTGGCAAAATACATGGGAAAATCCCATTTGGGAAAATTCCACTTAGGGTTAGGGTTAGCTCTCCATAAATTCTCAGAGTAAAACGGACATCGCCATTTGATATAGATCCCCTGGGAATGGTTAGTAGAGTGCACGCCTTTTGAGCCCGCCTTATGTACATTTCCTGCCAAAGTACATGGGAAAATCCCATTCGGGAAAATTCAACTTAGGGTTAGGGTTAGCTCTCCATGAATTCTCAGAGCAAAACGGACATCGCCATTGGATTCAGTGCCCCTCGGTATGGTAAGGAGGGGGCACGCCTATTGAGCCCACCTTATGTACATTTCCTTACAAAATACATGGGAATATCCCATTCGGGAAAATTCCACTGACGGTTAGGGTTAGCTGTCCATAAATTCTCCGAGCAAAACGGACATCGCCATTGGATTCACAGCCCCTCGGAATGGTTAGGAGGGGGCACGCCTTTTGAGCCCACCTTATGTACATTTCCTGGCAAAATACATGGGAAAATCCCATTCGGGAAAATTCCACTTAGGGTTAGGGTTAGCTGTCCATGAATTATCAGAGCAAAACGAACATCGCCATTGGATTCACAGACCTTCGGAATGGTTAGTAGGGGGCACGCCTTTTGAGCCCACCTTATGTACATTTCCTGGCAAAATACATGAGAAAATCCCATTCGGGAAAATTCCACTTAGAGTTAGGGTTAGCTCTCCATGAATTCTCAGAGCAAAACAGACATCGCCATTGGATTCAGAGCCCTTCGGAATGGTTAGGAGGGGGCACGCCTTTTGAGCCCACCTTATGTACATTTCCTGGCATGGGAAATACATGGGAAAATCCTATTCGGAAAAATTCCACTTAGGGTTAGGGTTAGCACTCCATGAATTCTCAGAGCAAAACGGACATCGCCATTGGATTCAGAGCCTTTCAGAATGGTTAGCAGGGGACACGCCTTTTGAGCCCACCTTATGTACATTTCCTGACAAAATACATGGGAAAATCCCATTAGGGAAAATTCAACTTAGGGTTCGGGTTAGCTCTCCATGAATTCTCAGAGCAAAAAGGACATTGCCATTTGATATAGATCCCCTGGGAATAGTTAGTAGGGGGCACGCCTTTTGAGCCCACCTTATGTACATTTCCTGGCAAAATACATGGGAAAATCCCATTCGGGAAAATTCCACTTAGAGTTAGGGTTAGCTCTCCATGAATTCTCAGAGCAAAACAGACATCGCCATTGGATTCAGAGCCCTTCGGAATGGTTAGGAGGGGGCACGCCTTTTGAGCCCACCTTATGTACATTTCCTGGCATGGGAAATACATTGGAAAATCCTATTCGGAAAAATTCCACTTAGGGTTAGGGTTAGCTCTCCATGAATTTTCAGAGCAAAACGGACATCGCCATTGGATTCAGAGCCTTTCAGAATGGTTAGCAGGGGGCACGCCTTTTGAGCCCACCTTATGTACATTTCCTGACAAAATACATGGGAAAATCCCATTAGGGAAAATTCAACTTAGGGTTAGGGTTAGCTCTCCATGAATTCTCAGAGCAAAAAGGACATCGCCATTTGATATAGATCCCCTGGGAATAGTTAGTAGGGGGCACGCCTTTTGAGCCCACCTTATGTACATTTCCTGCCAAAATACCTGGGAAAATCCCATTCGGGAAAATTCAAGTTAGGGTTAGGGTTAGCTCTCCATGAATTCTCAGAGGAAAACGGACATCGCCATTGGATTCAGAGCCCCTCAGAATGGTTAGGAGGGGGCATGCCTTTTGAGCCCACCTGATGTACATTTCCTGGCAAAATACATGGGAAAATCCCATTCGGGAAGATTCCACTTAGGGTTAGGGTTAGCTCTCCATGAATTATCAGAGCAAAACGGACATCGCCATTGGATTCACAGCCCTCGGGATGGTTAGGATGCGGCATGCCTTTTGAGCCCACCTTATGTACATTTCCTGACAAAATACATGGGAAAATCCCATTCGGGAAAATTCCACTTAGGGTTAGGGTTAGCTCTCCATGAATTATCAGAGCAAAACGGACATCGCCATTGGATTCACAGCCCCTCGGAATGGTTAGTAGGGGGCACGCCTTTTAAGCCCAACTTTTGTATATTTCCTGCCAAAATACATGGGAAAATCCCATTTGGGAAAATTCAACTTAGGGTTAGGGTTAGCTCTCCATGAATTCTCAGAGTAAAACAGACATCGCCATTGGATTCACAGCCCTCGGAATGGTTAGGAGGGGGTTCTCCTTTTCAGCCCACCTTATGTACATTTCCTGACAAAATACATGGGAAAATCCCATTCGGGAAAATTCCACTTAGGGTTAGGGTTAGCTGTCCATAAATTCTCAGAGCAAAACGGAAATCGCCATTGGATTCACAGCCCCTCGGAATGGTTAGGATGCGGCATGCCTTTTGAGCCCACCTTATGTACATTTCCTGACAAAATACATGGGAAAATCCAATTAGGGAAAATTCAACTTAGGGTTAGGGTTAGCTCTCCATGAATTATCAGAGCAAAACGGACATCGCCATTGGATTCACAGCCCCTCGGAATGGTTAGTAGGGGGCAAGCCTTTTAAGCCCACCTTATGTATATTTCCTGCCAAAATACATGGGAAAATCCCATTCGGGAAAATTCAACTTAGGGTTAGGGTTAGCTCTCCATGAATTCTCAGAGTAAAACAGACATCGCCATTGGATTCACAGCCCTCGGAATGGTTAGGAGGGGGTTCTCCTTTTCAGCCCACCTTATGTACATTTCCTGACAAAATACTTGGGAAAATCCCATTCGCGAAAATTCCACTTAGGGTTAGGGTTAGCTGTCCATGAATTCTCAGAGCAAAACCTACGTCGCCATTGGATTCACAGCCCCTCAGAATGGTTAGGAGGAGGCACGCCTTTTGAGCCCACCTTATGTACATTTCCTGGCAAAATACATGGGAAAATCCCATTCGGGAAAATTCAACTTAGGGTTAGGGTTAGCTCTCCATGAATTCTCAGAGTAAAACAGACATCGCCATTGGATTCACAGCCCTCGGAATGGTTAGGAGGGGGTTCACCTTTTCAGCCCACCTTATGTACATTTCCTGACAAAATACTTGGGAAAATCCCATTCGGGAAAACTCCACTTAGGGTTAGGGTTAGCTCTCCATGAATTCTCAGAGCAAAAAGGACATCGCCATTTGATATAGATCCCCTGGGAATAGTTAGTAGGGGGCACGCCTTTTGAGCCCACCTTATGTACATTTCCTGCCAAAATACATGGGAAAATCCCATTCGGGAAAATTCAACTTAGGGTTAGGGTTAGCTCTCCATGAATTCTCAGAGTAAAACAGACATCGCCATAGGATTCACAGCCCTCGGAATGGTTAGGAGGGGGTTCTCCTTTTCAGCCCACCTTATGTACATTTCCTGACAAAATACTTGGGAAAATCCCATTCGGGAAAATTCCACTTAGGGTTAGGGTTAGCTGTCCATAAATTCTCAGAGCAAAACGGAAATCGCCATTGGATTCACAGCCCCTCGGAATGGTTAGGAGGGGGCACGCCTTTTGAGCCCACCTTATGTACATTTCCTGGCATGGGAAATACATGGGAAAATCCTATTCAGAAAAATTCCACTTAGGGTTAGGGTTAGCTCTCCATGAATTCTCAGAGCAAAACCTACGTCGCCATTGGATTCACAGCCCCTCAAATTGGTTAGGAGGAGGCACGCCTTTTGAGCCCACCCTATGTACATTTCCTGGCAAAATACATGGGAAAATCCCATTCGGGAAAATTCCACTTAGGGTTAGGGTTAGCTGTCCATGAATTCTAAGAGCAAAACCTACGTCGCCATTGGATTCACAGCCCCTCGGACTGTTTAGGAGGGGGCACGCCTTTTGAGACCACCTTATGTACATTTCCTGGCAAAATACATGGGAAAATCCCATTCGGGAAAATTCCACTTAGGGTTAGGGTTAGCTCTCTATGTATTCTCAGAGCAAAACGGACATCGCCATTGGATTAAGAGCCCCTCGCAATGGTTAAGAGGGGGCATGCCTTTTGAGCCCACCTTATGTACATTTACTGACAAAATACATGGGAAAATCCCATTCGGGAAAATTCCACTTAGGGTTATGTCCACTTTGCTTTGAGAATTCATCGAGAGCTAACCCTAACCCTAAGTGGAATTTTCCCGAATGGGATTTTCCCATCTATTTTGCCAGGAAATGTACATAAGGTGAGCTCAAAAGGCGTCCTTCCTCCTAACAATACCTAGGGGCTCTGAATCCAATGGCGATTTCCGTTTTGCTGTGAGAATTCATGGACAGCTAACCCTAACCCTAAGTGGAATTTTCCCAAATGGGATTCTCCCATGTATTTTGCCAGGAAATGTACATAAGGTGGGCTCAAAAGGCGTGCCCCTACTAACAATACCTAGGGGCTCTGAATCCCATGGCGATGTCCATTTTGCTCTGAGAATTCATGGAGAGCTATCCCTAACCCTAAGTGGAATTTTCCCGAATGGGATTTTCCCATGTATTTTGCTAGGAAATGTACATAAAGTGCGCTCAAAAGGCATGGCCCCTCCTAACCATTCCGAGGGCCTGTGAATCCAATGGCGATGTCCGTTTTGCTCTGAGAATTCATGGACAGCTAACCCTAACCCGAAGTTGAATTTTCCCGAATGGGATTTTCCCATTTATTTTGCCAGGAAATGTACATAAGGTGGGCTCAAAATGCGTGCCCCCTACTAACCATTCTGAGGACCTCTGAATCCAATGGCGATGTCCGTTTTGCTCTGAGAATTCATGGACAGCTAACAATATACCTAAGTAGAATTTTCCCAAATTTGATTTTCCCATGTATTTTGCCAGGAAATGTACATAAGGTGGGCTCAAAAGGCGTCCCCCTCCTAACCATTCTGAGGGGCTCTGAATCCAATGGCGATGTCCCTTTTGCTATGAGAATTCATGGAGAGCTAACCCTAACCCTAAGTGGAATTTTCCCAAATGGGATTCTCCCATGTATTTTGCCAGGAAATGTACACAAGGTGGGCTCAAAAGGCGTACCCCCTCCTAACCATTCCGAGGGGCTGTGAATCCAATGGCGATGTCCGTTTTACTCAGAGAATTCATGGGGAGCTAACCCTAACCCGAAGTGGAATTTTCCCGAATGGGATTTTCCCATGTATTTTGTCAGTAAATGTACATAAGGTGGGCTCAAAAGGCATGCCCCCTCTTAACCATTGCGAGGGGCTCTTAATCCAATGGCGATGTCCGTTTTGCTCTGAGAATACATAGAGAGCTAACCCTAACCCTAAGTGGAATTTTCCCGAATGGGATTTTCCCATGTATTTTGCCAGGAAATGTACATAAGGTGGGCTCAAAAGGCGTGCCCCCTCCTAAACAGTCCGAGGGGCTGTGAATCCAATGGCGACGTAGGTTTTGCTCTTAGAATTCATGGACAGCTAACCCTAACCCTAAGTGGAATTTTCCCGAATGGGATTTTCCCATGTATTTTGCCAGGAAATGTACATAAGGTGGGCTCAAAAGGCGTGCCTCCTCCTAACCATTCTGAGGGGCTGTGAAACCAATGGCGACGTAGGTTTTGCTCTGAGAATTCATGGACAGCTAACCCTAACCCTAACTGGAATTTTCGTGAATGGGATTTTCCCATGTATTTTGCCAGGAAATGTACATAAGGAGGGCTCAAAAGGCGTGCCCCCTCCTAACCATTCCGAGGGGCTGTGAATCCAATGGCGATTTCCGTTTTGCTCTGAGAATTTATGGAGAGCTAACCCTAACCCTAAGTGGAATTTTCCCGAATGGGATTTTCCCATGTATTTTGTCAGGAAATGTACATAAGGTGGACTGAAAAGGAGAACCCCCTCCTAACCATTCCGAGGGCTGTGAATCCAATGGCGATGTCTGTTTTACTCTGAGAATTCATGGAGAGCTAACCCTAACCCTAAGTTGAATTTTCCCGAATGGGATTTTCCCATGTATTTTGGCAGGAAATATACATAAGGTGGGCTTAAAAGGCTTGCCCCCTACTAACCATTCCGAGGGGCTGTGAATCCAATGGCGATGTCCATTTTGCTCTGATAATTCATGGAGAGCTAACCCTAACCCTAAGAGGAATTTTCCCGAATGGGATTTTCAAATGTATTTTGTCAGGAAATGTACATAAGGTGGGCTCAAAAGGCGTGCCCCCTCCTAACCATTCCGAGGGGCTGTGAATCCAATGGCGATGTCCGTTTTGCTCTGAGAATTCATGGACAGCTAACAATATACCTAAGTAGAATTTTCCCAAATTTGATTTTCCCATGTATTTTGCCAGGAAATGTACATAAGGTGGGCTCAAAAGGCGTCCCCCTCCTAACCATTCTGAGGGGCTGTGAATCCAATGGTGATGTCGGTTTTGCTCTTAAAATTAATGGACAGCTAACGCTAACCCTAAATGAAATTTTCCCGAAAGGGATTTTCCCATGTATTTTGCCAGGAAATGTACATAAGGTGGGCTCAAAAGGCGTTCCCCCTCCAAACCATTCCGAGGGGCTCTGAATCCAATGGCGATGTCCGTTTTGCTCTGAGAATTCAAGGAGAGCTAACCCTAACCCTAAGTGGAATTTTCCCAAATGGGATTCTCCCATGTATTTTGCCAGGAAATGTACACAAGGTGGGCTCAAAAGGCGTACCCCCTCCTAACCATTCCGAGGGGCTGTGAATCCAATGGCGATGTCCGTTTTACTCAGAGAATTCATGGGGAGCTAACCCTAACCCGAAGTGGAATTTTCCCGAATGGGATTTTCCCATGTATTTTGCCGGGAAATGTACATAAGGTGGGCTCAAAAGGCATGCCCCCTCCTAACAATACCGAGGTGCTCTGCATCCAATTGTGATGTCCGTTTTGCGCTGAGAATTCATGGAGAGCTAACCCTAACCCTAAGTAGAATTTTCTCGAATGGGATTTTCCCATTTATTTTGTCAGGAAAAGTATATAAGGTGGGCTCAAAAGGCATGCCCCCTCCTAACCATTCCGAGGGGTTCTGAATCCAATGGCGATATCCGTTTTGCTCTGAGAATTCATGGACAGCTAACCCTAACCCTCAGTGGAATTTTCCCGAATGGGATTTTTCCATGTATTTTGTCTGGAAATGTACTTAGGGTTAGGGTTAGCTCTCCATGAATTAACAGATCAAAACGGACATCACCATTGGATGCAGAGCACCTCGGTATTGTTAGGAGGGGGCACGCCTTTTGAGCCCACCTTATGTACATTTCCTGGCAAAATACATGGGAAAATCCCATTTGGGAAAATTCAACTTAGGGTTAGGGTTAGCTCTCCATGAATTCTCAGAGCAAAACGGACATCGCCATTGGATTCAGAGGTCCTCAGAATGGTTAGTAGGGGGCACGCATTTTGAGCCCACCTTATGTACATTTCCTGGCAAAATAAATGGGAAAATCCCATTCGGGAAAATTCAACTTCGGGTTAGGGTTAGCTGTCCATGAATTCTCAGAGCAAAACGGACATCGCCATTGGATTCACAGGCCCTCGGAATGGTTAGGAGGGGCCATGCCTTTTGAGCGCACTTTATGTACATTTCCTAGCAAAATACATGGGAAAATCCCATTCGGGAAAATTCCACTTAGGGTTAGGGATAGCTCTCCATGAATTCTCAGAGCAAAATGGACATCGCCATGGGATTCAGAGCCCCTAGGTATTGTTAGTAGGGGCACGCCTTTTGAGCCCACCTTATGTACATTTACTGACAAAATACATGGGAAAATCCCATTCGGGAAAATTCCACTTAGGGTTATGTCCACTTTGCTTTGAGAATTCATCGAGAGCTAACCCTAACCCTAAGTGGAATTTTCCCGAATGGGATTTTCCCATCTATTTTGCCAGGAAATGTACATAAGGTGAGCTCAAAAGGCGTCCTTCCTCCTAACAATACCTAGGGGCTCTGAATCCAATGGCGATGTCCGTTTTGCTGTGAGAATTCATGGAGAGCTAACCCTAACCCTAAGTGGAATTTTCCCGAATGGGATTTTCCCATGTATTTTGCC
This sequence comes from Natrix helvetica, assembly GCF_964273705.1. NCBI lineage: Eukaryota > Metazoa > Chordata > Lepidosauria > Squamata > Natricidae > Natrix > Natrix helvetica. The sequence continues at coordinate 139,900,523 of NC_138550.1, forward strand.
AGGAAATGTACATAAAGTGAGCTCAAAAGGCGTGCTTCCTCCTAACAATACCTAGGGGCTCTGAATCCAATGGCGATTTCCGTTTTGCTGTGAGAATTCATGGACAGCTAACCCTAACCCTAAGTGGAATTTTCCCAAATGGGATTCTCCCATGTATTTTGCCAGGAAATGTACATAAGGTGGGCTCAAAAGGCGTGCCCCTACTAACAATACCTAGGGGCTCTGAATCCCATGGCGATGTCCATTTTGCTCTGAGAATTCATGGAGAGCTATCCCTAACCCTAAGTGGAATTTTCCCGAATGGGATTTTCCCATGTATTTTGCTAGGAAATGTACATAAAGTGCGCTCAAAAGGCATGGCCCCTCCTAACCATTCCGAGGGCCTGTGAATCCAATGGCGATGTCCGTTTTGCTCTGAGAATTCATGGACAGCTAACCCTAACCCGAAGTTGAATTTTCCCGAATGGGATTTTCCCATTTATTTTGCCAGGAAATGTACATAAGGTGGGCTCAAAATGCGTGCCCCCTACTAACCATTCTGAGGACCTCTGAATCCAATGGCGATGTCCGTTTTGCTCTGAGAATTCATGGAGAGCTAACCCTAACCCTAAGTTGAATTTTCCCAAATGGGATTTTCCCATGTATTTTGCCAGGAAATGTACATAAGGTGGGCTCAAAAGGCGTGCCCCCTCCTAACAATACCGAGGTGCTCTGCATCCAATGGTGATGTCCGTTTTGATCTGTTAATTCATGGAGAGCTAACCCTAACCCTAAGTACATTTCCAGACAAAATACATGGAAAAATCCCATTCGGGAAAATTCCACTGAGGGTTAGGGTTAGCTGTCCATGAATTCTCAGAGCAAAACGGATATCGCCATTGGATTCAGAACCCCTCGGAATGGTTAGGAGGGGGCATGCCTTTTGAGCCCACCTTATATACTTTTCCTGACAAAATAAATGGGAAAATCCCATTCGAGAAAATTCTACTTAGGGTTAGGGTTAGCTCTCCATGAATTCTCAGCGCAAAACAGACATCACAATTGGATGCAGAGCACCTCGGTATTGTTAGGAGGGGGCATGCCTTTTGAGCCCACCTTATGTACATTTCCCGGCAAAATACATGGGAAAATCCCATTCGGGAAAATTCCACTTCGGGTTAGGGTTAGCTCCCCATGAATTCTCTGAGTAAAACGGACATCGCCATTGGATTCACAGCCCCTCGGAATGGTTAGGAGGGGGTACGCCTTTTGAGCCCACCTTGTGTACATTTCCTGGCAAAATACATGGGAGAATCCCATTTGGGAAAATTCCACTTAGGGTTAGGGTTAGCTCTCCTTGAATTCTCAGAGCAAAACGGACATCGCCATTGGATTCAGAGCCCCTCGGAATGGTTAGGAGGGGGAACGCCTTTTGAGCCCACCTTATGTACATTTCCTGGCAAAATACATGGGAAAATCCCTTTCGGGAAAATTTCATTTAGGGTTAGCGTTAGCTGTCCATTAATTTTAAGAGCAAAACCGACATCACCATTGGATTCACAGCCCCTCAGAATGGTTAGGAGGGGGACGCCTTTTGAGCCCACCTTATGTACATTTCCTGGCAAAATACATGGGAAAATCAAATTTGGGAAAATTCTACTTAGGTATATTGTTAGCTGTCCATGAATTCTCAGAGCAAAACGGACATCGCCATTGGATTCACAGCCCCTCGGAATGGTTAGGAGGGGGCACGCCTTTTGAGCCCACCTTATGTACATTTCCTGACAAAATACATTTGAAAATCCCATTCGGGAAAATTCCTCTTAGGGTTAGGGTTAGCTCTCCATGAATTCTAAGAGTAAAACCGACATCGCCATTGGATTCAAAGCACCTCAGAATGGTTAGGAGGGGGAACACCTTTTGAGCCCACCTTATGTACATTTCCTGGCAAAATACATGGGAAAATCCCATTCGGGAAAATTCCACTTAGGGTTAGCGTTAGCTGTCCATGAATTCTCAGAGCAAAACGGACATCGCCATTGGATTCACAGCCCCTCGGAATGGTTATGAGGGGGCACGCCTTTTGAGCCCACCTTATGTTCATTTCCTGACAAAATACATGGGAAAATCCCATTCGGGAAAATTCCACTTAGAGTTAGCTCTCCATGAATTCAAAGAGCAAAACAGACATCGCCATTGGATTCACAGCCCCTCGGAATGCTTAGGAGGGGGCACACCTTTTGAGACCACCTTATTTAGATTTCCTGAAAAAATACATGGGAAAATCCCATTCGGGAAAATTCCACTTAGGGTTATGTCCGTTTTGCTTTGAGAATTCATCGAGAGCTAACCCTAACCCTAAGTGGAATTTTCCCAAATGGGATTCTCCCATGTATTTTGCCAGGAAATGTACATAAGGTGGGCTCAAAAGGCCTGCCCCCTACTAACAATACCTAGGGGCTCTGAATCCCATGGCGATGTCCATTTTGCTCTGAGAATTCAGGGAGAGCTATCCCTAACCCTAAGTGGAATTTTCCCGAATGGGATTTTCCCATGTATTTTGCTAGGAAATGTACATAAAGTGGGCTCAAAAGGCATGGCCCCTCCTAACCATTCCGAGGGCCTGTGAATCCAATGGCGATGTCCGTATTGCTCTGAGAATTCATGGACAGCTAACCCTAACCCGAAGTGGAATTTTCCCGAATGGGATTTTCCCATTTATTTTGCCAGGAAATGTACATAAGGTGGGCTCAAAATGCGTGCCCCCTACTAACCATTCCGAGGACCTCTGAATCCAATGGCGATGTCCGTTTTGCTCTGAGAATTCATGGAGAGCTAACCCTAACCCTAAGTTGAATTTTCCCAAATGGGATTTTCCCATGTATTTTGCCAGGAAATGTACATAAGGTGGGCTCAAAAGGCGTGCCCCTCCTAACAATACCGAGGTGCTCTGCATCCAATGGTGATGTCCGTTTTGCTCTGTTAATTCATGGAGAGCTAACCCTAACCCTAAGTACATTTCCAGACAAAATACATGGAAAAATCCCATTCGGGAAAATTCCACTGAGGGTTAGGGTTAGCTGTCCATGAATTCTCAGAGCAAAACGGATATCGCCATTGGATTCAGAACCCCTCGGAATGGTTAGGAGGGGGCACGCCTTTTGAGCCCACCTTGTGTACATTTCCTAACAAAATACATGAGAAAATCCCTTTCGGGAAAATTCCACTTAGGGTTAGGGTTAGCTGTCCATGAATTCTAAGAGCAAAACCGACATCGCCATTGGATTCACAGCCCCTCGAATGGTTAGGAGGGGGCACGCCTTTTGAGCCCACTTTATGTACATTTCCTGGCAAAATACATGGGAAAATCCCATTCGGGAAAATTCCACTTAGGGTTAGGGTTAGGTCTCCATGAATTCTCACAGCAAAATGGACATCGCCATTGGATTCAGAGCCCCTAGGTATTCTTAGGAGGAAGCAAGCCTTTTGAGCTCACCTTATGTACATTTCCTGGCAAAATACATGGGAAAATCCCATTCGGGAAAATTCCACTTAGGGTTAGGGTTAGCTCTCGATGAATTCTCAGAGCAAAACGGACATCGCCATTTGATTTAGATCCCCTGGAAATGGTTAGTAGGGGGCAAGCCTTTTGAGCACACCGTATGTACATTTCCTGGCAAAATACATGGGAAAATCCCATTCGGGAAAATTCAACTTAGGGTTAGGGTTAGCTCTCCATGAATTCTCAGAGCAAAACGGACATCGCCATTGGATTCAGTGCCCCTCGGTATGGTAAGGAGGGGGCACGCCTTTTAAGCCCACCTTATGTACATTTGCTGGCAAAATACATGGGAAAATCCCATTCGGGAAAATTCCACATAGGGTTAGGGTTAGCTGTCCATGAATTGTAAGAGCAAAACCGACATCACCATTGGATTCACAGCCTCTCGGAATGGTTAGGAGGGGGCACGCCTTTTGAGCCCACTTTATGTACATTTCCTGACAAAATACATGGAAAAATCTCATTCGGGAAAATTCCACTGAGGGTTAGGGTTAGCTGTCCATGAATTCTCAGAGCAAAACGGATATCGCCATTGGATTCAGAACCCCTCGGAATGGTTAGGAGGGGCCATGCCTTTTGAGCCCACTTTATGTACATTTCCTAGCAAAATACATGGGAAAATCCCATTCGGGAAAATTCCACTTAGGGTTAGGGATTGCTCTCCATGAATTCTCAGAGCAAAATGGACATCGCCATTGGATTCAGAGCCCCTCGGAATGGTTAGGAGGGGGCACGCCTTTTGAGCCCAACTTGTGTACATTTCCTAACAAAATACATGAGAAAATCCCTTTCGGGAAAATTCCACTTAGGGTTAGGGTTAGCTGTCCATGAATTCTAAGAGCAAAACCGACATCGCCATTGGATTCACAGCCCCTCGAATGGTTAGGAGGGGGCACGCCTATTGAGCCCACTTTATGTACATTTCCTGGCAAAATACATGGGAAAATCCCATTCGGGAAAATTCCACTTAGGGTTAGGGTTAGGTCTCCATGAATTCTCACAGCAAAATGGACATCGCCATTGGATTCAGAGCCCCTAGGTATTCTTAGGAGGAAGCACGCCTTTTGAGCTCACCTTATGTACATTTCCTGGCAAAATACATGGGAAAATCCCATTCGGGAAAATTCCACTTAGGGTTAGGGTTAGCTCTCGATGAATTCTCAGAGCAAAACGGACATCGCCATTTGATTTAGATCCCCTGGAAATGGTTAGTAGGGGGCAAGCCTTTTGAGCACACCGTATGTACATTTCCTAGCAAAATACATGGGAAAATCCCATTCGGGAAAATTCCACTTGGGGTTAGGGATAGCTCTCCATGAATTCTCAGAGCAAAATGGACATCGCCATTGGATTCAGAGCCCCTCGGAATGGTTAGGAGGGGGCACGCCTTTTGAGCCCAACTTGTGTACATTTCCTAACAAAATACATGAGAAAATCCCTTTCGGGAAAATTCCACTTAGGGTTAGGGTTAGCTGTCCATGAATTCTAAGAGCAAAACCGACATCGCCATTGGATTCACAGCCCCTCGAATGGTTAGGAGGGGGCACGCCTTTTGAGCCCACTTTATGTACATTTCCTGGCAAAATACATGGGAAAATCCCATTCGGGAAAATTCCACTTAGGGTTAGCGTTAGCTGTCCATGAATTCTAAGAGCAAAACCAACATCGCCATTGGATTTAGATCCCCTGGGAATGGTTAGTAGGGGGCATTCCTTTTGAGCCCACCTTATGTACATTTTCTGACAAAATACATGGGAAAATCCCATTCGGGAAAATTCCACTTCGGGTTAGGGTTAGCTGTCCATGAATTCTCTGAGTAAAACGGACATCGCCATTGGATTCACAGCCCCTCGGAATGGTTAGGAGGGTGTACGCCTTTTGAGCCCACCTTGTGTACATTTCCTGGCAAAATACATGGGAGAATCCCATTTGGGAAAATTCCACTTAGGGTTAGGGTTAGCTCTCCATGAATTCTCACAGCAAAACGGACATCGCCATTGGATTCAGAACCCCTCGGAATGGTTAGGAGGGGGCATGCCTTTTGAGCCCATTTTATGTACATTTCCTGGCAAAATACATTGGAAAATCCCATTCGGGAAAATTCCACTTAGGGTTAGGGTTAGCTCTCCATGAATTCTCACAGCAAAACGGACATCGCCATTGGATTCAGAGCCCCTAGGTATTGTTAGAAGGAAGCACGCCTTTTGAGCTCAACTTATGTACATTTCCTGGCAAAATACATGGGAAAATCCCATTCGGGAAAATTCCACTTAGGGTTAGGGTTAGCTCTCGATGAATTCTCAGAGCAAAACGGACATCGCCATTTGATTTAGATCCCCTGGAAATGGTTAGTAGGGGGCAAGCCTTTTGAGCACACCTTATGTACATTTCCTGGCAAAATACATGGGAAAATCCCATTCGGGAAAATTCCACTGAGGGTTAGGGTTAGCTGTCCATGAATTCTCAGAGCAAAACGGATATCGCCATTGGATTCAGAACCCCTCGGAATGGTTAGGAGGGGCCATGCCTTTTGAGCCCACTTTATGTACATTTCCTAGCAAAATACATGGGAAAATCCCATTCGGGAAAATTCCACTTAGGGTTAGGGATAGCTCTCCATGAATTCTCAGAGCAAAATGGACATCGCCATTGGATTCAGAGCCCCTCGGAATGGTTAGGAGGGGGCACGCCTTTTGAGCCCAACTTGTGTACATTTCCTAACAAAATACATGAGAAAATCCCTTTCGGGAAAATTCCACTTAGGGTTAGGGTTAGCTGTCCATGAATTCTAAGAGCAAAACCGACATCGCCATTGGATTCACAGCCCCTCGAATGGTTAGGAGGGGGCACGCCTTTTGAGCCCACTTTATGTACATTTCCTGGCAAAATACATGGGAAAATCCCATTCGGGAAAATTCCACTTAGGGTTAGGGTTAGGTCTCCATGAATTCTCACAGCAAAATGGACATCGCCATTGGATTCAGAGCCCCTAGGTATTCTTAGGAGGAAGCACGCCTTTTGAGCTCACCTTATGTACATTTCCTGGCAAAATACATGGGAAAATCCCATTCGGGAAAATTCCACTTAGGGTTAGGGTTAGCTCTCGATGAATTCTCAGAGCAAAACGGACATCGCCATTTGATTTAGATCCCCTGGAAATGGTTAGTAGGGGGCAAGCCTTTTGAGCACACCGTATGTACATTTCCTGGCAAAATACATGGGAAAATCCCATTCGGGAAAATTCAACTTAGGGTTAGGGTTAGCTCTCCATGAATTCTCAGAGCAAAACGGACATCGCCATTGGATTCAGTGCCCCTCGGTATGGTAAGGAGGGGGCACGCCTTTTAAGCCCACCTTATGTACATTTGCTGGCAAAATACATGGGAAAATCCCATTCGGGAAAATTCCACATAGGGTTAGGGTTAGCTGTCCATGAATTGTAAGAGCAAAACCGACATCACCATTGGATTCACAGCCCCTCGGAATGGTTAGGAGGGGGCACGCCTTTTGAGCCCACTTTATGTACATTTCCTGACAAAATACATGGAAAAATCTCATTCGGGAAAATTCCACTGAGGGTTAGGGTTAGCTGTCCATGAATTCTCAGAGCAAAACGGATATCGCCATTGGATTCAGAACCCCTCGGAATGGTTAGGAGGGGCCATGCCTTTTGAGCCCACTTTATGTACATTTCCTAGCAAAATACATGGGAAAATCCCATTCGGGAAAATTCCACTTGGGGTTAGGGATAGCTCTCCATGAATTCTCAGAGCAAAATGGACATCGCCATTGGATTCAGAGCCCCTCGGAATGGTTAGGAGGGGGCACGCCTTTTGAGCCCAACTTGTGTACATTTCCTAACAAAATACATGAGAAAATCCCTTTCGGGAAAATTCCACTTAGGGTTAGGGTTAGCTGTCCATGAATTCTAAGAGCAAAACCGACATCGCCATTGGATTCACAGCCCCTCGAATGGTTAGGAGGGGGCACGCCTTTTGAGCCCACTTTATGTACATTTCCTGGCAAAATACATGGGAAAATCCCATTCGGGAAAATTCCACTTAGGGTTAGCGTTAGCTGTCCATGAATTCTAAGAGCAAAACCAACATCGCCATTGGATTTAGATCCCCTGGGAATGGTTAGTAGGGGGCATGCCTTTTGAGCCCACCTTATGTACATTTTCTGACAAAATACATGGGAAAATCCCATTCGGGAAAATTCCACTTCGGGTTAGGGTTAGCTGTCCATGAATTCTCTGAGTAAAACGGACATCGCCATTGGATTCACAGCCCCTCGGAATGGTTAGGAGGGTGTACGCCTTTTGAGCCCACCTTGTGTACATTTCCTGGCAAAATACATGGGAGAATCCCATTTGGGAAAATTCCACTTAGGGTTAGGGTTAGCTCTCCATGAATTCTCACAGCAAAACGGACATCGCCATTGGATTCAGAACCCCTCGGAATGGTTAGGAGGGGGCATGCCTTTTGAGCCCATTTTATGTACATTTCCTGGCAAAATACATTGGAAAATCCCATTCGGGAAAATTCCACTTAGGGTTAGGGTTAGCTCTCCATGAATTCTCACAGCAAAACGGACATCGCCATTGGATTCAGAGCCCCTAGGTATTGTTAGAAGGAAGCACGCCTTTTGAGCTCAACTTATGTACATTTCCTGGCAAAATACATGGGAAAATCCCATTCGGGAAAATTCCACTTAGGGTTAGGGTTAGCTCTCGATGAATTCTCAGAGCAAAACGGACATCGCCATTTGATTTAGATCCCCTGGAAATGGTTAGTAGGGGGCAAGCCTTTTGAGCACACCTTATGTACATTTCCTGGCAAAATACATGGGAAAATCCCATTCGGGAAAATTCAACTTAGGGTTAGGGTTAGCTCTCCATGAATTCTCAGAGCAAAACGGACATCGCCATTGGATTCAGTGCCCCTCGGTATGGTAAGGAGGGGGCACGCCTTTTAAGCCCACCTTATGTACATTTGCTGGCAAAATACATGGGAAAATCCAATTCTGGAAAATTCCACATAGGGTTAGGGTTAGCTGTCCATGAATTGTAAGAGCAAAACCGACATCACCATTGGATTCACAGCCCCTCGAATGGTTAGGAGGGGGCACGCCTTTTGTGCCCACTTTATGTACATTTCCTGACAAAATACATGGAAAAATCCCGTTCGGGAAAATTCCACTGAGGGTTAGGGTTAGCTGTCCATGAATTCTCAGAGCAAAACGGATATCGCCATTGGATTCAGAACCCCTCGGAATGGTGAGGAGGGGCCATGCCTTTTGAGCCCACTTTATGTACATTTCCTAGCAAAATACATGGGAAAATCCCATTCGGGAAAATTCCACTTAGGGTTAGGGATAGCTCTCCATGAATTCTCAGAGCAAAATGGACATCGCCATTGGATTCAGAGCCCCTCGGAATGGTTAGGAGGGGGCACGCCTTTTGAGCCCACCTTGTGTACATTTCCTAACAAAATACATGAGAAAATACCTTTCGGGAAAATTCCACTTAGGGTTAGGGTTAGCTGTCCATGAATTCTAAGAGCAAAACCGACATCGTCATTGGATTCACAGCCCCTCGAATGGTTAGGAGGGGGCACGCCTTTTGAGCCCACTTTATGTACATTTCCTGGCAAAATACATGGGAGAATCCCATTTGGGAAAATTCCACTTAGGGTTAGGGTTAGCTCTCCATGAATTCTCACAGCAAAACGGACATCGCCATTGGATTCAGAACCCCTCGGAATGGTTAGGAGGGGGCATGCCTTTTGAGCCCATTTTATGTACATTTCCTGGCAAAATACATTGGAAAATCCCATTCGGGAAAATTCCACTTAGGGTTAGGGTTAGCTCTCCATGAATTCTCACAGCAAAACGGACATCGCCATTGGATTCAGAGCCCCTAGGTATTGTTAGAAGGAAGCACGCCTTTTGAGCTCACCTTATGTACATTTCCTGGCAAAATACATGGGAAAATCCCATTCGGGAAAATTCCACTTAGGGTTAGGGTTAGCTCTCGATGAATTCTCAGAGCAAAACGGACATCGCCATTTGATTTAGATCCCCTGGAAATGGTTAGTAGGGGGCAAGCCTTTTGAGCACACCTTATGTACATTTCCTGGCAAAATACATGGGAAAATCCCATTCGGGAAAATTCAACTTAGGGTTAGGGTTAGCTCTCCATGAATTCTCAGAGCAAAACGGACATCGCCATTGGATTCAGTGCCCCTCGGTATGGTAAGGAGGGGGCACGCCTTTTAAGCCCACCTTATGTACATTTGCTGGCAAAATACATGGGAAAATCCCATTCGGGAAAATTCCACATAGGGTTAGGGTTAGCTGTCCATGAATTGTAAGAGCAAAACCGACATCACCATTGGATTCACAGCCCCTCGAATGGTTAGGAGGGGGCACGCCTTTTGTGCCCACTTTATGTACATTTCCTGACAAAATACATGGAAAAATCCCGTTCGGGAAAATTCCACTGAGGGTTAGGGTTAGCTGTCCATGAATTCCCAGAGCAAAACGGATATCGCCATTGGATTCAGAACCCCTCGGAATGGTTAGGAGGGGCCATGCCTTTTGAGCCCACTTTATGTACATTTCCTAGCAAAATACATGGGAAAATCCCATTCGGGAAAATTCCACTTAGGGTTAGGGATAGCTCTCCATGAATTCTCAGAGCAAAATGGACATCGCCATTGGATTCAGAGCCCCTCGGAATGGTTAGGAGGGGGCACGCCTTTTGAGCCCACCTTGTGTACATTTCCTAACAAAATACATGAGAAAATCCCTTTCGGGAAAATTCCACTTAGGGTTAGGGTTAGCTGTCCATGAATTCTAAGAGCAAAACCGACATCGCCATTGGATTCACAGCCCCTCGAATGGTTAGGAGGGGGCACGCCTTTTGAGCCCACTTTATGTACATTTCCTGGCAAAATACATGGGAGAATCCCATTTGGGAAAATTCCACTTAGGGTTAGGGTTAGCTCTCCATGAATTCTCACAGCAAAACGGACATCGCCATTGGATTCAGAACCCCTCGGAATGGTTAGGAGGGGGCATGCCTTTTGAGCCCATTTTATGTACATTTCCTGGCAAAATACATTGGAAAATCCCATTCGGGAAAATTCCACTTAGGGTTAGGGTTAGCTCTCCATGAATTCTCACAGCAAAACGGACATCGCCATTGGATTCAGAGCCCCTAGGTATTGTTAGAAGGAAGCACGCCTTTTGAGCTCACCTTATGTACATTTCCTGGCAAAATACATGGGAAAATCCCATTCGGGAAAATTCAACTTAGGGTTAGGGTTAGCTCTCCATGAATTCTCAGAGCAAAACGGACATCGCCATTGGATTCAGTGCCCCTCGGTATGGTAAGGAGGGGGCACGCCTTTTAAGCCCACCTTATGTACATTTGCTGGCAAAATACATGGGAAAATCCCATTCGGGAAAATTCCACATAGGGTTAGGGTTAGCTGTCCATGAATTGTAAGAGCAAAACTGACATCACCATTGGATTCACAGCCCCTCGAATGGTTAGGAGGGGGCACGCCTTTTGTGCCCACTTTATGTACATTTCCTGACAAAATACATGGAAAAATCCCGTTCGGGAAAATTCCACTGAGGGTTAGGGTTAGCTGTCCATGAATTCTCAGAGCAAAACGGATATCGCCATTGGATTCAGAACCCCTCGGAATGGTTAGGAGGGGCCATGCCTTTTGAGCCCACTTTATGTACATTTCCTAGCAAAATACATGGGAAAATCCCATTCGGGAAAATTCCACTTAGGGTTAGGGATAGCTCTCCATGAATTCTCAGAGCAAAATGGACATCGCCATTGGATTCAGAGCCCCTCGGAATGGTTAGGAGGGGGCACGCCTTTTGAGCCCACCTTGTGTATATTTCCTAACAAAATACATGAGAAAATCCCTTTCGGGAAAATTCCACTTAGGGTTAGGGTTAGCTGTCCATGAATTCTAAGAGCAAAACCGACATCGCCATTGGATTCACAGCCCCTCGAATGGTTAGGAGGGGGCACGCCTTTTGAGCCCACTTTATGTACATTTCCTGGCAAAATACATGGGAAAATCCCATTCGGGAAAATTCCACTTAGGGTTAGGGTTAGGTCTCCATGAATTCTCACAGCAAAATGGACATCGCCATTGGATTCAGAGCCCCTAGGTATTCGTAGGATGAAGCACGCCTTTTGAGCTCACCTTATGTACATTTCCTGGCAAAATACATGGGAAAATCCCATTCGGGAAAATTCCACTGAGGGTTAGGGTTAGCTGTCCATGAATTCTCAGAGCAAAACGGACATCGCCATTGGATTCAGTGCCCCTCGGTATGGTAAGGAGGGAGCACGCCTTTTAAGCCCACCTTATGTACATTTGCTGGCAAAATACATGGGAAAATCCCATTCGGGAAAATTCCACATAGGGTTAGGGTTAGCTGTCCATGAATTGTAAGAGCAAAACCGACATCACCATTGGATTCACAGCCCCTCGGAATGGTTAGGAGGGGGCACGCCTTTTGAGCCCACTTTATGTACATTTCCTGGCAAAATACATGGGAAAATCCCATTCGGGAAAATTCCACTTAGGGTTAGGGTTAGCTGTCCATGAATTCTCAGAGCAAAACGGATATCGCCATTGGATTCAGAACCCCTCGGAATGGTTAGGAGGGGCCATGCCTTTTGAGCCCACTTTATGTACATTTCCTAGCAAAATATATGGGAAAATCCCATTCGGGAAAATTCCACTTAGGGTTAGGGATAGCTCTCCATGAATTCTCAGAGCAAAATGGACATCGCCATTGGATTCAGAGCCCCTCGGAATGGTTAGGAGGGGGCACGCCTTTTGAGCCCACCTTGTGTACATTTCCTGGCAAAATACATGGGAAAATCCCATTCGGGAAAATTCCACTTAGGGTTAGGGTTAGCTCTCCATGAATTCTCAGAGCAAAACGGACATCGCCATTTGATTTAGATCCCCTGGAAATGGTTAGTAGGGGGCAAGCCTTTTGAGCACACCTTATGTACATTTCCTGGCAAAATACATGGGAAAATCCCATTCGGGATAATTCAATTTAGGGTTAGGGTTAGCTCTCCATGAATTCTTAGAGCAAAACGGACATCGCCATTGGATTCAGTGCCCCTCGGAATGGTTAGGAGGGGGTACGCCTTTTGAGCCCACTTTATGTACATTTCCTGACAAAATACATGGGAAAATCCCATTCGGGAAAATTCCACTGAGGGTTAGGGTTAGCTCTCCATGAATTCTCAGAGCAAAACAGACATCGCCATTGGATTCAGAGCCCCTCGGAATTGTTAGGAGGGGGCATGCCTTTTGAGCCCACCTTATATACGTTTCCTGACAAAATAAATGGGAAAATACCATTCGAGAAAATTCTACTTAGGGTTAGGGTTAGCTCTCCATTAATTCTCAGCGCAAAACGGACATCGCCATTGGATTCAGAGGTCCTCGTAATGGTTAGGAGGGGCCATGCCTTTTGAGCCCACTTTATCTACATTTCCTAGCAAAATACATGGGAAAATCCCATTCGAGAAAATTCTACTTAGGGTTAGGGATAGCTCTCCATGAATTCTCAGAGCAAAATGGACATCGCCATTGGATTCAGAGCCCCTAGGTATTGTTAGTAGGGGGCACACCTTTTGAGCCCACCTTATGTACATTTCCTGGCAAAATACATGGGAAAATCCCATTTGGGAAAATTCCACTTAGGGTTAGGGTTAGCTGTCCATGAATTCTCAGAGCAAAATGGACATCGCCATTGGATTCAGAGCCCCTCGGAATGATTAGGAGGGGGTATGGCTTTTGAGCCCACCTTATGTACATTTCCTGGCAAAATACATGGGAAAATCCCATTCGGGAAAATTCCACTTAGGGTTAGGGTTAGCTCTCCATAAATTATCAGAGCAAAACGGACATCGCCATTGGATTCAGTGCCCCTCGGAATGGTTAGGAGGGGGCACGCCTTTTGAGCCCACCTTATGTACATTTTCTGAGAAAATACATGGGAAAATCCCATTCGGGAAAATTCCACTTCGGGTTTGGGTTAGCTGTCAATGAATTCTAAGAGCAAAACCTACGTCACCATTGGATTCACAGACCCTCGGAATGGTTAGGAGGGGGCACGCCTTTTGAGCCCACTTTATGTACATTTCCTGGCAAAATACATGGGAAAATCCCATTCGGGAAAATTCCACTTAGGGTTAGGGTTAGCTCTCCATGAATTCTCACAGCAAAACGGACATCGCCATTTGATTTAGATCCCCTGGAAATGGTTAGTAGGGGGCAAGCCTTTTGAGCCCACTTTATGTACATTTCCCAGCAAAATACATGGGAAAATCCCATTCGGGAAAATTCCACTTAGGGTTAGGGATAGCTCTCCATGAATTCTCAGAGCAAAATGGACATCGCCATTGGATTCAGAGCCCCTTGGAATGGTTAGGAGGGGGCACGCCTTTTGAGCCCACCTTGTGTACATTTCCTAACAAAATGCATGGGAAAATCCCATTCGGGAAAATTCCACTTAGGGTTAGGGTTAGCTCTCCATGAATTCTCACAGCAAAATGGACATCGACATTGGATTCAGAGCCCCTAGGTATTGTTAGGAGGAAGCACGCCTTTTGAGCTCACATTATGTACATTTCCTGGCAAAATACATGGGAAAATCCCATTCGGGAAAATTCCACTTAGGGTTAGGGTTAGTCCTCGATGAATTCTCAGAGCAAAACGGACATCGCCATTTGATTTAGATCCCCTGGAAATGGTTAGTAGGGGGCAAGCCTTTTGAGCACACCTTATGTACATTTCCTGGCAAAATTCATGGGAAAATCCCATTCGGGAAAATTCAACTTAGGGTTAGGGTTAGCTCTCCATGAATTCTCAGAGCAAAACGGACATCGCCATTGGATTCAGTGCCCCTCGGTATGGTAAGGAGGGGGCACGCCTTTTAAGCCCATTTTATGTACATTTGCTGGCAAAATACATGGGAAAATCCCATTCGGGAAAATTCCACATAGGGTTAGGGTTAGCTGTCCATGAATTGTAAGAGCAAAACCGACATCACCATTGGATTCACAGCCCCTCGGAATGGTTAGGAGGGGGCACGCCTTTTGAGCCCACTTTATGTACATTTCCTGACAAAATACATGGAAAAATCTCATTCGGGAAAATTCCACTGAGGGTTAGGGTTAGCTGTCCATGAATTCTCAGAGCAAAACGGATATCGCCATTGGTTTCAGAACCCCTCGGAATGGTTAGGAGGGGCCATGCCTTTTGAGCCCACTTTATGTACATTTCCTAGCAAAATACATGGGAAAATCCCATTCGGGAAAATTCCACTTAGGGTTAGGGATAGCTCTCCATGAATTCTCAGAGCAAAATGGACATCGCCATTGGATTCAGAGCCCCTCGGAATGGTTAGGAGGGGGCACGCCTTTTGAGCCCACCTTGTGTACATTTCCTAACAAAATACATGAGAAAATCCCTTTCGGGAAAATTCCACTTAGGGTTAGGGTTAGCTGTCCATGAATTCTAAGAGCAAAACCGACATCGCCATTGGATTCACAGCCCCTCGGAATGGTTAGGAGGGGGAACGCCTTTTGAGCCCACTTTATGTACATTTCCTGGCAAAATACATGGGAAAATCCCATTCGGGAAAATTCCACTTAGGGTTAGGGTTAGCTCTCCATGAATTCTCACAGCAAAACGGACATCGCCATTGGATTCAGAGCCCCTAGGTATTGTTAGGAGGAAGCACGCCTTTTGAGATCACCTTATGTACATTTCCTGGCAAAATACATGGGAAAATCCCATTCGGGAAAATTCCACTTAGGGTTAGGGTTAGCTCTCGATGAATTCTCAGAGCAAAACGGACATCGCCATTTGATTTAGATCCCCTGGAAATGGTTAGTAGGGGGCAAGCCTTTTGAGCACACCTTATGTACATTTCCTGGCAAAATACATGGGAAAATCCCATTCGGGATAATTCAACTTAGGGTTAGGGTTAGCTCTCCATGAATTCTTAGAGCAAAACGGACATCGCCATTGGATTCAGTGCCCCTCGGAATGGTTAGGAGGGGGTACGCCTTTTGAGCCCACTTTATGTACATTTCCTGACAAAATACATGGGAAAATCCCATTCGGGAAAATTCCACTGAGGGTTAGGGTTAGCTCTCCATGAATTCTCAGAGCAAAACAGACATCGCCATTGGATGCAGAGCACCTCGGTATTGTTAGGAGGGGGCACGCCTTTTGAGCCCACCTTATGTACATTTCCTGGCAAAATACATGGGAAAATCCCATTTGGGAAAATTCAACTTAGGGTTAGGGTTAGCTCTCCATGAATTCTCAGAGCAAAACGGACATCGCCATTGGATTCAGAGGTCCTCGTAATGGTTAGGAGGGGCCATGCCTTTTGAGCCCACTTTATCTACATTTCCTAGCAAAATACATGGGAAAATCCCATTCGGGAAAATTCCACTTAGGGTTAGGGATAGCTCTCCATGAATTCTCAGAGCAAAATGGACATCGCCATTGGATTCAGAGCCCCTAGGTATTGTTAGTAGGGGGCACACCTTTTGAGCCCACCTTATGTACATTTCCTGGCAAAATACATGGGAAAATCCCATTTGGGAAAATTCCACTTAGGGTTAGGGTTAGCTGTCCATGAATTCTCAGAGCAAAATCGACATCGCCATTGGATTCAGAGCCCCTCGGAATGGTTAGGAGGGGGTATGGCTTTTGAGCCCACCTTATGTACATTTCCTGGCAAAATACATGGGAAAATCCCATTCGGGAAAATTCCACTTAAGGTTAGGGTTAGCTCTCCATGAATTCTCACAGCAAAACGGACATCGCCATTTGATTTAGATCCCCTGGAAATGGTTAGTAGGGGGCAAGCCTTTTCAGCCCACTTTATGTACATTTCCTAGCAAAATACATGGGAAAATTCCACTTAGGGTTAGGGATAGCTCTCCATGAATTCTCAGAGCAAAATGGACATCGCCATTGGATTCAGAGCCCCTTGGAATGGTTAGGAGGGGGCACGCCTTTTGAGCCCACCTTGTGTACATTTCCTAACAAAATACATGAGAAAATCCCATTCGGGAAAATTCCACTTAGGATTACGGTTAGCTGTCCATGAATTCTAAGAGCAAAACCGACATCACCATTGGATTCACAGCCCCTCCGAATGGTTCGGAGGGGGCACGCCTTTTGAGCCCACTTTATGTACATTTCCTGGCAAAATACATGGGAAAATCCCATTCGGGAAAATTCCACTTAAGGTTAGGGTTAGCTCTCCATGAATTCTCACAGCAAAACGGACATCGCCATTTGATTTAGATCCCCTGGAAATGGTTAGTAGGGGGCAAGCCTTTTCAGCCCACTTTATGTACATTTCCTAGCAAAATACATGGGAAAATCCCATTCGGGAAAATTCCACTTAGGGTTAGGGATAGCTCTCCATGAATTCTCAGAGCAAAATGGACATCGCCATTGGATTCAGAGCCCCTTGGAATGGTTAGGAGGGGGCACGCCTTTTGAGCCCACCTTGTGTACATTTCCTAACAAAATACATGAGAAAATCCCTTTCGGGAAAATTCCACTTAGGGTTAGGGTTAGCTGTCCATGAATTCTAAGAGCAAAACCGACATCGCCATTGGATTCAGAGCCCCTAGGTATTGTTAGTAGGGGGCACACCTTTTGAGCCCACCTTATGTACATTTCCTGGCAAAATACATGGGAAAATCCCATTTGGGAAAATTCCACTTAGGGTTAGGGTTAGCTGTCCATGAATTCTCAGAGCAAAATGGACATCGCCATTGGATTCAGAGCCCCTCGGAATGGTTAGGAGGGGGTATGGCTTTTGAGCCCACCTTATGTACATTTCCTGGCAAAATACATGGGAAAATCCCATTCGGGAAAATTCAACTTAGGGTTAGGGTTAGCTCTCCATGAATTCTCAGAGCAAAACGGACATCGCCATTGGATTCAGAGGTCCTCGTAATGGTTAGGAGGGGCCATGCCTTTTGAGCCCACTTTATCTACATTTCCTAGCAAAATACATGGGAAAATCCCATTCGGGAAAATTCCACTTAGGGTTAGGGTTAGCTCTCCATGAATTCTTAGAGCAAAACGGACATCACCATTGGATTCAGTGCCCCTCCGAATGGTTAGGAGGGGGTACGCCTTTTGAGCCCACTTTATGTACATTTCCTGACAAAATACATGGGAAAATCCCATTTGGGAAAATTCCACTGAGGGTTAGGGTTAGCTCTCCATGAATTCTCAGAGCAAAACAGACATCGCCATTGGATACAGAGCACCTCGGTATTGTTAGGAGGGGGCACGCCTTTTGAGCCCACCTTATGTACATTTCCTGGCAAAATACATGGGAAAATCCCATTTGGGAAAATTCAACTTAGGGTTAGGGTTAGCTCTCCATGAATTCTCAGAGCAAAATCGACATCGCCATTGGATTCAGAGCCCCTCGGAATGGTTAGGAGGGGGTATGGCTTTTGAGCCCACCTTATGTACATTTCCTGGCAAAATACATGGGAAAATCCCATTCGGGAAAATTCCACTTAGGGTTAGGGTTAGCTCTCCATAAATTATCAGAGCAAAACGGACATCGCCATTGGATTCAGAGCCCCTCGGAATGGTTAGGAGGGGGCACGCCTTTTGAGCCCACCTTATGTACATTTTCTGAGAAAATACATGGGAAAATCCCATTCGGGAAAATTCCACTTCGGGTTAGGGTTAGCTGTCAATGAATTCTAAGAGCAAAACCTACGTCACCATTGGATTCACAGACCCTCGGAATGGTTAGGAGGGGGCACGCCTTTTGAGCCCACCTTGTGTACATTTCCTAACAAAATACATGAGAAAATCCCATTCGGGAAAATTCCACTTAGGATTACGGTTAGCTGTCCATGAATTCTAAGAGCAAAACCGACATCACCATTGGATTCACAGCCCCTCGGAATGGTTAGGAGGGGGCACGCCTTTTGAGCCCACTTTATGTACATTTCCTGGCAAAATACATGGGAAAATCCCATTCGGGAAAATTCCACTTAGGGTTAGGGTTAGCTCTCCATGAATTCTCACAGCAAAACGGACATCGCCATTTGATTTAGATCCCCTGGAAATGGTTAGTAGGGCGCAAGCCTTTTCAGCCCACTTTATGTACATTTCCTAGCAAAATACATGGGAAAATCCCATTCGGGAAAATTCCACTTAGGGTTAGGGATAGCTCTCCATGAATTCTCAGAGCAAAATGGACATCGCCATTGGATTCAGAGCCCCTTGGAATGGTTAGGAGGGGGCACGCCTTTTGAGCCCACCTTGTGTACATTTCCTAACAAAATACATGAGAAAATCCCTTTCGGGAAAATTCCACTTAGGGTTAGGGTTAGCTGTCCATGAATTCTAAGAGCAAAACCGACATCGCCATTGGATTCAGAGCCCCTAGGTATTGTTAGTAGGGGGCACACCTTTTGAGCCCACCTTATGTACATTTCCTGGCAAAATACATGGGAAAATCCCATTTGGGAAAATTCCACTTAGGGTTAGGGTTAGCTGTCCATGAATTCTCAGAGCAAAATCGACATCGCCATTGGATTCAGAGCCCCTCGGAATGGTTAGGAGGGGGTATGGCTTTTGAGCCCACCTTATGTACATTTCCTGGCAAAATACATGGGAAAATCCCATTCGGGAAAATTCCACTTAGGGTTAGGGTTAGCTCTCCATAAATTATCAGAGCAAAACGGACATCGCCATTGGATTCAGAGCCCCTCGGAATGGTTAGGAGGGGGCACGCCTTTTGAGCCCACCTTATGTACATTTTCTGAGAAAATACATGGGAAAATCCCATTCGGGAAAATTCCACTTCGGGTTAGGGTTAGCTGTCATGAATTCTAAGAGCAAAACCTACGTCACCATTGGATTCACAGACCCTCGGAATGGTTAGGAGGGGGCACGGTTTTTTGAGCCCACCTTGTGTACATTTCCTAACAAAATACATGAGAAAATCCCATTCGGGAAAATTCCACTTAGGATTACGGTTAGCTGTCCATGAATTCTAAGAGCAAAACCGACATCACCATTGGATTCACAGCCCCTCGGAATGGTTCGGAGGGGGCACGCCTTTTGAGCCCACTTTATGTACATTTCCTGGCAAAATACATGGGAAAATCCCATTCGGGAAAATTCCACTTAAGGTTAGGGTTAGCTCTCCATGAATTCTCACAGCAAAACGGACATCGCCATTTGATTTAGATCCCCTGGAAATGGTTAGTAGGGGGCAAGCCTTTTCAGCCCACTTTATGTACATTTCCTAGCAAAATACATGGGAAAATCCCATTCGGGAAAATTCCACTTAGGGTTAGGGATAGCTCTCCATGAATTCTCAGAGCAAAATGGACATCGCCATTGGATTCAGAGCCCCTTGGAATGGTTAGGAGGGGGCACGCCTTTTGAGCCCACCTTGTGTACATTTCCTAACAAAATACATGAGAAAATCCCTTTCGGGAAAATTCCACTTAGGGTTAGGGTTAGCTGTCCATGAATTCTAAGAGCAAAACCGACATCGCCATTGGATTCAGAGCCCCTAGGTATTGTTAGTAGGGGGCACACCTTTTGAGCCCACCTTATGTACATTTCCTGGCAAAATACATGGGAAAATCCCATTTGGGAAAATTCCACTTAGGGTTAGGGTTAGCTGTCCATGAATTCTCAGAGCAAAATGGACATCGCCATTGGATTCAGAGCCCCTCGGAATGGTTAGGAGGGGGTATGGCTTTTGAGCCCACCTTATGTACATTTCCTGGCAAAATACATGGGAAAATCCCATTCGGGAAAATTCAACTTAGGGTTAGGGTTAGCTCTCCATGAATTCTCAGAGCAAAACGGACATCGCCATTGGATTCAGAGGTCCTCGTAATGGTTAGGAGGGGCCATGCCTTTTGAGCCCACTTTATCTACATTTCCTAGCAAAATACATGGGAAAATCCCATTCGGGAAAATTCCACTTAGGGTTAGGGATAGCTCTCCATGAATTCTCAGAGCAAAATGGACATCGCCATTGGATTCAGAGCCCCTAGGTATTGTTAGTAGGGGGCACACCTTTTGAGCCCACCTTATGTACATTTCCTGGCAAAATACATGGGAAAATCCCATTTGGGAAAATTCCACTTAGGGTTAGGGTTAGCTGTCCATGAATTCTCAGAGCAAAATCGACATCGCCATTGGATTCAGAGCCCCTCGGAATGGTTAGGAGGGGGTATGGCTTTTGAGCCCACCTTATGTACATTTCCTGGCAAAATACATGGGAAAATCCCATTCGGGAAAATTCCACTTAGGGTTAGGGTTAGCTCTCCATAAATTATCAGAGCAAAACGGACATCGCCATTGGATTCAGAGCCCCTCGGAATGGTTAGGAGGGGGCACGCCTTTTGAGCCCACCTTATGTACATTTTCTGAGAAAATACATGGGAAAATCCCATTCGGGAAAATTCCACTTCGGGTTAGGGTTAGCTGTCAATGAATTCTAAGAGCAAAACCTACATCACCATTGGATTCACAGACCCTCGGAATGGTTAGGAGGGGGCACGGTTTTTTGAGCCCACCTTGTGTACATTTCCTAACAAAATACATGAGAAAATCCCATTCGGGAAAATTCCACTTAGGATTACGGTTAGCTGTCCATGAATTCTAAGAGCAAAACCGACATCACCATTGGATTCACAGCCCCTCGGAATGGTTCGGAGGGGGCACGCCTTTTGAGCCCACTTTATGTACATTTCCTGGCAAAATACATGGGAAAATCCCATTCGGGAAAATTCCACTTAAGGTTAGGGTTAGCTCTCCATGAATTCTCACAGCAAAACGGACATCGCCATTTGATTTAGATCCCCTGGAAATGGTTAGTAGGGGGCAAGCCTTTTCAGCCCACTTTATGTACATTTCCTAGCAAAATACATGGGAAAATTCCACTTAGGGTTAGGGATAGCTCTCCATGAATTCTCAGAGCAAAATGGACATCGCCATTGGATTCAGAGCCCCTTGGAATGGTTAGGAGGGGGCACGCCTTTTGAGCCCACCTTGTGTACATTTCCTAACAAAATACATGAGAAAATCCCATTCGGGAAAATTCCACTTAGGATTACGGTTAGCTGTCCATGAATTCTAAGAGCAAAACCGACATCACCATTGGATTCACAGCCCCTCCGAATGGTTCGGAGGGGGCACGCCTTTTGAGCCCACTTTATGTACATTTCCTGGCAAAATACATGGGAAAATCCCATTCGGGAAAATTCCACTTAGGGTTAGGGTTAGCTCTCCATGAATTCTCACAGCAAAACGGACATCGCCATTTGATTTAGATCCCCTGGAAATGGTTAGTAGGGGGCAAGCCTTTTCAGCCCACTTTATGTACATTTCCTAGCAAAATACATGGGAAAATCCCATTCGGGAAAATTCCACTTAGGGTTAGGGATAGCTCTCCATGAATTCTCAGAGCAAAATGGACATCGCCATTGGATTCAGAGCCCCTTGGAATGGTTAGGAGGGGGCACGCCTTTTGAGCCCACCTTGTGTACATTTCCTAACAAAATACATGAGAAAATCCCTTTCGGGAAAATTCCACTTAGGGTTAGGGTTAGCTGTCCATGAATTCTAAGAGCAAAACCGACATCGCCATTGGATTCAGAGCCCCTAGGTATTGTTAGTAGGGGGCACACCTTTTGAGCCCACCTTATGTACATTTCCTGGCAAAATACATGGGAAAATCCCATTTGGGAAAATTCCACTTAGGGTTAGGGTTAGCTGTCCATGAATTCTCAGAGCAAAATGGACATCGCCATTGGATTCAGAGCCCCTCGGAATGGTTAGGAGGGGGTATGGCTTTTGAGCCCACCTTATGTACATTTCCTGGCAAAATACATGGGAAAATCCCATTCGGGAAAATTCAACTTAGGGTTAGGGTTAGCTCTCCATGAATTCTCAGAGCAAAACGGACATCGCCATTGGATTCAGAGGTCCTCGTAATGGTTAGGAGGGGCCATGCCTTTTGAGCCCACTTTATCTACATTTCCTAGCAAAATACATGGGAAAATCCCATTCGGGAAAATTCCACTTAGGGTTAGGGTTAGCTCTCCATGAATTCTTAGAGCAAAACGGACATCGCCATTGGATTCAGTGCCCCTCCGAATGGTTAGGAGGGGGTACGCCTTTTGAGCCCACTTTATGTACATTTCCTGACAAAATACATGGGAAAATCCCATTTGGGAAAATTCCACTGAGGGTTAGGGTTAGCTCTCCATGAATTCTCAGAGCAAAACAGACATCGCCATTGGATACAGAGCACCTCGGTATTGTTAGGAGGGGGCACGCCTTTTGAGCCCACCTTATGTACATTTCCTGGCAAAATACATGGGAAAATCCCATTTGGGAAAATTCAACTTAGGGTTAGGGTTAGCTCTCCATGAATTCTCAGAGCAAAATCGACATCGCCATTGGATTCAGAGCCCCTCGGAATGGTTAGGAGGGGGTATGGCTTTTGAGCCCACCTTATGTACATTTCCTGGCAAAATACATGGGAAAATCCCATTCGGGAAAATTCCACTTAGGGTTAGGGTTAGCTCTCCATAAATTATCAGAGCAAAACGGACATCGCCATTGGATTCAGAGCCCCTCGGAATGGTTAGGAGGGGGCACGCCTTTTGAGCCCACCTTA
Organism: Natrix helvetica; assembly: GCF_964273705.1. Classification (NCBI taxonomy): domain Eukaryota; kingdom Metazoa; phylum Chordata; class Lepidosauria; order Squamata; family Natricidae; genus Natrix; species Natrix helvetica. The sequence continues at coordinate 139,923,849 of NC_138550.1, forward strand.
TGTACATTTTCTGAGAAAATACATGGGAAAATCCCATTCGGGAAAATTCCACTTCGGGTTAGGGTTAGCTGTCAATGAATTCTAAGAGCAAAACCTACGTCACCATTGGATTCACAGACCCTCGGAATGGTTAGGAGGGGGCACGCCTTTTGAGCCCACCTTGTGTACATTTCCTAACAAAATACATGAGAAAATCCCATTCGGGAAAATTCCACTTAGGATTACGGTTAGCTGTCCATGAATTCTAAGAGCAAAACCGACATCACCATTGGATTCACAGCCCCTCGGAATGGTTAGGAGGGTGCACGCCTTTTGAGCCCACTTTATGTACATTTCCTGGCAAAATACATGGGAAAATCCCATTCGGGAAAATTCCACTTAGGGTTAGGGTTAGCTCTCCATGAATTCTCACAGCAAAACGGACATCGCCATTTGATTTAGATCCCCTGGAAATGGTTAGTAGGGCGCAAGCCTTTTCAGCCCACTTTATGTACATTTCCTAGCAAAATACATGGGAAAATCCCATTCGGGAAAATTCCACTTAGGGTTAGGGATAGCTCTCCATGAATTCTCAGAGCAAAATGGACATCGCCATTGGATTCAGAGCCCCTTGGAATGGTTAGGAGGGGGCACGCCTTTTGAGCCCACCTTGTGTACATTTCCTAACAAAATACATGAGAAAATCCCTTTCGGGAAAATTCCACTTAGGGTTAGGGTTAGCTGTCCATGAATTCTAAGAGCAAAACCGACATCGCCATTGGATTCAGAGCCCCTAGGTATTGTTAGTAGGGGGCACACCTTTTGAGCCCACCTTATGTACATTTCCTGGCAAAATACATGGGAAAATCCCATTTGGGAAAATTCCACTTAGGGTTAGGGTTAGCTGTCCATGAATTCTCAGAGCAAAATCGACATCGCCATTGGATTCAGAGCCCCTCGGAATGGTTAGGAGGGGGTATGGCTTTTGAGCCCACCTTATGTACATTTCCTGGCAAAATACATGGGAAAATCCCATTCGGGAAAATTCCACTTAGGGTTAGGGTTAGCTCTCCATAAATTATCAGAGCAAAACGGACATCGCCATTGGATTCAGAGCCCCTCGGAATGGTTAGGAGGGGGCACGCCTTTTGAGCCCACCTTATGTACATTTTCAGAGAAAATACATGGGAAAATCCCATTCGGGAAAATTCCACTTCGGGTTAGGGTTAGCTGTCAATGAATTCTAAGAGCAAAACCTACGTCACCATTGGATTCACAGACCCTCGGAATGGTTAGGAGGGGGCACGGTTTTTTGAGCCCACCTTGTGTACATTTCCTAACAAAATACATGAGAAAATCCCATTCGGGAAAATTCCACTTAGGATTACGGTTAGCTGTCCATGAATTCTAAGAGCAAAACCGACATCACCATTGGATTCACAGCCCCTCGGAATGGTTCGGAGGGGGCACGCCTTTTGAGCCCACTTTATGTACATTTCCTGGCAAAATACATGGGAAAATCCCATTCGGGAAAATTCCACTTAAGGTTAGGGTTAGCTCTCCATGAATTCTCACAGCAAAACGGACATCGCCATTTGATTTAGATCCCCTGGAAATGGTTAGTAGGGGGCAAGCCTTTTCAGCCCACTTTATGTACATTTCCTAGCAAAATACATGGGAAAATCCCATTCGGGAAAATTCCACTTAGGGTTAGGGATAGCTCTCCATGAATTCTCAGAGCAAAATGGACATCGCCATTGGATTCAGAGCCCCTTGGAATGGTTAGGAGGGGGCACGCCTTTTGAGCCCACCTTGTGTACATTTCCTAACAAAATACATGAGAAAATCCCTTTCGGGAAAATTCCACTTAGGGTTAGGGTTAGCTGTCCATGAATTCTAAGAGCAAAACCGACATCGCCATTGGATTCAGAGCCCCTAGGTATTGTTAGTAGGGGGCACACCTTTTGAGCCCACCTTATGTACATTTCCTGGCAAAATACATGGGAAAATCCCATTTGGGAAAATTCCACTTAGGGTTAGGGTTAGCTGTCCATGAATTCTCAGAGCAAAATGGACATCGCCATTGGATTCAGAGCCCCTCGGAATGGTTAGGAGGGGGTATGGCTTTTGAGCCCACCTTATGTACATTTCCTGGCAAAATACATGGGAAAATCCCATTCGGGAAAATTCAACTTAGGGTTAGGGTTAGCTCTCCATGAATTCTCAGAGCAAAACGGACATCGCCATTGGATTCAGAGGTCCTCGTAATGGTTGTAGGGGCCATGCCTTTTGAGCCCACTTTATCTACATTTCCTAGCAAAATACATGGGAAAATCCCATTCGGGAAAATTCCACTTAGGGTTAGGGTTAGCTCTCCATGAATTCTTAGAGCAAAACGGACATCGCCATTGGATTCAGTGCCCCTCGGAATGGTTAGGAGGGGGTACGCCTTTTGAGCCCACTTTATGTACATTTCCTGACAAAATACATGGGAAAATCCCATTTGGGAAAATTCCACTGAGGGTTAGGGTTAGCTCTCCATGAATTCTCAGAGCAAAACAGACATCGCCATTGGATGCAGAGCACCTCGGTATTGTTAGGAGGGGGCACGCCTTTTGAGCCCACCTTATGTACATTTCCTGGCAAAATACATGGGAAAATCCCATTTGGGAAAATTCAACTTAGGGTTAGGGTTAGCTCTCCATGAATTCTCAGAGCAAAATCGACATCGCCATTGGATTCAGAGCCCCTCGGAATGGTTAGGAGGGGGCATGGCTTTTGAGCCCACCTTATGTACATTTCCTGGCAAAATACATGGGAAAATCCCATTCGGGAAAATTCCACTTAGGGTTAGGGTTAGCTCTCCATAAATTATCAGAGCAAAACGGACATCGCCATTGGATTCAGAGCCCCTCGGAATGGTTAGGAGGGGGCACGCCTTTTGAGCCCACCTTATGTACATTTTCTGAGAAAATACATGGGAAAATCCCATTCGGGAAAATTCCACTTCGGGTTAGGGTTAGCTGTCAATGAATTCTAAGAGCAAAACCTACGTCACCATTGGATTCAGAGCCCCTCGGAATGGTTAGGAGGGGGCACGCCTTTTGAGCCCACCTTGTGTACATTTCCTAACAAAATACATGAGAAAATCCCATTCGGGAAAATTCCACTTAGGATTACGGTTAGCTGTCCATGAATTCTAAGAGCAAAACCGACATCACCATTGGATTCACAGCCCCTCGGAATGGTTAGGAGGGGGCACGCCTTTTGAGCCCACTTTATGTACATTTCCTGGCAAAATACATGGGAAAATCCCATTCGGGAAAATTCCACTTAGGGTTAGGGTTAGCTCTCCATGAATTCTCACAGCAAAACGGACATCGCCATTTGATTTAGATCCCCTGGAAATGGTTAGTAGGGGGCAAGCCTTTTCAGCCCACTTTATGTACATTTCCTAGCAAAATACATGGGAAAATCCCATTCGGGAAAATTCCACTTAGGGTTAGGGATAGCTCTCCATGAATTCTCAGAGCAAAATGGACATCGCCATTGGATTCAGAGCCCCTTGGAATGGTTAGGAGGGGGCACGCCTTTTGAGCCCACCTTGTGTACATTTCCTAACAAAATACATGAGAAAATCCCTTTCGGGAAAATTCCACTTAGGGTTAGGGTTAGCTGTCCATGAATTCTAAGAGCAAAACCGACATCGCCATTGGATTCAGAGCCCCTAGGTATTGTTAGTAGGGGGCACACCTTTTGAGCCCACCTTATGTACATTTCCTGGCAAAATACATGGGAAAATCCCATTTGGGAAAATTCCACTTAGGGTTAGGGTTAGCTGTCCATGAATTCTCAGAGCAAAATGGACATCGCCATTGGATTCAGAGCCCCTCGGAATGGTTAGGAGGGGGTATGGCTTTTGAGCCCACCTTATGTACATTTCCTGGCAAAATACATGGGAAAATCCCATTCGGGAAAATTCAACTTAGGGTTAGGGTTAGCTCTCCATGAATTCTCAGAGCAAAACGGACATCGCCATTGGATTCAGAGGTCCTCGTAATGGTTAGGAGGGGCCATGCCTTTTGAGCCCACTTTATCTACATTTCCTAGCAAAATACATGGGAAAATCCCATTCGGAAAAATTCCACTTAGGGTTAGGGATAGCTCTCCATGAATTCTCAGAGCAAAATGGACATCGCCATTGGATTCAGAGCCCCTAGGTATTGTTAGTAGGGGGCACACCTTTTGAGCCCACCTTATGTACATTTCCTGGCAAAATACATGGGAAAATCCCATTTGGGAAAATTCCACTTAGGGTTAGGGTTAGCTGTCCATGAATTCTCAGAGCAAAATGGACATCGCCATTGGATTCAGAGCCCCTCGGAATGGTTAGGAGGGGGTATGGCTTTTGAGCCCACCTTATGTACATTTCCTGGCAAAATACATGGGAAAATCCCATTTGGGAAAATTCCACTTAGGGTTAGGGTTAGCTCTCCATGAATTCTCAGAGCAAAACGGACATCGCCATTGGATTCAGAGCCCCTCGGAATGGTTAGGAGGGGGCACGCCTTTTGAGCCCACCTTATGTACATTTTCTGAGAAAATACATGGGAAAATCCCATTCGGGAAAATTCCACTTCGGGTTAGGGTTAGCTGTCAATGAATTCTAAGAGCAAAACCTACGTCACCATTGGATTCACAGACCCTCGGAATGGTTAGGAGGGGGCACGCCTTTTGAGCCCACCTTGTGTACATTTCCTAACAAAATACATGAGAAAATCCCATTCGGGAAAATTCCACTTAGGATTACGGTTAGCTGTCCATGAATTCTAAGAGCAAAACCGACATCACCATTGGATTCACAGCCCCTCGGAATGGTTAGGAGGGGGCACGCCTTTTGAGCCCACCTTATGTACATTTTCTGAGAAAATACATGGGAAAATCCCATTCGGGAAAATTCCACTTCGGGTTAGGGTTAGCTGTCAATGAATTCTAAGAGCAAAACCTACGTCACCATTGGATTCACAGACCCTCGGAATGGTTAGGAGGGGGCACGCCTTTTGAGCCCACTTTATGTACATTTCCTGGCAAAATACATGGGAAAATCCCATTCGGGAAAATTCCACTTAGGGTTAGGGTTAGCTCTCCATGAATTCTCACAGCAAAACGGACATCGCCATTTGATTTAGATCCCCTGGAAATGGTTAGTAGGGGGCAAGCCTTTTGAGCCCACTTTATGTACATTTCCCAGCAAAATACATGGGAAAATCCCATTCGGGAAAATTCCACTTAGGGTTAGGGATAGCTCTCCATGAATTCTCAGAGCAAAATGGACATCGCCATTGGATTCAGAGCCCCTTGGAATGGTTAGGAGGGGGCACGCCTTTTGAGCCCACCTTGTGTACATTTCCTAACAAAATGCATGGGAAAATCCCATTCGGGAAAATTCCACTTAGGGTTAGGGTTAGCTCTCCATGAATTCTCACAGCAAAATGGACATCGACATTGGATTCAGAGCCCCTAGGTATTGTTAGGAGGAAGCACGCCTTTTGAGCTCACATTATGTACATTTCCTGGCAAAATACATGGGAAAATCCCATTCGGGAAAATTCCACTTAGGGTTAGGGTTAGTCCTCGATGAATTCTCAGAGCAAAACGGACATCGCCATTTGATTTAGATCCCCTGGAAATGGTTAGTAGGGGGCAAGCCTTTTGAGCACACCTTATGTACATTTCCTGGCAAAATTCATGGGAAAATCCCATTCGGGAAAATTCAACTTAGGGTTAGGGTTAGCTCTCCATGAATTCTCAGAGCAAAACGGACATCGCCATTGGATTCAGTGCCCCTCGGTATGGTAAGGAGGGGGCACGCCTTTTAAGCCCACCTTATGTACATTTGCTGGCAAAATACATGGGAAAATCCCATTCGGGAAAATTCCACATAGGGTTAGGGTTAGCTGTCCATGAATTGTAAGAGCAAAACCGACATCACCATTGGATTCACAGCCCCTCGGAATGGTTAGGAGGGGGCACGCCTTTTGAGCCCACTTTATGTACATTTCCTGACAAAATACATGGAAAAATCTCATTCGGGAAAATTCCACTGAGGGTTAGGGTTAGCTGTCCATGAATTGTCAGAGCAAAACGGATATCGCCATTGGTTTCAGAACCCCTCGGAATGGTTAGGAGGGGCCATGCCTTTTGAGCCCACTTTATGTACATTTCCTAGCAAAATACATGGGAAAATCCCATTCGGGAAAATTCCACTTAGGGTTAGGGATAGCTCTCCATGAATTCTCAGAGCAAAATGGACATCGCCATTGGATTCAGAGCCCCTCGGAATGGTTAGGAGGGGGCACGCCTTTTGAGCCCACCTTGTGTACATTTCCTAACAAAATACATGAGAAAATCCCTTTCGGGAAAATTCCACTTAGGGTTAGGGTTAGCTGTCCATGAATTCTAAGAGCAAAACCGACATCGCCATTGGATTCACAGCCCCTCGGAATGGTTAGGAGGGGGAACGCCTTTTGAGCCCACTTTATGTACATTTCCTGGCAAAATACATGGGAAAATCCCATTCGGGAAAATTCCACTTAGGGTTAGGGTTAGCTCTCCATGAATTCTCACAGCAAAACGGACATCGCCATTGGATTCAGAGCCCCTAGGTATTGTTAGGAGGAAGCACGCCTTTTGAGATCACCTTATGTACATTTCCTGGCAAAATACATGGGAAAATCCCATTCGGGAAAATTCCACTTAGGGTTAGGGTTAGCTCTCGATGAATTCTCAGAGCAAAACGGACATCGCCATTTGATTTAGATCCCCTGGAAATGGTTAGTAGGGGGCAAGCCTTTTGAGCACACCTTATGTACATTTCCTGGCAAAATACATGGGAAAATCCCATTCGGGATAATTCAACTTAGGGTTAGGGTTAGCTCTCCATGAATTCTTAGAGCAAAACGGACATCGCCATTGGATTCAGTGCCCCTCGGAATGGTTAGGAGGGGGTACGCCTTTTGAGCCCACTTTATGTACATTTCCTGACAAAATACATGGGAAAATCCCATTCGGGAAAATTCCACTGAGGGTTAGGGTTAGCTCTCCATGAATTCTCAGAGCAAAACAGACATCGCCATTGGATGCAGAGCACCTCGGTATTGTTAGGAGGGGGCACGCCTTTTGAGCCCACCTTATGTACATTTCCTGGCAAAATACATGGGAAAATCCCATTTGGGAAAATTCAACTTAGGGTTAGGGTTAGCTCTCCATGAATTCTCAGAGCAAAACGGACATCGCCATTGGATTCAGAGGTCCTCGTAATGGTTAGGAGGGGCCATGCCTTTTGAGCCCACTTTATCTACATTTCCTAGCAAAATACATGGGAAAATCCCATTCGGGAAAATTCCACTTAGGGTTAGGGATAGCTCTCCATGAATTCTCAGAGCAAAATGGACATCGCCATTGGATTCAGAGCCCCTAGGTATTGTTAGTAGGGGGCACACCTTTTGAGCCCACCTTATGTACATTTCCTGGCAAAATACATGGGAAAATCCCATTTGGGAAAATTCCACTTAGGGTTAGGGTTAGCTGTCCATGAATTCTCAGAGCAAAATCGACATCGCCATTGGATTCAGAGCCCCTCGGAATGGTTAGGAGGGGGTATGGCTTTTGAGCCCACCTTATGTACATTTCCTGGCAAAATACATGGGAAAATCCCATTCGGGAAAATTCCACTTAGGGTTAGGGTTAGCTCTCCATAAATTATCAGAGCAAAACGGACATCGCCATTGGATTCAGAGCCCCTCGGAATGGTTAGGAGGGGGCACGCCTTTTGAGCCCACCTTATGTACATTTTCTGAGAAAATACATGGGAAAATCCCATTCGGGAAAATTCCACTTCGGGTTAGGGTTAGCTGTCAATGAATTCTAAGAGCAAAACCTACGTCACCATTGGATTCACAGACCCTCGGAATGGTTAGGAGGGGGCACGGTTTTTTGAGCCCACCTTGTGTACATTTCCTAACAAAATACATGAGAAAATCCCATTCGGGAAAATTCCACTTAGGATTACGGTTAGCTGTCCATGAATTCTAAGAGCAAAACCGACATCACCATTGGATTCACAGCCCCTCGGAATGGTTCGGAGGGGGCACGCCTTTTGAGCCCACTTTATGTACATTTCCTGGCAAAATACATGGGAAAATCCCATTCGGGAAAATTCCACTTAAGGTTAGGGTTAGCTCTCCATGAATTCTCACAGCAAAACGGACATCGCCATTTGATTTAGATCCCCTGGAAATGGTTAGTAGGGGGCAAGCCTTTTCAGCCCACTTTATGTACATTTCCTAGCAAAATACATGGGAAAATTCCACTTAGGGTTAGGGATAGCTCTCCATGAATTCTCAGAGCAAAATGGACATCGCCATTGGATTCAGAGCCCCTTGGAATGGTTAGGAGGGGGCACGCCTTTTGAGCCCACCTTGTGTACTTTTCCTAACAAAATACATGAGAAAATCCCATTCGGGAAAATTCCACTTAGGATTACGGTTAGCTGTCCATGAATTCTAAGAGCAAAACCGACATCACCATTGGATTCACAGCCCCTCCGAATGGTTCGGAGGGGGCACGCCTTTTGAGCCCACTTTATGTACATTTCCTGGCAAAATACATGGGAAAATCCCATTCGGGAAAATTCCACTTAAGGTTAGGGTTAGCTCTCCATGAATTCTCACAGCAAAACGGACATCGCCATTTGATTTAGATCCCCTGGAAATGGTTAGTAGGGGGCAAGCCTTTTCAGCCCACTTTATGTACATTTCCTAGCAAAATACATGGGAAAATCCCATTCGGGAAAATTCCACTTAGGGTTAGGGATAGCTCTCCATGAATTCTCAGAGCAAAATGGACATCGCCATTGGATTCAGAGCCCCTTGGAATGGTTAGGAGGGGGCACGCCTTTTGAGCCCACCTTGTGTACATTTCCTAACAAAATACATGAGAAAATCCCTTTCGGGAAAATTCCACTTAGGGTTAGGGTTAGCTGTCCATGAATTCTAAGAGCAAAACCGACATCGCCATTGGATTCAGAGCCCCTAGGTATTGTTAGTAGGGGGCACACCTTTTGAGCCCACCTTATGTACATTTCCTGGCAAAATACATGGGAAAATCCCATTTGGGAAAATTCCACTTAGGGTTAGGGTTAGCTGTCCATGAATTCTCAGAGCAAAATGGACATCGCCATTGGATTCAGAGCCCCTCGGAATGGTTAGGAGGGGGTATGGCTTTTGAGCCCACCTTATGTACATTTCCTGGCAAAATACATGGGAAAATCCCATTCGGGAAAATTCAACTTAGGGTTAGGGTTAGCTCTCCATGAATTCTCAGAGCAAAACGGACATCGCCATTGGATTCAGAGGTCCTCGTAATGGTTAGGAGGGGCCATGCCTTTTGAGCCCACTTTATCTACATTTCCTAGCAAAATACATGGGAAAATCCCATTCGGGAAAATTCCACTTAGGGTTAGGGTTAGCTCTCCATGAATTCTTAGAGCAAAACGGACATCGCCATTGGATTCAGTGCCCCTCGGAATGGTTAGGAGGGGGTACGCCTTTTGAGCCCACCTTGTGTACATTTCCTAACAAAATACATGAGAAAATCCCATTCGGGAAAATTCCACTTAGGATTACGGTTAGCTGTCCATGAATTCTAAGAGCAAAACCGACATCACCATTGGATTCACAGCCCCTCGGAATGGTTAGGAGGGGGCACGCCTTTTGAGCCCACCTTGTGTACATTTCCTAACAAAATACATGAGAAAATCCCATTCGGGAAAATTCCACTTAGGATTACGGTTAGCTGTCCATGAATTCTAAGAGCAAAACCGACATCACCATTGGATTCACAGCCCCTCGGAATGGTTAGGAGGGGGCACGCCTTTTGAGCCCACTTTATGTACATTTCCTGGCAAAATACATGGGAAAATCCCATTCGGGAAAATTCCACTTAGGGTTAGGGTTAGCTCTCCATAAATTATCAGAGCAAAACGGACATCGCCATTGGATTCAGAGCCCCTCGGAATGGTTAGGAGGGGGCACGCCTTTTGAGCCCACCTTATGTACATTTTCTGAGAAAATACATGGGAAAATCCCATTCGGGAAAATTCCACTTCGGGTTAGGGTTAGCTGTCAATGAATTCTAAGAGCAAAACCTACGTCACCATTGGATTCACAGACCCTCGGAATGGTTAGGAGGGGGCACGCCTTTTGAGCCCACCTTGTGTACATTTCCTAACAAAATACATGAGAAAATCCCATTCGGGAAAATTCCACTTAGGATTACGGTTAGCTGTCCATGAATTCTAAGAGCAAAACCGACATCACCATTGGATTCACAGCCCCTCGGAATGGTTAGGAGGGGGCACGCCTTTTGAGCCCACTTTATGTACATTTCCTGGCAAAATACATGGGAAAATCCCATTCGGGAAAATTCCACTTAGGGTTAGGGTTAGCTCTCCATGAATTCTCACAGCAAAACGGACATCGCCATTTGATTTAGATCCCCTGGAAATGGTTAGTAGGGGGCAAGCCTTTTCAGCCCACTTTATGTACATTTCCTAGCAAAATACATGGGAAAATCCCATTCGGGAAAATTCCACTTAGGGTTAGGGATAGCTCTCCATGAATTCTCAGAGCAAAATGGACATCGCCATTGGATTCAGAGCCCCTTGGAATGGTTAGGAGGGGGCACGCCTTTTGAGCCCACCTTGTGTACATTTCCTAACAAAATACATGAGAAAATCCCTTTCGGGAAAATTCCACTTAGGGTTAGGGTTAGCTGTCCATGAATTCTAAGAGCAAAACCGACATCGCCATTGGATTCAGAGCCCCTAGGTATTGTTAGTAGGGGGCACACCTTTTGAGCCCACCTTATGTACATTTCCTGGCAAAATACATGGGAAAATCCCATTTGGGAAAATTCCACTTAGGGTTAGGGTTAGCTGTCCATGAATTCTCAGAGCAAAATCGACATCGCCATTGGATTCAGAGCCCCTAGGTATTGTTAGTAGGGGGCACACCTTTTGAGCCCACCTTATGTACATTTCCTGGCAAAATACATGGGAAAATCCCATTTGGGAAAATTCCACTTAGGGTTAGGGTTAGCTGTCCATGAATTCTCAGAGCAAAATGGACATCGCCATTGGATTCAGAGCCCCTCGGAATGGTTAGGAGGTGGCACGCCTTTTGAGCCCACCTTATGTACATTTTCTGAGAAAATACATGGGAAAATCCCATTCGGGAAAATTCCACTTCGGGTTAGGGTTAGCTGTCAATGAATTCTAAGAGCAAAACCTACGTCACCATTGGATTCACAGACCCTCGGAATGGTTAGGAGGGGGCACGGTTTTTTGAGCCCACCTTGTGTACATTTCCTAACAAAATACATGAGAAAATCCCATTCGGGAAAATTCCACTTAGGATTACGGTTAGCTGTCCATGAATTCTAAGAGCAAAACCGACATCACCATTGGATTCACAGCCCCTCGGAATGGTTCGGAGGGGGCACGCCTTTTGAGCCCACTTTATGTACATTTCCTGGCAAAATACATGGGAAAATCCCATTCGGGAAAATTCCACTTAAGGTTAGGGTTAGCTCTCCATGAATTCTCACAGCAAAACGGACATCGCCATTTGATTTAGATCCCCTGGAAATGGTTAGTAGGGGGCAAGCCTTTTCAGCCCACTTTATGTACATTTCCTAGCAAAATACATGGGAAAATCCCATTCGGGAAAATTCCACTTAGGGTTAGGGATAGCTCTCCATGAATTCTCAGAGCAAAATGGACATCGCCATTGGATTCAGTGCCCCTCGGAATGGTTAGGAGGGGGTACGCCTTTTGAGCCCACTTTATGTACATTTCCTGACAAAATACATGGGAAAATCCCATTTGGGAAAATTCCACTGAGGGTTAGGGTTAGCTCTCCATGAATTCTCAGAGCAAAACAGACATCGCCATTGGATGCAGAGCACCTCGGTATTGTTAGGAGGGGGCACGCCTTTTGAGCCCACCTTATGTACATTTCCTGGCAAAATACATGGGAAAATCCCATTCGGGAAAATTCCACTTAGGGTTAGGGTTAGCTCTCCATAAATTATCAGAGCAAAACGGACATCGCCATTGGATTCAGAGCCCCTCGGAATGGTTAGGAGGGGGCACGCCTTTTGAGCCCACCTTATGTACATTTTCTGAGAAAATACATGGGAAAATCCCATTCGGGAAAATTCCACTTCGGGTTAGGGTTAGCTGTCAATGAATTCTAAGAGCAAAACCTACGTCACCATTGGATTCAGAGCCCCTCGGAATGGTTAGGAGGGGGCACGCCTTTTGAGCCCACCTTGTGTACATTTCCTAACAAAATACATGAGAAAATCCCATTCGGGAAAATTCCACTTAGGATTACGGTTAGCTGTCCATGAATTCTAAGAGCAAAACCGACATCACCATTGGATTCACAGCCCCTCGGAATGGTTAGGAGGGGGCACGCCTTTTGAGCCCACTTTATGTACATTTCCTGGCAAAATACATGGGAAAATCCCATTCGGGAAAATTCCACTTAGGGTTAGGGTTAGCTCTCCATGAATTCTCACAGCAAAACGGACATCGCCATTTGATTTAGATCCCCTGGAAATGGTTAGTAGGGGGCAAGCCTTTTCAGCCCACTTTATGTACATTTCCTAGCAAAATACATGGGAAAATCCCATTCGGGAAAATTCCACTTAGGGTTAGGGATAGCTCTCCATGAATTCTCAGAGCAAAATGGACATCGCCATTGGATTCAGAGCCCCTTGGAATGGTTAGGAGGGGGCACGCCTTTTGAGCCCACCTTGTGTACATTTCCTAACAAAATACATGAGAAAATCCCTTTCGGGAAAATTCCACTTAGGGTTAGGGTTAGCTGTCCATGAATTCTAAGAGCAAAACCGACATCGCCATTGGATTCAGAGCCCCTAGGTATTGTTAGTAGGGGGCACACCTTTTGAGCCCACCTTATGTACATTTCCTGGCAAAATACATGGGAAAATCCCATTCGGGAAAATTCCACTTAGGGTTAGGGATAGCTCTCCATGAATTCTCAGAGCAAAATGGACATCGCCATTGGATTCAGAGCCCCTTGGAATGGTTAGGAGGGGGCACGCCTTTTGAGCCCACCTTGTGTACATTTCCTAACAAAATACATGAGAAAATCCCTTTCGGGAAAATTCCACTTAGGGTTAGGGTTAGCTGTCCATGAATTCTAAGAGCAAAACCGACATCGCCATTGGATTCAGAGCCCCTAGGTATTGTTAGTAGGGGGCACACCTTTTGAGCCCACCTTATGTACATTTCCTGGCAAAATACATGGGAAAATCCCATTTGGGAAAATTCCACTTAGGGTTAGGGTTAGCTGTCCATGAATTCTCAGAGCAAAATGGACATCGCCATTGGATTCAGAGCCCCTCGGAATGGTTAGGAGGGGGTATGGCTTTTGAGCCCACCTTATGTACATTTCCTGGCGAAATACATGGGAAAATCCCATTCGGGAAAATTCAACTTAGGGTTAGGGTTAGCTCTCCATGAATTCTCAGAGCAAAACGGACATCGCCATTGGATTCAGAGGTCCTCGTAATGGTTAGGAGGGGCCATGCCTTTTGAGCCCACTTTATCTACATTTCCTAGCAAAATACATGGGAAAATCCCATTCGGGAAAATTCCACTTAGGGTTAGGGTTAGCTCTCCATGAATTCTTAGAGCAAAACGGACATCGCCATTGGATTCAGTGCCCCTCGGAATGGTTAGGAGGGGGTACGCCTTTTGAGCCCACTTTATGTACATTTCCTGACAAAATACATGGGAAAATCCCATTTGGGAAAATTCCACTGAGGGTTAGGGTTAGCTCTCCATGAATTCTCAGAGCAAAACAGACATCGCCATTGGATGCAGAGCACCTCGGTATTGTTAGGAGGGGGCACGCCTTTTGAGCCCACCTTATGTACATTTCCTGGCAAAATACATGGGAAAATCCCATTTGGGAAAATTCAACTTAGGGTTAGGGTTAGCTCTCCATGAATTCTCAGAGCAAAATCGACATCGCCATTGGATTCAGAGCCCCTCGGAATGGTTAGGAGGGGGTATGGCTTTTGAGCCCACCTTATGTACATTTCCTGGCAAAATACATGGGAAAATCCCATTCGGGAAAATTCCACTTAGGGTTAGGGTTAGCTCTCCATAAATTATCAGAGCAAAACGGACATCGCCATTGGATTCAGAGCCCCTCGGAATGGTTAGGAGGGGGCACGCCTTTTGAGCCCACCTTATGTACATTTTCTGAGAAAATACATGGGAAAATCCCATTCGGGAAAATTCCACTTCGGGTTAGGGTTAGCTGTCAATGAATTCTAAGAGCAAAACCTACGTCACCATTGGATTCACAGACCCTCGGAATGGTTAGGAGGGGGCACGCCTTTTGAGCCCACCTTGTGTACATTTCCTAACAAAATACATGAGAAAATCCCATTCGGGAAAATTCCACTTAGGATTACGGTTAGCTGTCCATGAATTCTAAGAGCAAAACCGACATCACCATTGGATTCACAGCCCCTCGGAATGGTTAGGAGGGGGCACGCCTTTTGAGCCCACTTTATGTACATTTCCTGGCAAAATACATGGGAAAATCCCATTCGGGAAAATTCCACTTAGGGTTAGGGTTAGCTCTCCATGAATTCTCACAGCAAAACGGACATCGCCATTTGATTTAGATCCCCTGGAAATGGTTAGTAGGGGGCAAGCCTTTTCAGCCCACTTTATGTACATTTCCTAGCAAAATACATGGGAAAATCCCATTCGGGAAAATTCCACTTAGGGTTAGGGATAGCTCTCCATGAATTCTCAGAGCAAAATGGACATCGCCATTGGATTCAGAGCCCCTTGGAATGGTTAGGAGGGGGCACGCCTTTTGAGCCCACCTTGTGTACATTTCCTAACAAAATACATGAGAAAATCCCTTTCGGGAAAATTCCACTTAGGGTTAGGGTTAGCTGTCCATGAATTCTAAGAGCAAAACCGACATCGCCATTGGATTCAGAGCCCCTAGGTATTGTTAGTAGGGGGCACACCTTTTGAGCCCACCTTATGTACATTTCCTGGCAAAATACATGGGAAAATCCCATTTGGGAAAATTCCACTTAGGGTTAGGGTTAGCTGTCCATGAATTCTCAGAGCAAAATGGACATCGCCATTGGATTCAGAGCCCCTCGGAATGGTTAGGAGGGGGTATGGCTTTTGAGCCCACCTTATGTACATTTCCTGGCAAAATACATGGGAAAATCCCATTCGGGAAAATTCAACTTAGGGTTAGGGTTAGCTCTCCATGAATTCTCAGAGCAAAACGGACATCGCCATTGGATTCAGAGGTCCTCGTAATGGTTAGGAGGGGCCATGCCTTTTGAGCCCACTTTATCTACATTTCCTAGCAAAATACATGGGAAAATCCCATTCGGAAAAATTCCACTTAGGGTTAGGGATAGCTCTCCATGAATTCTCAGAGCAAAATGGACATCGCCATTGGATTCAGAGCCCCTAGGTATTGTTAGTAGGGGGCACACCTTTTGAGCCCACCTTATGTACATTTCCTGGCAAAATACATGGGAAAATCCCATTTGGGAAAATTCCACTTAGGGTTAGGGTTAGCTGTCCATGAATTCTCAGAGCAAAATGGACATCGCCATTGGATTCAGAGCCCCTCGGAATGGTTAGGAGGGGGTATGGCTTTTGAGCCCACCTTATGTACATTTCCTGGCAAAATACATGGGAAAATCCCATTTGGGAAAATTCCACTTAGGGTTAGGGTTAGCTCTCCATGAATTCTCAGAGCAAAACGGACATCGCCATTGGATTCAGAGCCCCTCGGAATGGTTAGGAGGGGGCACGCCTTTTGAGCCCACCTTATGTACATTTTCTGAGAAAATACATGGGGAAATCCCATTCGGGAAAATTCCACTTCGGGTTAGGGTTAGCTGTCAATGAATTCTAAGAGCAAAACCTACGTCACCATTGGATTCACAGACCCTCGGAATGGTTAGGAGGGGGCACGCCTTTTGAGCCCACCTTGTGTACATTTCCTAACAAAATACATGAGAAAATCCCATTCGGGAAAATTCCACTTAGGATTACGGTTAGCTGTCCATGAATTCTAAGAGCAAAACCGACATCACCATTGGATTCACAGCCCCTCGGAATGGTTAGGAGGGGGCACGCCTTTTGAGCCCACTTTATGTACATTTCCTGGCAAAATACATGGGAAAATCCCATTCGGGAAAATTCCACTTAGGGTTAGGGTTAGCTCTCCATGAATTCTCACAGCAAAATGGACATCGCCATTGGATTCAGAGCCCCTAGGTATTGTTAGGAGGAAGCACGCCTTTTGAGCTCACCTTATGTACATTTCCTGGCAAAATACATGGGAAAATCCCATTCGGGAAAATTCCACTTAGGGTTAGGGTTAGCTCTCGATGAATTCTCAGAGCAAAACGGACATCGCCATTTGATTTAGATCCCCTGGAAATGGTTAGTAGGGGGCAAGCCTTTTGAGCACACCTTATGTACATTTCCTGGAAAAATACATGGGAAAATCCCATTCGGGAAAATTCAACTTAGGGTTAGGGTTAGCTCTCCATGAATTCTCAGAGCAAAACGGACATCGCCATTGGATTCAGTGCCCCTCGGTATGGTAAGGAGGGGGCACGCCTTTTAAGCCCACCTTATGTACATTTGCTGGCAAAATACATGGGAAAATCCCATTCGGGAAAATTCCACATAGGGTTAGGGTTAGCTGTCCATGAATTGTAAGAGCAAAACCGACATCACCATTGGATTCACAGCCCGTCGGAATGGTTAGGAGGGGGCACGCCTTTTGAGCCCACTTTATGTACATTTCCTGACAAAATACATGGAAAAATCTCATTCGGGAAAATTCCACTGAGGGTTAGGGTTAGCTGTCCATGAATTCTCAGAGCAAAATGGATATCGCCATTGGATTCAGAACCCCTCGGAATGGTTAGGAGGGGCCATGCCTTTTGAGCCCACTTTATGTACATTTCCTAGCAAAATACATGGGAAAATCCCATTCGGGAAAATTCCACTTAGGGTTAGGGATAGCTCTCCATGAATTCTCAGAGCAAAATGGACATCGCCATTGGATTCAGAGCCCCTCGGAATGGTTAGGAGGGGGCACGCCTTTTGAGCCCACCTTGTGTACATTTCCTAACAAAATACATGAGAAAATCCCTTTCGGGAAAATTCCACTTAGGGTTAGGGTTAGCTGTCCATGAATTCTAAGAGCAAAACCGACATCGCCATTGGATTCACAGCCCCTCAGAATGGTTAGGAGGGCGAACGCCTTTTGAGCCCACTTTATGTACATTTCCTGGCAAAATACATGGGAAAATCCCATTCGGGAAAATTCCACTTAGGGTTAGGGTTAGCTCTCCATGAATTCTCACAGCAAAACGGACATCGCCATTGGATTCAGAGCCCCTAGGTATTGTTAGGAGGAAGCACGCCTTTTGAGATCACCTTATGTACATTTCCTGGCAAAATACATGGGAAAATCCCATTCGGGAAAATTCCACTTAGGGTTAGGGTTAGCTCTCGATGAATTCTCAGAGCAAAACGGACATCGCCATTTGATTTAGATCCCCTGGAAATGGTTAGTAGGGGGCAAGCCTTTTGAGCACACCTTATGTACATTTCCTGACAAAATACATGGGAAAATCCCATTCGGGAAAATTCCACTGAGGGTTAGGGTTAGCTCTCCATGAATTCTCAGAGCAAAACAGACATCGCCATTGGATTCAGAGCCCCTCGGAATTGTTAGGAGGGGGCATGCCTTTTGAGCCCACCTTATATACTTTTCCGGACAAAATAAATGGGAAAATACCATTCGAGAAAATTCTACTTAGGGTTAGGGTTAGCTCTCCATTAATTCTCAGCGCAAAACGGACATCACCATTGGATGCAGAGCACCTCGGTATTGTTAGGAGGGGGCATGCCTTTTGAGCCCACCTTATGTACATTTCCTGGCAAAATAAATGGGAAAATCCCATTCGAGAAAATTCTACTTAGGGTTAGGGTTAGCTCTCCATGAATTCTCAGCGCAAAACGGACATCACCATTGGATGCAGAGCACCTCGGTATTGTTAGGAGGGGGCACGCCTTTTGAGCCCACCTTATGTACATTTCCTGGCAAAATACATGGGAAAATCCCATTTGGGAAAATTCAACTTAGGGTTAGGGTTAGCTCTCCATGAATTCTCACAGCAAAATGGACATCGCCATTGGATTCAGAGGTCCTCGTAATGGTTAGGAGGGGCCATGCCTTTTGAGCCCACTTTATCTACATTTCCTAGCAAAATACATGGGAAAATCCCATTTGGGAAAATTCCACTTAGGGTTAGGGATAGCTCTCCATGAATTCTCAGAGCAAAATGGACATCGCCATTGGATTCAGAGCCCCTAGGTATTGTTAGTAGGGGGCACACCTTTTGAGCCCACCTTATGTACATTTCCTGGCAAAATACATGGGAAAATCCCATTTGGGAAAATTCCACTTAGGGTTAGGGTTAGCTGTCCATGAATTCTCAGAGCAAAATGGACATCGCCATTGGATTCAGAGCCCCTCGGAATGGTTAGGAGGTGGCACGCCTTTTGAGCCCACCTTATGTACATTTTCTGAGAAAATACATGGGAAAATCCCATTCGGGAAAATTCCACTTCGGGTTAGGGTTAGCTGTCAATGAATTCTAAGAGCAAAACCTACGTCACCATTGGATTCACAGACCCTCGGAATGGTTAGGAGGGGGCACGCCTTTTGAGCCCACCTTGTGTACATTTCCTAACAAAATACATGAGAAAATCCCATTCAGGAAAATTCCACTTAGGGTTAGGGTTAGCTCTCCATGAATTCTCACAGCAAAATGGACATCGCCATTGGATTCAGAGCCCCTAGGTATTGTTAGGAGGAAGCACGCCTTTTGAGCTCACCTTATGTACATTTCCTGGCAAAATACATGGGAAAATCCCATTCGGGAAAATTCCACTTAGGGTTAGGGTTAGCTCTCGATGAATTCTCAGAGCAAAACGGACATCGCCATTTGATTTAGATCCCCTGGAAATGGTTAGTAGGGGGCAAGCCTTTTGAGCACACCTTATGTACATTTCCTGGCAAAATACATGGGAAAATCCCATTCGGGAAAATTCAACTTAGGGTTAGGGTTAGCTCTCAATGAATTCTCAGAGCAAAACGGACATCGCCATTGGATTCAGTGCCCCTCGGTATGGTAAGGAGGGGGCACGCCTTTTAAGCACACCTTATGTACATTTGCTGGCAAAATACATGGGAAAATCCCATTCGGGAAAATTCCACATAGGGTTAGGGTTAGCTGTCCATGAATTGTAAGAGCAAAACCGACATCACCATTGGATTCACAGCCCGTCGGAATGGTTAGGAGGGGGCACGCCTTTTGAGCCCACTTTATGTACATTTCCTGACAAAATACATGGAAAAATCTCATTCGGGAAAATTCCACTGAGGGTTAGGGTTAGCTGTCCATGAATTCTCAGAGCAAAATGGATATCGCCATTGGATTCAGAACCCCTCGGAATGGTTAGGAGGGGCCATGCCTTTTGAGCCCACTTTATGTACATTTCCTAGCAAAATACATGGGAAAATCCCATTCGGGAAAATTCCACTTAGGGTTAGGGATAGCTCTCCATGAATTCTCAGAGCAAAATGGACATCGCCATTGGATTCAGAGCCCCTCGGAATGGTTAGGAGGGGGCACCCCTTTTGAGCCCACCTTGTGTACATTTCCTAACAAAATACATGAGAAAATCCCTTTCGGGAAAATTCTACTTAGGGTTAGAGTTAGCTCTCCATGAATTCTCAGCGCAAAACGCACATCACCATTGGATGCAGAGCACCTCGGTATTGTTAGTAGGGGGCAAGCCTTTTGAGCACACCTTATGTACATTTCCTGGCAAAATACATGGGAAAATCCCATTCGGGATAATTCAACTTAGGGTTAGGGTTAGCTCTCCATGAATTCTTAGAGCAAAACGGACATCGCCATTGGATTCAGTGCCCCTCGGAATGGTTAGGAGGGGGTACGCCTTTTGAGCCCACTTTATGTACATTTCCTGACAAAATACATGGGAAAATCCCATTCGGGAAAATTCCACTGAGGGTTAGGGTTAGCTCTCCATGAATTCTCAGAGCAAAACAGACATCGCCATTGGATTCAGAGCCCCTCAGAATTGTTGGGAGGGGGCATGCCTTTTGAGCCCACCTTATATACTTTTCCTGACAAAATAAATGGGAAAATACCATTCGAGAAAATTCTATTTAGGGTTAGGGTTAGCTCTCCATGAATTCTCAGCGCAAAACGGACATCGCCATTGGATTCAGAGCCCCTAGGTATTGTTAGTAGGGGGCACACCTTTTGAGCCCACCTTATGTACATTTCCTGGCAAAATACATGGGAAAATCCCATTTGGGAAAATTCCACTTAGGGTTAGGGTTAGCTGTCCATGAATGCTCAGCGCAAAATGGACATCGCCATTGGATTCAGAGCCCCTCGGAATGGTTAGGAGGGGCCATGCCTTTTGAGCCCACTTTATGTACATTTCCTAGCAAAATACATGGGAAAATCCCATTCGGGAAAATTCCACTTAGGGTTAGGGATAGCTCTCCATGAATTCTCAGAGCAAAATGGACATCGCCATTGGATTCAGAGCCCCTCGGAATGGTTAGGAGGGGGCACGCCTTTTGAGCCCACCTTGTGTACATTTCCTAACAAAATACATGAGAAAATCCCTTTCGGGAAAATTCCACTTAGGGTTAGGGTTAGCTGTCCATGAATTCTAAGAGCAAAACCGACATTGCCATTGGATTCACAGCCCCTCGAATGGTTAGGAGGGGGCACGCCTTTTGAGCCCACTTTATGTACATTTCCTGGCAAAATACATGGGAAAATCCCATTCGGGAAAATTCCACTTAGGGTTAGGGTTAGCTCTCCATGAATTCTCACAGCAAAATGAACATCGCCATTGGATTCTGTGCCCCTCGGAATGGTTAGGAGGGGGCACGCCTTTTGAGCCCACTTTATGTACATTTCCTGGAAAAATACATGGGAAAATCCCATTTGGGAAAATTCAACTTGGGGTTAGGGTTAGCTCTCCATGAATTCTCAGAGCAAAACGGACATCGCCATTGGATTCAGAGGTCCTAGTAATGGTTAGGAGGGGCCATGCCTTTTGAGCCCACTTTATCTACATTTCCTAGCAAAATACATGGGAAAATCCCATTCGGGAAAATTCCACTTAGGGTTAGGGATAGCTCTCCATGAATTCTCAGAGCAAAATGGACATCGCCATTGGATTCAGAGCCCCTAGGTATTGTTAGTAGGGGGCACACCTTTTGAGCCCACCTTATGTACATTTCCTGGCAAAATACATGGGAAAATCCCATTTGGGAAAATTCCACTTAGGGTTAGGGTTAGCTGTCCATGAATTCTCAGAGCAAAATGGACATCGCCATTGGATTCAGAGCCCCTCGGAATGGTTAGGAGGGGGAATGGCTTTTGAGCCCACCTTATGTAGATTTCCTGGCAAAATACATGGGAAAATCCCATTCGGGAAAATTCCACTTAGGGTTAGGGTTAGCTCTCCATAAATTATCAGAGCAAAACGGACATCGCCATTGGATTCAGAGCCCCTCGGAATGGTTAGGAGGTGGCACGCCTTTTGAGCCCACCTTATGTACATTTTCTGAGAAAATACATGGGAAAATCCCATTCGGGAAAATTCCACTTCGGGTTAGGGTTAGCTGTCAATGAATTCTAAGAGCAAAACCTACGTCACCATTGGATTCACAGACCCTCGGAATGGTTAGGAGGGGGCACGCCTTTTGAGCCCACCTTGTGTACATTTCCTAACAAAATACATGAGAAAATCCCATTCAGGAAAATTCCACTTAGGGTTAGGGTTAGCTCTCCTTGAATTCTCACAGCAAAATGGACATCGCCATTGGATTCAGAGCCCCTAGGTATTGTTAGGAGGAAGCACGCCTTTTGAGCTCACCTTATGTACATTTCCTGGCAAAATACATGGGAAAATCCCATTCGGGAAAATTCCACTTAGGGTTAGGGTTAGCTCTCGATGAATTCTCAGAGCAAAACGGACATCGCCATTTGATTTAGATCCCCTGGAAATGGTTAGTAGGGGGCAAGCCTTTTGAGCACACCTTATGTACATTTCCTGGCAAAATACATGGGAAAATCCCATTCGGGAAAATTCAACTTAGGGTTAGGGTTAGCTCTCCATGAATTCTCAGAGCAAAACGGACATCGCCATTGGATTCAGTGCCCCTCGGTATGGTAAGGAGGGGGCACGCCTTTTAAGCCCACCTTATGTACATTTGCTGGCAAAATACATGGGAAAATCCCATTCGGGAAAATTCCACATAGGGTTAGGGTTAGCTGTCCATGAATTGTAAGAGCAAAACCGACATCACCATTGGATTCACAGCCCGTCGGAATGGTTAGGAGGGGGCACGCCTTTTGAGTCCACTTTATGTACATTTCCTGACAAAATACATGGAAAAATCTCATTCGGGAAAATTCCACTGAGGGTTAGGGTTAGCTGTCCATGAATTCTCAGAGCAAAATGGATATCGCCATTGGATTCAGAACCCCTCGGAATGGTTAGGAGGGGCCATGCCTTTTGAGCCCACTTTATGTACATTTCCTAGCAAAATACATGGGAAAATCCCATTCGGGAAAATTCCACTTAGGGTTAGGGATAGCTCTCCATGAATTCTCAGAGCAAAATGGACATCGCCATTGGATTCAGAGCCCCTCGGAATGGTTAGGAGGGGGCACCCCTTTTGAGCCCACCTTGTGTACATTTCCTAACAAAATACATGAGAAAATCCCTTTCGGGAAAATTCTACTTAGGGTTAGGGTTAGCTCTCCATGAATTCTCAGCGCAAAACGGACATCACCATTGGATGCAGAGCACCTCGGTATTGTTAGTAGGGGGCAAGCCTTTTGAGCACACCTTATGTACATTTCCTGGCAAAATACATGGGAAAATCCCATTCGGGATAATTCAACTTAGGGTTAGGGTTAGCTCTCCATGAATTCTTAGAGCAAAACGGACATCGCCATTGGATTTAGTGCCCCTCGGAATGGTTAGGAGGGGGTACGCCTTTTGAGCCCACTTTATGTACATTTCCTGACAAAATACATGGGAAAATCCCATTCGGGAAAATTCCACTGAGGGTTAGGGTTAGCTCTCCATGAATTCTCAGAGCAAAACAGACATCGCCATTGGATTCAGAGCCCCTCGGAATTGTTAGGAGGGGGCATGCCTTTTGAGCCCACCTTATATACTTTTCCTGACAAAATAAATGGGAAAATACCATTCGAGAAAATTCTATTTAGGGTTAGGGTTAGCTCTCCATGAATTCTCAGCGCAAAACGGACATCGCCATTGGATTCAGAGCCCCTAGGTATTGTTAGTAGGGGGCACACCTTTTGAGCCCACCTTATGTACATTTCCTGGCAAAATACATGGGAAAATCCCATTTGGGAAAATTCCACTTAGGGTTAGGGTTAGCTGTCCATGAATGCTCAAAGCAAAACGAACATCGCCATTGGATTCTGTGCCCCTCGGAATGGTTAGGAGGGGGCACGCCTTTTGAGCCCACTTTATGTACATTTCCTGGAAAAATACATGGGAAAATCCCATTCGGGAAAATTCCACTGAGGGTTAGGGTTAGCTCTCCATTAATTCTAAGAGCAAAACAGACATCGCCATTGGATTCAGAGCCCCTCGGAATTGTTAGGAGGGGGCATGCATTTTGAGCCCACCTTATATACATTTTCTGACAAAATAAATGGGAAAATACTATTCGAGAAAATTCTACTTAGGGTTAGGGTTAGCTCTCCATGAATTCTCAGCGCAAAACGGACATCACCATTGGATGCAGAGCACCTCGGTATTGTTAGGAGGGGGCACGCCTTTTGAGCCCACCTTATGTACATTTCCTGGCAAAATACATGGGAAAATCCCATTTGGGAAAATTCCACTTAGGGTTAGGGTTAGCTGTCCATGAATTCTCAGAGCAAAATGGACATCGCCATTGGATTCAGAGCCCCTCGGAATGGTTAGGAGGGGGTATGCCTTTTGAGCCCACCTTATGTACATTTCCTGGCAAAATACATGGGAAAATCCCATTCGGGAAAATTCAACTTAGGGTTAGGGTTAGCTCTCCATGAATTCTCAGAGCAAAACGGACATCGCCATTGGATTCAGAGGTCCTCGGAATGGTTAGTAGGGGGCACGCATTTTCAGCCCTCCTTATGTACATTTCCTGGCAAAATATATGGGAAAATCCCATTCGGGAAAATTCCACTTCGGGTTAGGGTTAGCTGTCCATGAATTCTCAGAGCAAAACGGACATCGCCATTGGATTCACAGCCCCTCGGAATGGTTAGGAGGGGCCATGCCTTTTGAGCCCACTTTATGTACATTTCCTAGCAAAATACATGGGAAAATCCCATTCGGGAAAATTCCACTTAGGGTTAGGGATAGCTCTCCATGAATTCTCAGAGCAAAATGGACATCGCCATTGGATTCAGAGCCCTTCGGAATGGTTAGGAGGGGGCACGCCTTT
This sequence comes from Natrix helvetica, assembly GCF_964273705.1. Taxonomy (NCBI): domain Eukaryota; kingdom Metazoa; phylum Chordata; class Lepidosauria; order Squamata; family Natricidae; genus Natrix; species Natrix helvetica. The sequence goes on from NC_138550.1 coordinate 139,948,598, forward strand.
TGAGCCCACCTTGTGTACATTTTCTAACAAAATACATGAGAAAATGCCTTTCGGGAAAATTCCACTTAGGGTTAGGGTTAGCTGTCCATGAATTCTAAGAGCACAACCGACATCGCCATTGGATTCACAGCCCCTCGGAATGGTTAGGAGGGGTTACGCCTTTTGAGCCCACTTTATGTACATTTCCTGGCAAAATACATGGGAAAATCCCATTCGGGAAAATTCCACTTAGGGTTAGGGTTAGCTCTCCATGAATTCTCACAGCAAAACGGACATCGCCATTGGATTCAGAGCCCCTAGGTATTGTTAGGAGGAAGCACGCCTTTTGAGATCACCTTATGTACATTTCCTGGCAAAATACATGGGAAAATCCCATTCGGGAAAATTCCACTTAGGGTTAGGGTTAGCTCTCGATGAATTCTCAGAGCAAAACGGACATCGCCATTTGATTTAGATCCCCTGGAAATGGTTAGTAGGGGGCAAGCCTTTTGAGCACACCTTATGTACATTTCCTGGCAAAATACATGGGAAAATCCCATTCGGGAAAATTCAACTTAGGGTTAGGGTTAGCTCTCCATGAATTCTCAGAGCAAAACGGACATCGCCATTGGATTCAGTGCCCCTCGGTATGGTAAGGAGGGGGCACGCCTTTTAAGCCCACCTTATGTACATTTGCTGGCAAAATACATGGGAAAATCCCATTCGGGAAAATTCCACATAGGGTTAGGGTTAGCTGTCCATGAATTGTAAGAGCAAAACCGACATCACCATTGGATTCACAGCCCGTCGGAATGGTTAGGAGGGGGCACGCCTTTTGAGTCCACTTTATGTACATTTCCTGACAAAATACATGGAAAAATCTCATTCGGGAAAATTCCACTGAGGGTTAGGGTTAGCTGTCCATGAATTCTCAGAGCAAAATGGATATCGCCATTGGATTCAGAACCCCTCGGAATGGTTAGGAGGGGCCATGCCTTTTGAGCCCACTTTATGTACATTTCCTAGCAAAATACATGGGAAAATCCCATTCGGGAAAATTCCACTTAGGGTTAGGGATAGCTCTCCATGAATTCTCAGAGCAAAATGGACATCGCCATTGGATTCAGAGCCCCTCGGAATGGTTAGGAGGGGGCACCCCTTTTGAGCCCACCTTGTGTACATTTCCTAACAAAATACATGAGAAAATCCCTTTCGGGAAAATTCTACTTAGGGTTAGGGTTAGCTCTCCATGAATTCTCAGCGCAAAACGGACATCACCATTGGATGCAGAGCACCTCGGTATTGTTAGTAGGGGGCAAGCCTTTTGAGCACACCTTATGTACATTTCCTGGCAAAATACATGGGAAAATCCCATTCGGGATAATTCAACTTAGGGTTAGGGTTAGCTCTCCATGAATTCTTAGAGCAAAACGGACATCGCCATTGGATTTAGTGCCCCTCGGAATGGTTAGGAGGGGGTACGCCTTTTGAGCCCACTTTATGTACATTTCCTGACAAAATACATGGGAAAATCCCATTCGGGAAAATTCCACTGAGGGTTAGGGTTAGCTCTCCATGAATTCTCAGAGCAAAACAGACATCGCCATTGGATTCAGAGCCCCTCGGAATTGTTAGGAGGGGGCATGCCTTTTGAGCCCACCTTATATACTTTTCCTGACAAAATAAATGGGAAAATACCATTCGAGAAAATTCTATTTAGGGTTAGGGTTAGCTCTCCATGAATTCTCAGCGCAAAACGGACATCGCCATTGGATTCAGAGCCCCTAGGTATTGTTAGTAGGGGGCACACCTTTTGAGCCCACCTTATGTACATTTCCTGGCAAAATACATGGGAAAATCCCATTTGGGAAAATTCCACTTAGGGTTAGGGTTAGCTGTCCATGAATGCTCAAAGCAAAACGAACATCGCCATTGGATTCTGTGCCCCTCGGAATGGTTAGGAGGGGGCACGCCTTTTGAGCCCACTTTATGTACATTTCCTGGAAAAATACATGGGAAAATCCCATTCGGGAAAATTCCACTGAGGGTTAGGGTTAGCTCTCCATTAATTCTAAGAGCAAAACAGACATCGCCATTGGATTCAGAGCCCCTCGGAATTGTTAGGAGGGGGCATGCATTTTGAGCCCACCTTATATACATTTTCTGACAAAATAAATGGGAAAATACTATTCGAGAAAATTCTACTTAGGGTTAGGGTTAGCTCTCCATGAATTCTCAGCGCAAAACGGACATCACCATTGGATGCAGAGCACCTCGGTATTGTTAGGAGGGGGCACGCCTTTTGAGCCCACCTTATGTACATTTCCTGGCAAAATACATGGGAAAATCCCATTTGGGAAAATTCCACTTAGGGTTAGGGTTAGCTGTCCATGAATTCTCAGAGCAAAATGGACATCGCCATTGGATTCAGAGCCCCTCGGAATGGTTAGGAGGGGGTATGCCTTTTGAGCCCACCTTATGTACATTTCCTGGCAAAATACATGGGAAAATCCCATTCGGGAAAATTCAACTTAGGGTTAGGGTTAGCTCTCCATGAATTCTCAGAGCAAAACGGACATCGCCATTGGATTCAGAGGTCCTCGGAATGGTTAGTAGGGGGCACGCATTTTCAGCCCTCCTTATGTACATTTCCTGGCAAAATATATGGGAAAATCCCATTCGGGAAAATTCCACTTCGGGTTAGGGTTAGCTGTCCATGAATTCTCAGAGCAAAACGGACATCGCCATTGGATTCACAGCCCCTCGGAATGGTTAGGAGGGGCCATGCCTTTTGAGCCCACTTTATGTACATTTCCTAGCAAAATACATGGGAAAATCCCATTCGGGAAAATTCCACTTAGGGTTAGGGATAGCTCTCCATGAATTCTCAGAGCAAAATGGACATCGCCATTGGATTCAGAGCCCTTCGGAATGGTTAGGAGGGGGCACGCCTTTTGAGCCCACCTTGTGTACATTTTCTAACAAAATACATGAGAAAATGCCTTTCGGGAAAATTCCACTTAGGGTTAGGGTTAGCTGTCCATGAATTCTAAGAGCACAACCGACATCGCCATTGGATTCACAGCCCCTCGGAATGGTTAGGAGGGGTTACGCCTTTTGAGCCCACTTTATGTACATTTCCTGGCAAAATACATGGGAAAATCCCATTCGGGAAAATTCCACTTAGGGTTAGGGTTAGCTCTCCATGAATTCTCACAGCAAAACGGACATCGCCATTGGATTCAGAGCCCCTAGGTATTGTTAGGAGGAAGCACGCCTTTTGAGATCACCTTATGTACATTTCCTGGCAAAATACATGGGAAAATCCCATTCGGGAAAATTCCACTTAGGGTTAGGGTTAGCTCTCGATGAATTCTCAGAGCAAAACGGACATCGCCATTTGATTTAGATCCCCTGGAAATGGTTAGTAGGGGGCAAGCCTTTTGAGCACACCTTATGTACATTTCCTGGCAAAATACATGGGAAAATCCCATTCGGGATAATTCAACTTAGGGTTAGGGTTAGCTCTCCATGAATTCTTAGAGCAAAACGGACATCGCCATTGGATTCAGTGCCCCTCGGAATGGTAAGGAGGGGGTACGCCTTTTGAGCCCACTTTATGTACTTTTCCTGACAAAATACATGGGAAAATCCCATTCGGGAAAATTCCACTGAGGGTTAGGGTTAGCTCTCCATGAATTCTCAGAGCAAAACAGACATCGCCATTGGATTCAGAGCCCCTCGGAATGGTTAGGAGGGGGCATGCCTTTTGAGCCCACCTTATATACTTTTCCTGACAAAATAAATGGGAAAATACCATTTGAGAAAATTCTATTTAGGGTTAGGGTTAGCTCTCCATTAATTCTCAGCGCAAAACGGACATCACCATTGGATGCAGAGCACCTCGGTATTGTTAGGAGGGGGCATGCCTTTTGAGCCCACCTTATGTACATTTCCTGGCAAAATACATGGGAAAATCCCATTTGGGAAAATTCAACTTAGGGTTAGGGTTAGCTCTCCATGAATTCTCAGAGCAAAACGGACATCGCCATTGGATTCAGAGGTCCTCGTAATGGTTAGGAGGGGCCATGCCTTTTGAGCCCACTTTATCTACATTTCCTAGCAAAATACATGGGAAAATCCCATTCGGGAAAATTCCACTTAGGGTTAGGGATAGCTCTCCATGAATTCTCAGAGCAAAACGGACATCGCCATTGGATTCAGAGCCCCTCGGAATGGTTAGGAGGGGGCACGCCTTTTGAGCCCACCTTATGTACATTTTCTGAGAAAATACATGGGAAAATCCCATTCGGGAAAATTCCACTTCGGGTTAGGGTTAGCTGTCAATGAATTCTAAGAGCAAAACCTACGTCACCATTGGATTCACAGACCCTCGGAATGGTTAGGAGGGGGCACGCCTTTTGAGCCCACCTTGTGTACATTTCCTAACAAAATACATGAGAAAATCCCATTCGGGAAAATTCCACTTAGGATTACGGTTAGCTGTCCATGAATTCTAAGAGCAAAACCGACATCACCATTGGATTCACAGCCCCTCGGAATGGTTAGGAGGGGGCACGCCTTTTGAGCCCACTTTATGTACATTTCCTGGCAAAATACATGGGAAAATCCCATTCGGGAAAATTCCACTTAGGGTTAGGGTTAGCTCTCCATGAATTCTCACAGCAAAATGGACATCGCCATTGGATTCAGAGCCCCTAGGTATTGTTAGGAGGAAGCACGCCTTTTGAGCTCACCTTATGTACATTTCCTGGCAAAATACATGGGAAAATCCCATTCGGGAAAATTCCACTTAGGGTTAGGGTTAGCTCTCGATGAATTCTCAGAGCAAAACGGACATCGCCATTTGATTTAGATCCCCTGGAAATGGTTAGTAGGGGGCAAGCCTTTTGAGCACACCTTATGTACATTTCCTGGAAAAATACATGGGAAAATCCCATTCGGGAAAATTCAACTTAGGGTTAGGGTTAGCTCTCCATGAATTCTCAGAGCAAAACGGACATCGCCATTGGATTCAGTGCCCCTCGGTATGGTAAGGAGGGGGCACACCTTTTAAGCCCACCTTATGTACATTTGCTGGCAAAATACATGGGAAAATCCCATTCGGGAAAATTCCACATAGGGTTAGGGTTAGCTGTCCATGAATTGTAAGAGCAAAACCGACATCACCATTGGATTCAGAGCCCCTCGGAATTGTTAGGAGGGGGCATGCCTTTTGAGCCCACCTTATATACTTTTCCTGACAAAATAAATGGGAAAATACCATTCGAGAAAATTCTACTTAGGGTTAGGGTTAGCTCTCCATTAATTCTCAGCGCAAAACGGACATCACCATTGGATGCAGAGCACCTCGGTATTGTTAGGAGGGGGCATGCCTTTTGAGCCCACCTTATGTACATTTCCTGGCAAAATAAATGGGAAAATCCCATTCGAGAAAATTCTACTTAGGGTTAGGGTTAGCTCTCCATGAATTCTCAGCGCAAAACGGACATCACCATTGGATGCAGAGCACCTCGGTATTGTTAGGAGGGGGCACGCCTTTTGAGCCCACCTTATGTACATTTCCTGGCAAAATACATGGGAAAATCCCATTCGGGAAAATTCCACTTAGGGTTAGGGTTAGCTCTCCATGAATTCTCAGAGCAAAACGGACATCGCCATTTGATTTAGATCCCCTGGAAATGGTTAGTAGGGGGCAAGCCTTTTGAGCACACCTTATGTACATTTCCTGACAAAATACATGGGAAAATCCCATTCGGGAAAATTCCACTGAGGGTTAGGGTTAGCTCTCCATGAATTCTCAGAGCAAAACAGACATCGCCATTGGATTCAGAGCCCCTCGGAATTGTTAGGAGGGGGCATGCCTTTTGAGCCCACCTTATATACTTTTCCTGACAAAATAAATGGGAAAATACCATTCGAGAAAATTCTACTTAGGGTTAGGGTTAGCTCTCCATTAATTCTCAGCGCAAAACGGACATCACCATTGGATGCAGAGCACCTCGGTATTGTTAGGAGGGGGCATGCCTTTTGAGCCCACCTTATGTACATTTCCTGGCAAAATAAATGGGAAAATCCCATTCGAGAAAATTCTAGTTAGGGTTAGGGTTAGCTCTCCATGAATTCTCAGCGCAAAACGGACATCACCATTGGATGCAGAGCACCTCGGTATTGTTAGGAGGGGGCACGCCTTTTGAGCCCACCTTATGTACATTTCCTGGCAAAATACATGGGAAAATCCCATTTGGGAAAATTCAACTTAGGGTTAGGGTTAGCTCTCCATGAATTCTCAGAGCAAAATGGACATCGCCATTGGATTCAGAGGTCCTCGTAATGGTTAGGAGGGGCCATGCCTTTTGAGCCCACTTTATCTACATTTCCTAGCAAAATACATGGGAAAATCCCATTTGGGAAAATTCCACTTAGGGTTAGGGATAGCTCTCCATGAATTCTCAGAGCAAAATGGACATCGCCATTGGATTCAGAGCCCCTAGGTATTGTTAGTAGGGGGCACACCTTTTGAGCCCACCTTATGTACATTTCCTGGCAAAATACATGGGAAAATCCCATTTGGGAAAATTCCACTTAGGGTTAGGGTTAGCTGTCCATGAATTCTCAGAGCAAAATGGACATCGCCATTGGATTCAGAGCCCCTCGGAATGGTTAGGAGGGGGTATTCCTTTTGAGCTCACCTTATGTACATTTCCTGGCAAAATACATAGGAAAATCCCATTCGGGAAAATTCCACTTAGGGTTAGGGTTAGCTCTCCATGAATTCTCACAGCAAAACGGACATCGCCATTTGATTTAGATCCCCTGAAAATGGTTAGTAGGGGGCAAGCCTTTTGAGCACACCTTATGTACATTTCCTGGCAAAATACATGGGAAAATCCCATTCGGGAAAATTCAACTTAGGGTTAGGGTTAGCTCTCCATGAATTCTCAGAGCAAAACGGACATCGCCATTGGATTCAGTGCCCCTCGGTATGGTAAGGAGGGGGCACGCCTTTTAAGACCACCTTATGTACATTTGCTGGCAAAATACATGGGAAAATCCCATTCGGGAAAATTCCACATAGGGTTAGGGTTAGCTGTCCATGAATTGTAAGAGCAAAACCGACATCACCATTGGATTCACAGCCCCTCGGAATGATTAGGAGGGGGCACGCGTTTTGAGCCCACTTTATGTACATTTCCTGACAAAATACATGGAAAAATCTCATTCGGGAAAATTCCACTGAGGGTTAGGGTTAGCTGTCCATGAATTCTCAGAGCAAAACGGATATCGCCATTGGATTCAGAACCCCTCGGAATGGTTAGGAGGGGCCATGCCTTTTGAGCCCACTTTATGTACATTTCCTAGCAAAATACATGGGAAAATCCCATTCGGGAAAATTCCACTTAGGGTTAGGGATAGCTCTCCATGAATTCTCAGAGCAAAATGGACATCGCCATTGGATTCAGAGCCCCTCGGAATGGTTAGGAGGGGGCACGCCTTTTGAGCCCACCTTGTGTACATTTCCTAACAAAATACATGAGAAAATCCCTTTCGGGAAAATTCCACTTAGGGTTAGGGTTAGCTCTCGATGAATTCTCAGAGCAAAACGGACATCGCCATTTGATTTAGATCCCCTGGAAATGGTTAGTAGGGGGCAAGCCTTTTGAGCACACCTTATGTACATTTCCTGGCAAAATACATGGGAAAATCCCATTCGGGATAATTCAACTTAGGGTTAGGGTTAGCTCTCCATGAATTCTCAAAGCAAAACGAACATCGCCATTGGATTCAGTGCCCCTCGGAATGGTTAGGAGGGGGCACGCCTTTTGAGCCCACGTTATATACTTTTCCTGACAAAATAAATGGGAAAATACCTTTCGAGAAAATTCTACTTAGGGTTAGGGTTAGCTCTCCATGAATTCTCAGAGCAAAGCGGATATCGCCATTGGATTCACAGCCCCTCGGAATGGTTAGGAGGGGGCACGCCTTTTGAGCCCACCTTATGTACATTTCCTGGCAAAATACATGGGAAAATCCCATTTGGGAAAATTCAACTTAGGGTTAGGGTTAGCTCTCCATGAATTCTCAGAGCAAAACGGACATCGCCATTGGATTCAGAGGTCCTAGTAATGGTTAGGAGGGGCCATGCCTTTTGAGCCCACTTTATCTACATTTCCTAGCAAAATACATGGGAAAATCCCATTCGGGAAAATTCCACTTAGGGTTAGGGATAGCTCTCCATGAATTCTCAGAGCAAAATGGACATCGCCATTGGATTCAGAGCCCCTAGGTATTGTTAGTAGGGGGCACACCTTTTGAGCCCACCTTATGTACATTTCCTGGCAAAATACATGGGAAAATCCCATTTGGGAAAATTCCACTTCGGGTTAGGGTTAGCTGTCCATGAATTCTCAGAGCAAAATGGACATCGCCATTGGATTCAGAGCCCCTCGGAATGGTTAGGAGGGGGAATGGCTTTTGAGCCCACCTTATGTACATTTCCTGGCAAAATACATGGGAAAATCCCATTCGGGAAAATTCCACTTAGGGTTAGGGTTAGCTCTCCATAAATTATCAGAGCAAAACGGACATCGCCATTGGATTCAGAGCCCCTCGGAATGGTTAGGAGGTGGCACGCCTTTTGAGCCCACCTTATGTACATTTTCTGAGAAAATACATGGGAAAATCCCATTCGGGAAAATTCCACTTCGGGTTAGGGTTAGCTGTCAATGAATTCTAAGAGCAAAACCTACGTCACCATTGGATTCACAGACCCTCGGAATGGTTAGGAGGGGGCACGCCTTTTGAGCCCACCTTGTGTACATTTCCTAACAAAATACATGAGAAAATCCCATTCAGGAAAATTCCACTTAGGGTTAGGGTTAGCTCTCCATGAATTCTCACAGCAAAATGGACATCGCCATTGGATTCAGAGCCCCTAGGTATTGTTAGGAGGAAGCACGCCTTTTGAGCTCACCTTATGTACATTTCCTGGCAAAATACATGGGAAAATCCCATTCGGGAAAATTCCACTTAGGGTTAGGGTTAGCTCTCGATGAATTCTCAGAGCAAAACGGACATCGCCATTTGATTTAGATCCCCTGGAAATGGTTAGTAGGGGGCAAGCCTTTTGAGCACACCTTATGTACATTTCCTGGCAAAATACATGGGAAAATCCCATTCGGGAAAATTCAACTTAGGGTTAGGGTTAGCTCTCCATGAATTCTCAGAGCAAAACAGACATCGCCATTGGATTCAGTGCCCCTCGGTATGGTAAGGAGGGGGCACGCCTTTTAAGCCCACCTTATGTACATTTGCTGGCAAAATACATGGGAAAATCCCATTCGGGAAAATTCCACATAGGGTTAGGGTTAGCTGTCCATGAATTGTAAGAGCAAAACCGACATCACCATTGGATTCACAGCCTGTCGGAATGGTTAGGAGGGGGCACGCCTTTTGAGCCCACTTTATGTACATTTCCTGACAAAATACATGGAAAAATCTCATTCGGGAAAATTCCACTGAGGGTTAGGGTTAGCTGTCCATGAATTCTCAGAGCAAAATGGATATCGCCATTGGATTCAGAACCCCTCGGAATGGTTAGGAGGGGCCATGCCTTTTGAGCCCACTTTATGTACATTTCCTAGCAAAATACATGGGAAAATCCCATTCGGGAAAATTCCACTTAGGGTTAGGGATAGCTCTCCATGAATTCTCAGAGCAAAATGGACATCGCCATTGGATTCAGAGCCCCTCGGAATGGTTAGGAGGGGGCACCCCTTTTGAGCCCACCTTGTGTACATTTCCTAACAAAATACATGAGAAAATCCCTTTCGGGAAAATTCTACTTAGGGTTAGGGTTAGCTCTCCATGAATTCTCAGCGCAAAACGGACATCACCATTGGATGCAGAGCACCTCGGTATTGTTAGTAGGGGGCAAGCCTTTTGAGCACACCTTATGTACATTTCCTGGCAAAATACATGAGAAATTCCCATTCGGGATAATTCAACTTAGGGTTAGGGTTAGCTCTCCATGAATTCTTAGAGCAAAACGGACATCGCCATTGGATTCAGTGCCCCTCGGAATGGTTAGGAGGGGGTACGCCTTTTGAGCCCACTTTATGTACATTTCCTGACAAAATACATGGGAAAATCCCATTCGGGAAAATTCCACTGAGGGTTAGGCTTAGCTCTCCATGAATTCTCAGAGCAAAACAGACATCGCCATTGGATTCAGAGCCCCTCAGAATTGTTGGGAGGGGGCATGCCTTTTGAGCCCACCTTATATACTTTTCCTGACAAAATAAATGGGAAAATACCATTCGAGAAAATTCTATTTAGGGTTAGGGTTAGCTCTCCATGAATTCTCAGCGCAAAACGGACATCGCCATTGGATTCAGAGCCCCTAGGTATTGTTAGTAGGGGGCACACCTTTTGAGCCCACCTTATGTACATTTCCTGGCAAAATACATGGGAAAATCCCATTTGGGAAAATTCCACTTAGGGTTAGGGTTAGCTGTCCATGAATGCTCAGCGCAAAATGGACATCGCCATTGGATTCAGAGCCCCTCGGAATGGTTAGGAGGGGCCATGCCTTTTGAGCCCACTTTATGTACATTTCCTAGCAAAATACATGGGAAAATCCCATTCGGGAAAATTCCACTTAGGGTTAGGGATAGCTCTCCATGAATTCTCAGAGCAAAATGGACATCGCCATTGGATTCAGAGCCCCTCGGAATGGTTAGGAGGGGGCACGCCTTTTGAGCCCACCTTGTGTACATTTCCTAACAAAATACATGAGAAAATCCCTTTCGGGAAAATTCCACTTAGGGTTAGGGTTAGCTGTCCATGAATTCTAAGAGCAAAACCGACATCGCCATTGGATTCACAGCCCCTCGAATGGTTAGGAGGGGGCACGCCTTTTGAGCCCACTTTATGTACATTTCCTGGCAAAATACATGGGAAAATCCCATTCGGGAAAATTCCACTTAGGGTTAGGGTTAGCTCTCCATGAATTCTCACAGCAAAATGAACATCGCCATTGGATTCTGTGCCCCTCGGAATGGTTAGGAGGGGGCACGCCTTTTGAGCCCACTTTATGTACATTTCCTGGAAAAATACATGGGAAAATCCCATTTGGGAAAATTCAACTTAGGGTTAGGGTTAGCTCTCCATGAATTCTCAGAGCAAAACGGACATCGCCATTGGATTCAGAGGTCCTAGTAATGGTTAGGAGGGGCCATGCCTTTTGAGCCCACTTTATCTACATTTCCTAGCAAAATACATGGGAAAATCCCATTCGGGAAAATTCCACTTAGGGTTAGGGATAGCTCTCCATGAATTCTCAGAGCAAAATGGACATCGCCATTGGATTCAGAGCCCCTAGGTATTGTTAGTAGGGGGCACACCTTTTGAGCCCACCTTATGTACATTTCCTGGCAAAATACATGGGAAAATCCCATTTGGGAAAATTCCACTTAGGGTTAGGGTTAGCTGTCCATGAATTCTCAGAGCACAATGGACATCGCCATTGGATTCAGAGCCCCTCGGAATGGTTAGGAGGGGGAATGGCTTTTGAGCCCACCTTATGTACATTTCCTGGCAAAATACATGGGAAAATCCCATTCGGGAAAATTCCACTTAGGGTTAGGGTTAGCTCTCCATAAATTATCAGAGCAAAACGGACATCGCCATTGGATTCAGAGCCCCTCGGAATGGTTAGGAGGTGGCACGCCTTTTGAGCCCACCTTATGTACATTTTCTGAGAAAATACATGGGAAAATCCCATTCGGGAAAATTCCACTTCGGGTTAGGGTTAGCTGTCAATGAATTCTAAGAGCAAAACCTACGTCACCATTGGATTCACAGACCCTCGGAATGGTTAGGAGGGGGCACGCCTTTTGAGCCCACCTTGTGTACATTTCCTAACAAAATACATGAGAAAATCCCATTCAGGAAAATTCCACTTAGGGTTAGGGTTAGCTCTCCTTGAATTCTCACAGCAAAATGGACATCGCCATTGGATTCAGAGCCCCTAGGTATTGTTAGGAGGAAGCACGCCTTTTGAGCTCACCTTATGTACATTTCCTGGCAAAATACATGGGAAAATCCCATTCGGGAAAATTCCACTTAGGGTTAGGGTTAGCTCTCGATGAATTCTCAGAGCAAAACGGACATCGCCATTTGATTTAGATCTCCTGGAAATGGTTAGTAGGGGGCAAGCCTTTTGAGCACACCTTATGTACATTTCCTGGCAAAATACATGGGAAAATCCCATTCGGGAAAATTCAACTTAGGGTTAGGGTTAGCTCTCCATGAATTCTCAGAGCAAAACGGACATCGCCATTGGATTCAGTGCCCCTCGGTATGGTAAGGAGGGGGCACGCCTTTTAAGCCCACCTTATGTACATTTGCTGGCAAAATACATGGGAAAATCCCATTCGGGAAAATTCCACTTAGGGTTAGGGTTAGCTGTCCATGAATTGTAAGAGCAAAACCGACATCACCATTGGATTCACAGCCCGTCGGAATGGTTAGGAGGGGGCACGCCTTTTGAGCCCACTTTATGTACATTTCCTGACAAAATACATGGAAAAATCTCATTCGGGAAAATTCCACTGAGGGTTAGGGTTAGCTGTCCATGAATTCTCAGAGCAAAATGGATATCGCCATTGGATTCAGAACCCCTCGGAATGGTTAGGAGGGGCCATGCCTTTTGAGCCCACTTTATGTATATTTCCTAGCAAAATACATGGGAAAATCCCATTCGGGAAAATTCCACTTAGGGTTAGGGATAGCTCTCCATGAATTCTCAGAGCAAAATGGACATCGCCATTGGATTCAGAGCCCCTCGGAATGGTTAGGAGGGGGCACCCCTTTTGAGCCCACCTTGTGTACATTTCCTAACAAAATACATGAGAAAATCCCTTTCGGGAAAATTCTACTTAGGGTTAGGGTTAGCTCTCCATGAATTCTCAGCGCAAAACGGACATCACCATTGGATGCAGAGCACCTCGGTATTGTTAGTAGGGGGCAAGCCTTTTGAGCACACCTTATGTACATTTCCTGGCAAAATACATTGGAAAATCCCATTCGGGATAATTCAACTTAGGGTTAGGGTTAGCTCTCCATGAATTCTTAGAGCAAAACGGACATCGCCATTGGATTTAGTGCCCCTCGGAATGGTTAGGAGGGGGTACGCCTTTTGAGCCCACTTTATGTACATTTCCTGACAAAATACATGGGAAAATCCCATTCGGGAAAATTCCACTGAGGGTTAGGGTTAGCTCTCCATGAATTCTCAGAGCAAAACAGACATCGCCATTGGATTCAGAGCCCCTCGGAATTGTTAGGAGGGGGCATGCCTTTTGAGCCCACCTTATATACTTTTCCTGACAAAATAAATGGGAAAATACCATTCGAGAAAATTCTATTTAGGGTTAGGGTTAGCTCTCCATGAATTCTCAGCGCAAAACGGACATCGCCATTGGATTCAGAGCCCCTAGGTATTGTTAGTAGGGGGCACACCTTTTGAGCCCACCTTATGTACATTTCCTGGCAAAATACATGGGAAAATCCCATTTGGGAAAATTCCACTTAGGGTTAGGGTTAGCTGTCCATGAATGCTCAAAGCAAAACGAACATCGCCATTGGATTCTGTGCCCCTCGGAATGGTTAGGAGGGGGCACGCCTTTTGAGCCCACTTTATGTACATTTCCTGGAAAAATACATGGGAAAATCCCATTCGGGAAAATTCCACTGAGGGTTAGGGTTAGCTCTCCATTAATTCTAAGAGCAAAACAGACATTGCCATTGGATTCAGAGCCCCTCGGAATTGTTAGGAGGGGGCATGCATTTTGAGCCCACCTTATATACATTTTCTGACAAAATAAATGGGAAAATACTATTCGAGAAAATTCTACTTAGGGTTAGGGTTAGCTCTCCATGAATTCTCAGCGCAAAACGGACATCACCATTGGATGCAGAGCACCTCGGTATTGTTAGGAGGGGGCACGCCTTTTGAGCCCACCTTATGTACATTTCCTGGCAAAATACATGGGAAAATCCCATTTGGGAAAATTCCACTTAGGGTTAGGGTTAGCTGTCCATGAATTCTCAGAGCAAAATGGACATCGCCATTGGATTCTGTGCCCCTCGGAATGGTTAGGAGGGGGCACGCCTTTTGAGCCCACTTTATGTACATTTCCTGGAAAAATACATGGGAAAATCCCATTCGGGAAAATTCCACTGAGGGTTAGGGTTAGCTCTCCATTAATTCTAAGAGCAAAACAGACATCGCCATTGGATTCAGAGCCCCTCGGAATTGTTAGGAGGGGGCATGCATTTTGAGCCCACCTTATATACATTTTCTGACAAAATAAATGGGAAAATACTATTCGAGAAAATTCTACTTAGGGTTAGGGTTAGCTCTCCATGAATTCTCAGCGCAAAACGGACATCACCATTGGATGCAGAGCACCTCGGTATTGTTAGGAGGGGGCACGCCTTTTGAGCCCACCTTATGTACATTTCCTGGCAAAATACATGGGAAAATCCCATTTGGGAAAATTCCACTTAGGGTTAGGGTTAGCTGTCCATGAATTCTCAGAGCAAAATGGACATCGCCATTGGATTCAGAGCCCCTCGGAATGGTTAGGAGGGGGTATGCCTTTTGAGCCCACCTTATGTACATTTCCTGGCAAAATACATGGGAAAATCCCATTCGGGAAAATTCAACTTAGGGTTAGGGTTAGCTCTCCATGAATTCTCAGAGCAAAACGGACATCGCCATTGGATTCAGAGGTCCTCGGAATGGTTAGTAGGGGGCACGCATTTTCAGCCCTCCTTATGTACATTTCCTGGCAAAATATATGGGAAAATCCCATTCGGGAAAATTCCACTTCGGGTTAGGGTTAGCTGTCCATGAATTCTCAGAGCAAAACGGACATCGCCATTGGATTCACAGCCCCTCGGAATGGTTAGGAGGGGCCATGCCTTTTGAGCCCACTTTATGTACATTTCCTAGCAAAATACATGGGAAAATCCCATTCGGGAAAATTCCACTTAGGGTTAGGGATAGCTCTCCATGAATTCTCAGAGCAAAATGGACATCGCCATTGGATTCAGAGCCCTTCGGAATGGTTAGGAGGGGGCACGCCTTTTGAGCCCACCTTGTGTACATTTTCTAACAAAATACATGAGAAAATGCCTTTCGGGAAAATTCCACTTAGGGTTAGGGTTAGCTGTCCATGAATTCTAAGAGCACAACCGACATCGCCATTGGATTCACAGCCCCTCGGAATGGTTAGGAGGGGTTACGCCTTTTGAGCCCACTTTATGTACATTTCCTGGCAAAATACATGGGAAAATCCCATTCGGGAAAATTCCACTTAGGGTTAGGGTTAGCTCTCCATGAATTCTCACAGCAAAACGGACATCGCCATTGGATTCAGAGCCCCTAGGTATTGTTAGGAGGAAGCACGCCTTTTGAGATCACCTTATGTACATTTCCTGGCAAAATACATGGGAAAATCCCATTCGGGAAAATTCCACTTAGGGTTAGGGTTAGCTCTCGATGAATTCTCAGAGCAAAACGGACATCGCCATTTGATTTAGATCCCCTGGAAATGGTTAGTAGGGGGCAAGCCTTTTGAGCACACCTTATGTACATTTCCTGGCAAAATACATGGGAAAATCCCATTCGGGATAATTCAACTTAGGGTTAGGGTTAGCTCTCCATGAATTCTTAGAGCAAAACGGACATCGCCATTGGATTCAGTGCCCCTCGGAATGGTTAGGAGGGGGTACGCCTTTTGAGCCCACTTTATGTACATTTCCTGACAAAATACATGGGAAAATCCCATTCGGGAAAATTCCACTGAGGGTTAGGGTTAGCTCTCCATGAATTCTCAGAGCAAAACAGACATCGCCATTGGATTCAGAGCCCCTCGGAATGGTTAGGAGGGGGCATGCCTTTTGAGCCCACCTTATATACTTTTCCTGACAAAATAAATGGGAAAATACCATTTGAGAAAATTCTATTTAGGGTTAGGGTTAGCTCTCCATGAATTCTCAGCGCAAAACAGACATCACCATTGGATGCAGAGCACCTCGGTATTGTTAGGAGGGGTCACGCCTTTTGAGCCCACCTTATGTACATTTCCTGGCAAAATACATGGGAAAATCCCATTTGGGAAAATTCAACTTAGGGTTAGGGTTAGCTCTCCATGAATTCTCAGAGCAAAACGGACATCGCCATTGGATTCAGAGGTCCTCGTAATGGTTAGGAGGGGCCATGCCTTTTGAGCCCACTTTATCTACATTTCCTAGCAAAATACATGGGAAAATCCCATTCGGGAAAATTCCACTTAGGGTTAGGGATAGCTCTCCATGAATTCTCAGAGCAAAATGGACATCGCCATTGGATTCAGAGCCCCTAGGTATTGTTAGTAGGGGGCACACCTTTTGAGCCCACCTTATGTACATTTCCTGGCAAAATACATGGGAAAATCCCATTTGGGAAAATTCCACTTAGGGTTAGGGTTAGCTGTCCATGAATGCTCAGAGCAAAATGGACATCGCCATTGGATTCAGAGCCCCTCGGAATGGTTAGGAGGGGGTATGGCTTTTGAGCCCACCTTATGTACATTTCCTGGCAAAATACATGGGAAAATCCCATTCGGGAAAATTCCACTTAGGGTTAGGGTTAGCTCTCCATAAATTATCAGAGCAAAACGGACATCGCCATTGGATTCAGAGCCCCTCGGAATGGTTAGGAGGGGGCACGCCTTTTGAGCCCACCTTATGTACATTTTCTGAGAAAATACATGGGAAAATCCCATTCGGGAAAATTCCACTTCGGGTTAGGGTTAGCTGTCAATGAATTCTAAGAGCACAACCTACGTCACCATTGGATTCACAGACCCTCGGAATGGTTAGGAGCGGGCACGCCTTTTGAGCCCACCTTATGTACATTTCCTGGCAAAATACATGGGAAAATCCCATTAGGGAAAATTCCCCTTAGGGTTAGGGTTAGCTCTCCATGAATTCTCAGAGCAAAACGGACATCGCCATTGGATTCAGAGGTCCTCGGAATGGTTAGTAGGGGGCACGCATTTTGAGCCCTCCTTATGTACATTTCCTGGCAAAATATATGGGAAAATTCCATTCGGGAAAATTCCACTTCGGGTTAGGGTTAGCTCTCCATGAATTCTCAAAGCAAAACGAACATCGCCATTGGATTCAGTGCCCCTCGGAATGGTTAGGAGGGGGCACGCCTTTTGAGCCCACGTTATATACTTTTCCTGACAAAATAAATGGGAAAATACCTTTCGAGAAAATTCTACTTAGGGTTAGGGTTAGCTCTCCATGAATTCTCAGAGCAAAGCGGATATCGCCATTGGATTCACAGCCCCTCGGAATGGTTAGGAGGGGGCACGCCTTTTGAGCCCACCTTATGTACATTTCCTGGCAAAATACATGGGAAAATCCCATTTGGGAAAATTCAACTTAGGGTTAGGGTTAGCTCTCCATGAATTCTCAGAGCAAAACGGACATCGCCATTGGATTCAGAGGTCCTAGTAATGGTTAGGAGGGGCCATGCCTTTTGAGCCCACTTTATCTACATTTCCTAGCAAAATACATGGGAAAATCCCATTCGGGAAAATTCCACTTAGGGTTAGGGATAGCTCTCCATGAATTCTCAGAGCAAAATGGACATCGCCATTGGATTCAGAGCCCCTAGGTATTGTTAGTAGGGGGCACACCTTTTGAGCCCACCTTATGTACATTTCCTGGCAAAATACATGGGAAAATCCCATTTGGGAAAATTCCACTTCGGGTTAGGGTTAGCTGTCCATGAATTCTCAGAGCAAAATGGACATCGCCATTGGATTCAGAGCCCCTCGGAATGGTTAGGAGGGGGAATGGCTTTTGAGCCCACCTTATGTACATTTCCTGGCAAAATACATGGGAAAATCCCATTCGGGAAAATTCCACTTAGGGTTAGGGTTAGCTCTCCATAAATTATCAGAGCAAAACGGACATCGCCATTGGATTCAGAGCCCCTCGGAATGGTTAGGAGGTGGCACGCCTTTTGAGCCCACCTTATGTACATTTTCTGAGAAAATACATGGGAAAATCCCATTCGGGAAAATTCCACTTCGGGTTAGGGTTAGCTGTCAATGAATTCTAAGAGCAAAACCTACGTCACCATTGGATTCACAGACCCTCGGAATGGTTAGGAGGGGGCACGCCTTTTGAGCCCACCTTGTGTACATTTCCTAACAAAATACATGAGAAAATCCCATTCAGGAAAATTCCACTTAGGGTTAGGGTTAGCTCTCCATGAATTCTCACAGCAAAATGGACATCGCCATTGGATTCAGAGCCCCTAGGTATTGTTAGGAGGAAGCACGCCTTTTGAGCTCACCTTATGTACATTTCCTGGCAAAATACATGGGAAAATCCCATTCGGGAAAATTCCACTTAGGGTTAGGGTTAGCTCTCGATGAATTCTCAGAGCAAAACGGACATCGCCATTTGATTTAGATCCCCTGGAAATGGTTAGTAGGGGGCAAGCCTTTTGAGCACACCTTATGTACATTTCCTGGCAAAATACATGGGAAAATCCCATTCGGGAAAATTCAACTTAGGGTTAGGGTTAGCTCTCCATGAATTCTCAGAGCAAAACAGACATCGCCATTGGATTCAGTGCCCCTCGGTATGGTAAGGAGGGGGCACGCCTTTTAAGCCCACCTTATGTACATTTGCTGGCAAAATACATGGGAAAATCCCATTCGGGAAAATTCCACATAGGGTTAGGGTTAGCTGTCCATGAATTGTAAGAGCAAAACCGACATCACCATTGGATTCACAGCCTGTCGGAATGGTTAGGAGGGGGCACGCCTTTTGAGCCCACTTTATGTACATTTCCTGACAAAATACATGGAAAAATCTCATTCGGGAAAATTCCACTGAGGGTTAGGGTTAGCTGTCCATGAATTCTCAGAGCAAAATGGATATCGCCATTGGATTCAGAACCCCTCGGAATGGTTAGGAGGGGCCATGCCTTTTGAGCCCACTTTATGTACATTTCCTAGCAAAATACATGGGAAAATCCCATTCGGGAAAATTCCACTTAGGGTTAGGGATAGCTCTCCATGAATTCTCAGAGCAAAATGGACATCGCCATTGGATTCAGAGCCCCTCGGAATGGTTAGGAGGGGGCACCCCTTTTGAGCCCACCTTGTGTACATTTCCTAACAAAATACATGAGAAAATCCCTTTCGGGAAAATTCTACTTAGGGTTAGGGTTAGCTCTCCATGAATTCTCAGCGCAAAACGGACATCACCATTGGATGCAGAGCACCTCGGTATTGTTAGTAGGGGGCAAGCCTTTTGAGCACACCTTATGTACATTTCCTGGCAAAATACATGAGAAATTCCCATTCGGGATAATTCAACTTAGGGTTAGGGTTAGCTCTCCATGAATTCTTAGAGCAAAACGGACATCGCCATTGGATTCAGTGCCCCTCGGAATGGTTAGGAGGGGGTACGCCTTTTGAGCCCACTTTATGTACATTTCCTGACAAAATACATGGGAAAATCCCATTCGGGAAAATTCCACTGAGGGTTAGGCTTAGCTCTCCATGAATTCTCAGAGCAAAACAGACATCGCCATTGGATTCAGAGCCCCTCAGAATTGTTGGGAGGGGGCATGCCTTTTGAGCCCACCTTATATACTTTTCCTGACAAAATAAATGGGAAAATACCATTCGAGAAAATTCTATTTAGGGTTAGGGTTAGCTCTCCATGAATTCTCAGCGCAAAACGGACATCGCCATTGGATTCAGAGCCCCTAGGTATTGTTAGTAGGGGGCACACCTTTTGAGCCCACCTTATGTACATTTCCTGGCAAAATACATGGGAAAATCCCATTTGGGAAAATTCCACTTAGGGTTAGGGTTAGCTGTCCATGAATGCTCAGCGCAAAATGGACATCGCCATTGGATTCAGAGCCCCTCGGAATGGTTAGGAGGGGCCATGCCTTTTGAGCCCACTTTATGTACATTTCCTAGCAAAATACATGGGAAAATCCCATTCGGGAAAATTCCACTTAGGGTTAGGGATAGCTCTCCATGAATTCTCAGAGCAAAATGGACATCGCCATTGGATTCAGAGCCCCTCGGAATGGTTAGGAGGGGGCACGCCTTTTGAGCCCACCTTGTGTACATTTCCTAACAAAATACATGAGAAAATCCCTTTCGGGAAAATTCCACTTAGGGTTAGGGTTAGCTGTCCATGAATTCTAAGAGCAAAACCGACATCGCCATTGGATTCACAGCCCCTCGAATGGTTAGGAGGGGGCACGCCTTTTGAGCCCACTTTATGTACATTTCCTGGCAAAATACATGGGAAAATCCCATTCGGGAAAATTCCACTTAGGGTTAGGGTTAGCTCTCCATGAATTCTCACAGCAAAATGAACATCGCCATTGGATTCTGTGCCCCTCGGAATGGTTAGGAGGGGGCACGCCTTTTGAGCCCACTTTATGTACATTTCCTGGAAAAATACATGGGAAAATCCCATTTGGGAAAATTCAACTTAGGGTTAGGGTTAGCTCTCCATGAATTCTCAGAGCAAAACGGACATCGCCATTGGATTCAGAGGTCCTAGTAATGGTTAGGAGGGGCCATGCCTTTTGAGCCCACTTTATCTACATTTCCTAGCAAAATACATGGGAAAATCCCATTCGGGAAAATTCCACTTAGGGTTAGGGATAGCTCTCCATGAATTCTCAGAGCAAAATGGACATCGCCATTGGATTCAGAGCCCCTAGGTATTGTTAGTAGGGGGCACACCTTTTGAGCCCACCTTATGTACATTTCCTGGCAAAATACATGGGAAAATCCCATTTGGGAAAATTCCACTTAGGGTTAGGGTTAGCTGTCCATGAATTCTCAGAGCACAATGGACATCGCCATTGGATTCAGAGCCCCTCGGAATGGTTAGGAGGGGGAATGGCTTTTGAGCCCACCTTATGTACATTTCCTGGCAAAATACATGGGAAAATCCCATTCGGGAAAATTCCACTTAGGGTTAGGGTTAGCTCTCCATAAATTATCAGAGCAAAACGGACATCGCCATTGGATTCAGAGCCCCTCGGAATGGTTAGGAGGTGGCACGCCTTTTGAGCCCACCTTATGTACATTTTCTGAGAAAATACATGGGAAAATCCCATTCGGGAAAATTCCACTTCGGGTTAGGGTTAGCTGTCAATGAATTCTAAGAGCAAAACCTACGTCACCATTGGATTCACAGACCCTCGGAATGGTTAGGAGGGGGCACGCC
Organism: Natrix helvetica; assembly: GCF_964273705.1. Classification (NCBI taxonomy): domain Eukaryota; kingdom Metazoa; phylum Chordata; class Lepidosauria; order Squamata; family Natricidae; genus Natrix; species Natrix helvetica. Next base: position 139,969,946 of record NC_138550.1, read on the forward strand.
TTTTGAGCCCACCTTGTGTACATTTCCTAACAAAATACATGAGAAAATCCCATTCAGGAAAATTCCACTTAGGGTTAGGGTTAGCTCTCCTTGAATTCTCACAGCAAAATGGACATCGCCATTGGATTCAGAGCCCCTAGGTATTGTTAGGAGGAAGCACGCCTTTTGAGCTCACCTTATGTACATTTCCTGGCAAAATACATGGGAAAATCCCATTCGGGAAAATTCCACTTAGGGTTAGGGTTAGCTCTCGATGAATTCTCAGAGCAAAACGGACATCGCCATTTGATTTAGATCTCCTGGAAATGGTTAGTAGGGGGCAAGCCTTTTGAGCACACCTTATGTACATTTCCTGGCAAAATACATGGGAAAATCCCATTCGGGAAAATTCAACTTAGGGTTAGGGTTAGCTCTCCATGAATTCTCAGAGCAAAACGGACATCGCCATTGGATTCAGTGCCCCTCGGTATGGTAAGGAGGGGGCACGCCTTTTAAGCCCACCTTATGTACATTTGCTGGCAAAATACATGGGAAAATCCCATTCGGGAAAATTCCACTTAGGGTTAGGGTTAGCTGTCCATGAATTGTAAGAGCAAAACCGACATCACCATTGGATTCACAGCCCGTCGGAATGGTTAGGAGGGGGCACGCCTTTTGAGCCCACTTTATGTACATTTCCTGACAAAATACATGGAAAAATCTCATTCGGGAAAATTCCACTGAGGGTTAGGGTTAGCTGTCCATGAATTCTCAGAGCAAAATGGATATCGCCATTGGATTCAGAACCCCTCGGAATGGTTAGGAGGGGCCATGCCTTTTGAGCCCACTTTATGTATATTTCCTAGCAAAATACATGGGAAAATCCCATTCGGGAAAATTCCACTTAGGGTTAGGGATAGCTCTCCATGAATTCTCAGAGCAAAATGGACATCGCCATTGGATTCAGAGCCCCTCGGAATGGTTAGGAGGGGGCACCCCTTTTGAGCCCACCTTGTGTACATTTCCTAACAAAATACATGAGAAAATCCCTTTCGGGAAAATTCTACTTAGGGTTAGGGTTAGCTCTCCATGAATTCTCAGCGCAAAACGGACATCACCATTGGATGCAGAGCACCTCGGTATTGTTAGTAGGGGGCAAGCCTTTTGAGCACACCTTATGTACATTTCCTGGCAAAATACATTGGAAAATCCCATTCGGGATAATTCAACTTAGGGTTAGGGTTAGCTCTCCATGAATTCTTAGAGCAAAACGGACATCGCCATTGGATTTAGTGCCCCTCGGAATGGTTAGGAGGGGGTACGCCTTTTGAGCCCACTTTATGTACATTTCCTGACAAAATACATGGGAAAATCCCATTCGGGAAAATTCCACTGAGGGTTAGGGTTAGCTCTCCATGAATTCTCAGAGCAAAACAGACATCGCCATTGGATTCAGAGCCCCTCGGAATTGTTAGGAGGGGGCATGCCTTTTGAGCCCACCTTATATACTTTTCCTGACAAAATAAATGGGAAAATACCATTCGAGAAAATTCTATTTAGGGTTAGGGTTAGCTCTCCATGAATTCTCAGCGCAAAACGGACATCGCCATTGGATTCAGAGCCCCTAGGTATTGTTAGTAGGGGGCACACCTTTTGAGCCCACCTTATGTACATTTCCTGGCAAAATACATGGGAAAATCCCATTTGGGAAAATTCCACTTAGGGTTAGGGTTAGCTGTCCATGAATGCTCAAAGCAAAACGAACATCGCCATTGGATTCTGTGCCCCTCGGAATGGTTAGGAGGGGGCACGCCTTTTGAGCCCACTTTATGTACATTTCCTGGAAAAATACATGGGAAAATCCCATTCGGGAAAATTCCACTGAGGGTTAGGGTTAGCTCTCCATTAATTCTAAGAGCAAAACAGACATTGCCATTGGATTCAGAGCCCCTCGGAATTGTTAGGAGGGGGCATGCATTTTGAGCCCACCTTATATACATTTTCTGACAAAATAAATGGGAAAATACTATTCGAGAAAATTCTACTTAGGGTTAGGGTTAGCTCTCCATGAATTCTCAGCGCAAAACGGACATCACCATTGGATGCAGAGCACCTCGGTATTGTTAGGAGGGGGCACGCCTTTTGAGCCCACCTTATGTACATTTCCTGGCAAAATACATGGGAAAATCCCATTTGGGAAAATTCCACTTAGGGTTAGGGTTAGCTGTCCATGAATTCTCAGAGCAAAATGGACATCGCCATTGGATTCTGTGCCCCTCGGAATGGTTAGGAGGGGGCACGCCTTTTGAGCCCACTTTATGTACATTTCCTGGAAAAATACATGGGAAAATCCCATTCGGGAAAATTCCACTGAGGGTTAGGGTTAGCTCTCCATTAATTCTAAGAGCAAAACAGACATCGCCATTGGATTCAGAGCCCCTCGGAATTGTTAGGAGGGGGCATGCATTTTGAGCCCACCTTATATACATTTTCTGACAAAATAAATGGGAAAATACTATTCGAGAAAATTCTACTTAGGGTTAGGGTTAGCTCTCCATGAATTCTCAGCGCAAAACGGACATCACCATTGGATGCAGAGCACCTCGGTATTGTTAGGAGGGGGCACGCCTTTTGAGCCCACCTTATGTACATTTCCTGGCAAAATACATGGGAAAATCCCATTTGGGAAAATTCCACTTAGGGTTAGGGTTAGCTGTCCATGAATTCTCAGAGCAAAATGGACATCGCCATTGGATTCAGAGCCCCTCGGAATGGTTAGGAGGGGGTATGCCTTTTGAGCCCACCTTATGTACATTTCCTGGCAAAATACATGGGAAAATCCCATTCGGGAAAATTCAACTTAGGGTTAGGGTTAGCTCTCCATGAATTCTCAGAGCAAAACGGACATCGCCATTGGATTCAGAGGTCCTCGGAATGGTTAGTAGGGGGCACGCATTTTCAGCCCTCCTTATGTACATTTCCTGGCAAAATATATGGGAAAATCCCATTCGGGAAAATTCCACTTCGGGTTAGGGTTAGCTGTCCATGAATTCTCAGAGCAAAACGGACATCGCCATTGGATTCACAGCCCCTCGGAATGGTTAGGAGGGGCCATGCCTTTTGAGCCCACTTTATGTACATTTCCTAGCAAAATACATGGGAAAATCCCATTCGGGAAAATTCCACTTAGGGTTAGGGATAGCTCTCCATGAATTCTCAGAGCAAAATGGACATCGCCATTGGATTCAGAGCCCTTCGGAATGGTTAGGAGGGGGCACGCCTTTTGAGCCCACCTTGTGTACATTTTCTAACAAAATACATGAGAAAATGCCTTTCGGGAAAATTCCACTTAGGGTTAGGGTTAGCTGTCCATGAATTCTAAGAGCACAACCGACATCGCCATTGGATTCACAGCCCCTCGGAATGGTTAGGAGGGGTTACGCCTTTTGAGCCCACTTTATGTACATTTCCTGGCAAAATACATGGGAAAATCCCATTCGGGAAAATTCCACTTAGGGTTAGGGTTAGCTCTCCATGAATTCTCACAGCAAAACGGACATCGCCATTGGATTCAGAGCCCCTAGGTATTGTTAGGAGGAAGCACGCCTTTTGAGATCACCTTATGTACATTTCCTGGCAAAATACATGGGAAAATCCCATTCGGGAAAATTCCACTTAGGGTTAGGGTTAGCTCTCGATGAATTCTCAGAGCAAAACGGACATCGCCATTTGATTTAGATCCCCTGGAAATGGTTAGTAGGGGGCAAGCCTTTTGAGCACACCTTATGTACATTTCCTGGCAAAATACATGGGAAAATCCCATTCGGGATAATTCAACTTAGGGTTAGGGTTAGCTCTCCATGAATTCTTAGAGCAAAACGGACATCGCCATTGGATTCAGTGCCCCTCGGAATGGTTAGGAGGGGGTACGCCTTTTGAGCCCACTTTATGTACATTTCCTGACAAAATACATGGGAAAATCCCATTCGGGAAAATTCCACTGAGGGTTAGGGTTAGCTCTCCATGAATTCTCAGAGCAAAACAGACATCGCCATTGGATTCAGAGCCCCTCGGAATGGTTAGGAGGGGGCATGCCTTTTGAGCCCACCTTATATACTTTTCCTGACAAAATAAATGGGAAAATACCATTTGAGAAAATTCTATTTAGGGTTAGGGTTAGCTCTCCATGAATTCTCAGCGCAAAACAGACATCACCATTGGATGCAGAGCACCTCGGTATTGTTAGGAGGGGTCACGCCTTTTGAGCCCACCTTATGTACATTTCCTGGCAAAATACATGGGAAAATCCCATTTGGGAAAATTCAACTTAGGGTTAGGGTTAGCTCTCCATGAATTCTCAGAGCAAAACGGACATCGCCATTGGATTCAGAGGTCCTCGTAATGGTTAGGAGGGGCCATGCCTTTTGAGCCCACTTTATCTACATTTCCTAGCAAAATACATGGGAAAATCCCATTCGGGAAAATTCCACTTAGGGTTAGGGATAGCTCTCCATGAATTCTCAGAGCAAAATGGACATCGCCATTGGATTCAGAGCCCCTAGGTATTGTTAGTAGGGGGCACACCTTTTGAGCCCACCTTATGTACATTTCCTGGCAAAATACATGGGAAAATCCCATTTGGGAAAATTCCACTTAGGGTTAGGGTTAGCTGTCCATGAATGCTCAGAGCAAAATGGACATCGCCATTGGATTCAGAGCCCCTCGGAATGGTTAGGAGGGGGTATGGCTTTTGAGCCCACCTTATGTACATTTCCTGGCAAAATACATGGGAAAATCCCATTCGGGAAAATTCCACTTAGGGTTAGGGTTAGCTCTCCATAAATTATCAGAGCAAAACGGACATCGCCATTGGATTCAGAGCCCCTCGGAATGGTTAGGAGGGGGCACGCCTTTTGAGCCCACCTTATGTACATTTTCTGAGAAAATACATGGGAAAATCCCATTCGGGAAAATTCCACTTCGGGTTAGGGTTAGCTGTCAATGAATTCTAAGAGCACAACCTACGTCACCATTGGATTCACAGACCCTCGGAATGGTTAGGAGCGGGCACGCCTTTTGAGCCCACCTTATGTACATTTCCTGGCAAAATACATGGGAAAATCCCATTAGGGAAAATTCCCCTTAGGGTTAGGGTTAGCTCTCCATGAATTCTCAGAGCAAAACGGACATCGCCATTGGATTCAGAGGTCCTCGGAATGGTTAGTAGGGGGCACGCATTTTGAGCCCTCCTTATGTACATTTCCTGGCAAAATATATGGGAAAATTCCATTCGGGAAAATTCCACTTCGGGTTAGGGTTAGCTGTCCATGAATTCTCAGAGCAAAACGGACATCGCCATTGGATTCACAGCCCCTCGGAATGGTTAGGAGGGGCCATGCCTTTTGAGCCCACTTTATGTACATTTCCTAGCAAAATACATGGGAAAATCCCATTCGGGAAAATTCCACTTAGGGTTAGGGATAGCTCTCCATGAATTCTCAGAGCAAAATGGACATCGCCATTGGATTCAGAGCCGCTCGGAATGGTTAGGAGGGGGCACGCCTTTTGAGCCCACCTTGTGTACATTTCCTAACAAAATACATGAGAAAATCCCTTTCGGGAAAATTCCACTTAGGGTTAGGGTTAGCTGTCCATGAATTCTAAGAGCACAACCGACATCGCCATTGGATTCACAGCCCCTCGGAATGGTTAGGAGGGGTTACGCCTTTTGAGCCCACTTTATGTACATTTCCTGGCAAAATACATGGGAAAATCCCTTTCGGGAAAATTCCACTTAGGGTTAGGGTTAGCTCTCCATGAATTCTCACAACAAAACGGACATCGCCATTGGATTCCGAGCCCCTAGGTATTGTTAGGAGGAAGCACGCCTTTTGAGATCACCTTATGTACATTTCCTGGCAAAATACATGGGAAAATCCCATTCGGGAAAATTCCACTTAGGGTTAGGGTTAGCTCTCGATGAATTCTCAGAGCAAAACGGACATCGCCATTTGATTTAGATCCACTGGAAATGGTTAGTAGGGGGCAAGCCTTTTGAGCACACCTTATGTACATTTCCTGGCAAAATACATGGGAAAATCCCATTCGGGATAATTCAACTTAGGGTTAGGGTTAGCTCTCCATGAATTCTTAGAGCAAAACGGACATCGCCATTGGATTCAGTGCCCCTCGGAATTTTTTGGAGGGGGTACGCCTTTTGAGCCCACTTTATGTACATTTCCTGACAAAATACATGGGAAAATCCCATTCGGGAAAATTCCACTGAGGGTTAGGGTTAGCTCTCCATGAATTCTCAGAGCAAAACAGACATCGCCATTGGATTCAGAGCCCCTCGGAATTGTTAGGAGGGGGCATGCCTTTTGAGCCCGCCTTATATACTTTTCCTGACAAAATAAATGGGAAAATACCATTCGAGAAAATTCTATTTAGGGTTAGGGTTAGCTCTCCATGAATTCTCAGCGCAAAACGGACATCACCATTGGATGCAGAGCACCTCGGTATTGTTAGGAGGGGGTATGGCTTTTGAGCCCACCTTATGTACATTTCCTGGCAAAATACATGGGAAAATCCCATTCGGGAAAATTCCACTTAGGGTTAGGGTTAGCTCTCCATAAATTATCAGAGCAAAACGGACATCGCCATTGGATTCAGAGCCCCTCGGAATGGTTAGGAGGGGGCACGCCTTTGGAGCCCACCTTATGTACATTTTCTGAGAAAATACATGGGAAAATCCCATTCGGGAAAATTCCACTTCGGGTTAGGGTTAGCTGTCAATGAATTCTAAGAGCAAAACCTACATCACCATTGGATTCACAGACCCTCGGAATGGTTAGGAGGGGGCACGCCTTTTGAGCCCACCTTGTGTACATTTCCTAACAAAATACATGAGAAAATCCCATTCGGGAAAATTCCACTTAGGATTACGGTTAGCTGTCCATGAATTGTAAGAGCAAAACGGACATCGCCATTTGATTTAGATCCCCTGGAAATGGTTAGTAGGGGGCAAGCCTTTTGAGCCCACCTTATGTACATTTCCTGGCAAAATACTTTGGAAAATCCCATTCGGGAAAATTCCACTTAGGGTTAGGGTTAGCTGTCCATGAATTCTAAGAGCAAAACGGACATCGCCATTTGATTTAGATCCCCTGGAAATGGTTAGTAGGGGGCAAGCCTTTTGAGCCCACCTTATGTACATTTCCTGGCAAAATACATGGGGAAATCCCATTCGGGAAAGTTCCACTTACGGTTAGGGTTAGCTCTCCATGAATTCTCAGTGCAAAACGGACATCGCCTTTGGATTCAGTCCCCCTCGGTATGGTAGGGAGGGGGTACGCGTTTTGAGCCCACCTTATGTACATTTCCTGACAAAATACATGGGAAAATCCCATTCGGGAAAATTCTACTTAGGTATATGGTTAGCTGTCCATGAATTCTCAGAGCAAAACGGACATAGCCATTGGATTCACAGCCCTCGGAATGGTTAGGAGGGCCAAGCCTTTTGAGACCACCTTATGTACATTTCCTGGAAAAATACATGGGAAAATCCCATTCGGGAAAATTCCACTTACGGTTAGGGTTAGCTCTCCATCAATTTTCAGAGCAAAAGTGACATCGCCTTTGGATTCAGTGCCCCTCTGTATGGTAGGGAGGGGGCACTGCTTTTGAGCCCACCTTATGTACATTTCCTGACAAAATACATGGTAAAAGCCCATTCGGGAAAAATCTACTTAGGTATATTGTTAGCTCTCCATGAATTCTAAGAGCAAAACCGACATCGCCATTGGATTCAAAGCCCCTCGGAATGGTTATGAGGGGGCATGCCTTTTGAGCCCACCTTATGTACATTTACTGACAAAATACATGGGAAAATCCCATTCGGGAAAATTCCACTTAGGGTTAGGGTTAGCTCTCGATGAATTCTCAGAGCAAAACGGACATCGCCATTGGATTCAGAGCCCCTCGGAATGGTTAGGAGGGGGAACGCCTTTTGAGCCCACATTATGTACATTTCCTGGCAAAATACATGGGAAAATCCCATTCGGGAAAATTCCACTTAGGGTTAGCGTTAGCTGTCCATGAATTTTAAGAGCAAAACCGACATCGCCATTGGATTCACAGCCCCTCAGAATGGTTAGGAGGGGGACGCCTTTTGAGCCCACCTTATGTACATTTCCTGGCAAAATACATGGGAAAATCAAATTCGGGAAAATTCTACTTAGGTATATTGTTAGCTCTCCATGAATTCTCAGAGCAAAACGGACATCGCCATTGGATTCAGAGCCCCTCGGAATGGTTAGGAGGGGGCATTCCTTTTGAGCCCACCTTTTGTACATTTCCTGGCAAAATACATGGGAAAATCCCATTCGGGAAAATTCCACTTAGGGTTAGCGTTAGCTGTCCATGAATTCTCAGAGCAAAACGGACATCGCCATTGGATTCAGAGCCCCTCGGAATGGTTATGAGGGGGCATGCCTTTTGAGCCCACCTTATGTACATTTACTGACAAAATACATGGGAAAATCCCATTCGGGAAAATTCCACTTAGGGTTAGGGTTAGCTCTCGATGAATTCTCAGAGCAAAATGGTAATCGCCATTTGATTTAGATCCCCTGGAAATGGTTAGTAGGGGGCAAGCCTTTTGAGCACACCTTATGTACATTTCCTGGCAAAATACATGGGAAAATCCCTTTCGGGATAATTCAACTTAGGGTTAGGGTTAGCTCCCCATGAATTCTCAGAGCAAAACGGACATCGCCATTGGATTCAGTGCCCCTCGGAATGGTTAGGAGGGGGCACGCCTTTTGAGCCCACTTTATGTACATTTCCTGGCAAAATACATGGGAAAATCCCATTCGGGAAAATTCAACTGAGGGTTAGGGTTAGCTCTCCATGAATTCTCAGAGCAAAACAGACATCACCAATGGATTCAGAGCCCCTCGGAATTGTTAGGAGGGGGCATGCCTTTTGAGCCCACCTTATATACTTTTCCTGACAAAATAAATGGGAAAATACCATTCGAGAAAATTCTACTTAGGGTTAGGGTTAGCTCTCCATGAATTCTCAGCGCAAAACGGACATCACCATTGGATGCAGAGCACCTCGGTATTGTTAGGAGAGGGCATGCCTTTTGAGCCCACCTTATGTACAATTCCTGGCAAAATAAATGGGAAAATCCCATTCGAGAAAATTCTACTTAGGGTTAAGGTTAGCTCTCCATGAATTCTCAGCGCAAAACGGACATCACCATTGGATGCAGAGCACCTCGGTATTGTTAGGAGGGGGCACGCCTTTTGAGCCCACCTTATGTACATTTCCTGGCAAAATACATGGGAAAATCCCATTCGGGAAAATTCCACTTAGGGTTAGGGTTAGCTCTCCATAAATTATCAGAGCAAAACGGACATCGCCATTGGATTCAGAGCCCCTCGGAATGGTTAGGAGGGGGCACGCCTTTTGAGCCCACCTTATGTACATTTTCTGAGAAAATACATGGGAAAATCCTATTCGGGAAAATTCCACTTAGGGTTAGGGTTAGCTGTCAATGAATTATCAGAGCAAAACGGACATCAACATTTGATTTATATCCCCTGGAAATGGTTAGTAGGGGGCAAGCCTTTTGAGCCCACCTTATGTACATTTCCTGGCAAAATACTTTGGAAAATCCCATTCGGGAAAATTCTACTTAGGTATATGGTTAGCTGTCCATGAATTCTCAGAGCAAAACGGACATAGCCATTGGATTCACAGCCCTCGGAATGGTTAGGAGGGCCAAGCCCTTTGAGACCACCTTATGTACATTTCCTGGCAAAATACATGGGAAAATCCCATTCGGGAAAATTCCACTTAGGGTTAGGGTTAGCTCTCCATGAATTCTCAGAGCAAAATAGACATCGCCATTGGATTCAGAGCCCCTCGGAATGGTTAGGAGGGGGCATGCCTTGAGCCCATCTTATGTACATTTCCTGGCAAAATACATGGGAAAATCCCATTCGGGAAAATTCCACTTAGGGTTAGCGTTAGCTGTCCATGAATTTTAAGAGCGAAACTGACATAGCCATTGGATTCACAGCCCCTCGGAATGGTTAGGAGGGGGACGCCTTTTGAGCCCACCTTATGTACATTTCCTGACAAAATACATGGTAAAAGCCCATTCGGGAAAAATCTACTTAGGTATATTGTTAGCTCTCCATGAATTCTAAGAGCAAAACCGACATCGCCATTGGATTCAAAGCCCCTCGGAATGGTTAGCAGGGGGACGGCTTTTGAGCCCACCTTATGTACATTTCCTGGCAACATACATGGGAAAATCCCATTCGGGAAAATTACACTTAGGGTTAGGGTTAGCTCTCCATGAATTCTCAGACTAAAACGGACATCGCCATTGGATTCAGAGCCCCTCGGAATGGTTAGGAGGGGGAACGCCTTTTGAGCCCACCTTATGTACATTTCCTGGTAAAATACATGGGAAAATCCCATTCGGGAAAATTCCACTTAGGGTTAGCGTTAGCTGTCCATGAATTTTAAGAGCAAAACCGACATCGCCATTGGATTCACAGCCCCTCAGAATGGTTAGGAGGGGGACGCCTTTTGAGCCCACCTTATGTACATTTCCTGGCAAAATACATGGGAAAATCAAATTCGGGAAAATTCTACTTAGGTATATTGTTAGCTCTCCATGAATTCTCAGAGCAAAACGAACATCGCCATTGGATTCAGAGCCCCTCGGAATGGTTAGGAGGGGGCATTCCTTTTGAGCTCACCTTATGTACATTTACTGACAAAATACATGGGAATATCCCATTAGGGAAAATTCCACTTAGGGTTATGGTTAGCTGTCCATGAATTCTCATAGCAAAACGGACATCGCCATTGGATTCACAGCCCCTCGGAATTGTTAGGAGGGGGCGCGCCTTTTGAGACCACCTTATGTACATTGCCTGGAAAAATACATGGGGAAATCCCATTCGGGTAAATTCCACTTAGGGTTAGGGTTAGCTCTCCATGAATTCTCAGAGCAAAACGGACATCGCCTTTGGATTCAGTCCCCCTCGGTATGGTAGGGAGGGGGCACGCGTTTTGAGCCCACCTTATGTACATTTCCTGACAAAATACATGGGAAAATCCCATTCGGGAAAATTCTACTTAGGTATATGGTTAGCTGTCCATGAATTCTCAGAGCAAAACGGACATCGCCATTGGATTCACAGCCCTCGGAATGGTTAGGAGGGGGCATGCCTTGAGCCCATCTTATGTACATTTCCGGCAAAATACATGGGAAAATCCCATTCGGGAAAATTCCACTTAGGGTTAGCGTTAGCTGTCCATGAATTTTAAGAGCAAAACCGACATCGCCATTGGATTCACAGCCCCTCGGAATGGTAGGGAGGGGGCACGGCTTTTGAGCCCACCTTATGTACATTTCCTGACAAAATAAAAGGTAAAAGCCCATTCGGGAAAATTCTACTTAGGTATATTGTTAGCTCTCCATGAATTCTAAGAGCAAAACCGACATCGCCATTGGATTCAAAGCCCCTCGGAATGGTTAGGAGGGGGACGGCTTTTGAGCCCACCTTATGTACATTTCCTGGCAACATACATGGGAAAATACCATTCGGGAAAATTACACTTAGGGTTAGGGTTAGCTCTCCATGAATTCTCAGAGCAAAACGGACATCGCCATTGGATTCAGAGCCCCTCGGAATGGTTAGGAGGGGGAACGCCTTTTGAGCCCACCTTATGTACATTTCCTGGCAAAATACATGGGAAAATCCCATTCGGGAAAATTCCACTTAGGGTTAGCGTTAGCTGTCCATGAATTTTAAGAGCAAAACCGACATCGCCATTGGATTCACAGCCCCTCAGAATGGTTAGTAGGGCGACGCCTTTTGAGCCCATCTTATGTACATTTCCTGGCAAAATACATGGGAAAATCAAATTCGGGAAAATTCTACTTAGGTATATTGTTAGCTCTCCATGAATTCTCAGAGCAGAACGAACATCGCCATTGGATTCAGAGCCCTCGGAATGGTTAGGAGGGGGTATGGCTTTTGAGCCCACCTTATGTACATTTCCTGGCAAAATACATGGGAAAATCCCATTCGGGAAAATTCCACTTAGGGTTAGGGTTAGATGTCCATGAATTCTAAGAGCAAAACCGACATCGCCATTGGATTCACAGCCCCTCGGTATGGTTAGGAGGGGGCACTCCTTTTGAGGTCACCTTATGTACATTTCCTGACAAAATACATGGGAAAATCCCATTCGGGAAAATTCTACTTAGGTATATGGTTAGCTGTCCATGAATTCTCAGAGCAAAACGGACATCGCCATTGGATTCAGAGCCCCTCGGAATTGTTAGGAGGGGGCATGCCTTTTGAGCCCACCTTATATACTTTTCCTGACAAAATAAATGGGAAAATACCATTCGAGAAAATTCTACTTAGGGTTAGGGTTAGCTCTCCATGAATTCTCAGCGCAAAACGGACATCACCATTGGATGCAGAGCACCTCGGTATTGTTAGGAGGGGGCATGCCTTTTGAGCCCACCTTATGTACAATTCCTGGCAAAATAAATGGGAAAATCCCATTCGAGAAAATTCTACTTAGGGTTAGGGTTAGCTCTCCATGAATTCTCAGCGCAAAACGGACATCACCATTGGATGCAGAGCACCTCGGTATTGTTAGGAGGGGGCACGCCTTTTGAGCCCACCTTATGTACATTTCCTGGCAAAATACATGGGAAAATCCCATTTGGGAAAATTCCACTTAGGGTTAGGGTTAGCTCTCCATGAATTCTCAGAGCAAAATGGACATCGCCATTGGATTCAGAGCCCCTCGGAATGGTTAGGAGGGGGTATGGCTTTTGAGCCCACCTTATGTACATTTCCTGGCAAAATACATGGGAAAATCCCATTCGGGAAAATTCCACTTAGGGTTAGGGTTAGCTCTCCATAAATTATCAGAGCAAAACGGACATCGCCATTGGATTCAGAGCCCCTCGGAATGGTTAGGAGGGGGCACGCCTTTTGAGCCCACCTTATGTACATTTTCTGAGAAAATACATGGGAAAATCCCATTCGGGAAAATTCCACTTAGGGTTAGGCTTAGCTGTCAATGAATTATCAGAGCAAAACGGACATCAACATTTGATTTAGATCCCCTGGAAATGGTTAGTAGGGGGCAAGCCTTTTGAGCCCACCTTATGTACATTTCCTGGCAAAATACTTTGGAAAATCCCATTCGGGAAAATTCCACTTAGGGTTAGGGTTAGCTGTCCATGAATTCTAAGAGCAAAACGGACATCGCCATTTGATTCACAGCCCTCGAAATGGTTAGGAGGGCCACGCCTTTTGAGACCACCTTATGTACATTTCCTGGCAAAATACATGGGGAAATCCCATTCGGGAAAATTCCACTTAGGGTTAGGGTTAGCTCTCCATGAATTCTCAGGGCAAAACGGACATCGCCTTTGGATTCAATCCCCCTCTGTATGGTAGGGAGGGGGCACGCGTTTTGAGCCCACCTTATGTACATTTCCTGACAAAATACATGGGAAAATCCCATTCGGGAAAATTCTACTTAGGTATATGGTTAGCTGTCCATGAATTCTCAGAGCAAAACGGACATAGCCATTGGATTCACAGCCCTCGGAATGGTTAGGAGGGCCAAGCCTTTTGAGACCACCTTATGTACATTTCCTGGCAAAATACATGGGAAAATCCCATTCGGGAAAATTCCACTTAGGGTTAGGGTTAGCTCTCCATGAATTCTCAGAGCAAAACAGACATCGCCATTGGATTCAGAGCCCCTCGGAATGGTTAGGAGGGGGCATGCCTTGAGCCCATCTTATGTACATTTCCTGGCAAAATACATGGGAAAATCCCATTCGGGAAAATTCCACTTAGGGTTAGCGTTAGCTGTCCATGAATTTTAAGAGCGAAACTGACATAGCCATTGGATTCACAGCCCCTCGGAATGGTTAGGAGGGGGACGCCTTTTGAGCCCACCTTATGTACATTTCCTGACAAAATACATGGTAAAAGCCCATTCGGGAAAAATCTACTTAGGTATATTGTTAGCTCTCCATGAATTCTAAGAGCAAAACCGACATCGCCATTGGATTCAAAGCCCCTCGGAATGGTTAGGAGGGGGACGGCTTTTGAGCCCACCTTATGTACATTTCCTGGCAACATACATGGGAAAATCCCATTCGGGAAAATTACACTTAGGGTTAGGGTTAGCTCTCCATGAATTCTCAGACTAAAACGGACATCGCCATTGGATTCAGAGCCCCTCGGAATGGTTAGGAGGGGGAACGCCTTTTGAGCCCACCTTATGTACATTTCCTGGCAAAATACATGGGAAAATCCCATTCGGGAAAATTCCACTTAGGGTTAGCGTTAGCTGTCCATGAATTTTAAGAGCAAAACCGACATCGCCATTGGATTCACAGCCCCTCAGAATTGTTAGGAGGGGGCGCGCCTTTTGAGACCACCTTATGTACATTGCCTGGAAAAATACATGGGGAAATCCCATTCGGGTAAATTCCACTTAGGGTTAGGGTTAGCTCTCCATGAATTCTCAGAGCAAAACCGACATCGCCATTGGATTCATAGCCCTTCGGAATGGTTAGGATGGGGTATGCCTTTTGAGCCCACCTTATGTACATTTCCTGGCAAAATACATGGGAAAATCCCATTCGGGAAAATTCCACTTAGGGTTAGGGTTAGCTGTCCATGAATTCTAAGAGCAAAACCGACATCGCCATTGGATTCACAGCCCCTCGGAATGGTTAGGAGGGGGCACTCCTTTTGAGGCCACCTTATGTACATTTCCTGACAAAATGCATGGGAAAATCCCATTCGGGAAAATTCTACTTAGGTATATGGTTAGCTGTCCATGAATTCTCAGAGCAAAACGGACATCGCCATTGGATTCACAGCCCTCGGAATGGTTAGGAGGGCCACGCCTTTTGAGACCACCTTATGTACATTTCCTGGCAAAATACATGGGGAAATCCCATTCGGGAAAATTCCACTTAGGGTTAGGGTTAGCTCTCCATGAATTCTCAGAGCAAAACGGACATCGCCTTTGGATTCAGTCCCCCTTGGTATGGTAGGGAGGGGGCACGCGTTTTGAGCCCATCTTATGTACATTTCCTGACAAAATACATGGGAAAATCCCATTCGGGAAAATTCTACTTAGGTTTGGCGTTAGCTGTCCATGAATTTTAAGAGCAAAACCGACATCGCCATTGGATTCACAGCCCCTCGGAATGGTAGGGAGGGGGCACGGCTTTTGAGCCCATCTTATGTACATTTCCTGACAAAATACATGGGAAATTCCCATTCGGGAAAATTCCACTTAGGGTTAGGGTTAGCTCTCCATGAATTCTCAGAGCAAAATGCACCTCGCCATTGGATTCAATGCCCCTCGGAATGGTTAGGAGAGGGCACGCCTTTTGAGCCCACCTTATGTACATTTCCTGACAAAATACATGGGAAAATCCCATTCGGGAAAATTCTACTTAGGTATATGGTTAGCTCTCCATGAATTCTCAGAGCAAAATGCACCTCGCCATTGGATTCAATGCCCCTCGGAATGGTTAGGAGAGGGCACGCCTTTTGAGCCCACCTTATGTACATTTCCTGACAAAATACATGGGAAAATCCCATTCGGGAAAATTCCACTTAGGGTTAGGGTTAGCTGTCCATGAATTCTAAGAGCAAAACCGACATCGCCATTGGATTCACAGCCCCTCGGAATGGTTAGGAGGGGGCACTCCTTTTGAGGTCACCTTATGTACATTTCCTGACAAAATGCATGGGAAAATCCCATTCGGGAAAATTCTACTTAGGTATATGGTTAGCTGTCCATGAATTCTCAGAGCAAAACGGACATCGCCATTGGATTCACAGCCCTCGGAATGGTTAGGAGGGCCACGCCTTTTGAGACCACCTTATGTACATTTCCTGGCAAAATAAATGGGGAAATCCCATTCGGGAAAATTCCACTTAGGGTTAGGGTTAGCTCTCCATGAATTCTCAGAGCAAAACGGACATCGCCTTTGGATTCATTCCCCCTCGGTATGGTAGGGAGGGGGCACGCGTTTTGAGCCCACCTTATGTACATTTCCTGACAAAATACATGGGAAAATCCCATTCGGGAAAATTCTACTTAGGTATATGGTTAGCTGTCCATGAATTCTCAGAGCAAAACGGACATCGCCATTGGATTCACAGCCCTCGGAATGGTTAGGAGGGGGCATGCCTTGAGCCCATCTTATGTACATTTCCTGGCAAAATACATGGGAAAATCCCATTCGGGAAAATTCCACTTAGGGTTAGCGTTAGCTGTCCATGAATTTTAAGAGCAAAACCGACATCGCCATTGGATTCACAGCCCCTCGGAATGGTAGGGAGGGGGCACGGCTTTTGAGCCCACCTTATGTACATTTCCTGACAAAATAAATGGTAAAAGCCCATTCGGGAAAAATCTACTTAGGTATATTGTTAGCTCTCCATGAATTCTAAGAGCAAAACCGACATCGCCATTGGATTCAAAGCCCGTCGGAATGGTTAGGAGGGGGACGCCTTTTGAGCCCACCTTATGTACATTTCCTGGCAAAATACATGGGAAAATCCCATTTGGGAAAATTACACTTAGGGTTAGGGTTAGCTCTCCATGAATTCTCAGAGCAAAACGAACATCGCCATTGGATTCAGAGCCCCTCGGAATGGTTAGGAGGGGGAACGCCTTTTGAGCCCACCTTATGTACATTTCCTGACAAAATGCATGGGAAAATCCCATTCGGGAAAATTCTACTTAGGTATATGGTTAGCTGTCCAATGAATTCTCAGAGCAAAACGGACATCGCCATTGGATTTAGAGCCCCTCGGAATGGTTAGGAGGGGGCACTCCTTTTGAGGTCACCTTATGTACATTTCCTGACAAAATGCATGGGAAAATCCCATTCGGGAAAATTCTACTTAGGTATATGGTTAGCTGTCCATGAATTCTCAGAGCAAAACAGACATCGCCATTGGATTCAGAGCCCCTCGGAATGGTTAGGATTGGGCATGCCTTTTGAGCCCACCTTATGTACATTTCCTGGCAAAATACTTGGGAAAATCCCATTCGGGAAAATTCCACTTAGGGTTAGGGTTAGCTGTCCATGAATTCTAAGAGCAAAACGGACATCGCCATTGGATTCACAGCCCCTCGGAATGGTTAGGAGGGGGCACGCCTTTTGAGCCCACCTTATGTACATTTCCTGGCAAAATACATGGGAAAATCCCATTCGGGAAAATTCCACTTAGGGTTAGGGTTAGATGTCCATGAATTCTAAGAGCAAAACCGACATTGCCATTGGATTCAGAGTCCCTCGGAATGGTTAGGATGGGGCATGCCTTTTGAGCCCACCTTATGTACATTTCCTGGCAAAATACTTGGGAAAATCCCATTCGGGAAAATTCCACTTAGGGTTAGGGTTAGCTGTCCATGAATTCTCAGAGCAAAACGGACATCGCCATTTGATTCACAGCCCTCGGAATGGTTAGGAGGGCCACGCCTTTTGAGACCACCTTATGTACATTTCCTGGCAAAATACATGGGAAAATCCCTTTCGGGAAAATTACACTTAGGGTTAGGATTAGCTCTCCATGAATTCTCAGAGCAAAACGGACATCGCCATTGGATTCAGAGCCCCTCGGAATGGTTAGGAGGGGGAACGCCTTTTGAGCCCACCTTATGTACATTTCCTGACAAAATGCATGGGAAAATCCCATTCGGGAAAATTCTACTTAGGTATATGGTTAGCTGCCCATGAATTCTCAGAGCAAAACGGACATCGCCATTGGATTTAGAGCCCCTCGGAATGGTTAGGAGGGGGCATGCCTTTTGAGCCCACATTATGTACATTTCCTGACAAAATACATGGGAAAATCCCATTCGGGAAAATTCCACTTAGGGTTAGGGTTAGCTGTCCATGAATTCTAAGAGCAAAACAGACATCGCCATTGGATTCAGAGCCCCTCGGAATGGTTAGGATGGGGCATGCCTTTTGAGCCCACCTTATGTACATTTCCTGGCAAAATACTTGGGAAAATCCCATTCGGGAAAATTCCACTTAGGGTTAGGGTTAGCTGTCCATGAATTCTAAGAGCAAAACGGACATCGCCATTGGATTCACAGCCCCTCGGAATGGTTAAGAGGGGGCACGCCTTTTGAGCGCACCTTATGTACATTTCCTGGCAAAATACATGGGAAAATCCCATTCGGGAAAATTCCACTTAGGGTTAGGGTTAGATGTCCATGAATTCTAAGAGCAAAACCGACATCGCCATTGGATTCAGAGCCTCTCGGAATGGTTAGGATGGGGCATGCCTTTTGAGCCCACCTTATGTACATTTCCTGGCAAAATACTTGGGAAAATCCCATTCGGGAAAATTCCACTTAGGGTTAGGGTTAGCTGTCCATGAATTCTAAGAGCAAAACAGACATCGCCATTGGATTCACAGCCCCTCGGAATGGTTAGGAGGGGGCACGCCTTTTCAGCTAGCCTTATGTACATTTCCTGGCAAAATGCATGGGAAAATCCCATTCGGGAAAATTCTACTTAGGTATATGGTTAGCTGTCCATGAATTCTCAGAACAAAACGGACATCGCCATTTGATTCACAGCCCTCGGAATGGTTAGGAGGGCCACGCCTTTTGAGGTCACCTTATGTACATTTCCTGACAAAATACATGGGAAAATCCCATTTGGGAAAATTCTACTTAGGTATATGGTTAGCTGTCCATGAATTCTCAGAGCAAAACGGACATCGCCATTGGATTCACAGCCCTCGGAATGGTTAGGAGGGGGCATGCCTTGAGCCCATCTTATGTACATTTCCTGGCAAAATACATGGGAAAATCCCATTCGGGAAAATTCCACTTAGGGTTAGCGTTAGCTGTCCATGAATTTTAAGAGCAAAACCGACATCGCCATTGGATTCACAGCCCCTCGGAATGGTAGGGAGGGGGCACGGCTTTTGAGCCCACCTTATGTACATTTCCTGACAAAATAAATGGTAAAAGCCCATTCGGGAAAAATCTACTTAGGTATATTGTTAGCTCTCCATGAATTCTAAGAGCAAAACCGACATCGCCATTGGATTCAAAGCCCGTCGGAATGGTTAGGAGGGGGACGCCTTTTGAGCCCACCTTATGTACATTTCCTGGCAAAATACATGGGAAAATCCCATTTGGGAAAATTACACTTAGGGTTAGGGTTAGCTCTCCATGAATTCTCAGAGCAAAACCGACATCGCCATTGGATTCAGAGCCCCTCGGAATGGTTAGGATTGGGCATGCCTTTTGAGCCCACCTTATGTACATTTCCTGGCAAAATACTTGGGAAAATCCCATTCGGGAAAATTCCACTTAGGGTTAGGGTTAGCTGTCCATGAATTCTAAGAGCAAAACGGACATCGCCATTGGATTCACAGCCCCTCGGAATGGTTAGGAGGGGGCACGCCTTTTGAGCCCACCTTATGTACATTTCCTGGCAAAATACATGGGAAAATCCCATTCGGGAAAATTCCACTTAGGGTTAGGGTTAGATGTCCATGAATTCTAAGAGCAAAACCGACATCGCCATTGGATTCAGAGCCTCTCGGAATGGTTAGGATGGGGCAAGCCTTTTGAGCCCACCTTAAGTACATTTCCTGGCAAAATACTTGGGAAAATCCCATTCGGGAAAATTCCACTTAGGGTTAGGGTTAGCTGTCCATGAATTCTAAGAGCAAAACAGACATCGCCATTGGATTCACAGCCCCTCGGAATGGTTAGGAGAGGGCACGCCTTTTGAGGCCACCTTATGTACATTTCCTGGCAAAATACTTGGGAAAATCCCTTTCGGGAAAATTACACTTAGGGTTAGGGTTAGCTCTCCATGAATTCTCAGGGCAAAACGGACATCGCCTTTGGATTCAGTCCCCCTCGGTATGGTAGGGAGGGGGCACGCGTTTTGAGCCCACCTTATGTACATTTCCTGACAAAATACATGGGAAAATCCCATTCGGGAAAATTCTACTTAGGTATATGGTTAGCCGTCCATGAATTCTCAGAGCAAAACGGACATAGCCATTGGATTCACAGCCCTAGGAATGGTTAGGAGGGCCACGCCTTTTGAGACCACCTTATGTACATTTCCTGGCAAAATACATGGGGAAATCCCATTCGGGAAAATTCTACTTAGGGTTAGGGTTAGCTGTCCATGAATTCTAAGAGCAAAACAGACATCGCCATTTGATTCAGAGCCCCTCGGAATGGTTAGGATGGGGCATGCCTTTTGAGCCCACTTTATGTACATCTCCTGGCAAAATACTTGGGAAAATCCCATTCGGGAAAATTCCACTTAGGGTTAGGGTTAGCTGTCCACGAATTCTAAGAGCAAAACGGACATCGCCATTGGATTCACAGCCCCTCGGAATGGTTAGGAGGGGGCACGCCTTTTGAGCCCACCTTATGTACATTTCCTGGCAAAATACATGGGGAAATCCCATTCGGGAAAATTCCACTTAGGGTTAGGGTTAGCTGTCCATGAATTCTAAGAGCAAAACAGACATCGCCATTTGATTCAGAGCCCCTCGGAATGGTTAGGATGGGGCATGCCTTTTGAGCCCACTTTATGTACATTTCCTGGCAAAATACTTGGGAAAATCCCATTCGGGAAAATTCCACTTAGGGTTAGGGTTAGCTGTCCACGAATTCTAAGAGCAAAACGGACATCGCCATTGGATTCACAGCCCCTCGGAATGGTTAGGAGGGGGCACGCCTTTTGAGCCCACCTTATGTACATTTCCTGGCAAAATACATGGGAAAATCCCATTCGGGAAAATTCCACTTGGGGTTAGGGTTAGCTGTCCATGAATTCTAAGAGCAAAACCGACATCGCCATTGGATTCAGAGCCCCTCGGAATGGGTAGGATGGGGCATGCCTTTTGAGCCCACCTTATGTACATTTCCTGGCAAAATACTTGGGAAAATCCCATTCGGGAAAATTCCACTTAGGGTTAGGGTTAGCTGTCCATGAATTCTAAGAGCAAAACGGACATCGCCATTGGATTCACAGCCCCTCGGAATGGTTAGGAGGGGGCACGCCTTTTGAGGCCACCTTATGTACATTTCCTGACAAAATGCATGGGAAAATCCCATTCGGGAAAATTCTAGTTAGGTATATGGTTAGCTGTCCATGAATTCTCAGAGCAAAACGGACATAGCCATTGGATTCACAGCCCTCGGAATGGTTAGGAGGGCCAAGCCTTTTGAGACCATCTTATGTACATTTCCTGGCAAAATACATGGGAAAATCCCATTCGGGAAAATTCCACTTAGGGTTAGCGTTAGCTGTCCATGAATTTTAAGAGCAAAACCGACATCACCATTGGATTCACAGCCCCTCAGAATGGTTAGGAGGGGGATGCCATTTGAGCCCACCTTATGTACATTTCCTAGCAAAATACATGGGAGAATCCCATTCGGGAAAATTCCACTTAGGGTTAGGGTTAGCTCTCCATCAATTTTCAGAGCAAAACTGACATCGCCTTTGGATTCCCTACCATAGCGAGGGGGCACGGCTTTTGAGCCCACCTTATGTACATTTCCTGGCAACATACATGGGAAAATCCCATTCGGGAAAATTCCACTTAGGGTTAGGGTTAGCTCTCCATGAATTCTCAGAGAAAACCGACATCGCCATTGGATTCATAGCCCCTCGGAATGGTTAGGATGGGGCATGCCTTTTGAGCCCACCTTATGTACATTTCCTGGCAAAATACATGGGAAAATCAAATTCGGGAAAATTCTACTTAGGTATATTGTTAGCTCTCCATGAATTCTCAGAGCAAAACGGACATCGCCATTGGATTCAGAGCCCCTCGGAATGGTTAGGAGGGGGCATTCCTTTTGAGCCCACCTTTTGTACATTTCCTGGCAAAATACATGGGAAAATCCCATTCGGGAAAATTCCACTTAGGGTTAGCGTTAGCTGTCCATGAATTCTTAGAGCAAAACGGACATCGCCATTGGATTCACAGCCCCTCGGAATGGTTAGGAGGGGACGCGCCTTTTGAGACCACCTTATGTACATTGCCTGGAAAAATACATGGGGAAATCCCATTCGGGAAAATTCCACTTAGGGTTAGGGTTAGCTCTCCATGAATTCTCAGAGCAAAACCGACATCGCCATTGGATTCATAGCCCCTCGGAATGGTTAGGATGGGGCATGCCTTTTGAGCCCACCTTATGTACATTTCCTGGCAAAATACATGGGAAAATCCCATTCGGGAAAATTCCACTTAGGTTTAGGGTTAGCTGTCCATGAATTCTAAGAGCAAAACCGACATCGCCATTGGATTCAAAGCCCCTCGGAATGGTTAGGAGGGGGACGCCTTTTGAGCCCACCTTATGTACATTTCCTGGCAAAATACATGGGAAAATCCCATTTGGGATAATTACACTTAGGGTTAGGGTTAGCTCTCCATGAATTCTCAGAGCAAAACGGAGATTGCCATTGGATTCAGAGGCCCTCGGAATGGTTAGGAGGGGGAACGCCTTTTGAGCCCACCTTATGTACATTTCCTGGCAAAATACATGGGAAAATCCTATTAGGGAAAATTCCACTTAGGGTTAGCGTTAGCTGTCCATTAATTTTAAGAGCAAAACCGACATCGCCATTGGATTCACAGCCCCTCAGAATGGTTAGGAGGGGGACGCCTTTTGAGCCCACCTTATGTACATTTCCTGGCAAAATACATGGGAAAATCAAATTCGGGAAAATTCTACTTAGGTATATTGTTAGCTGTCCATGAATTCTCAGAGCAAAACGGACATCGCCATTGGATTCACAGCCCCTCGGAATGGTTAGGTGGGGGCACGCCTTTTGAGCCCACCTTATGTACATTTCCTGACAAAATACATTTGAAAATCCCATTCGGGAAAATTCCACTTAGGGTTAGGGTTAGCTCTCCATAAATTCTCAGAGCAAAACGGACATCGCCATTTGATATAGATCCCCTGGGAATGGTTAGTAAGGGGCACGCCTATTGAGCCCACCTTATGTACATTTCCTGCCAAATAACATGGGAAAATCCCATTCGGGAAAATTCAAATTAGGGTTAGGGTTAGCTCTCCATGAATTCAAAGAGCAAAAAAGACATCGCCATTGGATTCACAGCCCTCGGAATGGTTAGGAGGGGGCATGCCTTTTGAGACCATCTTATGTACATTTCCTGGCAAAATACATGGGAAAATCCCATTCGGGAAAATTCCACTTAGGGTTAGCGTTAGCTGTCCATGAATTTTAAGAGCAAAACCGACATCACCATTGGATTCACAGCCCCTCAGAATGGTTAGGAGGGGGACGCCTTTTGAGCCCACCTTATGTACATTTCCTAGCAAAATACATGGGAGAATCCCATTCGGGAAAATTCCACTTAGGGTTAGGGTTAGCTCTCCATCAATTTTCAGAGCAAAACTGACATCGCCTTTGTATTCCCTACCATAGCGAGGGGGCACGGCTTTTGAGCCCACCTTATGTACATTTCCTGGCAACATACATGGGAAAATCCCATTCGGGAAAATTCCACTTAGTGTTAGGGTTAGCTCTCCATGAATTCTCAGAGCAAAACCGACATCGCCATTGGATTCATAGACCCTCGGAATGGTTAGGATGGGGCATGCCTTTTGAGCCCACCTTATGTACATTTCCTGGCAAAATACATGGGAAAATCAAATTCGGGAAAATTCTACTTAGGTATATTGTTAGCTCTCCATGAATTCTCAGAGCAAAACGGACATCGCCATTGGATTCAGAGCCCCTCGGAATGGTTAGGAGGGGGCATTCCTTTTGAGCCCACCTTTTGTACATTTCCTGGCAAAATACATGGGAAAATCCCATTCGGGAAAATTCCACTTAGGGTTAGCGTTAGCTGTCCATGAATTCTCAGAGCAAAACGGACATCGCCATTGGATTCACAGCCCCTCGGAATGGTTAGGAGGGGACGCGCCTTTTGAGACCACCTTATGTACATTGCCTGGAAAAATACATTGGGAAATCCCATTCGGGAAAATTCCACTTAGGGTTAGGGTTAGCTCTCCATGAATTCTCAGAGCAAAACCGACATCGCCATTGGATTCATAGCCCCTCGGAATGGTTAGGATGGGGCATGCCTTTTGAGCCCACCTTATGTACATTTCCTGGCAAAATACATGGGAAAATCCCATTCGGGAAAATTCCACTTAGGTTTAGGGTTAGCTGTCCATGAATTCTAAGAGCAAAACCGACATCGCCATTGGATTCACAGCCCCTCGGAATGGTTAGGAGGGGGCACTCCTTTTGAGGCCACCTTATGTACATTTCCTGACAAAATACATGGGAAAATCCCATTCGGGAAAATTCTACTTAGGTATATGGTTAGCTGTCCATGAATTCTCAGAGCAAAACGGACAACGCCATTGGATTCACAGCCCTCGGAATGGTTAGGAGGGCCAAGCCTTTTGATACCCCCTTATGTACATTTCCTGGCAAAATACATGGGAAAATCCCATTCGGAAAAATTCCACTTAAGGTTAGGGTTAGCTCTCCATGAATTCTCAGAGCAAAACAGACATCGCCATTGGATTTCAGAGCCCCTCGGAATGGTTAGGAGGGGGCATGACTTGAGCCCATCTTATGTACATTTCCTGGCAAAATACATGGGAAAATCCCATTCGGGAAAATTCCACTTAGGGTTAGCGTTAGCTGTCCATGAATTTTAAGAGCAAAACCGACATCGCCATTGGATTCACAGCCCCTCGGAATGGTAGGGAGGGGGCACGGCTTTTGAGCCCACCTTATGTACATTTCCTGACAAAATAAATGGAAAAAGCCCATTCGGGAAAAATCTACTTAGGTATATTGTTAGCTCTCCATGAATTCTAAGAGCAAAACCGACATCGCCATTGGATTCAAAGCCCCTCGGAATGGTTAGGAGGGGGACGCCTTTTGAGCCCACCTTATGTACATTTCCTGGCAAAATACATGGGAAAATCCCATTTGGGAAAATTACACTTAGGGTTAGGGTTAGCTCTCCATGAATTCTCAGAGCAAAACGGACATTGCCATTGGATTCAAAGGCCCTCGGAATGGTTAGGAGGGGGAACGCCTTTTGAGCCCACCTTATGTACATTTCCTGGCAAAATACATGGGAAAATCCTATTAGGGAAAATTCCACTTAGGGTTAGCGTTAGCTGTCCATTAATTTTAAGAGCAAAACCGACATCGCCATTGGATTCACAGACCCTCAGAATGGTTAGGAGGGGGACGCCTTTTGAGCCCACCTTAGGTACATTTCCTGGCAAAATACATGGGAAAATCAAATTCGGGAAAATTCTACTTAGGTATATTGTTAGCTGTCCATGAATTCTCAGAGCAAAACGGACATCGCCATTGGATTCACAGCCCCTCGGAATGGTTAGGTGGGGGCACGCCTTTTGAGCCCACCTTATGTACATTTCCTGACAAAATACATTTGAAAATCCCATTCGGGAAAATTCCACTTAGGGTTAGGGTTAGCTCTCCATAAATTCTCAGAGCAAAACGGACATCGCCATTTGATATAGATCCCCTGGGAATGGTTAGTAAGGGGCACGCCTATTGAGCCCACCTTATGTACATTTCCTGCCAAATAACATGGGAAAATCCCATTCGGGAAAATTCAACTTAGGGTTAGGGTTAGCTCTCCATGAATTCAAAGACCAAAAAAGACATCGCCATTGGATTCACAGCCCTCGGAATGGTTAGGAGGGCCACGCCTTTTGAGACCACCTTATGTACATTTCCTGGCAAAATACATGGGGAAATCCCATTCGGGAAAATTCCACTTAGGGTTAGGGTTAGCTCTCCATGAATTCTCAGAGCAAAACAGACATCGCCTTTGGATTCAGTCCCCCTCGGTATGGTAGGGAGGGGGCACGCGTTTTGAGCCCACCTTATGTACATTTCCTGACAAAATACATGGGAAAATCCCATTCGGGAAAATTCTACTTAGGTATATGGTTAGCTGTCCATGAATTCTCAGAGCAAAACTGACATCGCCATTGGATTCACAGCCCTTGGAATGGTTAGGAGGGCCAAGCCTTTTGAGACCACCTTATGTACATTTCCTGGCAAAATACATTGGAAAATCCCATTCGGGAAAATTCCACTTAGGGTTAGGGTTAGCTCTCCATGAATTCTCAGAGCAAAACAGACATCGCCATTGGATTCAGAGCCCCTCGGAATGGTTAGGAGGGGGCATGCCTTGAGCCCATCTTATGTACATTTCCTGGCAAAATACATGGGAAAATCCCATTCGGGAAAATTCCACTTAGGGTTATCGTTAGCTGTCCAGGAATTTTAAGAGCAAAACAGACATCGCCATTGGATTCACAGCCCCTCGGAATGGTTAGGAGGGGGACGCCTTTTGAGCCCACCTTATGTACATTTCCTGGTAAAATACATGGGAAAATCCCATTCGGGAAAATTCCACTTAGGGTTAGGGTTAGCTCTCCATGAATTTTCAGAGCAAAACTGACATCGCCTTTGGATTCAGTGCCCCTCGGTATGGTAGGGAGGGGGCACGGCTTTTGAGCCCACCTTATGTACATTTCCTGACAAAATATATGGTAAAAGCCCGTTCGGGAAAAATCTACTTAGGTATATTGTTAGCTGTCCATGAATTTTAAGAGCAAAACCGACATTGCCATTGGATTCACAGCCCCTCGGAATGGTTAGGAGGGGGACGCCTTTTGAGCCCACCTTATGTACATTTCCTGACAAAATACATTTGAAAATCCCATTCGGGAAAATTCCACTTAGGGTTAGGGTTAGCTCTCCATGAATTCTAAGAGTAAAAGCGACATCGCCATTGGATTCAAAGCCCCTCGGAATGGTTAGGAGGGGGAACGCCTTTTGAGCCCACCTTATGTACATTTCCTGGCAAAATACATGGGAAAATCCCATTCGGGAAAATTACACTTAGGGTTAGCTTTAGCTGTCCATTAATTTTAAGAGCAAAACCGACATCGCCATTGGATTCACAGCCCATCAGAATGGTTAGGAGGGGGACGCCTTTTGAGCCCACCTTATGTACATTTCCTGGTAAAATACATGGGAAAATCAAATTCGGGAAAATTCTACTTAGGTATATTGTTAGCTGTCCATGAATTCTCAGAGCAAAACGGACATCGCCATTTGATATAGATCCCCTGGGAATGGTTAGTAAGGGGCACGCCTATTGAGCCCACCTTATGTACATTTCCTGCCAAATTACATGGGAAAATCCCATTCGGGAAAATTCAACTTAGGGTTAGGGTTAGCTCTCCATGAATTCAAAGAGCAAAAAAGACATCGCCATTGGATTCACAGCCCTCGGAATGGTTAGGAGGGCCACGCCTTTTGAGACCACCTTATGTACATTTCCTGGCAAAATACATGGGGAAATCCCATTCGGGAAAATTCCACTTAGGGTTAGGGTTAGCTCTCCATGAATTCTCAGAGCAAATCAGACATCGCCTTTGGATTCAGTCCCCCTCGGTATGGTAGGGAGGGGGCACGCGTTTTGAGCCCACCTTATGTACATTTCCTGACAAAATACATGGGAAAATCCCATTCGGGAAAATTCTACTTAGGTATATGGTTAGCTGTCCATGAATTCTCAAAGCAAAACTGACATCGCTATTGGATTCACAGCCCTCGGAATGGTTAGGAGGGCCAAGCCTTTTGAGACCACCTTATGTACATTTCCTGGCAAAATACATTGGAAAATCCCATTCGGGAAAATTCCACTTAGGGTTAGGGTTAGCTCTCCATGAATTCTCAGAGCAAAACAGACATCGCCATTGGATTCAGAGCCCCTCGGAATGGTTAGGAGGGGGCATGCCTTGAGCCCATCTTATGTACATTTCCTGGCAAAATACATGGGAAAATCAAATTCGGGAAAATTCTACTTAGGTATATTGTTAGCTGTCCATGAATTCTCAGAGCAAAACGGACATCGCCATTTGATATAGATCCCCTGGGAATGGTTAGTAAGGGGCACGCCTATTGAGCCCACCTTATGTACATTTCCTGCCAAATTACATGGGAAAATCCCATTCGGGAAAATTCAACTTAGGGTTAGGGTTAGCTCTCCATGAATTCAAAGAGCAAAAAAGACATCGCCATTGGATTCACAGCCCTCGGAATGGTTAGGAGGGCCACGCCTTTTGAGACCACCTTATGTACATTTCCTGGCAAAATACATGGGGAAATCCCATTCGGGAAAATTCCACTTAGGGTTAGGGTTAGCTCTCCATGAATTCTCAGAGCAAATCAGACATCGCCTTTGGATTCAGTCCCCCTCGGTATGGTAGGGAGGGGGCACGCGTTTTGAGCCCACCTTATGTACATTTCCTGACAAAATACATGGGAAAATCCCATTCGGGAAAATTCTACTTAGGTATATGGTTAGCTGTCCATGAATTCTCAAAGCAAAACTGACATCGCCATTGGATTCACAGCCCTCGGAATGGTTAGGAGGGCCAAGCCTTTTGAGACCACCTTATGTACATTTCCTGGCAAAATACATTGGAAAATCCCATTCGGGAAAATTCCACTTAGGGTTAGGGTTAGCTCTCCATGAATTCTCAGAGCAAAACAGACATCGCCATTGGATTCAGAGCCCCTCGGAATGGTTAGGAGGGGGCATGCCTTGAGCCCATCTTATGTACATTTCCTGGCAAAATACATGGGAAAATCCCATTCGGGAAAATTCCACTTAGGGTTATCGTTAGCTGTCCATGAATTTTAAGAGCAAAACAGACATCGCCATTGGATTCACAGCCCCTCGGAATGGTTAGGAGGGGGACGCCTTTTGAGCCCACCTTATGTACATTTCCTGGTAAAATACATGGGAAAATCCCATTCGGGAAAATTCCACTTAGGGTTAGGGTTAGCTCTCCATGAATTTTCAGAGCAAAACTGACATCGCCTTTGGATTCAGTGCCCCTCGGTATGGTAGGGAGGGGGCATGGCTTTTGAGCCCACCTTATGTACATTTCCTGGCAAAATATATGGTAAAAGCCCATTCGGGAAAAATCTATTTAGGTATATTGTTAGCTGTCCATGAATTTTAAGAGCAAAACCGACATCGCCATTGGATTCACAGCCCCTCGGAATGGTTAGGAGGGGGACGCCTTTTGAGCCCACCTTATGTACATTTCCTGGTAAAATACATGGGAAAATCCCATTCGGGAAAATTCCACTTAGGGTTAGGGTTAGCTCTCCATGAATTTTCAGAGCAAAACTGACATCGCCTTTGGATTCAGTGCCCCTCGGTATGGTAGGGAGGGGGCATGGCTTTTGAGCCCACCTTATGTACATTTCCTGGCAAAATATATGGTAAAAGCCCATTCGGGAAAAATCTATTTAGGTATATTGTTAGCTGTCCATGAATTTTAAGAGCAAAACCGACATCGCCATTGGATTCACAGCCCCTCGGAATGGTTAGGAGGGGGACGCCTTTTGAGCCCACCTTATGTACATTTCCTGACAAAATACATTTGAAAATCCCATTCGGGAAAATTCCACTTAGGGTTAGGGTTAGCTCTCCATGAATTCTAAGAGTAAAACCGACATCGCCATTGGATTCAAAGCCCCTCAGAATGGTTAGGAGGGGGAACGCCTTTTGAGCCCACCTTATGTACATTTCCTGGCAAAATACATGGGAAAATCCCATTCAGGAAAATTACACTTAGGGTTAGGGTTAGCTCTCCATGAATTCTAAGAGTAAAACGGACATTGCCATTGGATTAACAGCCCTTCGGAATGGTTAGGAGGGGGCACGCCTTTTGAGCCCACCTTATGTACATTTCCTGGCAAAATACATGGGAAAATCCCATTCTGGATAATTCCACTTAGGGTTAGGGTTAGCTCTCCATGAATTCAAAGAGCAAATCAGACATCGCCTTTGGATTCAGTCCCCCTCGGTATGGTAGGGAGGGGGCACGCGTTTTGAGCCCACCTTATGTACATTTCCTGACAAAATACATGGGAAAATCCCATTCGGGAAAATTCTACTTAGGTATATGGTTAGCTGTCCATGAATTCTCAAAGCAAAACTGACATCGCCATTGGATTCACAGCCCTCGGAATGGTTAGGAGGGCCAAGCCTTTTGAGACCACCTTATGTACATTTCCTGGCAAAATACATTGGAAAATCCCATTCGGGAAAATTCCACTTAGGGTTAGGGTGAGCTCTCCATGAATTCTCAGAGCAAAACAGACATCGCCATTGGATTCAGAGCCCCTCGGAATGGTTAGGAGGGGGCATGCCTTGAGCCCATCTTATGTACATTTCCTGGCAAAATACATGGGAAAATCCCATTCGGGAAAATTCCACTTAGGGTTATCGTTAGCTGTCCATGAATTTTAAGAGCAAAACAGACATCGCCATTGGATTCACAGCTCCTCGGAATGGTTAGGAGGGGGACGCCTTTTGAGCCCACCTTATGTACATTTCCTGGTAAAATACATGGGAAAATCCCATTCGGGAAAATTCCACTTAGGGTTAGGGTTAGCTCTCCATGAATTTTCAGAGCAAAACTGACATCGCCTTTGGATTCAGTGCCCCTCGGTATGGTAGGGAGGGGGCATGGCTTTTGAGCCCACCTTATGTACATTTCCTGACAAAATATATGGTAAAAGCCCATTCGGGAAAAATCTATTTAGGTATATTGTTAGCTGTCCATGAATTTTAAGAGCAAAACCGACATCGCCATTGGATTCACAGCCCCTCGGAATGGTTAGGAGGGGGACGCCTTTTGAGCCCACCTTATGTACATTTCCTGACAAAATACATTTGAAAATCCCATTCGGGAAAATTCCACTTAGGGTTAGGGTTAGCTCTCCATGAATTCTAAGAGTAAAACCGACATCGCCATTGGATTCAAAGCCCCTCAGAATGGTTAGGAGGGGGAACGCCTTTTGAGCCCACCTTATGTACATTTCCTGGCAAAATACATGGGAAAATCCCATTCAGGAAAATTACACTTAGGGTTAGGGTTAGCTCTCCATGAATTCTAAGAGTAAAACGGACATTGCCATTGGATTAACAGCCCTTCGGAATGGTTAGGAGGGGGCACGCCTTTTGAGCCCACCTTATGTACATTTCCTGGCAAAATACATGGGAAAATCCCATTCTGGAAAATTCCACTTAGGGTTAGGGTTAGCTCTCCATGAATTCTAAGAGTAAAACCGACATCGCCATTGGATTCAAAGGCCCTCGGAATGGTTAGGAGGGGGAACGCCTTTTGAGCCCACCTTATGTACATTTCCTGGCAAAATACATGGGAAAATCCTATTCGGGAAAATTCCACTTAGGGTTAGGGTTAGCTCTCCATGAATTCTAAGAGTAAAACCGACATCGCCATTGGATTCAAAGCACCTCGGAATGGTTAGGAGGGGGAACACTTTTTGAGCCCACCTTATGTAGATTTCCTGGCAAAATACATGGGAAAATCCCATTCGGGAAAATTACACTTAGGGTTAGGGTTAGCTCTCGATGAATTCTCAGAGCAAAACGGACATCGTCATTGGATTCAGAGCCCCTCGGAATGGTTAGGAGGGGGCCTTTTGAGCCCACCTTATGTACATTTCCTGGCAAAATACATGGGAAAATCAAATTCGGGAAAATTCTACTTAGGTATATTGTTAGCTCTCCAAGAATTCTCAGAGCAAAATGCACATCACCATTGGATTCAATGCCCCTCGGAATGGTTAGGAGGGGGCACGACTTTTGAGCCCACCTTATGTACATTTCCTGACAAAATACATGGGAAAATCCAATTCGGTAAAATTCTCCTTAGGTATATTTTAGCTGTCCATGAATTCTCAGAGCAAAACGGACATCGCCATTGGATTCACAGCCCCTCGGAATGGTTAGGAGGGGGCACAGCTTTTGAGCCCACCTTATGTACATTTCCTGACAAAATACATGGGAAAATCCCATTCGGGAAAATTCCACTTAGGGTTAGCTCTCTATGAATTCTAAGAGTAAAACCGACATCGCCATTGGATTCACAGCCCCTCGGAATGGTTAGTAGGGGGCACGCCTTTTGAGCCCACCTTATGTACATTTCCTGGCAAAATACATGGGAAAATCCCTTTCGGGAAAATTCCACTTAGGGTTAGCTCTCTATGAATTCTAAGAGTAAAACCGACATCGCCATTGGATTCACAGCCGCTCGGTATTGTTAGGAGGGGGCATGCCTTTTGAGCCCACCTTAAGTACACTTCCTGGCAAAATACATGGGAAAATCCCATTCAGGAAAATTACACTTAGGGTTAGGGTTAGCTCTCCATGAATTCTCAGAGTAAAACGGACATTGCCATTGGATTAACAGCCCTTCGGAATGGTTAGGAGGGGGCACGCCTTTTGAGCCCACCTTAAGTACATTTCCTGACAAAATACATGGGAAAATCCCATTCGGGACAGTTCCACTTAGGGTTATGTTTAGCTCTCCATGAATTCTCAGAGCAAAACGGATATCGCCATTGGATTCACAGTGCCCCCTACTAACCATTCCGAGGGGCTGTGAATCCAATGGCAATGTCCGTTTTACACTGAGAATTCATGGAGAGCTTACCCGAACCCTAAGTGGGATTTTCCCATATATTTTGCCAGGAAATGTACATAAGGTGGGTGCAAAAGGCGTGCCCACTCCTAACCATTCTGAGGGGCTGTGAATCTAATGGGGATGTCCGTTTTGCTCTGAGAATTCATGGAGAGCTAACCCTAAACCTAAGTGTAATTTTCCCGAATGGGATTTTCCCATGTATTTTGCCAGGAAATGTACAAAAGGTGGGCTCAAAAGGCGTGCCCCCATCTAACAATACCGGGGGGCTTTGCATCCAATGGCGATGTCCGTTTTGTTCTGAGAATTCATGGACAGCTAACCCTAACCCTAAGTGGAATTTTCCCGAATGGGATTTTCCCATGTATTTTGCCAGGAAATGTACATAAGATGGGCTCAAAAGGCGTGCCCCCTCCTAACCATTCCGAGGGGCACTGAATCCAATGGCGATGTGCATTTTGCTCTGAGAATTCATGGAGAGCTAACCCTAACCCTAAGTGGAATTTTCCCGAATGGGATTTTCCCATGTATTTTGCTAGGAAATGTACATAAGGTGGGCTCAAAAGGCGTGCCCCCTCCTAACCATTCCAAGGGGCTCTGAATCCAATGGCGATGTCCGTTTTGCTCTGAGAATTCATGGAGAGCTAATCCTAAACCTAAGTGTAATTTTCCCGAATGGGATTTTCCCATGTATTTTGCCAGGAAATGTACAAAAGGTGGGCTCAAAAGGCGTGCCCCCTCCTAACAATACCGGGGGCTCTGCATCAAATGGCGATGTCCATTTTGTTCTGAGAATTCATGGACAGCTAACCCTAACCCTAAGTGGAATTTTCCGAAAGGGTTATTTCCCATGTATTTTGTCAGGAAATTTACATAAGGTGGACTGAAAAGGCGTGCCCCCACCTTACCATACCGAGGGGCTCTGAATCCAATGGCGATGTCCGTTTTGCTCTGAGAATTCATGGAGAGCTAACCCTAACCCTTCGTGGAATTTTCCCGAATGGGATTTTCCCATGTATTTTGCCAGGAAATGTACATAAGGTGGGCTCAAAAGGCGTGCCCCCTCCTAACCATTCCGAGGGGCACTGACTCCAATGGCGATATCCGTTTTGCTCTGAGAATTCGTGGAGAGCTAACCCTAAACCTAAGTGTAATTTTCCCGAATGGGATTTTCCCATGTATTTTGCCAGGAAATGTACAAAAGGTGGGCTCAAAAGGCGTGCCCCCATCTAACAATACCGGGGGGCTTTGCATCCAATGGCGATGTCCGTTTTGTTCTGAGAATTCATGGACAGCTAACCCTAACCCTAAGTGGAATTTTCCCGAATGGGATTTTCCCATGTATTTTGCCAGGAAATGTACATAAGATGGGCTCAAAAGGCGTGCCCCCTCCTAACCATTCCGAGGGGCACTGAATCCAATGGCGATGTGCATTTTGCTCTGAGAATTCATGGAGAGCTAACCCTAACCCTAAGTGGAATTTTCCCGAATGGGATTTTCCCATGTATTTTGCTAGGAAATGTACATAAGGTGGGCTCAAAAGGCGTGCCCCCTCCTAACCATTCCAAGGGGCTCTGAATCCAATGGCGATGTCCGTTTTGCTCTGAGAATTCATGGAGAGCTAATCCTAAACCTAAGTGTAATTTTCCCGAATGGGATTTTCCCATGTATTTTGCCAGGAAATGTACAAAAGGTGGGCTCAAAAGGCGTGCCCCCTCCTAACAATACCGGGGGCTCTGCATCAAATGGCGATGTCCATTTTGTTCTGAGAATTCATGGACAGCTAACCCTAACCCTAAGTGGAATTTTCCCGAAAGGGTTATTTCCCATGTATTTTGTCAGGAAATTTACATAAGGTGGACTGAAAAGGCGTGCCCCCACCTTACCATACCGAGGGGCTCTGAATCCAATGGCGATGTCCGTTTTGCTCTGAGAATTCATGGAGAGCTAACCCTAACCCTTCGTGGAATTTTCCCGAATGGGATTTTCCCATGTATTTTGCCAGGAAATGTACATAAGGTGGGCTCAAAAGGCGTGCCCCCTCCTAACCATTCCGAGGGGCACTGACTCCAATGGCGATATCCGTTTTGCTCTGAGAATTTGTGGAGAGCTAACCCTAACCCTAAGTGGAATTTTCCCGAATAGGATTTTCCCATGTATTTTGCCAGGAAATGTACATAAGGTGGGCTCAAAAGGCATGCCCCCTCCTAACCATTCCGAGGGGCATTGAATCCAATGGCGATGTCCGTTTTGCTCTGAGAATTCATGGACAGCTAACCATAACCCTAAGTGGAATTTTCCCGAATGGGATTTTCCCATGTATTTTGTCAGCAAATGTACATAAGGCTGGCTCAAAAGGCGTGCCCCCTCCGAAACATTCTGAGGGGCTATGAATGCCTTTCGAGCCCACCTTATGTACATTTCCTGGCAAAATACATGGGAAAATCCTATTCGGGAAAATTACACTTAGGGTTAGCGTTAGCTGTCCATTAATTTTAAGAGCAAAACCGACATCGCCATTGGATTCACAGCCCCTCAGAATGGTTAGGAGGGGGACGCCTTTTGAGCCCACCTTATGTACATTTCCTGGCAAAATACATGGGAAAATCAAATTCGGGAAAATTCTACTTAGGTATATTGTTAGCTGTCCATGAATTCTCAGAGCAAAACGGACATCGCCATTGGATTCACAGCCCCTCGGAATGGTTAGGAGGGGGCAAGCCTTTTGAGCCCACCTCATGTACATTTCCTGACAAAATACATTTGAAAATCCCATTCAGGAAAATTCCACTTAGGGTTAGGGTTAGCTCTCCATGAATTCTAAGAGTAAAACCGACATCGCCATTGGATTCAAAGCACCTCGGAATGGTTAGGAGGGGGAACACTTTTTGAGCCCACCTTATGTACATTTCCTGGCAAAATACATGGGAAAATCCCATTCGGGAAAATTACACTTAGGGTTAGGGTTAGCTCTCGATGAATTCTCAGAGCAAAACGGACATCGTCATTGGATTCAGAGCCCCTCGGAATGGTTAGAAGGGGGCCTTTTGAGCCCACCTTATGTACATTTCCTGGCAAAATGCATGGGAAAATCAAATTCGGGAAAATTCTACTTAGGTATATTGTTAGCTCTCCAAGAATTCTCAGAGCAAAATGCACATCACCATTGGATTCAATGCCCCTCGGAATGGTTAGGAGGGGGCACGCCTTTTGAGCCCACCTTATGTACATTTCCTGACAAAATACATGGGAAAATCCCATTCGGTAAAATTCTCCTTAGGTATATTGTTAGCTGTCAATGAATTCTCAGAGCAAAACGGAGATAGCCATTGGATTCACAGCCCCTCGGAATGGTTAGGAGGGGGCACGCCTTTTGAGCCCACCTTTTGTACATTTCCTGACAAAATACATGGGAAAATCCCATTCGGGAAAATTCCACTTAGGGTTAGCTCTCTATGAATACTAAGAGGAAAACCGACATCGCCATTGGATTCACAGCCCCTCGGAATGGTTAGTAGGGGGCACGCCTTTTGAGCCCACCTTATGTACATTTCCTGGCAAAATACATGGGAAAATCCCTTTCGGGAAAATTACACTTAGGGTTAGGGTTAGCTCTCCATGAATTCTCAGAGTAAATCGGACATTGCCATTGGATTCACAGCCCCTCGGTATTGTTAGGAGGGGGCATGCCTTTTGAGCCCACCTTAAGTACACTTCCTGACAAAATACATGGGAAAATCCCATTCGGGACAGTTCCACTTAGGGTTATGTTTAGCTTTCCATGAATTCTCAGAGCAAAACGGATATCGCCATTGGATTCACAGTGCCCCCTACTAACCATTCCGAGGGGCTGTGAATCCAATGGCAATGTCCGTTTTACACTGAGAATTCATGGAGAGCGAACCCTAACCCTAAGTGGGATTTTCCCGAATGGGATTTTCCCATATATTTTGCCAGGAAATGTAGATAAGGTGGGTGCAAAAGGCGTGCCCACTCCTAACCATTCTGAGGGGCTGTGAATCTAATGGGGATGTCCGTTTTGCTCTGAGAATTCATGGAGAGCTAACCCTAAACCTAAGTGTAATTTTCCCGAATGGGATTTTCCCATGTATTTTGCCAGGAAATGTACAAAAGGTGGGCTCAAAAGGCGTGCCCCCTCCTAACAATACCGGGGGGCTCTGCATCCAATGGCAATGTCCGTTTTGTTCT
Organism: Natrix helvetica; assembly: GCF_964273705.1. Lineage (NCBI taxonomy): Eukaryota > Metazoa > Chordata > Lepidosauria > Squamata > Natricidae > Natrix > Natrix helvetica. The sequence goes on from NC_138550.1 coordinate 140,006,834, forward strand.
GAGAATTCATGGACAGCTAACCCTAACCCTACGTGGAATTTTCCCGAATGGGATTTTCCCATGCATTTTGCCAGGAAATGTACAAAAGGTGGGCTCAAAAGGCGTGCCCCCTCCTAACCATTCCGAGGGGCACTGACTCCAATGGCGATATCCGTTTTGCTCTGAGAATTCATGGAGAGCTAACCCTAACCCTAAGTGGAATTTTCCCGAATAGGATTTTCCCATGTATTTTGCCAGGAAATGTACATAAGGTGGGCTCAAAAGGCGTGCCCCCTCCTAACCATTCCGAGGGGCACTGAATCCAATGGCGATATCTGTTTTGCTCTGAGAATTCATGGAGAGCTAACCCTAACCCTAAGTGAATTTTTCCCGAATAGGATTTTCCCATGTATTTTGTCAGCAAATGTACATAAGGCTGGCTCAAAAGGCGTGCCCCCTAAGAAACATTCTGAGGGGCTATGAATGCCTTTTGAGCCCACCTTATGTACATTTCCTGGTAAAATACATGGGAAAATCCCAATTCCACTTAGGGTTAGGGTTAACTCTCCATGAATTCTCAGAGTAAAATGGACATCGCCGTTGGATTCAGAGGCCCTCGGTATGGTTAGGAGGGGGCACGCCTTTTGAGCCCACCTTATGTACATTTCCTTAAAAAATACATGGGAAAATCCCATTCGGGAAAATTCCACTTAGGGTTAGGGTTAGCTCTCCATGAATTCTCAGAGCAAAACGGACATCGCAATTGGATTCAGAGCCCCTCGGAATGGTTAGGAGGGGGCACGCCTTTTGAGCCCACCTTATGTACATTTCCTGGCAAAATACATGGGAAAATCCCATTCGGGAAAATTCCACTTAGGGTTAGGGTTAGCTCTCCATGAATTCTCAGAGCAAAACAGATATCGCCATTGGATTCAGAACTCCGCGGAATGGTTAGGAGGGGGCATGCCTTTTCGGCCCACCTTATATACTTTTCCTGACAAAATAAATGGGAAAATCCCATTCGGGAAAATTCTACTTAGGGTTAGGGTTAGCTCTCCATGAATTCTCAGAGTAAAACGGACATCACAATGGGATTCAGAGCCTCTCGGTTTTATTAGGAGGGGGCACGCCTTTTGAGCCCACCTTATGTACATTTCCTGGCAAAATACATGGGAAAATCCCATTCTGGAAAATTCCCCTTAGGGTTAGGATTAGCTCTCCATGAATTCTCAGAGCAAAACGGACATCTCCATTGGATTCAGAGGTCCTCGGAATGGTTAGTAGGGGGCACGCATTTTGAGCCCACCTTATGTACATTTCCTGGCAAAATATATGGGAAAATCACATTCGGGAAAATTCCACTTCGGGTTAGGGTTAGCTCTCCATGAATTCTCAGAGCAAAATGGACATCGCCATTGGATTCAGGGCCCCTAGGTATTGTTATTAGGGGGCACGCCTTTTGAGCCCACCTTATGTACATTTCCTGGTAAAATACATGGGAAAATCCCATTTGGGAAAATTCCACTTATGGTTAGGGTTAGCTCTACATGAATTCTCAGAGTAAAACGGACATCGCCATTGGATTCAGAGCCCCTCGGAATGGTTAGGAGGGGGTATGCCTTTTGATCCCACCTTATGTACATTTCCTGGCAAAATCCCATTCTGGAAAATTCCCCTTAGGGTTAGGGTTAGCTCTCCATGAATTCTCAGAGCAAAACGGACATCGCCATTGGATTCAGAGCCCCTCGGAATGGTTAGGAGGCGGCACGCCTTTTGAGCCCACATTATGTACATTTCCTGACAAAATACATGGGAAAATCCCATGCTGGAAAATTCCACTTATGGTTAGGGTTAGCTCCCCATGAATTCTCAGAGTAAAACGGACATCACCATTGGATTCACAGCCCCTCGGAATGGTTAGGAGGGGGTACGTCTTTTGAGCCCACCTTATGTACATTTCCTGACAAAATACATGGGAAAATCCCATTCGGGAAAATTACACTTAGGGTTAGGGTTAGCTCTCCATGAATTCTCAGAGCAAAACAGACATCGCCTTTGGATTCAGTCCCCGTCGGTATTGTTAGGAGGGGGCATGCCTTTTGAGCCCACCTTAAGTACACTTCCTGGCAAAATACATGGGAAAATCCCATTCAGGAAAATTACACTTAGGGTTAGGGTTAGCTCTCCATGAATTCTCAGAGTAAAACGTACATTGCCATTGGATTAATAGCCCTTCGGAATGGTTAGGAGGGGGCACGCCTTTTGAGCCCACCTTATGTACATTTCCTGGCAAAATACATGGGAAAATCCCATTCTGGAAAATTCCACTTAGGGTTAGGGTTAGCTCTCCATGAATTCTAAGAGTAAAACCGACATCGCCATTGGATTCAAAGCCCCTCGGAATGGTTAGGAGGGGGAACGCCTTTTGAGCCCACCTTATGTACATTTCCTGGCAAAATACATGGGAAAATCCTATTCGGGAAAATTACACTTAGGGTTAGCGTTAGCTGTCCATTAATTTTAAGAGCAAAACCGACATCGCCATTGGATTCACAGCCCCTCAGAATGGTTAGGAGGGGGACGCCTTTTGAGCCCACCTTATGTAAATTTCCTGGCAAAATACATGGGAAAATCAAATTCGGGAAAATTCTACTTAGGTATATTGTCAGCTGTCCATGAATTCTCAGAGCAAAACGGACATCGCCATTGGATTCACAGCCCCTCGGAATGGTTAGGAGGGGGCACGCCTTTTGAGCCCACCTCATGTACATTTCCTGACAAAATACAATTGAAAATCCCATTCGGGAAAATTCCACTTAGGGTTAGGGTTAGCTCTCCATGAATTCTAAGAGTAAAACCGACTTCGCCATTGGATTCACAGCCCCTCGGAATGGTTAGTAGGGGGCACGCCTTTTGAGCCCACCTTATGTACATTTCCTGGCAAAATACATGGGAAAATCCCATTCGGGAAAATTACACTTAGGGTTAGGGTTAGCTCTCGATGAATTCTCAGAGCAAAACGGACATCGTCATTGGATTCAGAGCCCCTCGGAATGGTTAGGAGGGGGCCTTTTGAGCCCACCTTATGTACATTTCCTGGCAAAATACATGGGAAAATCAAATTCGGGAAAATTCTACTTAGGTATATTGTTAGCTCTCCAAGAATTCTCAGAGCAAAATGCACATCACCATTGGATTCAATGCCCCTCGGAATGGTTAGGAGGGGGCACGCCTTTTGAGCCCACCTTATGTACATTTCCTGACAAAATACATGGGAAAATCCCATTCGGTAAAATTCTCCTTAGGTATATTGTTAGCTGTCCATGAATTCTCAGAGCAAAACGGACATCGCCATTGGATTCACAGCCCCTCGGAATGGTTAGGAGGGGGCACGCCTTTTGAGCCCACCTTTTGTACATTTCCTGACAAAATACATGGGAAAATCGCATTCGGGAAAATTCCACTTAGGGTTAGCTCTCTATGAATTCTAAGAGTAAAACCGACATCGCCATTGGATTCACAGCCCCTCGGAATGGTTAGTAGGGGGCACGCCTTTTGAGCCCACCTTATGTACATTTCCTGGCAAAATACATGGGAAAATCCCATTCGGAAAAATTACACTTAGGGTTAGGGTTAGCTCTCGATGAATTCTCAGAGCAAAACCGACATCGTCATTGGATTCAGAGCCCCTCGGAATGGTTAGGAGGGGGCCTTTTGAGCCCACCTTATGTACATTTCCTGGCAAAATACATGGGAAAATCAAATTCGGGAAAATTCTACTTAGGTATATTGTTAGCTCTCCAAGAATTCTCAGAGCAAAATGCACATCACCATTGGATTCAATGCCCCTCGGAATGGTTAGGAGGGGGCACGCCTTTTGAGCCCACCTTATGTACATTTCCTGACAAAATACATGGGAAAATCCCATTCGGTAAAATTCTCCTTAGGTATATTGTTAGCTGTCCATGAATTCTCAGAGCAAAACGGACATCGCCATTGGATTCACAGCCCCTCGGAATGGTTAGGAGGGGGCACGCCTTTTGAGCCCACCTTTTGTACATTTCCTGACAAAATACATGGGAAAATCCCATTCGGGAAAATTCCACTTAGGGTTAGCTCTCTATGAATTCTAAGAGTAAAACCGACATCGCCATTGGATTCACAGCCCCTCGGAATGGTTAGGAGGGGGCACGCCTTTTGAGCCCACCTTATGTACATTTCCTGGCAAAATACATTGGAAAGTCCCATTCGGGAAAATTCCACTTAGGGTTAGCTCTCTATGAATTCTAAGAGTAAAACCGACATCGTCATTGGATTCAGAGCCCCTCGGAATGGTTAGGAGGGGGCCTTTTGAGCCCACCTTATGTACATTTCCTGGCAAAATACATGGGAAAATCAAATTCGGGAAAATTCTACTTAGGTATATTGTTAGCTCTCCAAGAATTCTCATAGCAAAATGCACATCACCATTGGATTCAATGCCCCTCGGAATGGTTAGGAGGGGGCACGCCTTTTGAGCCCACCTTATGTACATTTCCTGACAAAATACATGGGAAAATCCCATTCGGTAAAATTCTCCTTTGGTATATTGTTAGCTGTCCATGAATTCTCAGAGCAAAACGGACATCGCCATTGGATTCACAGCCCCTCGGAATGGTTAGGAGGGGGCACGCCTTTTGAGCCCACCTTTTGTACATTTCCTGACAAAATACATGGGAAAATCCCATTCGGTAAAATTCTCCTTAGGTATATTGTTAGCTGTCCATGAATTCTCAGAGCAAAACGGACATCGCCATTGGATTCACAGCCCCTCGGAATGGTTAGGAGGGGGCACGCCTTTTGAGCCCACCTTTTGTACATTTCCTGACAAAATACATGGGAAAATCCCATTCGGGAAAATTCCACTTAGGGTTAGCTCTCTATGAATTCTAAGAGTAAAACCGACATCGCCATTGGATTCACAGCCCCTCGGAATGGTTAGTAGGGGGCACGCCTTTTGAGCCCACCTTATGTACATTTCCTGGCAAAATACATGGGAAAATCCCTTTCGGGAAAATTACACTTAGGGTTAGGGTTAGCTCTCCATGAATTCTCGGAGTAAATCGGACATTGCCATTGGATTCACAGCCCCTCGGTATTGTTAGGAGGGGGCACGCCTTTTGAGCCCACCTTATGTACATTTCCTGGCAAAATACATGGGAAAATCCCATTCGGGAAAATTCCACTTAGGGTTAGCTCTCTATGAATTCTAAGAGTAAAACCGACATCGTCATTGGATTCAGAGCCCCTCGGAATGGTTAGGAGGGGGCCTTTTGAGCCCACCTTATGTACATTTCCTGGCAAAATACATGGGAAAATCAAATTCGGGAAAATTCTACTTAGGTATATTGTTAGCTCTCCAAGAATTCTCATAGCAAAATGCACATCACCATTGGATTCAATGCCCCTCGGAATGGTTAGGAGGGGGCACGCCTTTTGAGCCCACCTTATGTACATTTCCTGACAAAATACATGGGAAAATCCCATTCGGTAAAATTCTCCTTTGGTATATTGTTAGCTGTCCATGAATTCTCAGAGCAAAACGGACATCGTCATTGGATTCACAGCCCCTCGGAATGGTTAGGAGGGGGCACGCCTTTTGAGCCCACCTTTTGTACATTTCCTGACAAAATACATGGGAAAATCCCATTCGGTAAAATTCTCCTTAGGTATATTGTTAGCTGTCCATGAATTCTCAGAGCAAAACGGACATCGCCATTGGATTCACAGCCCCTCGGAATGGTTAGGAGGGGGCACGCCTTTTGAGCCCACCTTTTGTACATTTCCTGACAAAATACATGGGAAAATCCCATTCGGGAAAATTCCACTTAGGGTTAGCTCTCTATGAATTCTAAGAGTAAAACCGACATCGCCATTGGATTCACAGCCCCTCGGAATGGTTAGTAGGGGGCACGCCTTTTGAGCCCACCTTATGTACATTTCCTGGCAAAATACATGGGAAAATCCCTTTCGGGAAAATTACACTTAGGGTTAGGGTTAGCTCTCCATGAATTCTCGGAGTAAATCGGACATTGCCATTGGATTCACAGCCCCTCGGTATTGTTAGGAGGGGGCATGCCTTTTGAGCCCACCTTAAGTACACTTCCTGGCAAAATACATGGGAAAATCCAATTCAGGAAAATTACACTTAGGGTTAGGGTTAGCTCTCCATGAATTCTCAGAGTAAAACGGACATTGCCATTGGATTAACAGCCCTTCGGAATGGTTAGGAGGGGGCACGCCTTTTGAGCCCACCTTAAGTACATTTCCTGACAAAATACATGGGAAAATCCCATTCGGGACAGTTCCACTTAGGGTTATGTTTAGCTCTCCATGAATTCTCAGAGCAAAACGGATATCGCCATTGGATTCACAGTGCCCCCTACTAACCATTCCGAGGGGCTGTGAATCCAATGGCAATGTCCGTTTTACACTGAGAATTCATGGAGAGCTAACCCTAACCCTAAGTGGGATTTTCCCGAATGGGATTTTCCCATATATTTTGCCAGGAAATGTACATAAGGTGGGTGCAAAAGGCGTGCCCACTCCTAACCATTCTGAGGGGCTGTGAATCTCATGGGGATGTCCGTTTTGCTCTGAGAATTCATGGAGAGCTAACCCTAACCCTACGTGGAATTTTCCCGAATGGGATTTTCCCATGCATTTTGCCAGGATTTGTACATAAGGTGGGCTCAAAAGGCATGCCCCCTACTAACCATTCCGAGGGGCTGTGAATCCAATGGCGATGTCCGTTTTGCTCTGAGAATTCATGGACAGCTAACCCTAACCCTAAGTGGAATTTTCCCGAATGGGATTTTCCCATGTATTTTGCCAGGAAATGTACATAAGGTGGGCTCAAAAGGCGTGCCCCCTCCTAACCATTCCGAGGGGCACTGAATCCAATGGCGATGTCCGTTTTGCTCTGAGAATTCATGGAGAGCTAACCCTAACCCTAAGTGGAATTTTACCGAATGGGATTTTCCCATGTATTTTGCCAGGAAATGTACATAAGGTGGGCTCAAAAGGCGTGCCCCCTCCTAACCATTCCGAGGGGCACTGACTCCAATGGCGATATCCGTTTTGCTCTGAGAATTCATGGAGAGCTAACCCTAACCCTATGTGGAATTTTCCCGAATAGAATTTTCCCATGTATTTTGCCAGGAAATGTACATAAGGTTGGCTCAAAAGGTGTGCCCCCTCCTAACCATTCCGAGGGGCATTGAATCCAATGGCGATGTGCATTTTGCTCTGAGAATTCATGGAGAGCTAACCCTAACCCTAAGTGGAATTTTCCCGAATGGGATTTTCCCATGTATTTTGCTAGGAAATGTACATAAGGTGGGCTCAAAAGGCGTGCTCCCTCCTAACCATTCCAAGGGGCTCTGAATCCAATGGCGATGTCCGTTTTGCTCTGAGAATTCATGGACAGCTAACCATAACCCTAAGTGGAATTTTCCCGAATGGGATTTTCCCATGTATTTTGTCAACAAATGTACATAAGGCTGGCTCAAAAGGCGTGCCCCCTCCGAAACATTCTGAGGGGCTACGAATGCCTTTTGAGACCACCTTATGTACATTTCCTGGCAAAATACATGGGAAAATCCCAATTCCACTTAGGGTTAGGGTTAACTCTCCATGAATTCTCAGAGTAAAATGGACATCGCCGTTGGATTCAGAGGCCCTCGGTATGGTTAGGAGGGGGCACGCCTTTTGAGACCACCTTATGTACATTTCCTTAAAAAATACATGGGAAAATCAAATTCGGGAAAATTCCACTTAGGGTTAGGGTTAGCTCTCCATGAATTCTCAGAGCAAAACGGACATCGCAATTGGATTCAGAGCCCCTCGGAATGGTTAGGAGGGGGCACGCCTTTTGAGGCCACCTTATGTACATTTCCTGGCAAAATACATGGGAAAATCCCATTCGGGAAAATTCCACTTAGGGTTAGGGTTAGCTCTCCATGAATTCTCAGAGCAAAACGGATATCGCCATTGGATTCAGAACCCCGCGGAATGGTTAGGAGGGGGCATGCCTTTTGAGCCCACCTTATATACTTTTCCTGACAAAATAAATGGGAAAATCCCATTCGGGAAAATTCTACTTAGGGTTAGGGTTAGCTCTCCATGAATTCTCAGAGTAAAACGGACATCACCATGGGATTCAGATCCTCTCGGTTTTATTAGGAGGGGGCACGCCTTTTGAGCCCACCTTATGTACATTTCCTGGCAAAATACATGGGAAAATCCCATTCTGGAAAATTCCCCTTAGGGTTAGGGTTAGCTCTCCATGAATTCTCAGAGCAAAACGGACATCGCCATTGGATTCAGAGGTCCTCGGAATGGTTAGTAGGGGGCACGCATTTTGAGCCCACCTTATGTACATTTCCTGGCAAAATATATGGGAAAATGCCATTTGGGAAAATTCCACTTCGGGTTAGGGTTAGCTCTCCATGAATTCTCAGAGCAAAATGGACATCGCCATTGGATTCAGGGCCCCTAGGTATTGTTAGTAGGGGGCACGCCTTTTGAGCCCACCTTATGTACATTTCCTGGCAAAATACATGGGAAAATCCCATTTGGGAAAATTCCACTTATGGTTAGGGTTAGCTCTCCATGAATTCTCAGAGTAAAACGGACATCACCATTGGATTCAGAGCCCCTCGGAATGGTTAGGAGGGGTTATGCCTTTTGATCCCACCTTATGTACATTTCCTGGCAAAATCCCATTCTGGAAAATTCCCCTTAGGGTTAGGGTTAGCTCTCCATGAATTCTAAGAGCAAAATGGACATCGCCATTGGATTCAGAGCCCCTCGGAATGGTTAGTAGGGGGCACGCCTTTTGAGCCCACCTTATGTACATTTCCTGGCAAAATATATGGGAAAATCCCATTCGGGAAAATTCCACTTCTGGTTAGGGTTTGCTGTCCATGAATTCTCAGAGCAAAACGGACATCGCCATTGGATTCACAGCCCCTCGGAATGGTTAGGAGGCGGCACGCCTTTTGAGCCCACATTATGTACATTTCCTGACAAAATACATGGGAAAATCCCATGCGGGAAAATTCCACTTATGGTTAGGGTTAGCTCCTCATGAATTCTCAGAGTAAAACGGACATCGCCATTGGATTCACAGCCCCTCGGAATGGTTAGGAGCGGGCACGGCTTTTGAGCCCACCTTATGTACATTTCCTGACAAAATACATGGGAAAATCCCATTCGGGAAAATTCCACTTAGGGTTAGGGTTAGCTCTCCATGAATTCTCAGAGCAAAATGCACATCGCCATTGGATTCAGAGCCCCTCGGAATGGTTAGTAGGAGGCACGCCTTTTAAGCCCACCTTATGTGTTGTGGCTCAGCCGTTGCCATTGCCACCAGACTCCGAGAGTGATAGTCCCTACGAGTCAGCTCCAGAGGAGATGGGCGACCCTGGACAGGATTCAGATGCCTAGCAGGGATCCGAGAGTCTGGTCGGCCACCAGGAGGCGCCTGAGGCATGGAGCAGCGGTGAGAGCCAGAGGAGGCGGACTCCCGATGCCATGCCTTGGAGCAGCGGGGAAGACTCACGAGACAGTGAGTCAGAACTCAACAGGGCGTTTCTGGACGCCCGTTACTGGCGTGCCCACAGACGCAAGGAGTGTGGGCGTAATTACAGGTGGTAAAGAGCTCTCAGCTGATGTTTGGGAGGCGCCCTTTTTAGGTTATAAAAGGGTTGACTTTGCATATGCCCTTCGCAGCAGTCAACAGAAGACTTATGCCAGAAGCTCTAGTTTGGGATCTTGGCAAGCTGGATAGCTGCTTTTGTGTTCTGTTCCTGTGAGTTTTGTCTTGGTGGCTTGCTGCCACGGAACCTCTTGTCTGTTTGTGCAATAAACCTTGTTCCCTTGTACTGTTCCAGAGTGTGTGTTCTGTGTGGGCAACGGAGGAAGGGGGTGTCAGAACAGGTAATTATTTTATGAGATCCACATCCAAACAAGGTAAAGGTAAGACATTGACAATAATTTTTCTCTTGCGGTTGTTTTTTGTGAGAATCAAGCTAAATGATGGAGAACAGCTAGGACACATAGAAGCATTGTTGTCCAGTAATTCCAGGTCTTTGCTGCTATTAGATCAAGCTCAGTCACTACTTCCATGTATCTTATTTTTTTCTTATCTTAATCTAAGCCAATATAAAGAAGCAGATGTCCATTTATCTAACTGTTGGAAGCAAAGATTGGAATAGGAAGAGTTCAAGGAATAAAAGTTTGCTATGTGGTATGAGTTAGTTCCTTTACTGTAATGGCCTCCAAGCCTTTGGGCACCAGGGGCCAGTTTCATGGAGAGAGGTTTTTTTAAGACTGGAGAGCGCATGGTTTTGTGTGCTGCCTGCATCCGATGGATGGGGCTTCACTTGTTTGTGCAGCCCAGTTTCTGACATGCCATGGACCAGTGCCGGTCCATGGACTAGGGGTTGGGGACCCCTGCTTTACTGAGCCTTCTGGATGGATCAGCATCTTACATGACCCTAGTACCATCAGGGTGATGACTCCAATAGCTGCAATATCTCACTCTGATGATCAAATGTATTTGTAGAACCTCTATGGATTGTTCTTATTAAGCCACTTGTAAGAACTTGATGATCCTCACCAAGCCTATAGTAACTGCTGTAATTTGATTATATCTGTTGTCCTACAAATTGAACATGCTTGTTATAATTGTTTGCTATACAATTATTATTTTTTTGTCAATGATAATTGTTGTACTACATAAAGTTCTACTGACTTTGAACAAATCGACTTTCCGGACAATAGCAAAATTGACATCAGTTGCAATGTCTAGCTGCATTTTTCCAGGCATCTGCTCCAGTAATTCTGATTCATCTGCAAGACAAAATGATAAAAGGTGGTTTATGCTATTGGTGTGTACTGAAAAATGTCTCCTCCCCAGTGATTTGAATGTAGGTTTCAGAAATCCATCACGGCAGGTTGTGTCCAAAATGTCTGTCTGCCTATGCAGAGTTTATTTGGCCTTTTTATACAGTTTCATCAAGCAGAACAGAGCACAGACGGCAACAGTATTATTTTTGGTTTACTCCCTCTTCTTTCCCTTGTGAATCCAGAAGGCCATCCCAGCCAAGGTTGAAGCTCACATAACTCCCTGATACGGCCTTTCTTTGCTTGGTGAGGTTAAAAGATAAACGGCTACTGAGACCACGGCAGTTTGCTGTGCATGTCTTTACCAGTGACGTGTGGTGAGGTTTATGGCTGGTGAGGCTGGTGACGTCATCAGCGCGGGGACTGCCTCAGCCTCCTGCACACGTGGTCCCATTCCCCTCCTTCCTGACTCCTGAGTCAACATGAAGGGGACCACCGAGCGCGCTCCACGGGACCACGGCTCACGCTCCACGGTCCCCCTTCATGTTGACTCAGGAAGGCAGGGAATGGGACCACATGTGCAGGAGGGAGGCTGAGGCTAGAGGAGCCTCCTGCACACATGATCCCATTCCCGGACCACATGTGCAGAAGGCTCCTCAGCGCCTTTTCCCTTTTCCCTTTTTTTTATTTTTATGATGAGAGCGGTGAGGCTCTGCCTCCCCTGCCTCCCCTGACCGCACGTCCCTGGTCTTTACGTAACCTTACCTCTCATTCCTACATTGAATAATGGTGACTCATCATATCATCTGAACTGGGTTGTTTAAGTGATATTATTCAGTGAATGTTAGTGTCAACTTTCTAATCCTTTTCAACCAAACGAAATGAAACTGGTATTCCCAAAACAGCAGACTCGGGAAAATGAAACATTTTAAATTTTACCTAGCATTCCTTGTGAATCCCACGTATACTCGTACCATGTTCGAATACGATTCTGAACAAGCCATGGAATTGTATAAGTATTCATGTAAGCAACTGTGTCATCCATACAGGCACGATAATAGTTTTGCCCTGCTGTGGCTGCTCCAATAATATCACGCATCTGCAAATATCAGCCATTATCATTACATCTTATATTATAATAGGATATTGCTAACTTAAAATTTTGGTTGCAATACAAATTGCTGTCTATGTGGTTTGTACTGGCTTTTCCAAGTTTTCATATTATTTTATCTTAGAATATATTTTAACAGTTTATTAATTCACTAATTGAAAAGAAGGTCATTTAATAAATGGAACAGAGAGATCTGTGATATGGTAGATTATTTTCTATTTTAATTTAGGATTTTCTACTTTGGCAGTATTTATTTCCACCACATTTCCCTTTTCTTTTTGGATTTTAACTTGAAATCTGCATGTGAAGCATATGCACTGCAAGTAAGAGCTCTTTTTCATAACCAAACTAAAATGTTGTTCACCACCCTTTGAACTAGCAGAAAACTATACTGGCCTAAAATTCTTTATCTCTTATGATAATAATGAATAACCCGCATTCTTTAAAATCCTTATCCTGCCACAGGCATGCTATCATCCATTTGTGCTGTTCTTATTTATTGTCCACAAGACATCGTTCAAGAAAGGCAAGGATCTTAGGAAGAAACTTAAAGCATTTCAACTGCTTTTAGAAGAGACAAGAAGCAGTACCACACAACTTTTGTAAAGATATTGAAGATGGAAAGAAATCTGGGAAAACAAAGATCTTGGGACTGATGAGGATGTTCAAATCTCAATTTGGTATGCTAAGGGATGCCAATAAGTATTTCAAAGAAGATCAATGAGAATGGAAGGAAAGTTGCATAGTAGAGAAAACAAAGTCCTAGAACACTTGGAGGATAGTCTATATCAGGCGTGTCAAACTCATGTTGACACCAGTGGCAACATGTGATGTATTGGGAATTTTCCCCCCTTCACTAAACTGAGCATGGCATGGCCAGTGCATGACACATCTGGCCTGTGGGCTGGGAGTTTGACAGCCCTGGTATACATATACAAGAAATCCTAACACTAGAACAGAATAACAGTGTTGGAAGGGATCTTGGAGGTCCAACTACTAGAAGATGTTCAGTCTGCACTGTGATCATTACCAAATCGGTAGGCTACAGGAATTGATGGAATATCTATAGAAATATGGCAAACACAGTAACACAGTAATATTTTTGTTTACCTGGCCAATCAAACCGGAGAATACAAAGACACCTGAGAAAAAATTCGCAAGTTGAAAGCTTATTTCAAACAAAGTGACTGGTTCTGGTAGTCCACCAATAGTAATCAAAGTGCGAACAGCCCAGTAGTAACATCTTAGATACCTGTAGATATAAAACAATTACTGATATCATTATTTTTCTACAGATGGTTGTACTGAATATTAATGTTCAGAGTAAGGAATAATGCTTTTTTCTAAAGCAGTTAATCATGGGAATAATAATAATAATTAGGTAATGAAGCACAGAGATTTTCACTACTATTTTTATCTAGATAAAGAGTAATTAAGAAATTGTGCACCCTGTAAGAGTAGCTGTCTAGTTGTACAAATCAGGCACTAAGCATACAACCAATAGTGCAGATATGTTCAAGTCCAGTGATGGCGAACCTTTTCAGCACCGAGTGTCTTGGACATGACCCTGAAGAGGAGCTGCCCAGTTGACATGCATGCCAGAAAATGAACTTCTGGTTTCTGGCGCGCACATGCACATCGGCCAGCCAGTCTTCTGGTTAATGATGTGCATGCATGCACAACAATCAGCTCATGCTCACACTGGAAAATGGAAGACCAGTTTCCAGAACTGCCGCACGCACAAAGGCCAGCTGATCATTGCACGTGCATGCATGCCAGAAACCCGGAAAAGGGTGACGCTGCATGTGCCAGGCAACATGGCTTTGTTTGCCACTTCGGGCACACATGCCATAGGTTCACCATCATGGTTCTAGTCAGTTACATGGATCTAGGATTTTTTGTAGATCTGAATTTAAATTGACCAAGGCAAGAAAGGTCTAAGATTATGACTGGATTTATTAATCAAACTATCATCTCCAGGGCATCAATGGTGACATCAATGGTGAGGTGCGAGCAAGGATGAATGTAACCTGGATTCATTGTTGAGAATCACCTGTGTGTTACATGACAGACAAATGCCAACCCATTTAAGATTTAAAGACAATCATCCGCCCTGTTGCACTGTATGGCACTGAATGCTGGGCAGCAACAACAGGAACCAAAAGCTATCTCCATGCCATGGAAATGTGAATGCTCCATTGGATATCGGGCATCCCCCTTCTTGACCACATCACAAATGATACCATTTGAGAACATTTTGTTGTGGCACCAATTATAGAGAAGATGAGAGAAGGCCCACTCCACTGGTATGGACATCGCCAGAGAGCAGCATCTTTCACCATGGCCAAGACTGCCTACTAACTAGAAGTCAATGGCTGGCAACCTGGCATCCAAAACAGAGATGGCAAGACACCATCGACAAAGATATGCAAGCCACTGGCCTGCACCCTGGAGATGCAGCTGACCATGCAAAGTGGAACTCAATGGTCCTAAAGCGGACCCTGCACCTGCAGGAATATGCTAGGAAGAAGATTTATTAATCAACAAACTAAGCCATGCTTTTAAATTTGCTTCTAAGCTGGGCTTCCAGATTTGTTTCCAAATCAACCTGCGTTCCTCTGGATAAGCTCTTAGGAAATTGCCCAAGTAACACTGTGACTGAGCTCACACACATACAAAGCCAAAGTTTGCTTTAATCATAGCTTGTTAAATCAATACTGCAACATGCTACACCATAAACTTTAAATTTACAAATCATACTGAGTTCACCTAATCAAAGAAACGATGCTATTGGGTTTGTGTGCTGTGTGAATGTTGCCAATGTGATTGCCATCTCTAAATACCTGCAGAATAGCCAAGTAAACAATGGAGCAGTGTGTGTGTCACAGAAAATGTATATCACACACCACTTACAGTGTTAGTTGACTGAATTTAATGTTTCTGTTCCTGGAAAAGCAGATGGGAAGAACGAGACAAAACAATAAACGATAGAAAAAACACCTCGTTCATGTAGCACAAAATACAGTGGTCCTGTCTGTGTCATAAACTAGCCAATAGCGCAGGTGCTTCATCAGAGGAGACACAACTCCTGCTTCCCGCAAGATAATTTCCTGATAGAAGGGAGAGTCCATGTTGTCCCTGCTAGATGTGATGGGAGGAACAAAGGCTATGAGGCAGGTGGTCCTGCAAGTACCTGAACCCTGTGCTGTGTGGCGCTTTATATGTTGTGAGTATATTATGACCAGCACCTTGAATTGCACCCAGACGCTCACTGGTAACCAATATAGCTCAAGGGTCAGAGGTACCATGTGAGTGTATAGCAAAGTGCCCAAACTTCCAACCCTGCTGCATTCTGGACCAGTTGTAGCTTCAAGAGCAACCAAATGTAGAGTGTATTATAGTAATCAAGTCAGCTAGCAACTAATACATGAGTTATTGTGAGTAGGGCCTCCCAATACAGAAACAGATTTTAATTTAATTTAATGCCACTCATCTCACAAATGTGACTATATGAGCTTAGATTGTGTACTTTACACATTGCACAATGTGTAAAATGCACAATATCAAAATAAAAACACATCACAGATGAGCATCACAAAAACAACTGCCGACAAAGCCAAGAGACAGGCTACATCTCACACTTAGGACTCCAGGCCTGGTTAGAAAGCCTAAGTTTGGGGTCCTTGTAACAAGCCAACAGAATCAGGACTAGTCTAATCTCAGGTGGCATGGTGTTCCATAAGGTAGGCATCATGGCAGAAATGGTTTCTTCCAAGCCCTAGCAGCTGACACTCCTTAGTCAATAGCACCTGCCAATTTAGGTTGTGGAAGTCATATCTATTACCTGATAAATTAGAAGCAGATGTGAATGCAGAAAGACCGCCAAATTATATACCTGCTGTGTTTGAGGAGTTACTACCCAATTCAGAGATAAAAATTGCAAATCTCTGGTTCCGGGGGACTTCAGAATTATACTATTTCTCTGGATCCAGTAGTTTTAGATTTCCCCAGGTTGCAATCTAGCAAATCTAATTGTGCTTTATTTCTCACTTCCCGGTTCTCTCTTCTATTCCTGTGAAATAAGCTTCCTGAAACTAAGGAAGTGTTTATCTGAGCTGTTTGCTCCCTTCCTCAGATTGTTTTGGCCTTGAGTCATGCTGCTCACTGTGTCGCTGTGAAAATGGATCTTGCTTATCGCTGTCAAGGTCATCTTTTCTATTCTCTACAAAATGGCACCCTGTGTGCTTATATTACTTGAGTGTTCCCACAAGCATGAGTTCTAAGCTCTCCAATTCTTCAGTTGGGGGCTCTGCATTTTGTGTACTTTTATTGACTTTTCAGAATAGTTTTACTGCAGATGTCTGACATTCGTAGACAGTAGAACACAGGGCTTGAGATTTAAGCTGTCTTTGGACATTTCCATAGTAACTATTCACTTTCTTAGAAATATATACTTCAGAGCATGTTATCTTCACTTCATCACACCACCCATTTGTTTTAGTTTTCCTTCTGTGAATTTATGTATGATACGGCATCTCTTCCCTAGTCACTTCAAGCACTCAATTATAATAAATATTTGTTATCTTTCACAGACATTATCTTTTTTAAAGAAGATTTTTGCATATGACCTTCACTGTAAGTAAAGAAATAGTGGAATTAGATCTTATGAAGCCTCATAAAAGGAAAGATATTGTCTCTTATGATCTGAACGATGCATTATTTATTACATTTAGACTTCTTTGATCTTTTCCAAGTGGTAATTTCTTATCGCTTTACACAATGAGTCAGTTTAATTTATGAAGCCATGTGATGGCTAAATGATTGAGGAAAAAGGTGAAATAATTAAAGAAATAATTAACATTCGCTGATAAAATGAACTGGATGCTAACATTCACTTCCATATAATAAGCACATTTTACTGCTATTAAAACTGGAGCAAAAGGTTACCAGTGGAAACTTTTATGAATGTTTAGCATTTAGTTAAGATTACAGGGGAAATGTAACATAAAACCACTTGCATGTTTCCTTCGCCATCATACACCCATTTGGTGCTACCAAGTCCTTGATAGGTTGAAGCCCAGTAATATAAACATGCATTAATATGCAAGACAAACAACAGGTATCCAATAGTTCGAATGACCCTGTGGAAGAAAGAAAGACCCAAAGTTTATGTAAGTTCTGAGAGGCATTTTTTTCTGGGTTTGCTTTTTCTTAGGAAATTTTGATTTTGGTCAATAGTAACACTGATACCCACCCAATATTAACAGGATAAAAAAAAGCTACTAATCTATTTTACTCTTTTGAAATTCAATTCCTATTTAACTGGTCTGGGGACACTAGTGAATTATGTTTCCTGGAGGATAACACAGCTGGTTAATTAAATTTACATTGGCTATTTGGAAATAAACATTTGTTTTCATGAAATAATATTTGGTGGAAGGTGGTGATGTTAAAATCAGAAATCCCCAGACTAGAGAGATTTGAAATTAAAACATACTCTAGCTTCCTCCCAAGGACATTGTTTATTGAGAGGCAGTCTGGTCTGAAGGTTCAGGCTAGAAAGCGGGAAACTGAGAGTTCAAGTCCTGCCTTAGCCATGAAAGCTGAATGTCCTTGGACCAGTCATTCTCTCTCAGCCCAACACAACTCACAGGCTTGTTGTTGTGGGGGAAATGATGTTGTGAATGCCCCAACACTGGAAGTCTTTAAGAAGATGTTGGATAGCTATTTGTCTGAAACGGTATAGGGTTTCCTGCCTAGGCAGGGGGTTGGACTAGAAGACCTCCAAGGTCCCTTCCAACTCTACTATTGTATTATTATTGTATTATTGTATTATTATTGTTGTTTGCTGCTTTTTGCTATTTGTAAAAATAATAAATAAATTAGATAAATTGTAAAGCCCCATTAGGTTGACAAATTCAAGCAGAAACATTGGTTTCAAAAAGGCATATTTAATGTGCTAGCCAGAGAAAAAACATAATCTTGAAGACTGAAAGAGTACCTACCCAGGCAGATTTACAGTAAGTCAATTAAGACAGGGACTCCTTGAAACACTTTCTTCCCATACCCCTAAATCTAGGCTGTGTTGCTGCTTTTCAGTTAAAACTACTCTGATTGTTTTTACAATATCTGGAGTAGTCTATCACAGCAATCAAAATTCTAACCAAAAATCTTTTGCCACAGATATGTGGGAAGAAAAATGCAATAATTATCTCTGAATGAACAATAAATCCTTTTGTTGTGTGAAGTAAAGTTTCCATCTAGCAAAATCTTATGCTAAGACTAACCAAGCCCAGGTATGAAACCTGACAGATTTTGCTAAGTATTGTAGATTCCATGATATCACACCAGGACTTAATTCTGCTAACATAAATATTGTTCATGTAAATGTCAAAATCTAGATTTCCCACAAGACTCTAGACTTTATAACATGTTTCATGTGATTGCATGAATTGTTCCATTACAGATTGCAGATAAAGCTGAAGAAAACTATAGAAAACTGCATCTTCCCCCTCATCATCATCATTCCAAAATATTAAAATATTTCTGAATACTATACTATGTGATATTATAACATTGGTGGTGACACATACCTGTAGATGTATGCTTTATCCATTACTGCCTCTAACTTGTCATTGAATTCAAAGAATGTGAGATGCTAAATATAAAACAAGAAAAAGTAAAACGAGCTCTATAATGCATTTTTCTCATAAATTGCCTACCTGTTCCCTTTTTTTATAGGGGAGGTGATTATTATTTTTTCTGATAGCGAATCGGTGTTTTTGACACTGTTGTTTTATTCAGTTAACCAAACTTACCTGACTAAGTTTTGCTGATTATATTTATTCATTACTTGATTTTTATATAATTAGCTTTTTGAAAGAGAGACAATTGTCTGGATAACTTCTTTTTAAACTTTGCAAATTAAAGGGCATCTTTAATCCATTAATTTGAAATTAAATTAGATAAACAGATCATGAGTCAGGACACCTCTCACCCCAAAAAGTACAAAGAGTCTAAAAATCATGAATAAGTACTTAATTTGCAGCATTTACATAATGAAATCATTTACATATATGCATTTACCCTTGACCTCTTCTGTGGATGCCCATGCCTATCTTTCCTGTTGCTTTTTAAAGATTTCTTTATCCATTTATTTTTAAAGGAAACTGATATACGTATTACATATATACAATATCAGTCACAGCTATTATACTTTACATGAATAGTTTTGGGATCCACAGGCATTTTAAGAAAGTAAAAACAGTAAGTGGTTATACCCACATACATCTTCATTCCCTCCTCAAAACACAAACAGGCAAACATTGAAAATCAAAGATAAAAAGATTTGTAGAAAGCATTTTGAGACAGAAATTTCTCAGCAGCAATTTTGTGAATATCCCTAAAGGGAATAAAATGTGGTCCGCATTCCAAATGTACCCATTAGTCTAAAATAGTGTTTCTCAACCTTTTCAAATTTAAGACGTGTTGACTTCAACTCCCAGAATTCCCTAATCTGTCCACACATCTTAAAACTGACAGGGTTGAAAAACTCTAATTTAAAAATAATGTCTTTGTATAAGTGTAAATCTAACTGAACACAGTGAGACCTATTTTTAGATAAACTTGTACAATTACATTTATACTGTAAATTTACATTGTTAATTTACATTAATATTAATTCATAAAATAA
The DNA here is from genome assembly GCF_964273705.1 of Natrix helvetica. Classification (NCBI taxonomy): domain Eukaryota; kingdom Metazoa; phylum Chordata; class Lepidosauria; order Squamata; family Natricidae; genus Natrix; species Natrix helvetica. Next base: position 140,026,507 of record NC_138550.1, read on the forward strand.
ATGTCTCCTAGTGTCCAACATTAGTGTATAACATTTTAAAATTCATTCAGAACTGAAAGAAATGAATGAGCTTTTTTCCTCAAAGAAAAATATTTGAAATATATAGTAGGAAAGCGTGTGGCATGTTTTTATTTTGAATTGGTCTCATCCCCAGTGTGATCAATGAACCACAAGGAATATGAATTTTATCCCAGGATTAAGAGTAATAATAGATAATCTCTTCTTACCTTCATTATCCTGTTTACTCTAAATATTGGACTGGTTCCAAATATAACGTATAAAACATCAAATGGAATTACTGAAAATAAATCAAGCTGATGAAGCAAACAATTCAGTTAGTCTTGCTTAAATTAATATTAATCTAATACTTGTATTAAAAGTTACTCAAAGTTAAATTGGCTTATTGAGTTCTGAATATTTGTCAGAATTGTCAGTGTCTAATTGAGAAGCAAAGTAGGAAGAATAAATTATTCTCATTATTCCTTGTTTCTACTGAAAATATTTACAATTTTACACAGCTAGGGGCTTTTAGTTTTGACCTCTAATCTAGATGGTTGCTAAGAAAACAAACACATCAATAATGATGTTGTGTTGTGTTCTTCTTTGCAAGATGTTGACAGAAACACGGGATAATCTATGTTTATAATGTTTTAATTTATTGATTTATTTTATTTATTTGTAAAGTTCAGGTACTTCCCATCTCATCTTCACTGAGTGAAGTTAGTTTTTCAGCCTATGATTAAAATTTTGCAAAGTATTCTGGGTGGTTTTAATCTATTCCATTTCTAGAGATCAGTGACAGAGTAAGGGACTTCTGCATTATGTTTGACTGCCATGCTTCCCACTGATATTTCTTAAACTGGTTTTAGAAATTTCACTCGGTATTGCAAACTGGCATTGGGCCCAGGCTGGTACCAAGTCTGGACTATGGCCACTGTTTGGCCATAACCTTACTTTCACCCACGCAGGAAATACAAGCCTCACTAACTGGCTTCTCTATAGACCAGTGATGGCTAACCTTTTTCTAAAGACGTGTTAAAATTGTGTGTGCGTGTGCTATTGCATTCGTGAGTGTGCCTCATCTACCTGCGCATGTGTCTGCGACCTCCCCACGCATGCATGCACAACCCCGCCGCATGGGGTGGGGTAGTTTTCACCCTGCCCAAGCTCTGCAGGGTTTCCTGAAGCCAGGGGAGGACAAAAAAAATGGCCCAACGGCCCAACCAGAAGTTCGGGAATAAACTTCCAGTTGGCCTGTTGGGCCTGTTTTTTTGCCCTCTCTAGGCTCCAGAGGCTTTCCTGAAGCATGGGGAGGGCAAAAGCAGCCTCTCCCGACCCTTTGGAAGGCTGAAAATCAGCTGGCCGGTGCACATATGCGCACCGGAACTGAGGGCTGCCCTGCTGGCAAATATGGCTCCGCATGCCACCTGTGGCACACATGCCATAGGTTCACCATCACAGCTATAGACTGTTTCCCCAGTGACTGCCTTTTCATTTAGGGACTGTGTCTCCTCACCACCCCTATATCTTTCCTTCATTTTCATTTGGAAATTAAGTAGTTAGCCAGAATGCCAAAGTAAAAATCAGTTGATCCTCAAAATATTTTGATTTTGTTCCCAGCTAATAATTGTTTCATTAATTGTAAATTGTTGGTTTATATATTTTATTTATTGATATATTTTTATTTTAGTCTTTTTATTCATATATAGGCCACTGATTCCTGACTTTGTAAAAATTTAGATACTTAAAACTTGAAAAACTGTTGTTATTGATTGCTATGTTGAAAATAGACCAAATATAATAACAATGGTATAGTTTCCCAAAATGAATTAAAGTAACTGTTACTCTGTCAAGTTTACCCAATTTACTCATCTTACTTACCCGAAATTTTAATGAACTTCGGTAAGACTTCTTTATTTCTACTTTATCTGTCTAAAAGTAGAAACAGAAAGAGCAGACAGTCAAAGTTAAATAACCTCAATAACATATGAGAATTAGTATGTGGAATGGGATCATATCATAATCACTTGCAAAATATATTATATTTATATTATTTAAACACTCCAAAGTTATTTATCTAAAGAATATAGTGCGCCCTATGAATAGAAATTTACTAGAGATACTTTCAAATGTATATGGTGGTGCAGTGGTTAAAAATACATTATTGCAGGCTAATTGATTGCTCACTCCAGGAGTTTGATTCTGAACGGTTCAAGTTTGACTCAGCCTTCCATCCTTCCGAGGTTGGTAAAATGAGGTCCCAGAGTTTTGGGGCAATATGCTGACTCTGTAAACTGCTTAGCAAGGGCTGTAAAGCACTACAAAATGATATATAAGTCTAAGTGCTATTGCTGTATTGCAGCCCAACAATCAGCTACATCTTAGCTTGGTTGAAAACAAAGGGTCTTAAATTACAAGTAGCCCTTGACTTAAAACAGTTCATTTAGTGACCATTCAAAGTTACAACGACACTGAAAAAAGTGACTTTTTCCCACTTATGACCGTTGCAGTATCCCCATGATCACGTGATCAAAATTCAGACTCTTGGCAATTTATGATGCTTGCAATGTCCCAGGTCATGTGATGACCATTTGTCGCTTTCTGACAAGCAAAGTCAACGGGGAAGCCAAATTTACTTCATAACCATGTTACTAACTTAACAACTGCAGTGATTCACTCAACAACTGTGGCAGGAAAGATTGTAATATGGGACAAAACTCACTCAACAAATTGTCTCACTCAGCAACAGAAATTTTGGGCTCAGTTATGTTTGTAAATCGAGGACTACCTGTATTCACAGGGAGTTCATTTGGTTGCTTTATGCAGCCCCAATTTTTCTCTCAGCACTGACCATATCTAGAACTTCTGAACCTGATTATAGATTTGAAGGAAACTTTGGAATTAACTAGCTGCCAGCTTGTCAGAAATCCTGAGAAAATATTGAGACTAACGCTTTATATTTACGGCATAGATTCCTTCAAATAACAACATTTAGGAATCAGCACATTATTTACACCTAGAAATATGGTGTGATTTCAACTACTATTAAGGCTTTCCCTTGATGCATTACTTGTTCTTAGACTTTGGCCAATATTGCTTTGGAAACATCAAAATCTCCTTCCACAGGTACTTAAGTAGGAAATAACTATTTCAATATTTCCTATACTGTTGCTAAGTGCCTTTTAATGTTTTAAGCCTGTCTTTCTCAGCCTTGGAGATACAGAGCATTAAACTGGAAAATATATGTAGTCCATATATTCTGTAAGAATGCTATTAAAGATATTTAGAGAACGAATATACTCAACAAGAGAGAGAAAAAAGATCATATTGCTGAAATACTGTCAGAAGAGGCTTTTTTCAAAATAAAATTTGGAAAACAAGCTAAAAGAAGAATAGAAGGGGAGGTAAGTAAAATTTTTAGGGAGAATAAAATTCATGGTTTTGGATAAGAAATCTTCAGCCTCATTTTAAATCCACACTTTTTTTATTTGGGGTTTTATTATGGGGTTTTTAAAGAAAAATGTAATGATTATTGTAATCAATCTTTGCTGGAATCTATTGGTGGCAATTACAGCAGGGATGAGCCATTAGACGTAACACTGCTGTACAAATGATTTCCTTTAGAAGCCGGATGGATGTGCTCTCATTAACATTAGAACTGTCAGCATTGCATCTATTAAGAATGATTAGTTATTTATTTTTAAGTTGTTCTCCGATGGGAAATGATGCTATCTCCTTATCAGAGACGTTTAACAGAACTCTAAAAATAAAACTAGTCTTCTTTCACTTGGCAACAGCCTGCTTATAACTGAAGCCTTCCATGGGCATTTTAAAAGAATTGATTGCATGATTGGAACTGTCTTCTTGATTGAAAATGAGCAGAATTGTTTTTGAGTTGATGGGGTTTAAAGGAAGTTGATGAGGTTTAAAGGACTCAGTGGCCGAATTGAAGGTTTTACATTGTAGTTCTGGTTCCTACCTATAGGAAAATGTGACTCTAGCCAGTGGCTAGGAGGAAGAGCTTCTAGCAAAGACGAATCGGGAAAGAAGATAAGCAGGTGGTAACAGCCAAGTTAAGATACTACTAAGAAAGGGAAGTAGTGCTCAGTGGCTAAGATGCTGAGCTTGTCAATCAGAAAGGTCAGCAGTTTGGCGGTTCGAATCCCTAGTGCCGTGTAATGGAATGAGCTCCCGTTACTTGTCCCAGCTTCTGCCAACCTAGCAGTTCCACAGCATGTAAAAATGCAAGTAGAAAAAATAAGAACCACTTTTTTGGTGGGAAGGTAACAGCGTTCCTTGTGCCTTTGGCGTTTAGTCATGCCAGCCACATGACCAGGGAGACGTCTTTGACGGCTCTTCGCCTTTGAAACGGAGATGAGCACCACCCCCTAGATTCAGGAATGATTAGCACATATGTGCGAGGGGAACCTTTACCTTTATGAAAGGCTGACTAAGTGATTTATATTAGCATTTGTCAACCTCAGCAACATATGGAGGTTTTGATTTCAAATTCCAGAATTCCCCCAGCCAGTTTTAAGAGTCTGTACTTGTTAAAGTTCCTGGGGTTGAGAAACATTAATTTACATAATAGCAATTATGACAATATAATAATTACAATATTATTGTAAAAAAAATTAAGCTGCTGTTCAGCAGAAAGTTTCAGGTTAGTTTATTAACAGATTGTGCTTCCTGTTCGTGATGGAACATGCACTTGGAGAAACAGTGGAACAGAGTATGGGCAGCCCAGAGTTTTCCCAGTGAGGAGGCACGACATCAGAGAGAAGACCAAATTAAGAAATTATGCAGTCCCAAGCAAGATGAGTAAATGGGGAGAGAGGGAGATTCAGGGTAGCCACATCTTAGAATCTCTCAGAACATATCTATTAGGATAGAGGGTTATAGATTTGGTATCTATCAGGTTAGAAGGTTTAGCAAGATTCTGTTCATTAGGTGTAAGCAAATAAAGGATTGGATCTGATTCAATCTACTGTGTCATCTTTAGCCTTGGACCTAACACTATTGAACTAAAATGGTTACCACAACTAATAATGTAGTGTTAATATTGTTATTCTGATTTTTTTTTTTACAAATGGAATATCGTTCTTGAGTTTGCATTGGGTATACTCAGTAACAACACTGGCAGCCTGCATTATGCTTGAAGGTAGTTTTTGGGCTACAGGCAGAAATCTTATTTTTCTGCATTGTGACTTTGAGGAATTTTTTTTGACCATTTAAATCCTGTTGAACACATATAACCCCCCCTTTCATATTAGAAACGTAGATCCTCAGGGTCACTAACAAGTGAGGACTTGCCTATCTACAAGAAATACCAGCACTCTTGGACTTTGGAATTCAAACAGATAAGCACCTGCCGTATAACAGACACTACAAACATAGTACTGGTAAATAAGAAAGACAAAATGTCTGCATAGTGGATGTAGTGGTACCCGAAGACAGCAGAACAGAAGGGAATGAACTGGGGAAGATCACAAAATAGAAAGACCTACAAATTGAAATGCAACAACAGTGGCAAAACAATGCAAAGATAGTGCCAGGGATGGGCTTCAAAAATTTTAGCAAGAGGTTCTCTGCCTGGTTGCTGGGTGGGCATGGGCATGGTGGCGTTGCCTGTTCAGCCTCCTGCACCATGGTGTTTGTGTGGGTTCGTGCTTTTGGCCTCCCCAGGCCCTGGAGGCTTTCCTCCAGCTTCTGGGAGGGCAAAAACGGTCTCCCCAGCCTCCAGAGGCCCTCTGGAGGCCAGAAATGAGCCCATTTCTGGCCTTCCAGAACTTCTGGTAGGCCCATTTTTTTTTTTTTTTGCGTCTGCATGGGCTCTGTACCTACCTGCATCCAAAATGGGTCGCTTGGGGACTCCTGGCAGGGGTGGGTTGGGTGGGGCCAGCCAGGAATGGATTTGGGGGTTCTCCGAAATGCACAGAATCTTAGCTAGAGATTCTCCTGAACTCCTGTGAACCCCCAGCATCCCATCCTTGGATAGTACCAATAGTAATAGGTGACATCCAATGGTCTTCTGGGTTCTGTTTGTAGCACAACAGTTCTAACCCCCCAAATAACATTGAACTTCATCACTTAGTGGGCTTTTCAATCTAATATTTTCTGATAAGAAATCTCAACCCAGCCCACTAGGCTTCAAAGTTCTCACGTTTTCTTCCTCTTTTTTTTTTACTTACTATTATATCTCCCCCTCGCACAAATTGTACTCGAGGTTGAAATAACAGGAGGTCACAGATGTAGCAGATGTCACTTAAGATGTCTACAGCAATCCAGTATATTATGTTGCTGGATGTTTGCACTGGGAATACTAATCGCAGTGGGATGAACCAGCAGTTCCAGTTATAAGCAACAGTAACTATGAATAACCACATTAAATAGTTACGATCTGGAAAAGAAAAATAATATGCTCGCTTAAATTACTGTCATTAGGATTTGGGAATGCATTTCCCCAGAAAAAATAAACAAAGCGCTTAAGGAAAGTTTCATAACTTGCTATGTTTAATTGCAGTCGGACAAGTGATGCATAGATTATTTATTAGTTAACCTGTATACTAAAGTTATTTTTAGAAGGTTCAACTTCAGTCACTATCTTCAAACAATTAATAGATTCCATATTTCGGGGCAGAGTTAATAGTCAGCTGAAGTTAACAAAGGGAAAACACACTAACTTATCTATAGTGCAATAACACTTGATGTCTGCAAAGATCTTTGTAATGTCCAAAGATAATCATTGAGAATTTCACTATCTCCAGCACTTCCTTGCTCTGGAAAATTGGACTCATACCTGTGAATGCATCTATGGTGTCTGGCAGTTTAAATTTTTTCATATATTCTTTCATGGATCGTTTCTTGACTATAGAACTTGGCTTCTCCTCAGGTTTACTTTCTTCTTTCTTTTCCTCTTTCTTTTCTTCTTTGGCAGCAGGGGGTGGTGGCTTCTTTTGGGGTGCTAGATAAGTTTTAGAGTCAAAAAGTTAACACCACTTTCTCAAATCCATCAGATTCACTGAAATTACAGAATTTTATCCTAGATCCTTTATCCTTTTGGTACTCTTTTTACAACTTCCAAAAAACATTTATTATTGCTTTAGAAAAGGGAACTGGGCAGGATTAATCCCCTTATGAACAGAAATATATTAGAGAAATTGTAGAAGTCTGGACCGACTGAAGAGGCGACAGACTGCTGAGGTGAATTGAACAGCTTTTATTTTAACAGAACAATGCTCAAAGGTAACTATATACAATTTAGCACCCTGCTCTGCTTGACAGCTTTTTATACGGGAGCTGTCAAGCAGAGCAGCCAATGGTAACAGTGTAAAAAGCCCGCTTCCAGCCCTGCGCGTCTTAGCCAATAGGCGCAAGCCTTTGGTTGCCAGGCTGTCAGTCGTATGTCGAGGACTTACGGCCAGTCATAAGTCGAGGACTTATGACCGATCGCAAGTCGAGGACATTACAGAAATAAAGGTTAGAAAAGGCATCCAAGGTGGAATTTGACTTTTGGAATACAGTGGTCCTTATTTAGTGACCGCAATTGGAGCTGTCAACCCAGTTGTTAAATGAAGTGGATGCTAAGTGAAACTACAACTGTGCTTATGGTCTTACTTCAGTTTTTCTTTGCTTTGCAGACCTGCAATGTTCATAAATGCGAGGATTGGTCTCAAAGTTACTTTTTCATCCCTGTCATAATTGAAGGGTCGCTGTTCAAGGCAGTCATTAAATAAAAACTACCTGCAACTGTGTCAGGTAGCTTCATGATAAAGGAAGCAGAAGCTTTAGTGCTGAACTCCAAAAGAGTTTTCTAAGTACTGATGTCTAATCAGCTTCTGAGATAAGAGTTAAATTATAATGTGTCCTTACCTTTTTTTAAGTGTTTATAAAACTTTCTACTGAACATGTGGTCTCCGTGCCATGTATAAAGACTAATTCTTGAATGTAACACAAACAAAATATTTTAACAAAGAGAATGAACTGTGCAAATAATGCTTCAGGAATAAAAACCCTAAAACATTTAGACAGCATTTTAAAGCTGAGGCTTCTACTTTTTACAAAATTACAAAAATAGATACACTATAATCTCAATTTTCCACTATATATTTTGTGGCTTTTAAATTCAGTTAATTAAACTTTCATTGAACTATAGAATCCACTACAGGTATACTTCTTGTTATTTTTTTTAAAAGAGAAAAAAAAAACATTTATTCTGCCAATTGTGAAATATGATGAATATTGATGTCAGATAAGAATCACATCTTACTGTGGCTTAATGAATCTATTCATCATAAAAATGCATTGGAATTGTAAGTAACTAAATAATTAGGATAGTAAATGGGGAGATTTTTTTGGTGCCCCCAAAGTGATATAATTTTATTTTATTGAAAATAGTCTCTGGATGTCATAACAGGTTGACTGGGCAAAAATATCTCTGGTTTCAGTTATGATTTAAAAAAAAAACACATTTTTTAGAGTTTATATGGTTTTCCAGCTTGAACATTGTAACTCTGGGAATCAAAAATGAAAAATTAACAAAGACAGACAAATTAAAAGACAAACAGTAATGAATAAACAACTTTCATAACCTTCACCTGGTGCAAACCATACTCATGCAAATAAAGCTAGTTCTTGACTTAGGATCCCAACTGAGTCTTAAAATTTCCATTGTAACGCAATGATGTTGTTAAGTGAGTTGTGCCTCATTTTATGAGCTTTTTATGCTACAATTGTTAAGTGAATCATTACATTTGTTAGGGAATCATGTAGTTGGTAAGTGAATTTGGCTTCCCCATTGACTTTGCTGGTTGTAAACTGGTTGGGAAGGTCACAAATGGTGAACACATGACTCCAGGACACATGCCAGTCAATAAGGGTCCAAATTTTGATTATGTAATCATGGCGATGGATTGTCTTCTCCCAAAAATATCCTTCTACCCTATGTACTTCCATGTTGTGGGTATTCTTGGAAATAAATTCAGGGTTTCAGGTTGGGATCACGGGCATACTGAAACTTTTGAAGAACATAGTTTCACAGAGTTAAACATTTGTGACCCAGAAAAGTACAGGCAGCTCACTATATTCCCACCATATTTCTGTACTGATATTTCTTTGAGGCTGAATAATTAAGACTCTTGTCAAGCATTGGACAAACTATAAAAATAACTTGGTAGGTAAAGAGTAACTTCCTGAGTTAGTATTGTAGATATCTGACCAGGATAGTACTAATACGCTAAAATTAACCCAGCTGGAGAACCTGACTCACAGTCCCAATTCATTACCTTCAAGCCACTCCTAACACAATGTAAATAAAATAGGTACAGCTTCTACAACTTACATGCGGTTGGACTGACTTCTGGTGAAGAGATTACTGGATTAGTCACCTTTTCCTTATAAGTAGCTGTTCTTTCTCGCATTTTTTGGACCATATCTTGCAGCTGTATTTGTGCATATTCATTGATAATGATTTCCGGTGGTTTATTTTCTGGGCTGTTTATGGGGATGCAAGTGGTAGAGCAATGATTAAGATCTTTGAAAAAATATGACTATATCCATACATTTAGATAAAACTAAAAGTATCTAGCAATAACACAGATGGTCCCTTATCTTGAGAGTGTAATAATTTGATTATTAAAAGAGCAGACACTGCAGAAGTAAAATGTTAGAGATCTTGCTTACTCTATATAGTAAACATATGCTCAAGTGAGACAGCATAGCCTCGTCCCTGCCAATAGATTTGTACCTTTGGCTATGCTAAAGAACCAATTTCTCTATACCATAAATTATGTGGACCATTCCTCATTCTTACATAGTTACTGGCAGAAGCCAAAATTCTTTCCTCTCATTATTCAATGTGCAACCTTTCAGCTTTTCTTTTGCATCCAATAAGCCTAAACAGGCCAATTTAAACATTGTATGAAAAAATAATTGGCCACTGATTCAAAGAAAGCACACTTTTCATCAACTGCATTCAAAAGTATCAGGATATCACTATTACATTTGTCTTCTCTTTCTGCTGGTATGCTAGGAACCTAAGTCATTAATTGTTTCTCACTGCCAGTGTATGAATCATAAACTGGAAAATTAAGACTGTAATTATGTGTTTGCACATTTGGATGATTTTTTAAAAGAAATATAAAGTGAATTGTACCTCTATTTTTTATTCAATTCATCTTCAAAAATACAGTTTTAATCTTTTATGCTGCCCTAAAATCTGGCTCCCCACATTTCATGGAAACAAAGCTATTAAAATACAATTAAAACAGTTAAAACTATGCCCGGAAAAGGTCATATCTTTTAACTACTTATTCCAACATCAAATTATTTTTATTATAATATTTTTATAACACATAAATGCAGTGTCATCCTTTATGTGTCTTGTTCATAGGCATGTTAATGCCACTTGATGAAAAATGCTACTATGTTATCCTTACCCAAAACCAAGGATACTTGCTTCTCTCAAATATAATTCAGAACAGATTAGAATAACAGAGTTAGAAGGAACCTTGTAGGTCTTCTAGCCCAACCCCCTGCTCACACAGAAGACCCCTTTTCTCACAGGTAGTTGCCGTATTAAAACCCTCCAGTGATGGAACATCCACAACTTCTGAAGGCAAGATGTCCCACTAGTTGATTGTTCTCACTGTTAGAAAATGTGTCCTTAGTTCTAGGTTGGATCTCTCCTTAATTAGTTTCCATAAAACTTTGATAAAACCAAGTTTTCATAAAACGTAGTGTTAGGGATGTAACCCTGGGCTTGGCTTGGCAATGTATATAAGCTATGATTACTTTACTATTACTTTAAATGTTAAAGAAATGTAACTGGCTTGTTACCTCAATGGCTAGAATGGCTGTTAGATCTCTCTCTGTTTTGTTAGAAGCTGGTTGGTGTATACGGAGGTATTGTGGTTTGCAACTGTTATCTACTTTGTGTGTTAAACTGAGACTATTTGATAACTGAATTACTGAACTGTGTATGACTTGGACTGTTAACCGGACTCTGAATACTTCTATATTTCTACATAGTAAACTACTATATTTTTATACTATTCAGTGTCTCTGTATGCTGGTTTGTGCATGTTATTCCATATCACTCTCATTATGCTTCTCTGCATACTCGCTCTTCTAATGGGAAGCTCAATTACCTAACATGTAGTTTCCAGTGCTCTTGATCATCATTATTCTCATTCACACACAAAAAGAGAAATCCAATCACCGCATCTCACTCTTACATATTTGATAAGGTTTCTGTGAGCATAAAACTAAAGGATGAATGTTATATGCATCATCTTGAGCTCTTAAAGGACAGGAGGGATAAAAATCTATGAATTTTGCACATTGCTGGAGTAGGTAGAACTGTACTGAAATTTAAAATGATATTAGAAATACTGGTTTTAGAAAGGTGCTTTGTTTGACTTGCCTTGCTAAGTATAGCAGCAACATAGTTAGAAATAATTAATTTGAGTAAACATATAACACCTCAACTGCAGTGTAATTGGAGAATTGCAAATCTCAATATACACTCTAATTCATTCATTCCCTTTTTGGCATAACACTCTGACTGCTGACCAAGGACTTTCACTTGCATACCTGATAATTCTGGTCATCTAAAAGGTTGCAGATAATAAATTCATTAGCTTTACCTTGTTCATACTACCTAGTTCATAATGTCAATAATGCTATTACAGTAATAAAATAGGGACAATTTGCATGGCTTCTGGGTCTCTGGTGAGCTTATGTCTATATACTACAAAGCCACTGGTTCTCAAAATGTGGTCTGAGGACTGTCAGGAAGTCTGTGAAGTCAAATATTTTTAAGTGTCTCAGTTTTAATTTCCAATACAGTAAATATCAGTAGATAAAAGCCACATAAACCAAAACCTTTTTTGGATCCTCAATCATTTTTTTTTAAATGTAAAGGGCTCCTGAAAACAAACAATTTAAGGACTGCTGTTATAAGCTGTTCTGGGGTTAGACAAGAGGGTGATCTGCTTCCTTCAGTGATATCATCAACAAACCTTACCTAAATGGTAATAGCAACAGCACTTAGATTTATATACTGCTTCATAGTGCTTTTCCAGCCCGCTCGAAGCGGTTTACAGAGTCAGCATATTGCGCCCAACAATCTGGGTCCTCATTTTACCCACCCTGAAAGGATGGAAGGCTGAGTCAGCCTTGAGCCGGTGAGATTTGAACTGCCGAACTGTGGCTAGCAGTTAGCTGAAGTAGCCTGCAATCCTGCTTTCTAACCACTGCACCACCTTGGCTCTTTTTATTATTATCCATTTTATTATTATCCATTTACTCTATATTCCCTTTAATTCTTTGCAAACATGTATAAGATCTATGCTAGTCTTGTGGGTCTTTGTAAGTCCTGGTTAGGAGTCCAGTGATCATTGTATTTTTGCTAACTTAATAGAGAAACTAGTTTGGACCTATCTAGTTGCATTGACTTATTTCTTAAGGTGAGTTTTTGTCACCACAAATGTGTGTAATGAATAGGTTAGGAAACCTGCGTATTGTGTGTGTGTGTGTGTGTGTGTGTGTGTGTGTGATTGCTTTATAGGACAACATCCCTATAAAGACCTTTTTCAGTACTGTCTGAAGTTGTAAATGGAATGTTTCAATGAAGGGAGAAGATGCTACTTTGCAAACAGACAAAAGAGACAGAAGGTCCCAGTGACATAATGAGAAATAAACTTAGGAAGGACCTGCCCCAATGAATCAAGCAATTAAAAGTAACGGTAGGAAGTTTATACTTTCCTTCTTGCAATATTCTGTTAATATAGCCTTACAGTAAAGTAGATTTAGTTCATCTAGTCATGTCTGGTTTACCAGACAGAAGACCTCCTATCTAACCCAGGCGTCTCTTTCTAGGACCTAGAAGACATCTGGAGAACAAACCCAGCTGGTGATTCTGCTGTGTTAGATTGCTTAACAGGGTCTTATGTATGGCTCTGGTGCTGCTGTAGTTAGGCTAACCAGGAGCTCCCTAACCAGAGGTGGTATTCAGCAGGTTCTGACCAGTTCTGGAGAACCGGTAGCGAAAATTTTGAGTAGTTCGGAGAACCAGTAAATACCACCTCTGGCCCTGCCCCCATCTATTCTCTGCCTCCCAAGCCCCAGCTGATCAGGAGGGAATGGGGATTTTGCAGTAACCTTCCCCTGGAGTGGGGTCTGGTATACTTTCCCTGCCACGCCCACCAAGCCACACCCAGCAAGCCATTCCATGCCCACCAAGCCATGCCCACAGAACCGGTAGTAGTAAATATTTTTGAATCCCACCACTGCCTCTAACTAAGTGTAAGAGAGTAATGGGTGGGTTCAGGAAGGTATCATGGCTCAAACCAGGAAAAAAGGATGATCTCCCAACTGCTGGAAGTATACAGTGTCTTTTTGAGAGCCTTTGCAGAAATAACTTGTATCTGTGGAAGCATCCTAACCCTCTAAGAATGCAGTTTATTAACTGCCCTGAAAGATCTGCATCCTATTAAATGGGTTAGTGCAAACTATCCTCTTGCAAACCATGTCCAGGTGAGCACTTAGCGAGATCAGTATGAAAGGCTTATACAGAGTTTTGTCAAATATTCTGGAAACGAACACCCACTTCCTCACTGACTAACATAACTAGATTAGCTAGCCCTTCAAAACAGCCAAAGGATCCTGCTTCATTATTCAGTTTTAATACTACCCTGATACTGAATAATTCACTTCAGATGAGGTAAGGCACAGCCCTTCAATGGAAATGAATTCTTTTCTTGAACAACTGATTTTGGATTTATGACATGAATGTCAGTTGCCTAAAATACATTAAATTGTGCTGAGCTTGCAGTAAAGCTGTACATTCTCCTGACCTTCATTCACTCCTCACATGAAAAGAAATCTACTGGGACATAAGTGAAGCACTGCTAAAAGCAGCTGCAAAAGAGAGTCTGCATTTAATTTAAATATTTCTAACATTTTCACTTAAAACAAAAATGGTTCCTGAACATGTGAGATTGCTTTTAGTTTGTATAAGTTACTAGTACTTACAGCTTAAAAACAATCTTGAAGGCCTACAAGCCCAAACACGCAAAGGCATAAGCAAAAATCTTGCTCTAACTTTGGACATTTAAAAAGAAAAAAAGAAAAATCTCATCATAATAGATGCACAAAGCCCTCATGTTTGTTAAAACTATTTCTATAAAATCATGGTCAGTCCTATTGTTTGCTTGCTTTTTCCACATGTTGCTGGTAAAGAGGTTTGTTTATGATTTCTATTTCCCCAGGTTCTTCTCTAAAGAAGGAGGTTGCCCGTAACAACCAAGGTGAATAATAATCAACATGCTTGCGAGAGGCAAATATAAACTATTTATTTGTATTCTCCTTTTTATACAGATTTAGGGGACACAACAGCTCAACAGTTAAAGACCATGAGCTTGTCAGCTGGAACCCAAATTTGGGACTCGAGCACCACGTGACAGGATGAGCTCCCATTATTTGCCGCAGCTCCTGTCCACCTAGCAGTTCAAAAGCATGCACATGTGATTAGAATAGATATCACTTCAGTGAGAATATAACAGCATTCCGTGTGCCTTAGCATATAGTCATGCTAACTACATGACCACAGAAAATGCTGGTTCCCTCAGCTAAGAAATTGTGATGAGCACCATCCCTTTGAGACAGGGGAAACCTTTACCTTTTTTTCATACAGATAAGAATAAATATGGACACTTGTAGAACTTCTGAGATATTTCTTTTTATAATCAGCTATTGGTAGTAACAAAAAGCATTTAATATGATTCTGTATTCCAGCGATGGTGAACCTTTTTTGGCTCGCGTGCCACAAGTGGGGTGAGTGCAGGGGGGTCATGTGCGGGTATGCCGCACCCATAATGCAAAGCGCGACCCCCCCAGTGCACAATGTGCGACCCCCCCATTTTACATGTTTTTTTCGTCCTCCCCAGGCTCCAGAGGCTTTATAGGAGCCTGGGGAGGGCGAAAAGAGCCTCTCCCCCCCCCGGAGGCCCTCCGGAGGCTTCAGGGACCATCCGGAGGCTTCCCTGAAGCCTTCGGAGTGCTTAAAACCACCCTCCGAACAAACCGGAAGTGCTCAGAGGGTGGTTTTAAGTGCTCCGAAGGCATCAGGGAAGCCTCCAGACGGTCCCTGAAGCCTTCGGAACGCTTAAAACGACCCTTCCGGTTTGCTCGGAGGGTGGTTTTAAGCATTCTGAAGGCTTCAGGGAAGCCTCCGGACGGTCCCTGAAGCCTCTGCGGGGGGGGAGGCTCTTTTCATCCTCCCCAGGCTCCTATAAAGCCTCTGGAGCCAGGGGAAGGCGAAAAATAGCTTTTAAAAAGGTGAACTCAGCTGCCATAGGTTCGCCATCACTGCTGTATTCTAATAATGCCATTTCCAAGAATCATGCATTTTCATTAATATTTGGATGAATTCCATTCAGTGAAATTTCCTACAACATTAATTAAAATCTTTCTTATAAACAATTGGTGAATGTCATTGCTTCCTCATAAGGTTTGCTAGTAAGTTAATGGTGATGTACACTAATGGTTTTCAACATGTGCTCTAACACATCCACTACTAATCAGTGAATCTTGGAGTGTTCAAAAATAAAATAAGAGAAAAAATAAAGACAAATATGACCAAAATTCCAGAAGATCATGAAATATTGCAAGTTGTCATACTTGCCCCAAATCTCACAAAATTTCAAATGAGGCCATCGCAACACATGAGATGTGATCATCTTACAACAATTCAGTGTTTCCTGAAATAATTATTTATATTATTGAATTTTGATTTCCATGGACACCATATGGCGCACATAGGCTATAATACAAGTGCTAAATTTTCAATTCCTTTTGTATAGTATTGCTTACAAATTTTCAGGACAAAAGAAAAAAAGAAAAGGTTAAATAAAATTTCTGGGGAAGGGTTTACATTACTCTCTCTTCATTCCTTCTTGAGAAGTCCATAAAAAATAGTATGAGTCCATTGACATAGCATAGAAAGGGATTGAATTCTTCATCCTTTGTATCTAAATGTCCCCGTTATAGTGGGAGATACTATTTTATTAATAACTGGCTTGAATAAATTTATTTTCAGAGTTATTACGGAAAAAGGATCTCTCTGGCTAGAAAGTATTTTCTTCATCCTGATCCACTCCTCCTCCATCTTTTCTGAGGAAGGCGCCTATACAGATACAACAACATTTGATTCCAGGAATTTTCAATCCTATTTTATTTCAGCATTTAGGACAACAGCCTTCTAATGCATGGGTGTCAAACTTACAGCATTACATTGCCATCATGTGACATTTCACAATGTTTTTCCCATTTGTGGAACTGGGTGGGCGTGGCCTGCGTGTCACACATACGGCTTGCAGGCCACCAGTTTGACATCCCTGCTCTAATGGAAGATTCCCATGGTACTTTTTTTGGTTTTGTTTCCAAATTACATTTCTCTATACAGTACCTGAAAGTTCCTTTCAACCATGATCTAGAGAAGTCACCAACTTAGCTTTTTGCCAATTTGTGGAAGGAAGCATGAAATTTAAAATAAGTCCTAAAATAAGATTAATGCAACGTAATTATAAAATTTTCCTTAAAAATTTCCCTATCCACGTAACAGAGTTTCTCCTATTTTTAATCACCAACCTGTTATATATTGCCTTCAACTCCCTCCCCAAATGTTAAATACAGAAAAGAAAAGGGTAATAAGCATTTAACGTAGATTCACAAACACAACTGAGTTTTGAAAAAATAAAATTTGCATAACAAAATGGGTTTTGGCAAATCTTTGTCACATTATGCTTCACTAGAACCATCTCCTCAATTTGTCATAGTGTGCTCATTTCCCCACCCCCCATTTTCTTTTGTACCATCACAACTTTAATACAGCCACTTAAAATGTGTTTCATGCTCCAACAGATAAGTTGAATTTAGATGGATGCAATGTTCATTTTATTAGGTGATTCTCTTAGGGATTCCTCTTTGTTATAATTAATGAAGGCACAGTGATTAATAGCATAATTAATTGCTCATTTAATAGCTCTGATTATGTGCCTAAACAATGCCATAGTTATTCTTGAGTGAGGCTAAATTATGGGCAGGCAAAAGCAAACTATCCATCACATTAAAGCTTCATAACAAAAGACATCTTCTAATGCAGACCTACACAATTTATGACCCTTCACTGCGGCCTGTGCCTAACCCCACTGTACAATCCATAGGGGAAAACATATCAATGCAAATTTTAGATTTCCATCTTATCTGTTCTGACTCTGAAACTTGGACTCAGTAGATACTGGAAATAGCAATCTCGTTTTTAAAAATAATTGTTCCTTTGAAAGTTATTTGTCTTTGCCTTTATTTACCTTTCTATGCTTATTAATCCATTATAGGTTACATCCCTGCTGATTCAATCTTTTATACCTCCAATTGATTCTTGCAATAATATGTGATTTTGTGCATCTTGTTTACCTTTTTGAACTTATTTCTTGTAAAGAGATTTTTTTTTTACCCACTTACAAAATGCCTATGTATTATTTGCTACAAGCATCTCACAAAAGGAGTTGTAGTCCACCACGTTCATGCCGCAATAAGTTCAAAGTGATCCCTTCAAGTTTATCCAAGATGCTTCATTCATGGATAAGTTAGGTTTAGATCATCTGTTAAGTGAATTGTTAGTCTGTTTTATCCTGTTCTGCTGAACTGTTGTTCCTATCTTTTATATAAATTGCTGGTTGTCTAGTTCAAGAGCACATCATCAGCTCCTGATCAAAGCATGATTTTTGAGAGGATCCTTGAGAGGAAAAGAAATCAATGGCCCTAATTCAGTTACTTCAGCACTTGGGGCTGTAAGAGGAGCCATCAAATCCTTGCACAACTCTTGAACTCTGAACTTCTGTTCCTGTCATTCTGACTCTTGGACCTATATCCAATCTCTTGCTTGACAATCAGATCAGATCATATAATTTCCTGTTGCCAAAGTACAGGACTGTTCCAGATAATGTCTATGCCTTTTTCCTGCTATCAAAATACTATTGTCTCAACTATCAAGGCAAGTCTTAACACTCTAGCTATCTATCTCTGATTACTGTCAAGAGTTTTATGGCATGGCAATAAAGACTTTTAACATGTATTTCCCTGACATTCTGTTTTTGTTCTGACCTAGGCTTCCCAAGAGCATGAAACAAACTCCTTGTCCCAGCAAAAAACCCTTTTATTAATTTACAGTGAATTCTGCTCATTCACAGCCGGCAAAGTCTTTCAAAGGAAGATTTATGATCACACACCTTATCTGGCTTGGAGAGCTGACAAGTCGATATCTGCATAACTTGGCAAGCAGAACTTGACAAGGAGTCTCGGAAAGTCACTAACCAATTAGCGAACTAATTGTCTCCTGCAAACTCCACTCCCCTTTTGCTGCTCTTTTATTTCCTCTAGGAAGGGCCATTCATCATCTGGCCTTACTTCCAACTTGATCCCTGCTCTTTAGTTGTTCCCTTCGTCTGGCAACTCTGTGCATGTGCACACTGGGAACAGGCCCTAGTTGTTCGTCTGCCTCACTGCTGTCTGATTCTGACAACAGCTGATAACTGGCATACAGCTCTCGTCCGTTCTCTGCCTCTGACACAGAGCCCTCATCAGAGCCTTCCCCAGACTCCAGGACTGGCCCATGCTCCTCCCCAACCTCCTCACTGTCCGAATCTGCTGCCATCTCTGCTGGCCACTGGCAGGCCACAACAGTTTTGCACTGTTTGGCATAGAACAGGATTTGATGGACAATTTGATCGAGACCTTGGGAAGTGGGAGGGATGGTGGCCTGAGACAGGATTGTTCCTGAACTGCCTTTCCTTGTGTGCTAATTGTCATGGCCCACAATCTGGGAATTTTGGAAAATAAAGCATTTAAAAAAAAGATATTGAGAGAAAGGCAGTGAGTTCAGCCAAACACATGTAGGAGTCTATATTAAGGCCTAATTGTGAAAACATAATTATTTATCTGCTGTTAATGGTGTCTGCAGGGTGATTTATGACCCTGAATTTTAATCCTTATTTGATTTATGCTGTTTTTCCCAATGTTGAGTTTAATGCAGCTTTTCTTTTGGTTTACTGGTTGACTGATTTTCTTTAGTTTTTTAAATGTATTCATTAGTTCATTGCATATTACCTAAATTTACTTTGGTGACTGAGGTAGAATAAGAGTTGGAAGGGACCTTGGAGGTCTTCTAGTCCAACCCCATGCTCATAGGAAACCGTATACTATTACAGACAAATTGTTGTCCAATCTCTTCTTAAAAACTTTCAGCGTTGGAATATTCACAACTTCGGGATGCAAGTAGTTCCACTGATTAATTTTTCTAACTGCCAATAAATTTATCCTTAGTTCTAGGTTGTTTCTTTCCTTGATTAGTTTCCACCCATTGCTTCTTGTCCTGCCCTCAGGTGCTTTGGATAATAGTTTGACTCCCTCTTCTTTGTGGCAGCCCCTTATATGTTGGAATACTGCTATCATGTCACCCCTAGTACTTTTTTTCATTAAGCTAGGGATACCCAATTCCAGCAACCAATCTTTATATGTTTTAGCCTCCAATCCCCTAATCATCTTTGTTGCTCTTCTCTACACCCTTTCAAGAATTTTAACATCTTCTTTGCATTGTGCGACCAAAGCTGGATGCAGTATTCCTAATGTGGTCTCTATATAAAAAAGAAAATTATAAAGAAAAAGAAATGCAATGTAGCTGTTCCAGTTATTATAAACATGAGCTTTTTGTGGGTTTATAAATTATTTCTGAGTTGAAATGCCTAGGATTTTGATTGCTAGTTCTAATATGAAATAGGAGTTAAGATGAGTATGATAGATTGCCACTCAAAATCAGTGCAAGTTTTGTTGCAAATTAACAAGTTTTTGTAACTGATCTGCTTCAGGTTTTTCAACCAACCATCCATCCAGCCAGTATACTATAACTGAGCCTAGAATAAATCAAATAAATTATGCTGAATTGGGCCAGATAAGCCAAATATTTTCACAGATAGATTCTGTTCCAATTTCCCATTTTTACATTTGGGAGATATCAACTATATCCTGCTATATGTGAACTTTTGAAGTTTGGATTAGCTTGAAAAAGTGATTTTCATTTGGCTCAGTTATACAGAAAATAACTCTGAAGCTTTGAAGAGTATTCATCTTAAAGGAGTTTAATTCCCTAAGGACCTTTTTTAAAAAAAATTCCTGAAAAAAGGCATATTGTATACATAATGTGGGACAGATAGCAGTGCTTGTATGAATTAATAGTAAGTAAAAAGGGGAGTAATGTGACATGTAGAGTTTTTGTACTTATTTCATAACTTTTTATGATATACTGTTAGGATTTAAATAGAAAAGAACATAGAAAAGTATATTGGTAGTTAAAAACTTTTAATTGCACCCCCCCTTTAGTAACTTCCATCCCTTGAATAAACATACAGTCGTAACACTTACAATAAAAGGGAAGATGCCAGACTCTCTCATAATAATCCACACCTAGGAAGTTCCTTCCTTCCTGGGCTTAACACATCCTCAGGGCAACATGTCTAATATATCTAAACATGCACCTCCCAGTCAAGGCCCAGGGCATGAACCTCAATCTGTATATCCAAACTTCAAAGCCCATTTGTCATAATATATATGTCTAGTATGGGGGTGGGCTTCAAAAATTTCAGCAACGGGTTCTCTGCCCGGTTGCTGGGTGGGCGTGGCTATGGTGGGCATGGCCTAATTGGCCTCCTGCACCATGGGGGGGGGGGCTTTTCACCTTCCCCAGGCTCCAAAGGCTTTCCTCGAGCCTCTGGGAGGATGAAAACTGCCTCCCCCGGGCTCCGGAGGCCTTCTGGAACGTCCAGGAGGCCCGTTTTCTCCCTCCCTAAGTCTCTGCATGGGCCCTGAACTTACACATATCCAAAATGGACCACATGGAGACTCCTGGGAGTGGCAGGGTGGGGTGGGATAGACTGAGACAGCCAGGGGTGGGATTTGGAGGTTCTTCGAACCGGCAATAATGTTAGCTACGGGTTCTCCCAAACCCAGGGGAACCCATAGCAGCGCACCCCTCTCTAGTAGTACATCTCTAACATTGTAGGCAACAATTGTGTGTGGTTGGCTGAATAAGCTACTCTACTTCTACAAGCTGCCTCTGTGTTGAACCAAGAAAAATTTTCTAACAATTTAATCCTGTATCTAAATAGATCAAGACATATAGCTAGCCAGTATGTGAGTCTTTCAACCTGTTCCTGGATGAGGTAGTAGGTGGAGTTTTAAATGATCTCAACAATGGCTTGAGTTTCTTCTCCTATGTTTTAAGGTTTATGAATTTGGAAACAAATACATATATTTTCTTCTACAGATTTCAATATTTTTTTGGTAGTCTGCCCCAAAGCTAATGCCTCCAATTACAAGATAAGTATAATTTATTATAGAGAAGGCATTTCCTTAATGTTCCTGGAACTATTATGTGATTAAATTAATATTCCCTTTCTTTTCCCTTTTGGAGCTCAAGGTGATCTATGTCTGCAAGGGACCAAATGAACAAGTAATCATCTACACATACAAAAATAAATACAGTAGAAAATAATGAAGACAAATGATTCAAACCATTATTCCACATCAGTAGTTTAATGTTAGCATCACAAGAACTCATTTAGGAAACAGAATTATTTTCCTGAATAATGATTTTAGTGGTATGTTTTATGTGTTATATTATTTCTGCAGGCGCTCTGCTTAATCAGCAAAGAGAGGGGGAATTGCAAATTAATAAATAAAGAAGTTAGTACCAGACTGAATGCAGCTTATCGTCAATTTCCTGCAAGTACTATCATCTACCCTCTATTCTACTTCAGGTTGCTTCCAGCAACCAGCTCATGGTTGCTTTTTCATCATACACAGCAGTGGTGGGATTTAAATAACAACTGGTTGTCTGCCTTAATGACTGGATGGGTGGGTGTGGCTATGGTGGGTATGGCCAGAGCAGGGACGTGCGGTCAGGGGAGGCAGGGGAAGCAGAGCCTCACCGCTCTCATCATGACAAGAAAAAAAAGGGAAAAGGGAAAAGGCACACATGGTCTGATTCCCTGCCTTCCTGAGTCAACATGAAGGGGACCGCGGAGCGTGCTGCGCTGGCTCGCGCTCCACGGTCCCCTTCATGTTGACTCAGGAAGGCAGGGAATGGGACCATGTGTGCAGGAGGCTGAGGCAGCCTCAGCCTCCTGCACACGTGGTCCCATTCCCCGCCTTCCTGATGACATCACCAGCCTCAACAGCCATAAATGTCACCGCACATCACTGGGCCAGAGGATGTTGCAGCAGCACTCCATCTCCTGCAGCCCCCTGGGAGCAAAACCCAGCCTCCCTCTGCACCCCATTTTGGGCCTAGTAGGCCTCCTTGCAGCCTCCTGGGAGCAAAAATGGGGTGCATTGGGACTCCTGGAAGGGGCGGGGCAGGAAGGGTGGGGCCAGCCAGAAATTTAACAACCAGTATGTTTGAACCAGCCTGAACTGGCTGAATCCCACTACTGACCCCTAGCTACACGAGACTTTCCCCCCAAACTGGTAGTTAGAACCATTTCCAGTACCAGAGGATGCATAGACATAATGATTACTTATCTACTTTCCTACCTGGGGCAGGAATAACTGATCATTTTATTTCTATGAAATTGTATAATCACTATGGAGTTCTTGGTTGTTTGCTTGCATATATTTAATTAGCCAAACAGGTAACATCATTAATGTGAATGACTGTGGGTTTGTTGCCTATTTAAATGCTTGTCCAGCCAGTTTTGGTAGGTGTGTTTACTGTTTTACTGTTTATTTGGATTTATATGCCGCCCTTCTCCAAAAGGACTCAGGGCGGCGTACAACATTAAAAAACACACATCCCAAAAGTTAAAAAAAAAATTAAATCCATATCCAAAAAAACAAACCGAATTTAAAAGACAATACATTTAAAATAAGTTAAAATTAACAGGCCAGGCCGGCTTGCTGGAAAAGCCAACTTTTTAGGGCGCGTCGGAAGAACTGGAGGTCAGGGTGTAGTTTTCTCCTTGGTGATTCCTTGATTAAAGTATTGTTTTCTGCCTGATTATTTGTCTGGTGCTGATCCCTGCTTGTCTGAATATGGTCTGTTGATATGCTACAATATTTTTGTTTCCTTTATAGATTTTTATTGCCTCTTTTGAATGGTGTATGGATGTGGTTTATCTCCATGTGTCTATTGATGGCTGATTTCTCTGCATGCCAAACTTCCAGGAATTCTCTAGTATTTTGGGGGTTGTCTTTTGTCTATGATGCAAACAGTTTCCCAGGTAAAACTGTGGTATGTCTGTCCATGTATTGTGAGATTACGTTTTCATCCCGTTTTTTAACAGCTAGTTGGTGTTCATATATAGCCGGAATGTCAAAATGGCAGCCTGCGGGCTGGATGTGTCATGCACAAGCCACGCCCATTCCAGATCCATAAATGGGGAAAACATTGCAAAACATCATGTGACAGCAATATGACACCGTGAGTTTGATACCCGTGATGTATAGTAAGGTGTTCATGTATATTCTACATAATCTTTTTGAAACTATCCATCTTGATGGTTGTCACATTGCTGTATGCAACATAGTGTACTTATTTGCTTCATGTTGAAATGTTTTTATCAGTCCTGGATTTTATAGCACTAAGTTTTCATTCAGTAACTTCTTTTTTTAGTACTGAGCGAAAGATGCTCCATTTTCTGCATAGTATACATTCTTTCATGCTTGTTTACATTTCTTTCTTAATTATTGCTTTATAACAAAAACCTTTCAAAAGGCCACAACTTTTCTGCATGCATTAAAAGGAAATCTAAGGGTAGCAATATGAATATTCTTTAAACTTTTCCCTCTTATAGTTACAATTTGTAAACACAGTGCTTGAAGATTCACAATATGCATAAGCCTGAACCACTAACAGTTGAATCAGAATATCTGATATGAATTTTATAGGTTACTATTGCAACCGATCAATGTTTGCATGACTGCTTTGTTTCTTCCACTCTTTCATTGCTACGAGGAGTGACTGCATTATTAATTTGTTTCTAAAATAAATTAGAAAATAAGTAAATGAATGTAACTTTTCATTAAAATTACATTGTATACATTATTTTTCTCAGTGTAATTCCCTTCCTGTTTAAATGCATTGTACAATTATCATTGTACAGTTTTTTGATGTATGTCAGAATTATTTTTGTGCTATTAGAGGTGCCTTTTTGGATTAATTTCCTGAGATTAGATTCTTGTTAATATGAACTGACAACATGATCTGACAAAATGATCTGCTAATCTTGCTCTTCTTACTTTGAAGAAAATTCATCTCCGCATCTCTCAAAAACCACCAGTAACAAAATATAGCTATCCTGAAAAGCTATTAATAGGGATATGATTGTACTGTTATTAGAGGACAGAAGGGAAAAATAGGTTGCTACACAAGCCTGACTCAAAGTGAATCTTAATTTAAATTATTAGAAAATTGACATTAAAAGACTTTCATTTGCTTAATCAACATTTTTTTTCAGTACACAGAGCATTCACATATGCCAAATCATTTTGAG
The DNA here is from genome assembly GCF_964273705.1 of Natrix helvetica. Taxonomy (NCBI): domain Eukaryota; kingdom Metazoa; phylum Chordata; class Lepidosauria; order Squamata; family Natricidae; genus Natrix; species Natrix helvetica. Next base: position 140,051,112 of record NC_138550.1, read on the forward strand.
ACCTGGCAAATTGCAGCTCTGTCCACTGCTATTTGCCAAAGAATAACACAATGTATTTTTGTGTATTTAAAACAAGAAAGTACTGAGATGAAAGCAAAAGGGGGTCATTTTCCCCCTCACTAATGGAGTGCAAGGCTATTCTGAGGTGATCACCCTGTCTATCACAAGTTGAATGAGTCATTTGACAAGCTAACAAATAGATTTCCCCCCCCCCCCCATCCTATGATGATAATGGTGAAAAATAGGCAGTGTTTTCTTTGGACTTTATATAAAGTGATGCATCACAAGCAGAGGTTGAGAACTGGTATATATTTGAGTACCAGTTACCATAACCCTAGTAGCACCAACTAGTGTACATATACATGTACATATACATATACCTACACCTACATATATGTACATATAAATATACACAAACATACAGATACCGATAGTTGTCGACTTACGATCATAATGGAGCCCAAGGTTGTTAAGTGAGACATTTGTTGAGTGAGTTTTGCTCCATTTTCTATGACCTTCCTTGCAACACTTGTTAAGAGAACCACAGTAGTTGTTAAGTTAGTAAGTGAGTCTGGCTTCTCCACTGACTTTGTTTGTCAGAAGGTGGCAAAAAGGGATCACATGACCCTGGGACACTGCAGTGGTCATAATGGTTGCAGTGTCAGTCTCCTAGCATCCAAATTTTGATCATGTGACCATGGGTATGTTGCAAAAACTGAAAAACATAAGTCACTTTTTTCAGTGCCATTGTAACTTTGAACAATTAACAGTACAACAGTACTGTTGTAAATGAAGTGTTGTAAGTTGAGGGCTACCTGTACATATAAGTACCAGTGGTGGGATACGACCAGTACCCCCCAGTATGGGCACACAGGTGCCTGCTGGGAGCACCAGGTACCATTCCGGTATGGTGCTCCAGAGGGCTCACCTGCTCTCCTTACAGTTATTTGAGCCGATTGGAGCATTTGCGCACATGCATGGAGCGTACGGCACCTGTGCAACGCTCCGCCGAGCAGCTGGAGCATCAAGGGCAGTAGGTACGCATGCATGCGTGCTGCACATGTGCACATGGTGGGCACCCGGCCCCATTGCACCATACTGGTTGCAACGGGATCCGTAACCCATCACTGATAAATACGTACATACGTACACACACACAGACACACACACACACACACGGAGAGAGAAGAGAGGGAGAGAGATAGTATATATAGATATTATATACTATCTACATACTACTAAAACTCTTGTGTCTGTAACCTTTAACTGTTTAACCTTTAAGTGCATCACAAGGCTACAATTTGTGAACCAAGGTACCTCAAATGGGCTAACTTACAAAATGCATCCAAAATCTAGGTCCCATAACTCCCATAAGATTGAAATTTGGTAAAGCTGTGATCTTTCCAGAGTTGCTACCATGTGACACACAGGTTCAGTATACCAATCCCATTCTAGCCCTCTGTAGGTTAGGTGGAACAGTCTCACCATGCACTGCCATGGTTGATCAGCAACAGTCAAGTCAGCAGGATGTTGGAAGAGGCTTCCATTCCGACTACCTTTTGGCCCTTGGTTATTCCATTTCTCTGCTTTGGTAAGAAAATTGAATATGAATGAAGTGCCAGCATTTTTGCTACTCACGCTGCATTCTCTTCCTTCTGAGTTGGTTCCTTTGATTCCACTGGTTGTTCAGCTTTAGAAGGTTCTGGTTCTGGAGTTGTTGCTTCATCTAGAATCAAATAATTAATAATATTATTATGCAAGCATGTTCTTGCACTCAGAATGTTAATTCTTGAAAACCAAAGAATTATGGCGACAGGGAAAATATAGCTAGAAGAATAACTTAAACTCACAAATATCAGCATTAGGTACTGCAGATACTAAATGTTTGTTGCCTGTCTCTTCTAGAGTTTTTCAATCTAGATAGCTTCTGATATGTTGGAATAGTCCTTGCATCACCCTCTGCCATTTCTAGTGTATCTTTAAAATTGGGAGTCCTGGATTATAGAAGGTAAACTATCTGTTTCATACTTAGCATTTCAATTGAGCCTACAGCTTTAGGACAGAATCTAGATAAACAAAAAAACAAAAACAAAAACAAAGAAGGATATTTTAAGGGGTAATGACAGATTATTCTTGTGGAAGTTTCATCAAATTAAAAAAATGGCAGATTATTCTTGTGGAAATTTCATCAAATTAAAAAAAAAACACCTTTCAGACAGCTGGTCAAATAACTGTTCCAAGTCAAGTCCTTGGAACAAGATCCTCTGCTGAAAAATGGTAGAAATCAAGAACGTAAAGCTAGAGGAAGGCAGTATGGAATGTTGTTAAGAGACCAATAAATGAATGCACAATAACTTTCTTTTTTTTGCATGGTTGATGCCCAGAAAGAAGTATCTTTAATCCTTGTATCCTGAGGTATATGGAGGAGAGGTAGTATTCAGCATGTTCTGACAGTTCTGGAGAACCAGTAGCAGAAATTTTGAGTAGTTTGGAGAACTGGTAAATACCACTCTGACTGGCCCCACCCCGATCTATTCTCTGCCTGCCAAGTCCCAGTTGATCAGGAGGGAATGGGGATTTTGCAGTATCCTTCCCCTGCCACACACACCAAGCCATGCCCACCAAACCACAATACGCCCACCAAGCCACACCCACAGAACTGGCTATAAAATATCTTGAAGCCCACCTCTATTATGGAGGGAAGAATTGGTAGTTGTTCCTTAAACTTTATACTCCAATATTGGCAAGCCCCATGGAGCTGAGAAACCCAAGGAATGAGAACACTACATATTTCAGAAAAGATCTTGACTACTAATCAGTGTTTAAAAAACATTAATCTTGAAACTGAGAAGAGAAATTCCAGGAAAATATATACCTAGTTGATAATGAACTTGACTGCCTCTTCCCACAACAACTGAATTCCTTGTCCTCCATTTGCTTCCCATAAATGCCTGGCATTCACAGTTAATGTAGAATAAACATGTCAAAAGAGGAACTGCATTTTTTTTAAAGAAATAGAGATTAACAAGGGGAATAGGAGGAATCTCTCTCTGTGTGTCACGCCCCAAATCAAGAATGACACATGGTGATTTTTCCAAGTTGAGTTCTTTATTTTTTTCCATATCTATACACAATATCTTGTGGAGTGGTACAGTGGCCTAGAGATGAAGCTCTCGCTTCACAATAAGGAGACTGTGAGTTCTATCCTAGATTGTGGCACATATTTCTCTCTCTGGGCACACTGAGAATATATCTGCTGAACAAAACTCCACATTGGTGACAGGAAGGGCATCTGGCCATTAAAACACTCTGCTAGCTCCATTCAGTTGCCCTGACTCCATCCCGCAAGGGATTATGGGGTGATTAAAAGAAGAAGATGATAGACAATATCTTGCCAAACTGAAGACTATACTTTCTGCATCTGCAATATACTCTGTAAACTCTTTCACACATAATATTCGGGCTGAGTTGCTTCTTACTCCTCTGGAAAGCAGTGCAGTACTGCAGGCCACTTCGGCTGACTGCAGTTCGGCAGTTCAGATCTCACCGGCTCAAGATTGACACAGCCTTCCATCCTTCCGAGGTGGGTAAAATGAGGTCCCAGATTTTGGGTGGCCAATATGCTGACTCTGTAAACTGCTTAGAAAGGGCTGTAAAAGTACTATGAAGCAGTATATAAGTTTAAGTGCTATTGCTATCCTCCTTCCTGGAAATCCACCTCTTTACTACATTCCATCACACTCTCTTCACACATATAAGCAGAATATGGATGGACATATTTAGTTTTCTCCAGGAGAAAGGGATAAAATCATTAATGGAAACTGAAGCATAATAGATTTTATATCAACTTCAATGTTTTCTAAGAGTGGGAGTTTTTTTTGACAATGACACAAACCATCTTGGGAGGTAGTGGACTCCCTTCAGTTACTTGTTACTATTAACTCCATAATCATATGTCAGAAATGATGTATTTGTAGCCTGCATTATATACTCTGCAGAGGGCTCAATTAGATAAAAGCCAAGTTCCAACTTCTTTCCCTGAATATGAGGATGGTCTACTAATGATTTCCAGAGGAAATATGTGTATGTCACCACATGTATCTAATCACCACCCAGAGCTGGGATGTAAAGGTAGGTTTTGGTACATAGCTTTGAAAGTGCTGTTTTGCCTCTTAATTTACTTCCAAATTCTGTTTGGGGACTGTAGGGTTTATTGATGTGCAGCCTGAAATAACAAATTCTTTATCCTCAGTCTGATGGTTCAGATTGATTCCCCTGGTTCTTATGGGACACCCCACCTTTCAATCATTCTTTGAACTGTTCTCTACCTCTCTGTGCCCTTTTTTCCTCCAAAGGAGATCAGGAATCCTGATTTTCACACTTTATTTTCTTTCATAAATGGGTTGGTGAAATCTATCACAGAGTGTGAAGCCCTAAATTGACTAGTGTTAATACTTAAAATTGAAACTGTGTTCAAAATGACATGTCTCTTGTACTTTAGTGTGGCCTGTCTGGACAAATTCTTTTCCTGATGACCATGGTTCCCAGGAGTGTCAGCACACCATTTCCTTTTCTTATATTATGTTTTGAAAGTAAGTTTGCAGCTTCCATATTTATTCCCATGCCTTGATTCTTTCTCAAAATCCAGCTCATCAGCATCACTTAGTTAATAGCTGCACAATCTGAATGATCACTAAGGTAAAGGTAAAGGTTCCCCTCACACCTACGTGCTAGTCATTCCTGACTCTAGGGGCAGTGCTCATCTCCATTTCAAAGTCGAAGAGCCAGCGCTGTCCAAAGATGTCTCCTTGGTCATATGGCTGGCATGACTAAATGCCAAAGGCACACGGAACACTATAATACAATACAATAGTAGAGTTGGAAGGGACCTTGGAGGTCTTCTAGTCCAACCCCCTGCCTAGGCAGGAAACCCTATTTGTTACCTTCCCACCAAAGGTGGTTCCTATTTTTCTATTTGCATTTTTACATGCTTTCGAACTGCTAGGTTGGCAGAAGCTGGGACAAGTAACAGGAGCTCACTCAGTTATGCAGCACTAGGGATTCGAACTGCCGACCTTTCTGATCAACAAGGTCAGCATTTTAGCCGCTGAGACACTGCGTCCCTGAATGATCACTAGATGGTAGCTAAGAGACATAAAAACTGTAATTCTTTCCTGCAATCTAGAGGTTAATCAGTTGATCCATAAATGACTATAGAGATTCTTAATCATCCAGGTCATGGAAACATCTTGGATGAGCTGAAGAAGCTTCTTGGATGAGAAGCAAAATATCTTCAAAGAAAAACCAGAAAGTCCAGTTGCCTCTTTAAAAAGCATCTTTGGGACAGTTGATCCATAGTTTCAACGAATTTAAAAAAGATTCAAACATTAATAGCAAAGAAAGAAAAGAGGGATGTAGTGCATAGATGAACTAGATATTGTGCATGTCAATTGGAGACGACCTTTCAGATTGTGGATAATGTTGCCTATAGACCACAATATCATAGAGTTGGATGGGACCTTGAAGGTCTTCTAGTCCAACCCCTTGAACGTACCTATCTGGACTAATGACTGTCCAGTTTCTTCTTGGAAACCTCCAGTATTGGCGCACCCACAATTTCTGAAAGCAAGCTGTTCCACTGACTGTTTTCATTGTCAGGAAATTTGTCTGTAGTTCCTAGTTGCTCTCTTCTTTATGACCTTTCATCCATTATTTCTTGTCATAAGTTGATCCCCTGTTCTCCATAACAGCCCCTCAACTACTGGAAGACTTCTATCATGTAATCCCAAGTCCTTTTATTCATTATATTAGACATACAGTACCTAGTTCCCTCAATCATTCACACTAGAGACCCCTATTCATCTGTTGCTCTTCTCTGTACTCGTTCTAAATTTAACTCATTCTTTTGTTGTTTCTTAGTTGTTCTTTCTTTCAATTAGATTAAGGTTATACATTAAGGTTATACATCATAAAAATTATATGGTACAGATATATCTTGCTTGTACAGGCCTGTGACAGTCATGTATTGCTGTCTAGTTCTTTGTTTTATGCTTCCTATACAGCTGAAGATCTCATTTAGCATATTCAAACAAAATGTTTTAAAATGATTTTATAAACTAATAATTTTGTAAAGGTAAAGGTAAAGGTTCCCGTCACATATAACTGCTAGTGGTTTTTGACTCTAGGGGGCGGTGCTTATCTCCGTTTCAAAGCCAAAGGGCCAGTGCTGTTCAAAGACATCTCCATGGTCATGTGGCCAGCAGACTCAATGGCAAAGTCGCACGGAACGCTGTTACCTTCCCATTAAAGCAGTCCCTATTTTTGCTACTTGCATTTTTACATGCTTTCGAACTGCTAGATTGGCAGAAACTGGGACAGGTAATGGGAACTCACTCTATTACGTGGTGCTAGGGATTCAAACCACCGAACTGTCGACCTTTCTGATCGACAAGCTCAGCATCTTAGCCACTGAGCCACCATTTTGTAAATAATATATCAAATCTTCTAGAATTAGAAGCTATTCTGGAGAACTGTCACTGCCTACTTATATCTGAAAATACATTTTATCTGAAGGTATTGCCAATCTGGATTTGGGACCAATGTTATATGTGATATAATTCCTCAAAGTAGAAAAGAAAACTAAGCCTATTAAGAGTTGTAAAGGTACAATCTATACTTCAGCCAGACTTGTCAATGAAATTATTGCTTTGATATTGTCAAGTTTACATTTCTTTATACTTTTAACACAGTCTATTTTTTAAAGATTGTGGTATTTTAGTAGAAAGAAATTTTAGACTTATGACTACAACTGAGCCCAAAATTTCAGTTGTTAAGTTAAACATTCATTAAGTAGGTTTGGCTCCATTTTATGAGCCTTCTTGCCACAGTTGTTAAGTGAATCACTGCAGTTGATAAGTTAGTAGCCTGGCTGTTAAGTAAATCAGGCTTTCCCATTGACTTTGCTTGTCAAAAGAGTGCAATTAGTGATCACATGACTCTGGGACAGTGCAATGGTCATAAGCATGAAACAGTTGTCAAGTATCCGAATTTTGATCACATGATCATGGGAATGCTGCAAAGGTTGTAACTGTGAAAAATGGTCATAAGTCACTTTATTCAGTATGCTGTAATTTTGAATGGTCACTAAATGAACTATTGTAAGTCAAGGACTACCTGTATTGCATTCCACACCTCCCTAGTACTAAATAAAAGGAAGGGAAATTCTGCATCTTTCAAATAGTTGGACTCCCAACACCGTTCAACTTAGAAAAAGTATAAAGAGGTGGCATTCAACAGGTTCTGACCAGTTCTGGAGAACTGGTAGCAGACATTTTGAGTAGTTTGGAGAACTGGTAAATGCCACCTCTGACTGGCCTCGCCCCCATCTATTCTCTGCCTAAGGAGTCCCAGCTGATTGGGAGGAAATGGGGAGTTTGCAGTAACCTTCTCCTGGAGTGGGGATGGAATGGAGATTTTACAGTATCCTTCCCCTGCCACACCCACCAAGCCACACCCACAGAAGTGGTAATAATTTTTTTTAATCCCACCACTGGTATAAACAATATCAATCTTAAAATAGCCTGTAAAAGCACATTTTTTAAAAAAAACTAAAATGATTACTTTTTAAACAACAATGAAGATTAGGTATAAACCTAAACCTATATATTTTTAAAAATCTTCGCTAATGGTTAAAGCTTCCCAAGTGACAAAAGAATGAGAGAATCTCTTCAAATAATCTCCAAAATAGTATATTATATTTTTAAAACTATGTTCTAGGAGTGTGTATGTGTGTGTGTGCATTGCAAAACATTTCAATATTTCATTTTCTCCAACTACTTAGTTTACTACTCTTATCCCAACTATTTTTCCTAGTTTAATAACACTATATTTATTTTTGGAAGAAACCATAGCACTTTTGACAATTTTTCCTCAATAAATCCTGTTGTTGATTTATTGTCCTTATTCCATGAAGTATAGATGCAGTATAAGCATTTGACTCAGTTCTTGTTCAGTGGACAGTTTCGTTATTGCAAAACATTGGAAAATGAAATCTATCTTTTACTGGATTACTGATTTTTAAATCAGTGGGAAATTGCTCTCATTGAAAAATTAATATAATATTGATTTTGAAATGCTCTGAAGAAAACATTATTCAAATGTCATCAGCATTTATTAGCTATTTTAACAATGTTTTTTCTAAGAGTTATTTTTGTTGGTACAAATGTCATTCAGAATAGAATTCCCAATATTTAAAATGTTTATGTTTCTCCTTAAGATCACATATATTCCCAAAGGTGCTTTTCAGGAATAAATATGTATAATGTTAATAAATATGGACATGAACACAGCAAATGGGTACGAATAAATGGGGACAATAGGACAGAGGCAGTAAGCACGCTGGTGCGCTTATGTGTGCCCCCTTACAGACCTCTTAGGAAAGGGGTGAGGACCATGCTAGACAGTTTAAAGTTAAAGTTATGGGGGTTTGATGATGTAACAACAGTGTCAGGTAGTGCATTCCAGGCATTGACCACTCTGTTGCTGAAGTCATATTTTCTGTAATCGAGTTTGCAGGGTTTTACCTTGCATTTGTATCTATTGTTTGCCTGGGTATTATTGCAGTTGAAGCTGAAGTAGTCGTTGACAGGTAGGACGTTGTAGCGGACAATTTTGTGTACTACGTTATAGTTGCCTCTTGAAAAAGCACCTTTGAGACAACCATGACCTGGATGACTGAGTAATCCCCATAGACATTACATATACTCCTAAATTTTTAGTATTGTCTCTTTCCCTATCCTTTATCTGTGATTTGTATTTGCTTGTTGTTATGTATTTGTTCTTTCAACTCATTATTTGTACAGTAGCTTTAAACAATGCAGATGTTAATGTAGGGATAAAATGCAAATTTGAGGAAGAATGCATTTAACTGAATTATTGAGACAAAAGTCCTTTAAATGACATTTAGCTATTCTGCAATGATTAATTTTTCTACTTCCTCTTAGTTGGTATTTCATCTGTATTCCTATAAAACATAAGTTGCTGTCAGCAGGCTGATGCACTGCACAAAGGAGAAACAGTATAATTTTAATCAAAACAAAATGATTATAGGAAAATGTCTTAGCAGTGTATTCTTAATGCATAAATCTGCACCCTTTATTGTAATTTGTTATTTTTAATTTGCCTGGGATTATAAGAAACAGTCGTCATAAATGAGACTTTTAGATTCATAGGACTTAATTAATTTTATGTGCATTCCTGTTATTCAAACTAGAGTTATTTGAGATGGTGCCCAGTCCAAACAAACATTGGTTTGAAACAAATAATATATTAGATTTTTCTTTTAAAAGGAGACTATGCTGCAGTTCTGTCAAATCATTTGCTTTATGCCTTTGAATTCCAAAGACTGAGATGAGGTGAAGCTTTTTCAGACACTGAGCTTGTCGATCAGAAAGGTCGGCGGTTCGGTGGTTCGAATCCCTAGCACCGTGTAAGAGAGTGAGCTCCCGTTACTTGCCCCAGCTTCTGCTAACCTAGCAGTTCGAAAGCATATAAAATGCAAGTAGAAAAATAGGGACCATCTTTGGGGAGAAGGTGACAGTGTTCCATGCCGCTTCGGCATTTAGTCATGCTGGCCACATGACATCTTTAGATGCCACTGGCTCTTCAGCTTAGAAATGGAGATGAGCACCGTCCCCTAGAGCCAGAAATGACTAGCATGCATGTGAGGGGGAACCTTTACATTTACCTTTTACCTGTCCTAAAACAATTTGATAAGCCTCTCACAACTTACAGAATTTATTTGAATAATGTGTCTCTTAGGCGTTTTTGGAAATTGGCAATTTTACAACGACTGAATGCAGCTTTGGAATAATCTTTTGTTTTCCTACTCCAGACAAGAAAGCATGCAAGAAAAGCAGGTTTCCCTATGAAGTGCTACTAGAGACTACAGATTTTACATTCAGGTTTTCAACTACTTTTGTCCTTGGCATCTAAAAAAAAAGGAGACTAGGACGAAATTTATGCTGGAATTTAATAATATTATGAGCCATGGTGGCACGTGTTTAGAGTGCAGTACTGCAGGCTACTTCTTCTGCTGGCTGCCTGCAATTTGGCAGTTCAAATCTCATCAGGCTTAAGGTTGACTCAGCCTTCCATCCTTCCAAGGTTGGTAAAAATGAGGACCCAGATTGTTGGGGATAATATGCTGACTCTGTAAACCTCTTAGAGAGGGTTGTAAAAGCACTGTGAAGCAGTATATAAGTCTAAGTGCTATTGCTATTGCTAGCACTATTGCTATCTCTCCTGCTCTTTTCTTGACTAGGAGGGAGGCCTCAGAAGGCTAGAGGCTGTTTCTTTGATATTTTTCACTGCAGACCAAACTAAGAGATGTGATTTCTTTTTAAAAAAAAAATATTGTAATTTTTTTAAAAAAAATCATAACTAAAATATATCAAGAAAAAGGAAACAAAAAAAGGTAGAGGAAAGAATAGAGTTTAAGAAAGAAGTTAAAGAAGTGACTTCCCTCTTTCTTTACAGCAATCACAAAGAAATTCATCATCCTTCTTCCCTCTTTAACTTTACAGTAATTCCTTCAGCCCATTATTCAATCTTTTTTTTTGAATCAAAGGAACTTGATTTTTGAGTGGAGAAGCACTGGCAATGCCCTCCTTCAAGTCAAGGAGGCTAAAAGTCAACTAAGTTACTGTGGTCCCGGACACAGATATTCCATCTTGTAAAAATCCAACAATTTATGGAAGTTGCAATTTGCTTACTATGATAGCATTCCCAGTATTAATAAAAGAGAAAATTTGTAATTCAGAGTTGAAATGAGGGGTCCTTGATGTTCTCTGAGCTTAGTTGGCTTCTTGTAGATGTTTCATTACCTAACTAGGTAACATCATCAGTTTTCCATTGATGGATAAATGAAATGTCTGCAAGAAACAACCAATCTCAGTGAGCACAAAGGACCACTCATCCCCAATATTCCACCTGAAGCCGCCATCTCATTCAGGCTAAGAAGAACTGACCACTTTCTTTAGGCTACTTCTTTCTAAATCCCATCATTTGCACATGAAATGTTCTAAGAATCTGGATCACTTTTTTCTCATCCACTGAGATGATGAGGCCTCCTGGTATAGCTATCTTAATTAAGAGCCTGTTTCTGAAGTCATGTTGAGAGGGGGAGAATTGGGAAAATTACTTTACATAATTAAAGTCCATCTTTATCTTCCCCTCATATTCCATCCAATATAAAAGCTTCCGCTGTTCTAATGTGCTAGAGCAGCAAAAGGGGAATTCTAAGCAGACAAGTTTTGCATTTCAAACTCATGGCAGGTACCATCATTCATTGTATGAAATTCTCTTGTCTTGATTCTAGGAAAGTTTATTTGGCAAAAAAAGTATTTTTTTTTTGTAAAAAGGAATATCACACACTTAAAATATGAACAATAAAACTGAGCATCTGTAAACATAGATGCAAGCATTTTATGTTTCAGGGCTAACTTGATTCTGGAGAGATGCTATGAGTGTAAAGTGCTATTTTTGTCTCTTTGGGTTGGAAAAGGGATAAAGTGCTGTAATAGAAGGTACTATAAGTTTTGCTTATTTAAGTTATTGTAGATGCTTCCTGTTTCAACTGATTCTGGGCAACTCACAATAAAATAAACCATAAAAACATAATACAAAGCAAATATTGTTACCAAAACAACACTATTATTATTGCTACTTTTAATTATTTGTTTGTTTGAGTCAATGTTGACTTTTGAATAACTCCCTGCAGTTTTCCTGACAAAACTTTGGAAGTGCTTTGCCATTGCCTCCTTCCTAGAGAAAGTAACTGGCTCTAGGGTGATTCAGCTAGCTTTATGTCTAAGGTTGGACTAGAATTCATGATCTTCATGAGGTTTATAGTCTGAAGCAATCTACTACAGCAAACTAGCTGTCTGTGCTATTATTAAATCAAAACCTTCGTAATATTGTTTACTTAACTCAGTGTTTTCAAACCTGAGTATTTTGAGTGGATTTCAAATAACTCTCCAACCACATAATCACTGTCGAGAATTATAGCAATCAAAGCCCACACAGAAAGAACTTTTTAAAAAGTGCTTTGTTGAGAAAAATGGTGGCATTTAACGTTAAGTAATCACTTCTAATATTTTTCAAAAATTACTTCTAATACTCTTATCACTAGCAGTAATGAAACATATTGATGGATGTCTTACTCTACTTTTTTTTCCTGTAAATGAAGATGTGTAGAGAGAATCAAATGAATTGCTTTTAAAAGACTATTGATAATTATGGGTACTTTAAATTCTTTAATTCCATAATTAGTCCATAATATCAGTAGACAATATATGTGTTAGTAATATAATATACAAATATTTGAGGTGAACCTCTTGTATATGTTTATAGTCATTCATGCATTTCTAATATCTGCTCCAAAAATAATTCAAATGAAATTTTGGTTATAAATTTCAGGTATATAAGTATATTCTTCTTCCCATTACCCATAGTTAACCAGAGTCTATATCAGCGATGGCGAACCTTTTTTGGCTCGCGTGCCACAAGAGGGGGGAGCGCAGGGGGGTCGTGTGCAGGCGTGCCACACCCATAATACAACGTGCGACCCCCCAGTGCGCATACACGCACGACCCTCCTCCCCATTTTTACATGCTTTTTTCGCCCTCCCCAGGCTCCAGGGGCTTTATAGGAGCCTGGGGAGGGCGAAAAGAGCCTCCCCCGACCCCCTGGAGCCCCTCCGGAGGCTTCAGGGACCGTCCGAGGCTTCCCTGAAGCCTTCGGAACGCTTAAAACCACCCTCCGAGCAAACCAGAAGTGACTTCCGGGTTGCTCGGAGGGTCGTTTTAAGCGTTCCGAAGGCAGCAGGGAAGCCTCGGACGGTCCCTGAAGCCTTCGGAATGCTTAAAACCACCCTCCGAGCAACCCAGAAGTGACTTCCGGGTTGCTCGGAGGGTCGTTTTAAGCGTTCCGAAGGCATCAGGGAAGCCTCGGACGGTCCCTGAAGCCTTGGACGGTCCCTGAAGCCTTCGGAACACTTAAAACGACCCTCCGAGCAACCCGGAAGCACTTCCGGTTTGCTCGGAGGGTGGTTTTAAGTGCTCCGAAGGCTCTTTTCGCCCTCCCCAGGCTCCTATAAAGCCTCTGGAGCCTGGGGAAGGCGAAAAATAGCTTTTTAAAAGGTGAACTCAGCTGGTCAGCGTGCGCATACGCGCTGGCCAGCTGACAGGGCAGCGCCTCGCGTGCCCTGACAAATGGCTCCGCGTGCCACTTGTGGCACGCGTGCCATAGGTTCGCCATCACTGGTCTATATTTTGCAGCTGCATTATTTATAATGAATATATATATTGAATATATTTGTTTGCTCTGAGGCTATATTGAATATATTTGTTTGCTGTGGGATTAGACACCTGCCTCCTGATATAACAACTTGCCATATGTCTTAATCATAAACATAATGTGAATCAGCAGTGCAATATGGCTGTTGAAATAAAAAAAATAACTAATCACATAAAATCTTAAAATTCATTTAGAGCAGCATAGGTTTTAGATAATAAAAAGTCATCATTAGCTTCACTAAGATCACAGGCAAAAATGAGCCTTTAAAAAGTTTCTCTCAACAAGCATGACTCCAGGGCCATAACCCAGGTGGTAAGAGTAAGTGCTGTAGTTGTCTCTGTACTTCAGGACTACAATCCAGATTCTACAAAATAAAGCAGAGGGAGTTTTCCTTCTCCTCCTCTTCTGGAAGAATTTCAAAGTAACTAGAAACATGGAAAATCAATTGGCAGGGAGCAAGGAAGTGTTCCTGTTATGTGCCTTGTTGAAGGGATGTAGAATTATTGTTAAGCAGGGATCTGAAAGTACCTAAATGTAGTTGAAGAACAGCTGAAAGAACTGGATCATTTTAATGATCATTTAAGAGGTACTTTTAATAATTAAGAGAATAATTAAGACATTATCATTGCTTTTAACTATATAGAAATAACTCAGAAAGAATGCAACACACTTGATCTATATTATTACCAAATAGCAACAATAGAACCAAAATCTGACTTAAACATCTGATTTTCCAGTTAAGCTTAAAACGCTAAACTATCTGGGCAAAACAGTTCAGGATCACCTAAGCTAGGTTGCTATCTGCTGCTGTGTGTGTGTACAAATATACTATTGGGAATAGTTAGTGTAATGATAGTTAACTGTTCAGCAAAGATCATGTATAGTATTTCAACAACAGCTAATCTCAACTTTTTCATCTGGGCAGATGGCTATTGTTCAGTTACCAGTAAACTTTCTGAAATTATAAGTTTTATTTCAAAGAAGATTTCTTTCTCTCTTCCTTTTATTCTAAATAGAATAAAATTATAACTGATTGTGTTTGCCTGGCTGCTATGTCCCATTCATTGTTAATCACCATTCCTAGCAAAAATGTCTAAAAATATATTTATCCTCCAATATAAGACTATATGGAGCTAAGGGTTGAACTGTGGAGCCCTTGCTGTTCTATGAGCTTGATTGCTTTCCTAGCAGATGTTTTGTTACCAGACGAGGTGACATCTATGCTGAAACTCAGAGAGCACAAAGGACTTCACAGATTTATCCTCATTTAGATTGACCCCAGCATTTTCCAAATAAATCTCTGTTTAACCATCACTCGTGTACTTTTTGTTAACTTTCTCCAGGAAAGAATTCTCATTCAACAAGTCTTTATGATCCTTAAAACCTATAACCTCTCACTTTTCAGGGAAAAAAAAACTTTCAGGCAACTTTCCTTATGAAAAGGTATCTACTACAGAACATGTCTGCCAGTTTTAAAAAGGAATGCAAACTTAGGTTATGTCTCTTAATAACAATATTTTAGAAGAATCATGAACTGAGAGATACTGGCATCTCCTGAATGAAATCAGAAGCCACCGAGAGACTACTTATTATGATGTATAGACTGTCAGGTTTTACAAAGGATTGTGAAACACTTACTGTAGACCAGAAGTGTTCAAACTTGGCAACTTTAAGACTTGTGGACTTCAACTCCCAGAATCCCAGCATAGCTGGCTAGAGAATTCTGGGAATTAAAGTCCACAAGTCTTAAATTTCTCACCTTTGGGAACCCCTGCTGTAGACTGATCTGTAGACGGCTTTAACTATTTTCAGGAAAATTGGGGTTTGAAGACTAGACTGAGCATAGACCCTAGTATATAATCTTAAACTTTCAACAGATATTTCTGTAGTAATGAGTGCAACTTCTGAAGTGAATGTATATGTGTAAAGGAATTTCTCATGGTTTTCTGCTATCATCTCGCTTTCATTTTTGGGACAGGGCTTAAAACTAAATCCCATTGTAATACAGCAGTGCGTGGTGGGGAGCCAAAACTTTTCAAGGGATAATAACATTTTTGAAAACATTGGCCATGAAAGTACATTTGGGGGATATTCATGACTAGAGTAACTCCAAAAGCAGTGAGTGGAAGATCTTTGCGGGTGACCTTATCACAGTGGAACTCAAAATGTGTAATACTACAAAATGCTAAGTATACTTCTGAGTCGTCCCCTCATGAATAAAAGTAATGATTTTATTTTAGTTAGGTTTTTTCCAAAAAGGAACAATATTTACTGGAACACACATAATGTTTACTTATTTACATACTTTTTGACTTAAGTTTACTTTACATGGTCAGCATTATCATGGCCATGTTGACATTTTCTCCCAAAATTTAACTTTGAGAATCTAGAAATTTAGAAAAAGGGGTAAGGATACTGAGCTCCATTAGCATACATTTCTGCAGGCACTCCAAAGATTATGGATATATTATGCCACATTTAACATGCAGTGGGAAACTACCTGCTATGGATAGTGAACACTTAGACCCATGGGTTTAGCAATCTCCCAAAACTTGCTATGGACTTTACTTCCTGTTTTATCTGCACAAGTCTCTGGTTGGATTCTCTAGATAAATTGGAAGCAAATTTTGACAGCATTCCAATTTTGACTATTTATAATATTTCTGGGACATGGTGGCTCCGTGGCTAATATGCTGAGCTTATCAATCAGAAAGCTCAGCAGTTCGGCAGTTCGAATCTCTAGCGCGGCGTATTGGAGTGAGCTCCCGTTACTCATCCCACCTTCTGCCAACCTAGCAGTTCGAAAGCAAGTAGAAAAATAGGAGCCACCTTTGGTAGGAAGGTAACAACGTTCTGTGCACCTTTGGCATTTAGACATGCTGGTTACATGTCCATGGAGATGCCTTCGGACAGAACTGGCTCTTCGGCTTTGAAATGGAGATGAGCACCACCCCCTAGAGTCAGGAATGTCTAGCACGTATGTGCGAGGGGAACCTTTACCTTTAATATTTCTGAAAGATGATCAGATTATCAAAAACAAAGGAAAATTGCAATTAAAAATATTCTTGATTCTGCTTTGCTTGCCCAAGGCTTACATATGCTTCCTAAGGCAAAATAAAAGGATTTTTTAAAATAACATTTCTACTTTGCCTTTGCAAGTTTGATTAGCTTTAAGAAACATTTCAATCTTTCCTGTCCCAGTTGTTTATGAGTTCCTGGGGGAATGTGGCTCACAATTTGAAAACACCTGCCTTAATGAATGTGGCGGATCATGCAGAAGAAAGCAATGTCTTACATGACTCAGATCCAAGCCGTGAAGTCCTTTAAAAATAATTAGAGGATTTCACATTTGCTCTGAAAGCAAATCAATACAAACCACCATATTTTTCAGAAATAATATTAGAGTCTTTAATTACAGTGATTATATTTTCTTTCCACTTTTAAATCAAATACCTATTTTGTATATGTGAACATTGGTAATTGAGTATTTAATGCACATGTTTATTTAATAAAATGGCAAAAAAATAATAATCAAAATTGCTCAGGCATTCTTTTGGTATAGAAAATTATACTCTTATATCCACCCATATTTAGCCCAAAATGATAAATCTAGAGAACTGTACTTCAAGGTATTTTATATAATATATTGAAGAAAGTGATAAACTGCATGAGAAAAAAAACATTGAATAATTTCTTAGAATATATCTCAGTATAGGATTCTGTGTTAATATTGCATTTTATATTAAAATATTTGCTAAAACTGAATTAGCTTTCAAATAGAATGTCTCTTTTTTATCCATATCACTTTATTTTGGTCCAAAAAGATAAAAACATGTTAGCATTCACCGTATAAATGATTCTCAGATGCTTCATTTCATTGATTTCAGATTTTTACTTGTAAATTCTTGCCTATTTTCAATAAAAAAACTTTATGTACAGTGAAACCATCAGGATAAATAGTTTAAATAGTTAGATGACATTCTCTTTCAAAATATTCTCAACATCTTTTTCCATCATATTGTTGGAAAAATACTGTGGGAATTTCTAGTTTATAGGTGGTCCTTGCTTAACAATCAAAATTGGAACTGGAATCTCAGGGTTCAATGTAGCAGTTATTAAGCAAGATACCCATGTGACTGCTTCACTCAGTGACTGTAATCTCAGCACTCCTGGTTGCTATCATTAAGTGACCTCTCTGGTTCTTAAGAGGATAGAATGAAAGAGCTGCCTGTTAAAAGATTTCAGCCTCTCATGGATAGGATCCTCAGGATTTAAGATCTGTTCCTATAGCCTGCAGAAAAAATTCAGAACCCTCCATCCAGTGGTGGAATTCTAAAATTGTTACTATTGGTTCTCTGGGCATGGCTTGTTGGGTGTGGCATGGCTTGTTGGGTGTGGCATGGCTTGGTGGGCATGGCAGGGGAAAAATACTGTAAAATCTCCATTCTCTTCCCACTCCAGGGGAAGGTTACTGCAAAATCCCCATTCCCTCCCAATCAGTTTGGAGGCAGAGAATAGATGGGGGCGAAACCAGTCAGAGGTGGTATTTACCGGTTCTCTGAACTACTCAAAATTTCCGCTACCGGTTCTCCAGAATGGGTCAGAACCTCCTGAATACCACCTCTGCCTCCACCTCTGCTTGTAACCTTCCCTGCGGCTTACCCATTGACTTTCTGGGGAAGCTGGCAGAGAAGATTGCAAATGGTGATTACATAATCACAGGGCCCTTGATAATTTGTCATAAATGTGAACCATTTGCCAAACATTCATAATGCAATTTTGTGTTGGCACAATGTTTTATGATAGCCGGAAGGATTTTATGGGACATGTAGCAACCTTTCCAAACCCAATTTGATATTTGTTTACTACATGTAAGAAAATGTTGTGGTTTTTACAAAATTAAACAATGAGACATCACAAGCAGGAGCTACAATACTGAAAAAAATGAAAATCTATTCTTAATGGAAAAAAAATATGGAATCCTGGTCTGAAGATAAGTGAAATGCAAACAAAATATGGCTTCCCGTGTATTTCTTCTAATTAACTAAAAGAGATCTGTCTTTCATATTTTGCAGTTTTATATGCTAAACCTATATGTGGTTTTACATCATTCCCATCTAAAGAACTGGCCTGAAATGACTCTCTCAACTTCTATTCCCCATGTTAGAACGATTAAAATTATTTTTATTGTAAATACCCTCCAAGAGAGTACATATCAGTTATAGCTATAATTACTTCTTTCGTTAGTTGACCCCAAAACAGATTTTCTTGGCTGTTGATCTGACTTTCTTTCAGGATGCTAACACTTTCATAGTCACTTGACCCATTGGGTATTTTGAACTGGCTGTAAGCAGACCATGGTGCAGCTTAATTGGACACCAGAGGCTACTCTCCCTTCTTTGAAAAGACAGAGGCCAGGCCACCAAAATTTGCAATTTGTAATTGCTGTGTGCATTATCTGATGTTAAGCAGAAAGTATCTGTTACTTATCGCTTTAATTTTCACATCTACATAATTAGCAGCAGTTTCTTCTTGAAAAAAGTCAGGTCAGTATGGAAATGGTCGGGTAGATCTAATTTTCAGTTTTCAGTTGTCAGGTTGGATTTTCTAATTAATCCCTCATTGTTCTCTGAATCAAATGAGTCGTGTTCTCAAGGGCTGTCTTTGTAAAAGAGTCCAAGAAAGAGTTGTATCACTAATGTATTTTTATTGCACTTAGAAATTCTGTGAAAGTCTTAAAGAGGCCGTAGCTGTTACTCCATTGACTTATTAGCTGATCCCCCGGTGTTATATCAAGTTGACTAAAGGTTGAACCTGTTGAATAATTACTCTAAGTCTTTGTCTCTAGCCAGATTTGTTGTATATTCATTTACAATATTACAGCAGAATAACAAGGTATTCAGATCCATGGATACCAAGGCAGTGGTGACATCATGTAAATCATGACTTCATTATACAATAGGAACAAATTATTCCTTTGTTTGATGATGTGATCATATACATGAAGTTATTCAGGCTTCTAAATGATATTTTCATTCAGGTTCATTCCATCTTTACAGGTTCAGCAATAAAGAGGCCTAGAAGTGAAACTCCATCAAAATAGGCACATCTCTATCCCCCCTCCCAATATTGAGGCATTCAACCATATTTGGAATAGTTTTGACTCAGTGTTGGTGCATCCTTCAAAGCTACAAAAATGAAACCCGTTATGGTTTAACATTTGTCTTACTGGGACAAGGAATATCTCTTTATATTTCTCTGCATTTTTTATTTCTTTATCTTAAGGGCTTTCCCTTAAGGAGAAGAAAGAAATAGAGTTATTAATCAAGCCTATAATGCTCTTATTTTCATATCCTTTTATCTTTTAATGAATATCAAGGCTGGTCTGTGGGGATTGTGAATTCATTTTATTGAAGGTTGTAAATCTGAACCAGCAATATTTCTGGTGGTTGTTGTTTCCTGCCTGAATTCTATAATACCTATAGAACAGGGGTGCCAAACTCAATTTCATTGAGAGCCATAGGTTTGTGTTTGATCTCAGGGGGCAGGGTATATATGGTAGGAGGCATGGCTAGGGTGGGCATGGCCAGTTTGACATCATCGTGTTGGGGGCACCTGTGGTGGCCAAGTACTAAGGTAGGACCTCCCTCAGATACTCCCTCATTCTCATTATAATCTCCTTCCTTCCTTCCTTCCTTCCTTCCTTCCTTCCTTCCTTCCTTCCTCCCTCCCTCCCTCCCTCCCTCCCTTCCTTCCTTCCTTCCTTCTTTTCTTTCTTTTCCTTCCCTCTTCATTCTCCTTTTTCTACCTTCCCCTCTTCCTAATTTTTCCTTCCTTGCTCTCTTCCCATCTTCCCATCTTTTTCGTTCCTCTTTCACTCTCTCGTTCTTGTCATTTCATGCTTAAATGCAAAAGGAGAAACATTTCTCCTTTGGTTTTGTTTTTAGTTTGTTTTGCTAGCCCTCTGCCAGCAAAAACAGGTCCCTGTTTTTGGCCGTGATGGCCTCCTGCAGTCCTCTGTCAGTGAAAATGAAGCCTAGGGGGCCCACGTGGGGCCCTCTCAAGCTCCATTTTTGCTGGCAGAGGCATTGCAGGCTGGTCCTTTGCTGTTTCTAGGGCAACCCCACAGGCCAGATCTAAGCACTCTGGGCCGGATCCGGCCTGTGGGCCTTGAGTTTGATACCCCTGCTGTAGAATCATAATTTTAAGCAACTGTTTTTAATAGTTCAGGGTGAGAATGAAATGACTTGTTTTTGCAATTCCACCTTTATTTTATCAATAATTGTGTCAATGGCATGCTTGCTCACTGGCAGTTGTTATATAGGTACACTCAATCAAATATTGTTCTATTCAATGTCTATATCATTGTAATGTCTTCTATATAAGACCATTTGTGATGTGGTTTGTGGTTTGTGATGTAGGCGTTGTATGTGTGAAATGTCTATCAGCTAGAGTTGTGCTCTGTTTAATTGCCTTAAAAACATTTTTTTTTAACTACAAGGTCATTACAGGGATAATGTAGCTATACAGCATAAGCATGTTCATGCTTTTCAGCTGCTCAAGAATATTAGTATAATAACCTTCTTTCCTTCTAAGTCATTTTGTATTTTATATCAGCAATTATAGTGGTCTAGTTGTATGGATAGTGCCTCCTTATTTTCTGAGTTCCTGAAAGGTTCAGGGCTCTTCTAATTAAATATGATTGATATGCAGTGGAAAAACTGTTGCACAAACGTTGTTGTGTAGGCTAATATAGAATATTCCTCCAATATGCTTCATCTTTCTATACAGACTCATGAAGATCAGAAATGGACTCAACTTCTTTAATCAACCATATTATTTCATTAGATGCTTTCTGTTTTTCATACTTTTTATAGTTAAAGAGTTACACATTTTGTGTCCCATAGTATTAACTTTCTGCAGTTAGATAGGGTAATTTTTAAAATCAATTTATTACAGTCTTTGACTAGAGATCAGAACAAATAAAAATGCTCAGTAAATATACAATTAAAAATTCTAGTATAAAATAATAAATAACAACTAAAATCTGTACTAAAATCCAGTCTGTCAATTATGTATGGTCTAACTATACTACAATTACAATCAATACATAGGGTAAACTATCCAACAATTGCCTCTCCATGACAACCTTTTTACTAGTTTCGTTAGATACTAGCTTCAGCTATAATGGTTTCCACCAAGATCCTCTGTTCCGGCAGGAACAGTGGTTTAATCTCATTGGTTGAAGGATCTGACAGCTCCCTATAAAAGGGCTGTTGTCAGACTCAACTTTCGCTGAATTGTACATAGTTGCTACACAGTTGCTACTGAGTTAATAAAGAGCTGTTGTTACCGTTAGCCTGTGTCTGCCTTTCCATTACCCGATCTAAAAAGTTTGATTACTTTTTATTTTTTTAATACTCTTAATGGTGAAACATAAAAAAGAAAATAAAGGAAAAAACACCAAGAGGAAAAAAACCAGAGATTTTAAAGCAAAAAAATAAAATAAAACAGAGAAATTTAAATGCTTCAAATAAATCAAACCTGACCAAAAAAACCCCACAAATAAATATAATCTAACAAAAAAATAACAATACAAAAACCAGCTTGTTTAAGTTCTAATTAACAGGACAAAATCCAGATAATATATATATGTTAAATTAATTTAATCCTTAATCTTATCATTAAATCATAGAGCAACACATTGTATCACCTTCTCTATTTTAGCACAAGTGACTATCAAAAATAGATAACAAACTCGTATGCTAGATCCTTTAAAAAAATTTGAGTGAATAAGTTTCTTTCCAGTTATGTAAACTTATCTTCTTTTCCATGTTCTAAACTTTAGAGAGCCAGTAATCTGTGAGATGATAGATTCTATATTTTAGGAAAGTAGTTTAATATCGCATTAAGAATATAATACTGTACTATAATATTTCAGAAATAATTACTTAATTGCAGTGATTGAAATCCCAGACAACAATACATTTTAGAACCTTCAAATTTCTTATAATTTGAAGGTTCTAATAAAAAGTCACAGCCTTTTTTTTTTTTTTTTTTTGAGCTCTCGGGTTATATTACTCACTTTCTTGCTTGGGGTCTGATTGTGCCATGTTTTCTTCTTCTTCTTTCAACTTCCCATTTTCAACATCATTTTTCTTATCTTTTTCCTGCCCAAAAGATAACAGAAGTATTCAAGGTTTTTGCTCAGATAATAAATTTTGAATAAAACCCTCATTCCAGCACAGTGAACAAGTTTTTTTTATAAAAAAAATAACATGTACTTTATAATCTGCCTATCTATAAAACTGAATATATAGAATTTACACTGCTTATTTAATCTATTTATGCTCTCCATGAGTTACAAAAATGTTCACTATTGTAATCAGAAGACATTGAATCTCACAAGATTGGGCCAATTTCTATACCTTCTTATGAAACAAATTATTGTTGGTGCAAAATTTGTTTATTTATTTAAAAGATTGTTATGGCCCTTCCATCTTAAAACACAACTGTGGGAAGCTCACAACAATAACGTTTCCATTTGTTTTGGCTCTTATACCCATTTTCATTCTCTTGCTGTTTGTGTCATTGTGTACACATTGTGTATTGTTCTCTTGGTCCAAGACTGTAAATCAATTAATTAAATGAATAAAAATGAGAGGGGAAATGTAGAAACACAGAGACAAAATAAATCCAACATATTTCTTCATTTCATTGAAAACATAGATGTTTCCTATGACCTCTGCTGGTAAAGGACTTGGAAAAGAAAATTGACTCCAGTGAGGAGGACGGGGCTCCATTTTATTGATATATGAGAAGCATACCGCTAACAAAAACTAACTTTCACGCTATGTATTTCAAGATATTTCAGAATGGGGAGTTCCTCCCCCCACCAATGACTGATAAAATGAATAGCATTCCCCATTACCATATGAATGCCATGATCAGACCAACATTTGTGATGGATTTCCTATCATTGGTTGGATTTGTGATGGATTTCCTATCAAGTGGCTATAGAATTGGGGTAGAAGAGTAAAACAGAAGGATGGAAGGTGAAAGAAATATTTTATTCTCCAGTCATGTTTATCTATAGGAGTGCTCCTTCCATATGCTAGTGTTAATCCATTGTCTCAGGTGACAGATGGCCTTTGGGTGAGGGCATCTGCCTGGCATTTCCACTCTGTCTTAACTGATCTGCTGCCCTTAGCTGTGAAGAAAGTCTTCTTCTATTGCCACGACTGAAGTAAGATTAAGTGGCCACTCCACCTGTTTTCTCCATCTGGAAAGTGGAATGTGACATTTGTCCTTTGCCTCCAGCAACAAAATGCTTTAGGCTGGTCCTGTTTATCCAGTCTGAATCTTCACATTTTTCAAGGCTTCTATCAAAAGTTTTTTCTTCTTCCCTACGGCCAACTGCACTTGGAAGAGGCAGTTGGGAGCACAAAAGAACATGAGGAAAAGTTTCAAAGCAGGGGTGGCATCCATCTTGATTTTGAGAGTGGAGGCATGTTTTCCCCCCTCCCCCATGAGGCCTAATGAATATAAAGGACCAGCTGGTGATATGACATTGTTGCATTACGCAGAGACAAAATATTTGGCCCTTTTTGATTTGGGTGTTGCTTCATAACAACATTTGAATGATAAAAATCAACTTGTTCTTTCTGTGATTTGGGGAGGTGGGTTAATTCTTTTTTTTAAAGGTCTCATGCTTCACAATTTCATATTACAGGGCATGGAGAAAATATAGTGCTCAGAACAACATTCAACTCTGTGTGGCAACAGCACAACCGACCATTCAAAGACTGAAGTTGGCTCAGCCTTTGGGGTCTAGAGCAGTGTTTCTCAAACTTGGCGACTTTAAGTCCTGTGGACTTCAACTCCCAGAATTCCCCAGCCAGCTATGCTGGCTGGGGGATTCTGGGAGTTGAAGTCCACAGGACTTAAAGTCGCCAAGTTTGAGAAACACTGGTCTAGAGTACAGTCAGTATGATGAAAGAGATAGACCTTAGCTAAGGAGGGTCCACAGGCTGTATTTCCTTCCTCTGCATCCTCTTATTCAAAATCTAATGAATAATGGCTGAGACAAAGGAACGCATACAGTAGAACCTCTGGTCACGAACACTTCCGACCATGACTAAACAGGGTTCTGACCAAAAAATTCACAATTATTTTTTTCGCAGCCAATTTGCCCTTCCGTGCCATTTAATTTTTTTTTTAATTTTTAAACATAAAAGACCAACAACACATAACATATAAAACTCTCATCCATTACATACAGCATGTCATTTGGTTACAAGCATTTGTGCATCCATATTTTCAATTACGTATACAATCACAAAATTTCCATCAAATATAACTAAGTACCTCACTTTCATTGTACATCATATATTCAATTACAGTTAATGTATCTTTCTTTTCAGAAAACCTAATTCCCTTGCATCCTTAATTGTCTATTTAATAACAATATACCTTTATGTAATCACTTATCTCATTCTGATTATTTTTACAGTGTGAAAGAATTTTCCAACTGTTTATGTTTATACATCACTACTTTCGATTATGCATAGTCCCGCCAATCATCCATCAAGTATGCTTATGTTCATTGTTGTTCTTGTACATCATACATTCAAGCACAAAGTTATTCCTTCATTTTTAAACAGAGTATTCTAAATATTCACTTCATACATGTACCAATCATTCACTACTTAGAGTTATGCATAATGTCATCAATCATCTATCAAATATACTTAGATTCATTATTATCCTTATCCTTCATTTTAAAACAAAATATTCTAAATTATTCAATTCATATATATGTCAGTCTTTCATAGTATCGTTATTAATCTATTTAACAACATGATTGTATTATCACTTATCTCCTTCAATTGAAACATGAATAAAACATTTTTTCATTTCTAGGTTTTTTTTATCAAGCCACTGATAAAACAAATCCCATATCTTATAGAATTGCTCATCTTCTTGTTCTCTAATTTCAAATGTCAATTTACTCATTTCAGCACACTCCATTATTTTTTGAATAACTTCCTCCTGTTTTGGCATTGTTTCATTTTTCCAGTTTTTTACAAATACAATTCTAGCTGTTGTTAAAACGTTTACAATCAGATATTTCAAGTCTTTATTGTAAGTTACTAGTATGATTCCCAATAAAAAAATATCTGGTTTAAGATCTATGTGTTTATGTATCATTTTCTCCAACCACATGTGAATTTTAGTCCAGTATCTTTTGGCGTCAGTGCATGTCCACCACATGTGGTAATATGAGCCGCTATGATGACATTTCCAACACTTTTCCAATTTATTCTTGAACATTCTTGCAATTCTTGTTGGAGGTAGATGCCACCTGTAAAACATCTTATACAAATTTTCTTTATATGCAGTTGACATTGTCATTTTATAATTTTGAGACCACCATTTCTAACCCAATCCCATGTCCAAATTTTTTCCCCAAGCTATCATAGTTTATTTAAC
Organism: Natrix helvetica; assembly: GCF_964273705.1. Lineage (NCBI taxonomy): Eukaryota > Metazoa > Chordata > Lepidosauria > Squamata > Natricidae > Natrix > Natrix helvetica. Next base: position 140,076,960 of record NC_138550.1, read on the forward strand.
TCTTGTAGTTTAACCTCTAATAAATATCCATATAATTTTTAATTACTTTTTCATCAGTACCTGTTAAAATTTTGTCTAGCTCAGTCATTTTGTCGCAAATACCTTTTGATTTTCTATCTTCATTATATCTAGAGTGCATCTGCACATATTAATACCAATTCATTTCTATTCCTTCTTGTTTCAACTCTTGGATAGATTTGAGTTCACCCTCTGCATTTAATATTTCAACATATCTAACTGTTTGCTCCTTTTTACATATTATTGGATATGAAAATGCTTCAATGGTTGATCTGGGTTCTCATTGTTCTCTGGGATTTATGCCACCCACCGCACCTTCTTTTTTATCAATTCTGCCTACAGCACCTTCTATTTTTTCAATCTCGATTATGGGTGCCTCCAGTAGTTGTACCAATAGTTCTTCTTTTCCAGTTTTCTCAGCCATTCCTCTGAAGTGTTCTGCGTAGAAGGCTTCTGTCTTATCGATTGTATCTATTCTGTATCTTTGTCCTTGCCATGCAGATAATGGACCTTCTGGTATAAGCCATCTATAATTAACACCTTTTGTAATCAGAATCTTAGTCAAAAATTGATATTCTCTTCTCTCTCACTCTTCTCGGAATTTGTTTCAGAACTACAATCTCCTTACCTTTATATTCCAGTTTTCTGTCTCTCATTTTCTGTAATATTTGTAGCTTAGTTGCTTTCTTAGTAAATCTTACGTGGACTTCCCTTGGGAGGGCATTTCTCATTGCATATCTTGTGTGTACTCGAAATGCTTCATCTATGCCATCCATCATCCTCTCTTGAGATATCTCTAATATGTTTGTCAAAATTTCAGATAGTATTTGTACTAGGTTCTCTCCTCTTTCTTCTTCTATGTTTTGAAATCTTAAGAAAAAATCAGACCTATCCAGCTCCCATCCTAATATTCCACTGCTCTCCCTTTTCACATAGCTCAGTCTGCTGTCAAACTACTCAGCCTTCTTCTCTTCTTGTTCAACCTATTCTTCAATTTTTTGGATTCTGTCCTCCTATTTCATCATCCATTGTTGCATATCTTCTATTTTTCCTTCTGTTTTAGCTGTTTTTTGTTCTATGCTTTCAGTTCGTTGCTCTATTGTCTCAATTCTTTTTTCTATACTCTCAGTCCTCTTTACAATGGTGTCTAACTTCTCATCATTGCTATCAGATCCTGCTTGCAATTTCTGTATCGCTTGCATAATTGCCTCTAGGGTTATTCCATTCTCTTTTTCTTGTTGAAGCATCGACTGTATTGATCTTTGTCCTCCTGCAGGTGAGGAGGCAGGGGTTGTTGTTGTAGAGCCAACAGGTGTTATCTTTCTACTCATCTTCTAAGTTTTTTTTTGTATTCTAGTCCAGTTAATATCAAGTAGTGTAAAAGTCCCAAATAACCACTGGAGTATCACAAAAATTTAAGCGTCAGCTATAAAAATACAGAGTTATGGATAAAATGAAAAGAAAAAAAAGAAAAGAGAGAGGAAAAAGAAAAGATATCTTACTTAAAAAAAGAAAGAGAAAAAAATTCTTCAGTCCAATTCACTCAAAATTTAAAACAAGCCATCCATATGTCTCCAATATCTTCAAAAGGAAAAGAGAGCAAAGAAAAAACAGGAACCAGTACTTCAAAGCTTCAAGGAAATAAAAGGAGTCAAGGAGTCAAGGGGAAAAAAATCACCACCTCCCCAGCAAGATAATATAAGCACTGCCACCAAAGCTAGAAAAAAAGATTCAAAGTTTTTTTTTAAGATGAAAGTCTTTCCTAGGTCACTCTGAGCTTTCCCTTAGAGCTTCTGTTTGTTCCAAAGTACATTTCCAGATACTGAAAGTTTTCACAGGAAACAACTGTATAAACAACTGTGTTTCTGCCCCTATCAGTTCTTAGCCAAATAGCCTTCAAGGGAACAGCTTCTCTCTAAACAATTCAGATAGTAAAACTTAGTAACAATGTTTCAAGTCCACTAGGTAGCAGTGTTAATTGTATCAACTCTCAGTGCTTGTTTTTTCCTACTCTATTTTTAACTTAAAAAAAGACAGAGAATAGAAAATACAAACAGGAAAGACAAAAAAAAAGGGGGGGGGGGAAGAATCTTCAAAACAATTAGAACAATTTAAATATATTCAGTGTCTCCACAAAGTCCAAAAGCAAAAGTATAGAAAAGCGGAATAAGCCAATCCACATTGAATTACAATTAAAGTCCAGCCTGGCTTTGGAAAATAAAAAGGGAGAAAAGAAAATCTTCAGTTGGCCATCTTAAATCCACCGCTTTCTCTCTAATCAGCCTTTATTTTAAATTAGATTTCCAAATTTAGGGTGTTCTCTCTCCAATAGAAAAAAAGATTTAAAAACTCTCACCAAAACGACATGCTTCTCTCCTGCGCTTGCGTATAGGAGCTGTCAGCAGTTTCAGAAGCCTGGGGTCTGACTCAAAAAGTCAGGCAAAAGGGCCTTTTTCCGGGTTGCCAGAGACTTTGCGGATGTCTCTGGGACCACAGGATCTGCCCCTACCTTTCACCGTCTCTTCAGGATGGTTTAGGTCCAGATTGGACCTAATGATGATATGAATTTGACGGCTATCCCGGAGTCGCAGTATCACCGTGATGTGAAGAACCACCCTCCGTGCCATTATTTTTTGAAAGTGCCAAATTTCCAAAATTAGGTTCAGGTCATGACCAAATTGGTTTGCGACCAAAGTTATGGAACAAATTCTGGTCGTGACCAGAGGTTCTATTGTACATGTTGTTCAGAATAATGGACTGCATGAAATGCTGTTAACTAATTCTAATCAAAATACAGATAACAGAGTTTAAACATTGCTGAACAAGCTACACCCACATTCGTTTTGCAGTCCCCCAATTTCTCCAGAGCAGTCTCAGACTATTGTAAGGAACAATTTTAGCTAATTTAGGGATTGTCCATATGGAGGGAATAGAATTCATCCCCCTCCCCTAAAAAGATCAGTTTTTTCTATATCTACCGGTAGAAGCCTCTGTATTCTTTGGCTTGTTCCAGCTTTTGTTCTTAACTTTTAAATTTATTTATTTAACAAAGCTTTTGGTCCCTGCAGCCAGAACTGTTGCTGACAGCATATAGTTTCTAGCTTTATAAATCAGATTACAGTAAGAGAGGGGGGAGTAGGGAGAGGGAAGGAGAGAGAGAGAGAGACCAAACCTTCATCATTTCATAAAATTACATGGATGGGATCTTATCGTCCTCCTTTTGGATTAGTTTTGTAATGCTATTTTTGGCTCACTCGCAGGCTCTATTTGATTCTCTAGTTGCCCAAAGATTTTGCATGGAGATACTTATGTGCTCCCAAGATGAGAGACTTTGACTTATCGTTACTGCTAGCTCTTTGCTATGTTTCATGGGACACAACATCTCTATAAAGTAAGACAAATATCCAGATCACTGTTTGTTCCTTATCTATACACTACTAAAACTCTCATTTCTGTTTGATATTTGTAACTTTTACAAATGAAAGCTGCATCATAGGTCAAAGGTTTGTCAAGAAAGGTACTTCAAATGGGCTAATTTACAGAATGTTGAGGCTCTCTACTCTTGAGAGAATAAAATTAGATGGTTTTTTTTTGCCCACTTCAGTGCTGTCGTGTGGCAGCTGTCAGCTGTCATCTAAGGATGCTCATTTTCAATTCTCTATGACAACTTCTCACAAGGCAAAGGGGAAGCCAGAAGGAACTGATATGATTACTGACACTCTTATGCAACTTCTCACCTGTCCACTAGCAGACTTTGCTTGTGGGAAGCTAGTAGGGACAAGGTCAAAGGAGAAATGGTCTAGTCCAGTGATGTCCAACCTTTTTGTCCTCATGTGCTGACACCCATAATGCAATGTGCATGCAGCCCCCCCTACATGCCCCGCCCCTGCACATGCATGTGCAACCCCTCTGTACTCCTCTGTGCATGCACATGTGATCCCTTCGTGCCCCATTTTGGGCCTAGCAGGCCTCATTGAAGCCTACTGGGATCAAAAACAAGCTGTAGGAGCGGTGCCGCACCCTCCCTGCAGCCCATTTTGGGCCTAGCTGGTCTCATTGAAGCCTCCTGGGACCAAAATTGGGGGATGGTGTGTGTGTTTTCCCAATGCTCCTCCTGCCCCCCACGCCTGCGCGTGCAATTTCCATCCCTTGCACATGCGCATGTGTCTTCAGCATGTGTGGCAGAGAACTGAAAATCAGCTGGCCAGTGGGAGGCACGCACGTATGTTGAGTGGAGCTGAGTTGGGCAACCGCTTGCGTGCTTGCAGAGAGGGTTCCATGTGCCACCTATGGCATGCATGCTATAGGTTCGCCATCACATGTCTAGTCCCTCTTGTCCTGTGCTTGTCCTGTACCAGCCACTATGCACTTCCTTGCTTTCTCCCCTACCTCACAACAGCCACTTATCTGTCTGCTGGGAAGGATAGAAGGAGGAAGGGAGATGTCTAATGCTGACTTCCAGGAAACTCAGTACAGATGCACTGAGGAAGCTCACAGGAAGATGGAAATAACTCCTACTCCCACTGATTTATTTATTTTTTTGCTTACTTGTGATCATTCTTTTTTCTGTTTTGGGAAAGGATTTAGCCTGAAGCATTTGTTCAATGGATCATAGGTTATCTAGTTATATCTAGTTTGGCCATTTAATTGCATTTGAATATTGTATAGATTATCTAGGAAATGTTCGTGTTACCACTGAGAATGAGTGGTGTAATAAATATTAGCCTAAACATTTGTATTGGTGTTAGGATAAAATTAAGATTAAACTTAATCTTCTTTGTGCCCAATGGTCATATTTCTTGTGAGAGTTAACATTGGAAGAATTGGTTTGTTTTGTGGTAGTCTTAGGTTTATATTATGGGTTGTATTATGAGTACTGGGAGAAAAGAGTGGGATAAATCTTTGCATTGGTATTACTTATGGTTAGGAATATGCTTGAGGTTTATGATTATATTGGGGAGCTGGAATTAGAAAACTGGTTTATTAGGTTTATTCTATTTGGATTGTGTGCTGGGTTAGTGTGTGTGTGTGTGTGTGTGTGTGTGTGTGTGTGTGTGTGTGTGAAGCTTATTTTTCTATGTTAAAGTTTATTGTAATAGTACTGGTAGTTTTAGGTTTATATTATTGTTTCGTATAACTTGACTAATTATCTACCATCAAGTCAATGTCAGTTCTTAATGAACACATAGATATATATTCTCCAAGATTAGTGATAAAAGGTAACACTTTTTATTTATTAAAGTTGATGTTATTAAAGGGTAAAGGATCAGCTTTATTGAAGTTTATGATAATGTTTAATTTAATGGATTGTAATGTAATTAATGGATGAGTTTTGATGGTTTAAATCTAATTGTATGGTTAAAAATAATATATAGCCGAAAACTAATGGTAACCTTTATGTTAAATTTAACCATAATAGTCTTAGGTGTGTGTTAAAGTTGGTACTAAGTACTGGAATAAGGAGTAGGGTAAAGTTAGAGCTGGGCTAGGATTTATTAAGGTCTGTGGTTAAATTAATATCAGGGTAAATTTTTATGGACTTTGGCAATCAGTTTTATCTTACATTTGAGAGTAAACAGGCCATCAAATGCTTTCCATACTCTTACATAATGATGATAAACACATTTATTGGGAAGCATGTTCTCTTCTGTCCAATAAAGTTATCCTTTGCATAAAGCCTGCTTGGGGTCACAGCCTTAATTAAATGACTTTAACCAACAGAAGCAGAGTTTCCTTTGCTCATAAGGGAGCAATTAAGAGGAAGGCTCAGAGCTAACTACATTTTTTCTTCTTTAGCTACATCCTAGTGGTACAGTTAATCAAGTCGTTTTATGGTTCCTTTAGTTTGTATAGTTGGTCTACCAGATTTATAGCAATCCAAATTGTCTTGATTCTTATAACAAAGGACACAAACACCACTCTTTAGCTTCTTAATAAGTTTGTAAGTAGTTGAATAATCCTTTAAATTAATCTAAACATTCCTTTCAAACAACAATTAGGAAAGCTATTAAAAGGAGTGTTTAAACTTTGCATTATAAATCTATGAAACAGGACTGTCAGCTTCAGATCTTGACAGCTCTTCAGATGCTTAAGACAAATTCAAATGCCACTGCACTAATTGCTTTTTCCTCAGTAATGAAAGCTTTTATGAGTGCTAAAAAGGAAACTAGCTTCTTCTGTTGAATTTGATGCAAAATATTCACTGAATTAGACATTAGGAACAAGGTTAAACAGCTGATAAATTACTGGCCTGAAAGAGTTGAAACAAAATAATGAAACAGTTACTACAAAATAATATTGTTTCTAATACTAATACTAAACATATTTATAATGTTAAAATGTTCAGGGCAAAGTATATGTCTTATTTAATACTTCAGCATCTCTTTTTCAAAATCATATTTATAATACATAATTGTATAATAATGAGTCAAATGTAAGTAACAAAAAAAAAATCCCTCAATCAATCTGTCCACTTGGCTGTATCTTTATCTCACGAAAGAACAATTAATTCCAACATATCTACAAACACTTCTCTCTAATGTTTTGCTAGTGAGATGTTCTCTGAGTATGGGCTCCAGTATGTGTCTGAAAGCTCAGAAAACTAAACCTCTGGTCCCAGTCACCAACCCGGATTGGATCTTGCAACAGGAAAAGCTCCTGATTGTGATGGTTATCCATTAAATAGAATAGAATAACAGAGTTGGAAGGGACCATGGAGGTCTTCTAGTCCAACCCCCTGCTTAGGCAGGAAATCCTTCACCACATCAGACAAATGGTTATCTAATCTCTTCTAAAAACTTCCAGTGTTGGGGCATTCACAACTTCTGGAGGCAAGCTGTTCCATTGATTAATTGTTCTAACTGTCAGGAAATTTCTCCTTAGTTCTAAATTGCTTCTCTCCTTGCTTAGTTTCCACCCATTGCTTCTTGTTTTACTCTCAGGTGCTTTGGAGAGTAGTTTGACTCCCTCTTCTTTCTGGCAGCACCTAAGATATTGGAACATTGCTATCATGTCAACCTAATCCTTTTCATTAAACTAGACATACTCAGTTCCTGCAACCGTTCTTCATATGTTTTAGCTTCCAATCCCTTAATCATCTTTGTTGCTCTTCTCTGCTCTCTTTCTAGAGTCTCAACATCTATATGATATAACAGAGCATTGATTTCTTTGCTCCAGTACCTTTTGAGGCTTATAGTGGTGATTTTAATACCCCCCCTCCTTTATCAGGTTTACATAAGTGATTTTATATATGCTATTGATTATGGAAACTCTTTGATTTCCTTGTTAAATGCTAATCTAGCATGCAGATTACAGATCATACCACCAATGATTATCCATTTTCTACAGTCTGGTGTTCTAAAAGTTTAACAAGTGTTTGATAATATTAAAATATTAATTGATATTCCAAGTACACATTAAAAATAACAAATATTAAGTGCATAAGGGAAACTAGTCGCACTACAGGATGGCTTATGCTGTAACTGCATCCAAACTTATTGTACCCAAATGAAATCTAGCTAAGTAATGCCAAACATCTTTTCAACAATAGTTACGACACTATAGTAAGATTTGTCAGGATTCTAATAATTACATTGATGAGACAATTTTGCTACATTCTATTGTTACAAAGAAATCTATGTTATTAGGAAGAATCATAGGAAGTTGAATTTCCTTATTAGATATTAAGGGCAAAGAAACCAACATTTGGAGGCATATAGCTATATAGATAACAACAGTTATTACAACAATAATCAGTATAATGTCAACTAAGACTATATCTGGTTTCAAAGATCTTCAAACAATTTTCATTCAGTTCAGTGGAATTTATTTCTGAGTAAGTGCTATAAAATAAGCTCAACTAAGGTTGTATTCTGATTCAATTAGCAAACATTTATAATGTTTGTGGATGATAAGATCCACTAGAAGTCTTCTCCTACAACAAATATGACAACAAAGCAATCAATTATGGAAACCTACCACAGAAGGTTGCGATGATGGTTCTGGAGAGCTCTCGTTCACATTTTCCTCTGTTGGGTGTGGTATCACCTTGGTGAATTTTCTTTTCAGTTTACTGAACATATTTGTTCACAAAGATCTATAAAATCTTTGGTCATTTGTAATTAAATGCTAGAGGCATTTAGCTTTTCGGGGCAGTATTATTCAAACCAATTAGATGTATAATCAGGGCTTAGTTTTGCAGAGTACTTCATAATCTCCTGCAAAGACAGCCTATCCAAGTGAGTGCTTTTCTTGGCATAGTTTATTCTTATTTTTATTGTAAGATTACTTATAGGTTTATATTGAAAATGTGCTTTGAGATTTTAGAGTTAAAAAACAACAACCAATGGATGTCTAATAATTTTGCATACCTTTTTGCTGTAGTATTACATTATTGCTCAGCATTAGTTTACAATACTGTGCCTGCAGATAAAGTTTTAATTAAAAATGCATTGATATAAAATGAATAAAGGAAAGTGAATCAATGATTTTGGGTCTCCATAATAATAGATTGCATGAATTCACTAGAATTATTTTGTTTTGTTATTCTGATACATGCGCCTCCGAGGAAGAAATTTTTTAAAATTTGGGTTTGTAATTATATAGTTTGAATATTTTAGATTAAAGATGAATAAAATCCAACATGAACAATGTTTAAACTATGAAAATTCTTTTGCTCATTGTGCTGGCTTATCTCTCAAGAAGATGAAGCTCATTCAAAATGATTTGTGTTTATAAAATCATACATGAAAATATCAAATCAAAGATAGAAGTGTTGTATTCTATCTGAAAAATAGCTCTCAATTCAATATATATATATGATGAAGTTTATGCTTGTTATATTTGGAAGTGCTCTACAAAAGTAGTCCTTGACTTACAACAGTTTATTTAGTGACCATTCAAAATTACAATAGCACTGAAAAAAAGTGATTCATCACAATTTTTCACACTTACATTGTGAACTAAAGCTGCAGCATCCTCATCATCATATGATCCGAATTCAGATGCTCGGCAACTGACTCATATTTCTGACAGTTGCCATGTCCAGGGATCATATGTTCATCTTTTGCAACCTTCTGACAAGCAGTCAATGGGGAAGCCAAATTTACTTAGCAACCCTGTTAGTAACACCTGTAGTGAGTCACTTAGCAACTGTAGCAAGAAAGATCATAAAATGGGGCAATGGAAATTTTGGGCTCAACTGCAGTCATAATTCGAGGACTATCTGTATATGATCCCGAGTCCCTTTCGGGAGAGGGGGCGGTATATAAACGCTAATAATAAATAAATAAATGAGGATGGCCAGGTGGAATTTTGGGATGCATTATTTCTTACCTCTTCTAGAGATTGTTATCCTGATACAATTAGAGAAATCAGCCACTTGCAATGAATCTGAAATTTATATGGAGCAAGCAGAAGCCCTAACAGTAAAGTCAAATAGGGACTGGATGAGCTAAGCGTGTTGCTTTTGTGTGTCTGTAAATGCACATTCTTTTTATGAGGAACTTATGTTAATGAATTTTCTTGGAACATATTGTCTTGATTTTTTTTTTTAAAAATGCGATATCTCTGTAGCATAACATAGAATTACAAGAGAGGCACTGTTTGATGAACTCAAATGAAGTCCCTTCTGCCATTGAAGTTTCAGCCTTTTTCAATTATAACACTCTGCACTGTTCCTCACATACATTTAAAATGCATAAGAAATCAATGTAATAGATATTAAACAAGGAAATGTTTTGGGGGACTTGTTAATAATTACTGACATTTATGACTAATGAATGTTATATTGGTTTAGGCTGTGACTAATAAAATTAATGTTTTGAGAAACCTTTCTGAGTTACCATTCAAAAACAATAATCAGATCATAATGAACCTGATAGGCTCTTATAAATGAAATAACTTGTTCCATCACCTCTTCTTTCATTTTTTTTCTTGCACTATATCTGTGTAGCGGGTGATTAACCTGCCTCCTTATTTGGTGGTCTTTTATGCACAATAGCTATTTAGCTATATTTCTCATTTAGTGAACACACCAAAAGCACTTCAATTAATTGGATATCATGACCTACTGTTAAGTAAGAAGATTAATGTTGCAGGAGGCAAGGTGGCTGGTCGGTATCCAATTAGCTTCTTAACCATGCTGACTCTGGCCAGTATAACTACTAACTAAAAGCTCTTAATGTTTGACAAGAACAGGAAGGGAGTATGATGGCGTTTTTATTCTTAAAGTGAGTCATCACAAACAACCAGTTTCAAAACAGAGACGTTTCTTTGTCCCCAGCCCATTCAGACACCAGCAACAATGAGCCCCACTGATGGACAAGGAAATGAAAAAGAATAGGAATAGAGAATTCGTCCCCATTTTAAAAATACATAGTTTAGGCTGTTGCCATACTCCTCAGTGCACTTATCATGAAGTAGCATAAAACTGCTATGTTAAAGCAGCAGATATTGGCAGACCAGGAGCTGTAAAAAGATGTCAACAGGATAGCAGATTCTTTCTGATATAAAGTTGCCTTGTGTCCACTACATGACCCCCGTTGACTTCTGATTCGCTGTCTTAATGCATATGTTAAGGTAGGATTAAACTGCCAGTTTATCAGATTAAGTTCAAAGTATAGATTGAGGATCAGTGTGCAGCTGGTCTAATTTTGTTCAACTACTAAAGCATGCTAAAACATAATGAGAATTAACGGACAATTGGGGAAAAAAGAAGCTATTGCTTTCTTAGGGATTAGAAGGACTGCCCTTCTAAAAATGATACAACTAATAAATAATTTGAAAACTGCCAAGATTCCATGGAAGTCAGGTGGCATATACATGTAATTGATAATAATTATGTTTGTGGATGGGCAAAAGTTAAAAATCGCTAAAAAAAATTAAAATTACATTGAAATTCAAATAAAAATATTAAAAGAACTGATATGATGGGCAGCATGGGGACAAGAATATTGTCTACCTCATCAGCCACCCCAGTATAGCAGACTAAGTTTGAAGGCTCTTCTGGAAGGCCAGGAATGTGCTCATGGATCTCACATCTCATGGGAGAATTTTCTAGAAGGCCACAGTGGGAAAGGCTCTTCTCCTGGAATCCTGCCAGCGAAAATTCTTTGGCAAATGGAATCTGAAGTAGGTCCTTTCTGCTGGAATGAGTGGGGTGAGTTATCCCATCGGGGTAAAATGGTTCCTCAGGTACCCTGAACAGAAATATTATATTACCTTTCTTTAAAAAGGAGATGATGTCCATATTTAATTCCTGGCATTTGCAGTTAACATTTGTGGAATAAATTCCTAGAAAAAATAAGAATCAAATAAAGCGTGAGAAGCAGAGGTGGTATTCAGCAAGTTCTGACCAGTTCTGGAGAACCGGTAGCAGAAATTTTGAGTAGTTCAGGGAACCGGTAAATACCACCTCTGACTGGCCCTGCCCCCATCTATTCTCTGCCTCTCGAGTCCCAGCTGATTGAGGGGAAATGGGGATTTTGCAGTAACCTTCCACCGGAGGGGGGAGGGAATGGAGATTTTACAGTACCCTTCCCCTGCCATGCCCACCACGCCACGCACACCAAGCTATGCCACTCCCACCAAGCCACACCCACAGAACCAGTAGTACATTTTTTAGAATCACACCACTGATGAAAAGTTCTCTACTTGATGAAACAAGAGAAAAATTAAAGGGGGAACTAGGTTATTCGTAGAAACAAACTTGGGTTCTATCTATGGATAAATAGAACATGACTTTTTGTACCAAAGCTGCCTCCTCATGCTCAAGCCATCATTTAATTGCCTGAGTTCATCTGAAATGCCACATGTCCCCCAAGTGAATGAAGAATGTCAAGGGTTGATCTCTAAGCCAGACTTAGCTACTTTACATTCCAGTAGCAAAAACAGTGATGATTTTAAAAAGATTTTTGCCCAAAACAAGAGACCAAAAATGATTAACAAGACACATAATCTTTGAGAGCCTGCCACACTTTCAAAATTTTTGCATATTTATTTAGAGGTTGCACTCCCTGTGTTTAATGAAGCTTCTTTGCTGTTTAAGTATTTTGACAACAAAAGAAAAAAAAAAGTCTCACTATTTAACAGTGGACTGTGCAGTGGTTGCATTTAATCCTTTTTCTCTTTTTACCAGAGATAACTGGATACTTGAGATACTTTATAAAACTTCTAAAGAATGGCTTTAATTTAAATTCAGATTTAGCTATTAGACACGATGGAACTTATAAAAATGGCATAGGATGCTCAGATTCTTTACTAATGTCGCTTTCTCAGGACAGGAGCTATTTTAACTTTTTTTTTAACTCTCCAGAATGAACAAACCTCTGGAGAAATGAATGCCAAATGACTGTAATTTCATTAGCTAAAATACACCTTGCAAATTCCTTTCAAAAAATAGGCTATAGCAGAGGTTCCCAATCTTTTTCGGTTTGCGGCTCCCATAACACTTCGGATTTTTTCCGCGGCTCCCTTAATAGGTACATCCGATTTTTTTTAATTTTTGACTTTTTAAGGATTTGGAAATCTACTTTTTAGTTCGTTAAGGTTAGGTTAATTGAAAAATAAATTAAACACGAGCTTTAAATTCACAATTTATTGAACATCGTTTAATGATTTAAAATTATTAATGGGATGGATGGGCTTGTTGTTCGCTGCACAACTTCTCAAATCTTGGAATAAAATTGGAAATGGCGACTCTCATTTCTTGCTCGACGTTAATTTTTGAGCGATATTTACTTTTTATTACCGCGACTGCCGAAAACCCAGCTTCGCACAAATAGGACGTTGCAAAAGGAATTAATATTCTTAGGGCTTTGCAACTAAGCAGTGGGTATTCCTCTTTTACTGATATCCAAAAATCAGAAAGTTCCATGCTAACAAATTTTAACTTCAATGTTGTGTCGCAAGACAACTCAATAAGAGATTCTTCTTCTGTAGAGGTAAATCCTGATGGAGCCTTGGCTCTAAATGGGTCTTGAATCCAAGTAAATTTTTCAATGTTATCTGCTTCAAAGTATTTTTCGAACCATTTGATAAGCTGAGATAGGTGATCTTCAAAAAGAGATTTTAAATTGCAAGACAAACTGATTTCATTGGAGGTTAAAAACTGGTGCAACAAGGGAAAGCAATCATTAAGATCATCTTCATTAATTTTTAGTTTCCATAGCTGTAATTTTTTTCTGAAAGCTGAAATCTTTTCTGTTAACTTTAAAATGTGCATATTGCGTCCTTGTAAAGAGAGATTCAACGCATTCAACTTTTCAAAGATATCACATAGGTATGCGAGTTTAATCAAAAAGTCTGTTTCTACAAAGTGTTTGGCATACTCATGTTTTTCTTCTTCAAGGAAAGTGTATATTTCTTGCTGTAATTGGAACGTACGAGACAATACACCCCCGCGAGAGAGCCATCGTGAGTGGCAGTAGTACAACAAAGATGTGTATTCACCTCCCATATCTTCACACATTCTTTTAAAAAATCTTGCTTTCAGTGGCCGAGTTTTTATATAGTTTACTATATTTACCACACGTTCTAAAACTATATTTAGTGGAGGACCTATATACTTTGATGCAAGTGCTTCTTTGTGAATGATGCAATGGGTCCAAACTGAATCTGGAGCTTTGTTTCGAATAAGCGCCTGCAATCCTTCATAAGAGCCGGACATCGAACGACCACCATCAGTACAGATGCTAACGCACTTTGTCCAGTCTAAATTATTTTCAACCATAAATATATTCAGGATCTCGAACAAATCCTGAACCTTTGTACTTCCAGTAATACTTTTACAAAAGAGAAGGTCCTCAACGATTGAATTACCATCTAAGAACCGTACGTAACAAATCAAGTGTGTGTCCTTATTATTGTCTGTGGCCTCATCGAGTTGCAGTCCATATTCACTTCCTTTTAATTTTTCAATTAATTGTGCATTGAGATCCTCCCCCATGTGCTGAATTCTGCGACTGATTGTATTGTTAGACAAAGGGACATTTGAAAGCAGTTTTCCCGCCGACTCACCAATCATAATTGTTAGATCTGGGCAACGAGAGAACAGACTGCGGACACGAAGTGACTTAACAGCTCTTTATTAGTAGTAGTAGTGATCCAGCTTACTCTGTGGTCGGAGGGTTCCCCTTTTATAGGGATCGGGTACGCCCCTCGACCAATCAGAACGATACCTGTTTCCCGCTGTAGCAGCGGACCAGAGAGGAGACTTCCTACGATATATGCTAATATCTAACACCCCTCCCCTCTTAGATGGAACATTGCGGTTGGTTATGTAGTCCTTAAGGTATGTTGGAGTTTGCCTTACTCGAGTGGAGCGTCGCAGTTCGGGTTGGTCAGGAGTAGTTGCAGGATCAGTTGCTTTCTTTGCTTCGAGTTCTGGTGTTTTCAGACTTTCGTTGCTTGGGCGTTCGGGGGTCTGCTCGCTTACGTTGCTTGGGGGTTGTTCTGTTTCGCGCTCGACCTCTTGCTCTGTCCTGGGCTCGCAGGTGTCGTAGTTCTCTGTGTTGGGCCTCTCGAGTGGCTGACTTTGCATTGGTAGGTAGCTCTCGTCCTCGGCTCGTAGGTCTGAGTGCGCCAGGCGACCCCGAAGTTGATCGATGTGCCTCTTCCAATTCCGCCCATCTTCCAGTTCTAACAGATACGATCGTGGACCCGTGATGCCAATGACCGTTGCCGGCATCCACAATATTCCCCCTGCATAGTTGTGGGCGTATACCGAATCCCCTATGCTAAAACTCTGAATTTTGCTTGTGGAGTCTGGGGGTGCTGTGGCAGAGTAGTTGGGGTGAAGACGGTCCAGGTGAGACCGTAGACGGCGGCCCATGAGCATTTCAGCGGGGCTCCTTCCCGTCATTGCACTGGGGGTAATGTGCTGAATGAGGAGGTAATGGTCTATGCGTGTTTGCCAATCACCTGGACCCATCCTAGTGAGGGCCTCTTTTGCGGATCGCACCATTCTCTCTGCCTGTCCGTTTGATGCCGGATGGAATGGCGCGACGAGGGCATGCCGAATTCCCTGACCTGCTAAAAACGTTTCGAAATGTATGGCCGTGAATTGGGGCCCGTTATCGGAGACCAGGAGGTCGGGCAGGCCATGAGTGGTGAAAAGTCGCCGTAGAACCTTAATGACTGCCTCTGCCGTGGTTGAAGTCATTAGGACTACTTCTAGCCATTTGGAATATGCATCCACAACTATAAGGAAAGTCTGACCTTGAACTGGCCCTGCGAAGTCGATGTGTATTCTCGACCAGAGTGCTTTCGGCTTTTCCCATTCCGTGGCGGGCGCTTCCGGGGGTGCTGGTCTCGATTCTTGGCATGGATCGCAAGTGGCCACCCACTCCTCTATCTCTTTGTCCATGTTTGGCCACCAAACGTAACTTCTCGCTAAAGCCTTCATCCTAACGATCCCCGGATGCCCAACATGTAATGCATCTAACACATTTTTACGTAAAGCATAAGGAATAACAACTCGATCCCCCCACAATAAACAACCTTGTAACACTGAGAGTTCGTCCCGTTTTGACCAAAACACTTTGAATTCTGGGCCCACGTTTCCCTTCGGCCACCCCCTCCAAACCCAAGTTTGAACTTGCTTTATTAAACTGTCTTTAGAGGAGAACCTTGCAACGTCGCAGGAAGAAACCGGTCCAGAGTCCAAACAGTCAATGAGCAACACCGGTACTTCGGGAGTGGGGTCTGGCAAAAGGTCCGGTAGTGGGCAACGGCTGAGTGCATCTGCGTGTCCTAGAGTGGAGCCCGGTCGATGAATTAACTTGTAGGAGTACGCAGCCAGGAAAACAGTCCACCTGGTCATGCGCGGAGAGAGGGAGACCGGGGTGGGGCGGTTTCCCGCCAAAAGTCCCAACAGCGGTTTGTGATCAGTAATTAGTTCAAAATCGTGGCCGTAGAGGTATTCATGGAAACGTTTTACTCCAGCTACCGCAGCTAACGCTTCCCTGTCCATCTGGCTGTAGTTCCTCTCGGCCGATGAAAGAGTTCTAGAGTAGAAAGCGATGGGTGCTTCTTTTCCGTCTGGCATCCTATGGCTAAGGACTGCGCCGACTCCAAAGGGTGATGCGTCGCAGGTCAATACTAGCGGTAGTGTCTGGCTGTATTGGACTAACAGCGAGTCAGTGGTGAGCAGGCGCTTTACCCCGGCAAAAGCTGCTGCTTCGGATCGTCCCCATCTCCATGGTGCGTTTCGCTGGAGTAGTCGATGTAGCGGCTCAGCAACGGTCGCCTTCTGTCTCAGAAAAACGCTGTAGAAGTTAAGTAGTCCGAGGAAGGCCTGCAGCTCGGTCTGGTTACGTGGTGTGGGGGCGTCCTGGATCGCCTTAATTTTCTTTGAAGTGGGGTGTATTCCCTGACCATCGATTCTATATCCCAGGAATTCTACGCTAGGCACGTTAATTTGGCATTTTTCTTTTTTAAGGCGGAGACCCTTCTCTCTGATTCTGGCCAAAACAGTTCTGACTCTTTTATTTAATTGCTCCTCGTTTGCAGCGGACACCAAGATGTCGTCGAAATAGGGGACGACTCCCGGTATCCCTTGCAAAAGCCGTTCCATGACGCTCTGGAACAAACCTGGAGCAATGCTCACACCGAATTGCAGCCGGTTGCATTTGAATGCCCCTCTATGCGTCACTATAGTTTGGGCCTCCGCTGTGGCGCTGTCCACGGGCAATTGCTGGTAAGCTTGTGCCATGTCTAATTTTGCAAATATCTTTCCTGGCCCCAACGAGTGCAATAAGTGCTGAACTACTGGCACAGGATATGCGCTTTGTTGTAGTGCGACATTAATTGTGCATTTATAGTCCGCGCAGATGCGGACTGACCCGTCTGGCTTAACTGGGGTCACAATGGGCGTTTCCCAGCGCGCGTGATCCACCGGCTCAAGGATTCCTTGTTCCACTAGCTTATCTATTTCCTTATCTATTTTTGGGCGGAGTGCAAAAGGCACTCGTCTCGGTTTAAGTCGGATTGGTGCCACTTTGGGGTCTAAGTTGAATGAGATTGGTTTACCCACATACTTACCAAGACCGGGGCTGAACACATCCTCGAACTCCTTAAAGATCTGCTCAGCGCTGCTGTTCTCCACGCTGTTGATCCCGGTGACTTCCAGCCCCAAGGCTTCAAACCAATCTAGTCCTAGAAGGTTCTGTAATGGTGCGGTGGCGACGGTCACGGGCAGCTGGGCTACGATGTCCTTGAAACGGATCTGGAATGTGCCCTGGCCCACGATGGGGACTTGGTTCCCCTGGTAGTCTCGCAGCAGGATGTCTGGAACACGTAGTTGGCTCTTTTTGAGGCTAGGGATAGCCTGTTTCATGGATGCCCATGAAATGATCGTCAGGGATGATCCTGTGTCAACTTCTAGCTCGCAAGGTGAGCCCTCCAAGAGGACTGTGACTTTCAGCTTTTTTGGCCGCTTGGTGCGGACCTGACTTATCGTGGTGAGATACGTTCGCAACTCCTCTCTCTGGGTCAACTCTATCTCAGCATCTGTATCCTGAAAATACTCTCGTCGAGCGTCTTGATAGAACACTTTTTCAGCTCTTTGTGTGTAATCTCTCTGGGGATATGCCCGCTCAGCTCTTTGGGAATTTTCTCTCTGGGTAAACACTTGTGGATTTCTCTCTGGGCGCCCTTTTTGATTTCGCCAAGCCCCTGGGTTGGGCTTCTGTTGGCGGTACATGGGTGGCTGCCTTGAGGCAGGGACTTCGCTCCGGCACACTCGTGTGATGTGCCCAAGTTTGTTGCAGTGCGAACAAACAACGTTCCTGAACCTACAGGTAGACCGGGGGTGATTCCCTCCGCAGCTTGCGCAGGGCGGCAAACGGAATCTGGGTCTCCCCCCAGGTCTCACATGACTGCTCTTCATCAGGTGACTTTCCTCGAGCTCGGGATCCTCGAAATCTGGAATGGTGTCCTCGTAGTGGACTCTGGTGTGTCTTGGCGCTGGCTGGCCTGTGTTGAATCCGCGTTGAATTGTCTCCGCTGATCTGTCTGCTGCTTCTGAAGCTCTTGCCTCGTCGAGTACAATCTGTAGGCTTAAATTGGTTTTGGGTAACAGCCGTTTTTGTAGGGAAATGTCTCTCAGCCCGCTAACGAGTCGATCCATAATCTGCTCATCCAGGTCTCTGAATCCACAATGTGTGGCTGCTTTTCGTAGAGCTGCAACGTACTGGTTGATAGATTCTCCCACCTTCTGGTTCCTCGTGTTGAATGCTTGGCGGCAAACATGGTGGGAAGGTTTTGGCGCGTAATGAGTCTGTAGAGCCTGTTGCAACGCCGTCCATGATACTGCCTGTATTGGAGTAGGCGCGGTGAGGTCTCTGGCCGTGTTGAAGACTTCTTTTCCGCAGTAGCCGAGGAAGATGTTTTTCTTCCGGGCGTCGGTGATCCCCGTGTATTCGTTCGCTTCGAGAAAACACTCGAAACGAATCATGAAGGCTTCCCATTCGTCGTTCGCTGGGTCGAATGGAGCGGGGGGAGTGTGCATCGCCATCTTCTCTCGTTTGAATTTGCCGTGCTGTGGTGACCTGAGATGGCTGCCGGAATTTCTGCCGAATTCCTAGGCTGGATCAAATCCGGAGATTCTGGAGGTAGCGTTCTTCGTCCTATCTGTCTCTCGATCCCACCTTCGTCGCCAATGTTAGATCTGGGCAACGAGAGAACAGACTGCGGACACGAAGTGACTTAACAGCTCTTTATTAGTAGTAGTAGTGATCCAGCTTACTCTGTGGTCAGAGGGTTCCCCTTTTATAGGGATCGGGTACGCCCCTCGACCAATCAGAACGATACCTGTTTCCCGCTGTAGCAGCGGACCAGAGAGGAGACTTCCTACGATATATGCTAATATCTAACAATAATGTTCACTAAATCTACAGCAGCCGGTAGAATGAGTTGCTCTGCAATAGTATGGGCCTTTTTACACTTAGCAACTCTATATGCAACTTTGCATGATGCTAGCAAAGCATTATTTGGTATTGACATATGTTTATAAATGCTGCCTTTTTGTTGTTTTAATTCAATTAACTTTCTTTTAAAAAAGTTGCGAGGTTTACCAACAAAGTTAGAATGGTTGGTTTCTAAATGTCGTTTTAACTTACTTGGAAGCATACATTCCGGTGCCAAAACTTTCATGCACAATACACACTGTGGTCTCTCTTTATCATTTTCGTTTATTGATGTAAAGCCAAAATCCAAGTAACTGTCGTCATATTTACGACTTTTTGCTTCTCGGAACCCTTGCCACTAGTTTGTGGAACTTCATCTATAGATTTAGCACTATCTTGATTATTCAAGTTTAATAAGAATTTGTCCATTTTAGGGTGATCAGAAAAATAGCTTTTGAAAAGTAACTTAACCACCACACTATTAAGTTAGCCCAACAAACAAAAACTTATGCGAGCACTGAGAAGGTGAAAACAAACGAATAGAAATCCGACTTGTAACTGCGCATGCGCACTAGACGTTTCAGAAATGGCGCATCAGCGTTAGACCCAGCGGGCGCAGGTATTAATTGAATATTTCGCAGCGCCCTTATGACGATAGCGCGGCTCCCCAGGGAGCCGCGGCTCACACTTTGGGAATCACTGGGCTATAGTATATTACTCTGTTAAAGAATTACCAATTTCTAGTAGTTTTGCTAAGGTAATATGTTTTATAATCTTTCAACCCTGGGATTTCTTATATCTTTTTCTAGATCTTTAGTGGGTTTACAGATATAAATGGATGGACTTTGCCTTGTAGAAGACTTATCAATCTTTCCCCATTCTTATTATAGAGAAAACACCCCCACACACCCACAGACACACACACACACATACACACACATGGATAAGGAAATGAAAATAAAGCAGAGTTACATTGATGAAGAGTATTCTGATTCTTAATAGTTTTATAATATTTTGCTGTCCTTCACAGTTTGTTATGATTTTGTTTTATTTTATTTAAATGATTTTTGTCCAATGGACATTTCTTGGGAATCTGCATGATAAACTTTATTGCTTCTTCACATGCTCCAAGTCACCATTTTTATCACAAAACTCACATTTTACTTGCTCCCATCATTCTTCTTGAAAAGACTCAGATCTGAGGTGGACTTTTTTTTGCTTATAATGGTATTGCACTGCTTTGTGTGTGTTTCTACTCCCTCGTCACAATGGCTTAGCAGATGTCAGTTTGACATGGATAGGTCAAGCTTAACTGGTTTTGTGGAGAAGGGATGTTTCTGCATCAGTGATTTATGTCAGTCTTTCAGACTAAGGAAGTGTGACATAGCTATACTGTGGATGGGCTGCAAAGGACCTGTTTCTGATCTTTTAAAAATATGTGTACGTATATTTGATTAAATGAATGCTAAAATTACTTTTCTAAGTGTGTCACTTCGGTCTTTATGTTTAGGATGGGATTGTAAGCACTTGAAAAATATTTTGGAACTTCTAATACACTGGCTTGCAAGAAAATGAACAATTCATAATCAGAAATTTGTGGAAAATCATTTTAGGGGAATATAATGGGATAAAATGCAATGAATGTTCAGTTGTAGAATTCAGGACACCTTTAGCTGGCTATGTAACTGGCTTTATTTATATAAATTCTGACCAGAAAAAATATCTATTAGACTATGCAGTCTATAGTTTGTACAACACAGCCAAGATACAGAAAAATACTGATAACACAAGCATTGTATTCACAAGAAGAATAAACCTACTACAAGAATTTAACTTGCACCAATTTTTTGTGAACTGGAAAATTCCTCAGCCTGAGGTCTTTCACACATGCTGAATTATAATATTAAATAAATGTGCTTTAAAGCCATGTTTAACTCTTTCTGCCCCCATAATTCTCAATCTTTTATGGGTTGTTGCCTAACAAACTGAAGGGTAGTACATTAGAAAGGTTAATTAAAAGGTAGGACTAGTAATGAACTAAGCATCCTTCCCTCTCCTCAGGCTTCATTGACTGAGTGGAAGTGATGGCTAGTTATGATGATATGGCTGAGCTTCTTGAGAATGTCAATACAGTGGACAACTCCCAAATGCCAGGTTGCAGTGGTACGACTGCACATGCTACAGTGGTATTTATCTGTTTTGCACATTAATCATAGAATCATCTCTAATCTCTTACAAAGTGAGCATAAAAGATATCAGGCTAACTATTCCATCAGTTTGAGAGTAGCCTTGGTACTATACTATATGAAAGTTGTGTAGCACCATATTATCTAAACGATTCAAGGCCAACATATTTCTGTGTATCTGATGCTGAGGATAGACTGATACAGTCATCACCTTTATCATGTGCTATTAATAAATAATGTAATTTCTTGTTCTTGTAAAAATTAATTGGCTGTCCACAAGATTTTCTGCTAATTTTATATCGCATTATGCTGAAACAGATGAACACGTCTTTGTTCCACACAAGTCTAGATCCTTCTTTGCTGATAAGTCAAGTTGGGACATATCAAGCAATGTAGATAATGTTCCACATATTATTTGTCTATGTAGTTTTCCTCTATAATTTGGATAATTGTTTGCTTTTTTTCCTTTAAGTTGCTCTGTCAATGTAATATAATTATACTTTCCATCACTTGAGACCGCTGTCAAGCCATGATATTAAAAATATATGGATCACTGGCTTCTTTGGATATGAGTGCCATTGTAATATACCTGTCTCTTGACTTTCAGTTGCTACGGCTGAGGTACTTTGCTCAGATATATCTGTATATTTATTCAGGCAGCTGTTTCCTATTCAGGTAGTGGAGGAATTCAATCTTTATTCATGAACTGTCCTCATAGGAACACTAATAGAGTTGCCAGAAGTCAGGAACTTGTCAGTTCACAAAGAGACCTTCTGAACATTTCTCAGAGGGAGACATCACCTAGTGGAGTCCCTAGAATGCTCCCTACTACTCTCTGATCAACATTCAGGGTGTGTTTGCTTTATGTGCTAGTGAGCTCTTATCCACATATATTTTGCACTGTTTATTTTCTGAGGAGGTGGGTGAGGAGAGCAGCAATGCACAATTTCCTTTTATTTTATACAAAATAATCTTAAATTAAAAAAAAAATCCTAAATCATGGAATTAGTGGGGCAGAAGGCAAGTGTCTGTAGGCTCAGTTAATGGAGGCACACTTTAGGATCTGATATTTCAATTAGCCATAAACTTCAAACCGTATCAAATTCATGGAAATATGTGTAATATGTTTTGCATCTCCTAAATGTATTTTCAAGAGTTTTTGTTGTCTACTTTCACCTATGGCATGGGTTTTTGTTTTTGTTTGCAATGCATGCATGGTAGAAATGGTAACCATTCACTTTTTAAAATGCAAAATATAAAGGGCTTAAATAAATATTTAACATGCTGTCCTTGAAGCCAGACTTTAATAAGATTTCATTAATTTACTACATGCAAGTTTCTTAAGGTTCAGTAGACATCAACCAAGTTACGGTTTATGTGTTTCTCTGGAGAACAGAGAATTATTCTATATTTATGAGCAATTACGAAATGCATGTTACCAGAATATTGGGCGATGAGGGGTGGGAGGAGAAATGAATTCCAATAGTTCTTATATGGTAGAGTTATAATACTGAACATGTTTACCTACAAATACATATCTTAGTATATTCAAAAAGTTTTACTTTCTAGTCATTGTGTATAGGATAGCAGCTTTGATGCATTTAAAAACTATGGATGATAGAGGGCTAAAACATCTGAACCTTATTATCAGGGGTGGAATTTATTTATTTATTTAGTTTATCAAATGTGTATGAGATAACAGGTATAAGTATAAACATGAACATGAACACAGGAAATGGGCACAAATAAATAGGGACAATGGGACATGGATGGTAGGCACGCTGTTGTGCTTATGCACGCCCCCTTATAGACCCCTTAAGAATGGGGTAAGGTCCACATTAGAAAGTTTAAGGTTGAAGTTATGGGGGTTTGAGGATGTAACAACAGAGTCAGGTAGTGCATTCCAGGCATTGACCACTCTGTTGCTCATATTTTCTGCAATTGAGTTTGGAGCGGTTTACCTTGAGTTTATATCTATTGTTTGCCTGTGTATTATTGCGGTTGAGGCTGAGGTAGTCATTGACAGGTAAGATGTTGTAGCAGACAATTTTGTGTACTATGCTTAGGTCAGACTGAAGGAGGCATAGTTCTAAGTTGTCCAAGCCCAAAATTTCAAGCCTGGTGGCATAAGGTATTCTATTGTGAGCAGAGGAGTGGAGTACTTTTCTCGTGAAATACCTCTGGACTCGCTCAATTGTATTAATGTCTGATATACAGTGTGGATTCCCGGCAGACAAGCTGTATTCTAAAATATGAATATGAGAATATGAATCGAGAATTGAAGATTCTACTGGTTTGGACCAGTTTGGGTGAACCAGTAGCTTTGCAAAGTGTGCGCTCAGCAAACAGGTTGTTAAACTGGTAGGATCGCACTCCTGCATATTATGTACACATTTTTCAGACCATTAAAATGTAGCAGCAATCTGGTCTATTTTAACATTTGCTGCTACATTAACCGATAAGGCAGCCTTCAGAGAGTGTCTTGACAAATGCTTGGCCATGTTTTACCATGAAAATCCCCAAGAAAGACAATCCTGATGTAAAATCTAATTAGGAACAGGGATTTGATAGGCACAAGGGGGAGTGTTGGAAAGCTGAGATTAAGAGAAACTAAGACAATTCAAATTGTTTTTTCTTAAATTATGAATCTTGTCTCCAGCTCTTCTTCCCTCTTCCTTTTTTTCTTCCTCTTCTTTGTTCATAAGAATTTTATAAACTTAGCTAAGCCTGCAGATGGAGCACTTTTTCAATAATACATCTGGAAAATATAGTAAATTATGTTTTAATAATTTCCTGAATGCAAATGAGTACCTTTCTGTGCCAAATCTCACCCCTAAATGATTTCTTACAATAGCAGCTTGTAAATCGAAAGCAAAACAATAAATCTATTCTGAAAAGTTATATGTAGCACAGATTTAAAGCAGTGTCAAAAGTCCAATAATGCTGGTTTATTAAATTTTTAATTGGAGCGGCAAGGTGTGACTACAGATAAGCAGAAGAACTGGACAGTTTTCAGAATTTTTGCAATTCATAAACAATATGCTTCCACCCCAAAATTGCTTTTAACACCTCCTGTAATTGTAATGTTTCCAATGCAGAAGTCCCAATTTCTTCTCTTAAATTCATGAGCTAAAAGCTCATTTTGTATTTTCATTATCCATTTACTTCACTGTAATGAATGTTCATTAACCTTTAGGGCACAATTACTCCACAAGGTAATTCTCTAATGGAAAGAGCTAAAATGCAGATGGCAATAGGTTTTTTTTTTTTACCACAATAGATTTGCCTTGAAGACCCTTTGGTAGAACAGAAAATTGTACAAAATTGTATATAGTGCTGCACTTGGAACTGGACAGGTCATTTATAAATGAGTTCCCTCAATCTATTCAATAAAGAAGTATTAAAAGTCTCAACTTTGGGATTTTTAGAGACAATTGGGAGTACCAAAAGTTCAGCTTTCCTTGATGCTCTTCTACTCATCGATAGAAACCCCTGGTAGGATGAACTTGAAATAAGTAGAGGCTGCTAAAAAGCCTGATTTGAGGGGGGGGGGATCATTTCTCCAATGCAGAGTTTTCCAAATCTGCCCATCTATTGTGTCCCTTCTTTCCCATCGTATAGTAAGTTGCAAAGTGGATCAAATGCATCAAGTGTTACCTCAGACTGATCTCTGTTGCTAGATCTCTTTGTAAAGTGGGCATCTGCTTTCTCCTTTCAACATTATAGAAACTCCAGGAAACTAGACCAAACAAACAAACAGTGAGTCTTTTCCAACCTGATGCCTCTAGAAGCATTGGACTTTGGATCCCGTATTTCTTGACCAGAAAATACATTTTTGAAATGATGATGGTAGAAAGCCACCATCTCTGGAGAACTCCAGATTGGGTAAAATGCTTTAATCTATCTATCAGGCACACATCTGGAAAATACCAATTTATAAAAGGCAGTCTTTCATTTTAAGAAATGTTTTAAACAAGATGAGGTTAAAGCCAGATAAGGAGTAAGGTATATATAGCAAGACAGAGTAATCAAGTATACAAAACAAATTACTTTAAGGGTTCTTCTTAGCATGTAGAACAAGCTCATAATTACAGCCACAGGTAAATCTAAGGTTGTTTCCTCATTATCTTGGTTAATCATTCCTTCCCCCTTTGAAGCTCCTTCTCTTCAGATTGCTAAACTTAAAGAAACTAAGGGAAGATGTAATCTTAAAGTATTTAAAATCAGTTCTGAAGATCAGAAGCAGCAAAAGTTTATGTTAATTTCATTTTAAAATAGGTTACAGAAGAGCACTTAAAATGTTGGAACATCTCAGCCTGTGCTTGCTTATTCATTTATTACATATCCACTGCTTTTTCTTCAGATTTGAATAGATATTCCATATCTATAATAACAAGGATGGAAATGCTTAAAGTAATAATAATTTTCCCCAAATCAGTGTTGTATGGAGAAGCTGCCAACATATGCAGAAATTCCATGTTCCATTTCTGTGTCTCCAGACAGAACTAGAATTAATGAAATTCTAGAAAGTTGCTATGGATAGTTTGAAGTATGAACATTTTGACTATGTACAAGACATTGGTCCTCTGTTCATATTTCAGTCACATAGAAATAGCACTATAGCAATAGCACTTAGACTTATATACCATTTCACAGTGCTTTACAGACATCTCTAAGCAGTTTACAGAGTCAGCCTATTGCCCCCAGCAATCTGGGTCCTCATTTTACCCACCTCGGAAGGATGGAAGGCTGAATCAACCTTGAGCCTGGTGGGATTTGAACTGCTGAACTGCAGCTAGCTGAAGTAGCCTACAGTACTGCACTCTAACCACTGCGCCACTGCAACAAACTCTAGAAAGGTTTTTTTCTTTTTAAAAAAATGTTGGAGGTAGAACTGTTTTGTGTCTTTGTGAGAGCAAGAATTAGAAAGCAATGATTTTCAAGACAGGTTTTATAATAATAAGAAAAAGAGATTTATTTACAGTTTATAAATTCCAGGGATAGGTGAGGGTGCTACTTATACCTACCTACATCTTTCCTGGAAGAGAATCAAAGAGCAGTTGCTATGTACAAAGAACAGTTTGCTCTGGGAAGAAAGGAAGTGGCTGAGATCCATAAGGTTATAAAGCAAAGATCAGAAGAGGGATAGAAACAGAGGGGAAATAGAGTAAATCTTTAACTATACCCAAGTGTTACTTTGTGATCATCAAGTCATGAAGCACTGTAGAGTCAGTGTCATTAATTCATATCTTCCACTTGACATGTTTCTGGCTGAAGCAGGGAAAAGAAGGCTTGCCTTGGTATAGAACAGTGATGGCGAACCTATGGCACGCGTGCCACAGGTGGCACGTGGAGCCATTTGTCAGGGCACGTGAGGCACTGCCCTATCAGCTGGCCAGCACGCATGCGCACGCTGGCTAGCTGAGTTCACCTTTTTAAAAGCCATTTTTCGCCCTCCCCAGGCTCCAGAGGCTTTATAGGAGTCTGGGGAGGGTGAAAAGGGCCTCCCCCGCCCTCCCAGAGGGCCTTCGGAGGCTTCAGGGACCATCCAGAGGCTTCCCTGAAGCCTTCGGAATGCTTAAAACAACCCTCCGAGCAAACCGGAAGTGACTTCTGGTTTGCTCGGAGGGTCGTTTTAAGCGTTCCGAAGGCTTCAGGGATTGTCCGGAGGCTTCCCTGACGCCTTCGGAGCGCTTAAAACGACCCTCCGAGCAAACCGGAAGTCACTTCCGGTTTGCTCGGAGGATCCTTTTGAGCGCTCCGAAGGCTTCAGGGAAGCCTCCGGACGGTCCCTGAAGCCTCCGGGGGAGCGGGGGAGGCTCTTTTTGCCCTCCCCAGGCTCCTATAAAGCCTCTGGAGCCTGGGGAGGGCGAAAAAAGCATGTAAAAATGGGGGGGTGTCGCGCGTTGTGCGCGTATGCACACTGGGGGATCGCGCATTGCATTTTGGGTGCGGCACGCCCGCACATGCCCCCCCTGCGCTCCCCCCACTTGTGGCACGCGAGCCAAAAAAGGTTCGCCATCGCTGGTATAGAATATTGCCACATTGCCTGCAGATCCAATCTTTATCAAGCAACTGGACAAGTTGCATACAAACTCTCCCTTCCTCATCTTCCATTTATCCTTCAATTCTCTCTCTGTTATGTGGTCTAATGCACAATATAATTGGTATAAATAGGTAGAGTAGGTAACCAATAGGTATTGGTTGAGCAGATAAGAGAGGTGGTTTGGGGAAAGAAGTTATGATCACAACAATTTAGTTCTCTATTGCATTCATGGTGTAAAAGACAAGCATGCCTTTTCTAGGTGGTAGCAGATCAATCTGAGGCATTTTGTGCAAGAACCAATTAGAGAGTTTACACAATTAAAGAACCAAATAGCTCTGCCTTTTCATCAGCTTCTGACATTCACTTCCCAAGCCAATGCAAACAAATCTTCTACATATCAACTGCATGTGGGGAAAAGTGTCAAGGTTGCTAAGCAACCTGTGTGATGATGGCTGGAGAATGGCTTGGAGTGATTACTGCTGTTGGCCCCCACTCTAGTGAAAGCACACATAGGACCCAAAAGGATGGAAGAAGATGGTAACCTATATCATAGCTCAAGATGCCCATTATCCTAATTAAACAAGTGTTAGGAATGAAGCTAATGAGACATAAACTATATATATTCCTAGACTCAAAAGAAATATGATATCAACTTTGAAAAGAATGGCCAAATTTCTGTTGACTTGGAAGGCAGCAGTAGGCACAAGCCTAACATTTAAATTCCACAGAATAGATATTTTTGGGGACTTTTAAATGCAGTTCACCAGCAAACAGAAGTAAACATGAACTTCTTTGTTCATTTTTGACTGTAATAAAGAAATTAAACTCTACATATTGTGTCAGTGAGACTTCTGGGAAGCCAGTTTTTAAATATTAAGTTTGTGTTTAGAAAATTTAGACTCATTGCACAAAGTTGCACCATTAAAACCATTGTCCTTATTAAAATGAAATGTTTTTATGAAGGCAAGGCAGGTGATAGCAAATATAATCTCGTGCCCTTTTGAAGCATTGGTCTAGTCCCAGTCATATCACCCATATATCTGCCACTGACAATTGGTCTGATGTGGCTTAGTCCTACATTTTCATGTTAGATTTAAGATATATGCATGAAAAAAGTTCATGCACGCCTCTTAACTTTCTACCATCGATATTTTTAACTGAATTCACAAATATTTACTATTTTGAAGAAATTTGAGAATTGACCCGTTGCCTTTTAAAT
This sequence comes from Natrix helvetica, assembly GCF_964273705.1. Taxonomy (NCBI): domain Eukaryota; kingdom Metazoa; phylum Chordata; class Lepidosauria; order Squamata; family Natricidae; genus Natrix; species Natrix helvetica. Next base: position 140,105,334 of record NC_138550.1, read on the forward strand.
CACACTTTTTTCATTTTAAAAATATTTTAGTTGACATCCTGCAAATAGTCTTTGTGTCTGCATATGCATTTGCAGTATATAGCATATCCCTTCTCTGTAGTAAATCATAATACAACAGCATCACTTGTAGCTTAAAATACTTTATGATTATATGGCTGTGTATGTGTATGAAACTATATCAAGACAACACACATCTATTATTACATACATATCTCATATAGGTACAGTATTAAATGAACTCATCACTCACAGATTATAAAATTGCTCAGTCGATGAGCATGGCTAATGTCTTAACTGGTAACAGTATAGCATATTGAAGAAATCATAGTTAAAATCAAACATGGCTTAGAACAGTCTCCAGCTCTCTAACAGTCATGGGTGAAATAGTAGAATGATGTATAGCCGTGATGGCGAACCTATGACACACGAATCTCTCTCTGCGGGCACACAAGGCATCATCCCAGCTCAGGTCCACTGTGCATGCGTGCACACCTCCTGATGGCCAGCTGATTTTCAGATTTCTATGGCTTGTGCAGGGAGCGGCACATGCAGGAGACACCTGCTCATGTTTAGGGGAGCAGGGAGGTCGCATATGCATGGAGGCGGGGGAGCACAGTGTGTGTATGTGTCATGCACACATTGCATTATGGGTGTGGGCACATGTGCACGGTCACATACGCGCATGTGCTCTCAGCATGCAATGACAAAAACGTTAGCCATCATTGATGTATAGGATACTAGATGGCCTCCAAAAGGGAATATATGGCTATATGTTGTGGATTATTTGTGTCTGTTTTCACGAAACAAATGCAATTATCTTTGACTATTGAACATTTTGAAAGCAGGATTTCTTATAACCCCTTCCCCTCACCCCTTTCTAACCCTGCCTTTCAGAAGACAATTGCTTTAACTGCACAATTCTCTTCTCTCTTTCATAGACTTTCAAACAGTTGCCGGTGGTATAAATCTCTTTGGTCTAAACTTCCTATGTTTCCTCAACATTTCTTCCATCATTTTTAAAAATGGCAATGACTGTTCTGGAGGCAAAACATAAAGTAAATAATGGAAGCAACAGCATTATTAAACCTCTTTCTTAATAACGAAGAAAGTGTTTTTGTATGTGTGTGCAGTTGGCTTGGACTGATGGAAATCCAAAGTGGCTGAAATTTCCAAAGAGCATATATTTTACAAGAGGAAAAAAGAAAAAACCTCTGAGGCAGAGAATCTGTTCTTTTCTTCAGCAGAATTACTCATTAAGTCAAACCCCTTAAGCGTGAGGAAGTATGGCAGATTGCAAGGAAGCATATTCCAAATAGAATTTCAGGGAGAAAAATGGTTAGATCTTAATGTTCCTCAGTGCTTACTTCCAAATGTTCTCAAAGTACTGAGGGTGAGGAGGAGAAAGAGGAGAAGAAAGAAGGAAATTACATTTATGACTCCCATAGCATTCATTATTCCATTTCCAAGGTAATGAGGCAGGATACTTCATATCCTTTAAAGTTATTCTCCTTGGAGAATAGTACATACCATTGCACATTTTCCCAGGACAATTAAAAAAAAAAACACTGCCAGGCATTAGTAGCAGTGGGACAGTCCCCTTTAGAAATGGAAGAAAGGACTTAAAAAATGTTTTTTGTTTGTTTGATTTGTATCCTGCTTTCCTTCACAAGCTGAAAATGGCCTACATGGAGCATTTTGCTCCGTATTTTATTGACAGCACCAAATTGGATAGGGAGGATGGGCTGAGAATGTGTTTTTATGGTTGAGGGTGTTTACTGAACACCTTAACCATTAGAACTTAGACTTAAGACTAACTTTATTGCCATTTTGAATGTACACTAATTAGCATACATTAAAATAAAATTTCAATGAATGCAGCTTTCAAAGTCTCCCAATTTCTATTATTTATTTATCCACCTCTAATATTTATTTATTAGATATAATAAATATCTATATCTACATAAACGTGACTAAATAAATAAACACAAAATTATGCATATACCCACATATATTATATGACACAGAAAAACAACATAGTCTAATTCAGATCTATACATGTACAAGGTGAGAAAAACGAATCTCTCGAGTTTACCAGATGGATGGTGAAAAGGAGGGGATTTCATCACCATGTGTGGGATTTGGGGAGGGGAGGCAACCAATTCAGAGCATAATAGTGCAGTAGTTAGAATGCAGTACTGTAGGCTAATTCTGCCCACAGCCAGGAGTTCGATCCTGATGGGGCTCAAGGTTGATTCAGCCTTCTATCATTCCAAGATCAGTAAAATGAGGACCCAGATTGTTGGGGGCACTATGCTAACATTGTAAACCACTCAGAGTACTATATAGCAGTGGTCCCCAGCCTTTTGGGCACCAGGGACTGGTTTCATAGAGAAAGGTTTTTCTGTAGACCGTAAGGGACATTTTTTTGTATGCTGCCTGCATCCCGCAGATGGGGCTTCACTTGTTTGCATGGATCTGGTTACTGGCATACTGCAGACTGGTGGCAGTCCATGGACTGGGGGTAGGGGACCTCTATTGTAAAGCATTATGGAGCAGTATATAAATCTATATGCTATTGCTATTGCTTTTAAAAGCATATATGGTTAGTGAACCAACAAAATGGTTACAAAGATTGACATTTCCCGAAAATATTAATGTACCAGAAAGAGACTAGGTAATCATATAAAACAACTGTCTAAGAATCCACAAGAATCTTTCTGAGAGTCAAAGGCAGTCCTGAAAATAAATACAATATTAAAAATGAATGATTTATTTGAAACTTGCCAGTTTCCTAATGGTATATCCCTTTATTGATATTATTGTTTGTATTATTAAAAGAATTAAAAAAAAACAGATGCTTAGTAATGCTTAGCATCGTAGTTTTTCTGTGAAAATTGGTTCTGCTAATTAGGATGATCCCATCCATTTCACCTTGGGAGTGCCAATGTGGTGAAAAATCCTCACTATTTGATCTCTGTGAGAGCCATTTTATGAAATTGGTACTGCACAAATTGAAAATAAGTATTGGATTGATTAGGACAAATGCCAGAACAGACGTTGAGATGGGGAAAAAGTCATGTAAGCCATTTTGTGAAGACTTTGAATACTTTGAACAGAGCAACCTTTTAAAAATTTAAAATTTGATCAGTTGAAAGCAGTTTTAACAATAGGTTGAAAATACAACAGTAATATAATCTTGCTTAGAGTACATTTATAATAGATTATGTTTTTCTAAAGGTATGATATGAATTCAAACTATCTTAGGTTTCCATCAATTTTTTACTTATAGAATACTTGCTCACTTTACTTTACTTGTAGAATACTTGCTGACTGTATTTACCGCAGATATTTTAAAATTAGAGGTAGATGTATGGAATACTTACCGTATTTTTGGAGTATAAGACGCACCGGAGTATAAGACACATCAAGATTTTGAAGAGGCACATTTAAAAAAAAAAGTTTTTGCACTCTGCAGACCTCCCCAAAACAGCCCTTTTTCTGTGAAAATGGCTCTGTTTTTTGTCAAAAAAAGAGCATACATAGTCTTTAGGAAGCTTATAGAGTGCTCCTGGGGACTAGGGAAACAAAAACGAGCAAAAAATGGCCCATTTTTCACTCATTTCTGCTTTCCCCAGCCGTCAGGAGCACTCTGGAAGCCTCCTAAAGGCTATGCACAGCCATTTTGGTGAAGGGGGCAGGGCTTCAGGGGGCAAAAAATGCTGTATTAAGTGTATAAGATGCACCCAGATTTTCATCCTCTTTTTTGAGGGAAAAAAGTGCGTCTTATACTCTGAAAAATACAGTACCTTTTTTTCCCTCTCACTTAAGAGTTTCTGGCAGATTTTAGGTTCTTCCCAGAAATGGCATTATGATTCCAAATTATCAGTTTTGTAAATAGGATGAAAGTTTGTGTGGTGATATCAGACGCCTATTTTTATTTTTTAGTAAGTTACTAAAAACATCTGAAAGACAGTTATAGAATTAAAGCCACAAAAGATATTCTAATAGCAAACACTTCAGGCATGGAAGAAATAGTAACTTTTATGGCTATGGAAACTGAATTTCATCTTCATCAGATAATGTACTAAGTATTAAGCTTGCAACCCAGGCCTTAAAATCTGCTGGGTTGCAAACTTTTATGTCTTGGTAAAAGAATACAAAGGTTGAACTGCTGGCATATTACTATCATGGGGAAGAGGAGAAACATATGTTGTTTTATTTTGGTGAGAGTTTTCTGGCAAGACCTGAAAGGGCAAGAGGAAGCTTTGAATTACTGGCCAACAAGCCACCATTGATTGTCTGACTGTTCTCATTGAACTGTTGGGCAGAAAAGGAAAATGATGATCAATTGTCAGTTGTTTATACTATGACATATGCACACCTCCTATGATCAGAATATTGTGCTATTGAGAAAAAAATCAAATGTGCTTGGATGTGTTTAAACTGTGTTTAAACTGGAATCAGAAGGATTCGGAGGCAAACCATTTGCTAACCATTTGAATGCCTTGCCAGATGGGAAATAAATGCTAAGTTACATCAATTAATGGAATAGACTTAAGTAATATCCTGCTAAAATGCTATTCCAAAAAAGGTTGCAAGTTTAGTACTATTGAAAAGGAAAGCCTAGAACACGAGGTACAACTCACATAGAACTTAAAGTATGGGAAGAAGGTGGGGCTTGATGTCACAATGACACGATATGAAATCTGGTGGCTCCAGGATTGCTGTTGATATCTCTGTTGCTGGACGGTCCTTTTTGGATCTAAACCATTCTGAAGGAACGGTGATAGAGAAGAGCATGTCCTTCTGATCTCAGGGACATCGCAAAGTCCCTGATCGATCCAGGAGAAAGCTCTTTTTGCCGGCTACAAGAGAAGCAGTCAAAATGGCTGCAGAAGGTTGGGACAGTCCCCTGAAATGGAAGCAGAACAGGAGAGACAGTGTGTCGAAATGGTGAGAAAAATCCTTATTATTAGAGAAGAGAAAACCCAAAATACTTAGTTAAAATAAAATTGAAGACAGAAGGAAGTAAGCGGCGAATTAACCCTGGTTTAAAACTATCGTGTTATCTTTTTCACTTTAATTTTGTTTGTTTCCTACGTATGGACTTTTTACAAATGCCTCTTACTTTTAAACTTGGCTGGTCTTTTTTTCCCCCTTCTTCTTTTATAGTTCTTCCATTTTTTTATATTTGTGGATTAAACGTTTCTTTCCTCGCAAGGCTCGGTTGGATTGTAATCTTTAATCTTTTTTTTCTTCACTTCTGGAGTTCAGAACTTAGAAAGAAAGGCAAAAACAGAGGGAAAGGATGTAACACTGCCATCTAGAGGCTAGAGGCCTGGCAACATCTGATCATACAAAGCTATTGGCTTTGTTTACTAAAAGGGTTAGTGGCTATACAGGTGTTTCTTTGAAGGAAAGAGAAAGCTTTGACCTGAAAAACTTTATTGAATTTGTTTGAAACCTAGCAAAAGCCTTGGATGTTTTAGTTGCAGTGTCTATAACATGGAAAAATGGCCCAATACGAAGAAGAAAAGGGACTAACATTGCAAAGAATTGTGCTGGAAAGTCAAAAAGTCTTAATAATCACAGAGAGAATTGAAAAGAGACTTGAAATTATAGATCAAAATACAGAAAGTACAGAGGGAAGAGTTGAGAATACTTATAAAACAACAATGAAATTTGAGGACATAGTTCAAAAAACCACAGAGACATATGAAAGTGATAAGAAAATTGTTGACACTGACAGCAAATTGAGAGTGGAGGGAAATGATAAGTGCAAAATACGGAAAGGAAATATGGATTGATGAACTGGAACTATATCTCAGATGTCAAAATATAGATGAAGAAAGGGGAGAAAATTTGGCAGAAACAATGAGAGTAATTTTGGCAGAAGAACCAGCGATAAAAGAAGTCAAACTGCTGAAAGGAACAGATAGAGGGTTTCAAATCTTTATAAGATATGCAATGAATAGCAAGTTGGCAAGAGAAGTCCACATAAGACTTATCAAGAAAACAGAATACAGATTCTACAAATGGCAAGAGATATTGGACTGCACTATTTCTGGAAGGATACAGGATGATGAAATGAAATGTCATAATAAAATTTAGTTAAATGCAATTAAATTTTGAGTACTATGTGTAAAACAAAGTAATAATAGCTATATCCAAATAAATTAATAATAATAATAATAATAATAATAATAATAATAATAATAATAATAATAATGCATTTATATATATTAGATAATATGAAATTTTATACAAACTAAGTGAGGATGATGGAGATGATATTGAAAAACCTTTTTTTAATAAAAGATAAATAATTCTATATAGAATAGAATAGAAAGATGTAATATCATTGGATGATTTCAAGATTATGTAATGAAATGCCATAATATAAATTTACTTCAAATTTAATATGTTTCATATAAAAAGGATGTAATAATAGCTATGCTTTATGGATGTTTAACAATTATAACAATTTGTATACATGTATATTAGATTGATGATACTAATAATTGAAAAAAACATGGAATTGAAAATTATCAGAGAATGTTATCAATGCTAAAATAATAGAATGATTTAGAATAGGATATAAAAAATTCTTTATTATTGGATATATTGAAGATGATATAATGAATCATTATAATATAAATGGATACATATTTAGAATACCTTGTTTAAAATGGAGAAACAATAGTAATAATCAAACATATAAAATATAATAATAATGTATACAAAGATATTTGATCTTTGGGGTTGGACTAGAAGACCTCCAAGGTCCCTTCCAACTCTGCTATTGTATTGTATTGTATTGTAAGTTGTGAGTTGTGATACATAGTCAACAACTTTATGTTATCTGAATATATTGAAAATGTAAAGGCAAATGTTTTGCATTTTGTAAATTAAGAATAATATTACCTGATTCCAAACATCTAATAATTTCAAGCAAGAGGTATTACATGCTTTATAATTCTATGCCGTCGATTATGTGACTATCTAGGATAAAGGGTATGTATGTATGTATGTATGTATGTATGTATGTATGTATGTATGCATGCATGCATGCATGCATGCATGCATACATGCAGTGGTGAAATTCCAATTTTTTACTACCAGTTCTGTGGATGTAGCTTGGTAGGCATGGTGTGGCTTGGTGGGCATGGCTTGGTGGGCATGGCAGGGGAAGGATGCTGCAAAATTTCCATTTCCACCCCACTCCTGGGTGAAGGATATTGCAAAATCTCCATTCCCACCTCATTCTGGGACCAGCCAGAGGTGGCATTTGCCAGTTCTCCGAACTACTCAAAATGTCTGCTACCAGTTCTCCGAACTACTTAAAATTTCCGCAAGGAGTTCTCCAGAACCTGTTAGAACCTGCTGGATTTCACCCCATAATGTACGTCTGTATTTAAATTTATATGGCTGGCCATCTCAAATATATAAGATGACAAGCAATCATAGTAAGCTTAGGATCAAAACTGTTTCCATCCTTGATAAAGGATGATGATCACATATGTTAGGCAAGCTCATATATTTCATGACTCATTATTGTTTCATATACTGATTGAAAATCTGCACTCTACCTTCCTGAAACTTTGCTGGCTTCATTTCCCAGCCTTTCAGAAACACATTTTACCCTTAAATCTGACGTGTCACCTAGTCCCAACTTGTAGATATACAGTATATGTATACACACAAGCGTTGGCTGCAATACATCATTTAATTATTAGATTCCATAGGATTCTGTTCTATGTAGAAAAATGTGACACTTAAAACATCTTTGAAAATGAATGTGAGAATAATTCTCTTCTTCATTTGGACATCCATGTTCTGCACTGTTAATAAGACTACTAGTGACTATACTTTAGATCAGTGGGTCTCAACCTTCCTAATGCCGCGACCCTTTAATACAGTTCCTCATGTTGTGGTGACCCCCAACCATAAAATTATTTTATGTTTTCCGTATTTTTTTAAAATATGTGTTTTCCAATGGTCTTAGGTGACCCCTGGGAAAGGGTCATTTGACCCCTAAAGGGGTCCCGACCCACAGGTTGAGAACCACTGCTTTAGATGATTATGCCTTCATTTTCTCTTTTGTGACTTCATCCATAAGTATTTCAAAATTCTTAGAATTTTGTAATCCTAGTAGAATTTAAGATTCTATTAGGATTACTTCAGAAGAAAACACAGCATCACAATTTTCTATTTCTACACATCTAAAAAATGCTGACTGGTATGTTTTTGTTTCTTGTTATAGCACTTTGAGATTTATGAAGTCATACTCAAAATGCACTTATTATTTTCTTAAAGTTTATTCAAAAGATACATTGAGTTCAGATAACTCTAACATCATTGATTGTTTTTCTATGATCTTGACCTTAGGAAATAGCAAAGCTATTATTCAATGCATTCAAGGAAATAATTTATTCAATTTGTGACCTGTAAGGCTACTTCAATCCATCAGCCATACTGGGATCTATACTTTTAGGCAAAAAGGAATGTATGAAAATCTGAAGCCATATGATGGATTCTCTCAAAAAGGAACCATCATAGCTAACCACAAGATATCATTTTTTCAAGCACAAATATTTTCATATAAAGCCTTCACTGTTTACCTTTTCTAAGTATGTTTCTTTATGGAGACCTGGAAATATTCTTGGGAAATTATATTTTGCTTGAGCCTGTGATTTGCTATGTATTATTCTAAATTGCTTTGTAAATAAATTAAATGAATCTGTTGGCTTATCCTTATGCCTCATTAGCTGTTCTATCAAGGTCACATCCTCATGATATGGCCTATGGTTCATCCTTAGTTCACAGTGGAAGTGCCTTACATTCATATAATGCTTCTATTTTTTCTCTCTTCCCAAGACTAGTAGAAGAATGATATGGAGTTGACAGGCAATAAATTTAACCAACCAACCAATCAATCTATGTCACTTCACTGACAATATTCATGATGGTACAGTTGGAGATTGGGATCTGTCCAGAAAAATTTTAGCTACTTCTCCTGGAAGGATATGTCTTTCTCTCATGTCACCAGGCTCTACTTTTAATTTGGGCTTGAAATGCAGAATAGACCAGGTACCTGCTTCCAGAAATGCATCTTCCAGTTCTCACCAGTGCTTTGCAGTTCTCATAAAGTTCTCACCAGTGCTTTGCAGGGTCCTTATAGATAGCACTTTTGAAAAAGTGCTAGACCACAATGTTAAACATGGGTTTAGTATTCTTCTAAAAGGGTTCTATATTTGTCTTTAAAAAAACAGCACAAGTACTTCTGAACAGTGCAGGTTCAAAAGGCCAATTGACCTGGAAAAGAAAATTCAGTTCTGGCAGTTACATGCTTCTGTTCCAAAGGAATTGCATTTGAGTTCTCTGTTGCTCTCTCTCTTTTTGACAGAAGTAGTTTCTTGTAACTATCCCTAAGGTGCTTTTTCAAGAGGCAACTGGACTTTCCGTTTTTTCTTTGAAGACATTTCGTTTCTCATCCAAGAAGCTTCTTCAGCTCTGACTGGGTGGTGGGGAATGGAATGATTTATACTCCTTGCAGACAACCGATCCTTTGCATTCTTTTAGTGAGTCCTTAAGACCACTTGGAGATTTATCTGTGTCATCAGGGTCCCCTGAATGGTGCAAATGGGCTTGGAACTATACAGGTAGTGCTCAATTTATGATCATAATTGAGCCCAGAATTTATGTTGCTAAATGAGACATTTTTAAAGTGAGTTTTGACCCACTTTACACCTTTTTTGGGAAGGCCACCTTTGTTAAGCGAATTGCTGCAGTTGTCAAGTTAGTAACATTGTTGTTAAGTGAATCTGGCTTCCCCATTAATTTTGCTTGTCAAAAGGTTGCAAAAAGTGATCACATAACATTGGGACACAGCAATGGTTATAAATATGAACCAGTTGCCAAGCATCTGAATTTTGATCACAAGATCATAGGGCTGCTACAAAGGTCCTAAATGTGAAAAATGATCATGTCAGTGCCGTTGTAACTCTGAACAGTCACTAAAGGAATTGTTGTAAATTAAATATTACCTGTAATCCATAAAACTACTAATACTACCAATCTAACTTTTTAGAAGCCTTTAATACAGCTTTTTAATTCTATTTAAGTTTACGTACATATAGTTGCATACAGTATATAAAACTTCAAATGAAATTCGCAGGTCGGCTTTTGCTATTCATGAATTTATCCATGGTCATTCTGATATACTATGGACATGAATGGATACATAGAACATCATTTGGAAAGTATCAAGATATCTTTTGAATATCTTTTTATATTGGCATTACATAGTTCTTCAGTTTTTGTAAATTAGTCTTCCTATCACATCAATCCTAGCTAGAAGCGATATAAATTGTTCAACACATTTCAACACTGCCATAGACATAGAGACAGTTACAGCATAGGTATATATAAAAAGTGGTATTTTAAGAAAATGTTTCATAGGTATTAAACAAATGTTGAAACAGGTATGTATTTAGGATTTCTATATAAGAATTTGTTGCATTTCCCGGTCATTTTTTTTAGTTCATTATAAGGTTATTTTTACTGTTTGGAAAATTTGCTCATTATCCTTAGGATATGATTTGGGAGGGAGATGATTCACTGACAATTGTGGATGATTTATAGACTCTTCAGGCTATTCAGGGTTTAGCTCTAATAGTGTCCATTGGCAAGCATAGCATTTACTTATACTCTGAATAGACACTCCATGGATTTCATAAACAGCCAATTTTGTTAAAGGTGAACTGGGCAATCATCAAATACATATTTTGCTCAGAGAGGCCCTATGAAAACATAAAATCTACGACAAGATGCTGATAATTTTCCATCTGTCAACACAGAGCTACTAAGAAGGATTAGACTATAAAACTAATCTACTGGAATGAAAATGAATTTAATTTGTTCCTAGTGATGAATTATGAATGCGAACAGGAAATGTTAGTTTTAACATTAGCAACCTGCCCCCGCCAAAAGTAATTTTGAGATTACATATTTTGAACAAGAATTCTTGACAGTGCAGGAAGAAAGAGTGAAGTTCTTTCAGTCTGTTTTCTTCCTATCTGGTTTTTTAAAAATATGTGCGTTTGCACCTTCAGTGACGCATTGCTGGCAATCATTCTGTATCATTTATAGACTGAATTATTTTCGGCAATAATTTGAGGCAGCCAAATGTGTTGCAAAAATCCAAAGGCTATGCAAGTATTGCTTCATTAAGATGCCTGCTGTGTGCCCAGAGCACCTGAGGCAATTAAGCATCTGCGCCAATTTCATTTTCCATGCTTTCCAAAACTTTTCTTTCAACATGTCACGTCCCTCCTCCCCATCTTTGGACACAGAAACATTCAGCTATTCATCTTCAAGTCCTGTATCCACAATAACGTTCTGTTCACAGTACAGAGGAATCCAAATGGATCTTTGCAAATTGAGTGTAACACTGAGGGGTAGGCTATATTGTTTCTATTTTGTTTATCCGTGTGCAACACCTCTATTTCCAAACTGCATGTTTTGTCAAAAATGAAAATATCCAGAACCCTGAATGCCAGTGCTGCTCAAATATGTATTAGGAAGATCTCCATGTGTCATAGGAAAATGTTTATAATTGAATTAATGTATTGTTTTGTGATGAAAAAATATAATCTCTGGGAATGATCAGTGGTCTTTCACATGAACTCATGGAGTGAGAAAATAATTAACATTTTTAGAAAGCTAAAATTCTCACTTGAGGGAATATTGATACTTTGTAGTAGTTTATGGAAGTGTTTTATATTGATGCTTTGTGGAATGGTGGCAAAGTCTTTTCCTTGTGAAAGGTTGAACACAGTCCCAGATCTGTACAAAGACCAATTTAGGGTATATGTATCTTGCAATCTGTACTCAGCTAAGGATAGAATTCTGCTTCTGTTTTATCATCCCACTGTCTTTCAATCTTATTGAAACTGGCGAAATGGTCATGGAACTACTATTATAAATATTTAGAATTTAATTCTGCAATGTTTCAATATCTGTGCTGGAACTGATTTAATTAGGGCTGTTCAGAACTTCACAGTCATCATTGTAATCACAGCTCTTTCTCAAATTGTTATTGGCCAACATACCTGGCAGGTCACATTAGTCTGACTCTATCTCTATCTCTATCTCTGTCTCTGTCTCTGTCTCTGTCTCTGTCGCTGTCTGTCTGTCTGTCTCTGTCTCTCTCTCTCTCTCTCACACACACAAACAAACACACACACACACTTCCAGTTGGAATTCAGATTACTGCATCTATTCCTCTCTAGAAAAGTGGGATAACTAATGAAATGGACTATCCTTAGAAGCTACTGGATTTCAGTGGACTTCAGAAGGCTCTGGGAGATTTTCTAGACAGTATGATACACACTCCTGTCAATAATTTCACTTTCATTTCCTTATGGAATACGTAGATGACCAACACAGTTGACATGATCATACTTGAGAATGGGCTTTTTCATCCCCTTTATTATAGTAAAGGTATAGGTTCCCCTCACACAGCAGTACTCATCTCCGTTTCAAAGCCAAAGAGCCAGCACTGTCCAAAAACATCTCTGTGGTTGTGTGGCCGGCATGACTAAATGCCAAAGGTGCACGGAATGCTGTTACCTTCCCGCCAAAGGTGTTTCCCCTTTTTCTACTTGCATTTTTACATGCTTTTGAACAGCTAGGTTGGCAGAAGCTGGGACAAGTAATGGGAGCTCACTCCCTTACACGGCGCTAGGGATTCGAACTGCCAAAATTCCAACCTTTCTGATTGACAAGCTCAGGATCTTAGCCACTCAGCCATTACGTCCCTTTATTTTAATAGCAAATCAAGAGAGCTCATCAGTACTCATGAGTACTAAGAACATATTATTGATTCTACTGTGTAACAAAGTAAAGAGCATAACATAACACCATTTTTTCCTGCTGTTGTGTCTTCTCAGTATCACTATCACCCATTGGAGTTATGCTGAATGGCACTTGAAGGTGAATGGGCTTGATCAGCCACAGTGTTTCTTGACCCTCGCCACTGTTGTGAGAAAAATGCTCACTTAAATAAAAAACAAGAGTAATTGGAGATAAATGCAAATATATTTTTATTGGAATGCATATAGTGATCACTGGTCAGACTCGCAGGAGAGAGCTGGGAGTAAAACAAGGCTACAGACAATATATGTTGAGTAATTTACCCTACATAAAGAAATATAGTAAATCCTTTCATTGGAATGTTTTTGATAAACTATTAAAATTGACTACCTTGTAAATTTTCACACTATTTGGATTCTGTCCTTTTAGATAATATCAACATGTTCAATAAACAATAGTGTCTATTGTATCCAAGAGTTTCGGTGGCTCAGTGGTTGAAGATACTGAGCTTGGCAGGTGGAAAGTTGACAGCCTGGGTTCAAGACCCAAATGCTGTGTGACGGAGTGAGCTCCCATTACATGGTGGTCATATGATCATGGAAAACTCTGCCTCCTTCAGCTAAGATGAGCACTGCTCTCTAGAGTTGGACATAACTGAACAGGGGAAACCTGTACATTTACCTTTCTATTGTATCTACACCCTTTCATACTATTCCATTCACATCCAGAAGGAAGGAAAGCTGTCTGTTTCTTTTGTCCGTCTCCAGTCTGATGTAAGATCTATTTCTAAAGCCTATAAAAATGAACAAATGAAGTAAGCCACCATACTACTTATGCTTTATGATATCTAATCTTTCTGAGTGGTATTGTCTCGCAGTTGGCTTGAGTTGGTAAAGCTTTATACATGTTAAAGATGGTTGGCCAACAAGATGCTTCAACATGTCATAGCTGATCAAATCCACCAAGATCTTTTTGGCTGAACTAGATTTTTTAGATACATTTCAATGAAATTTTAGGCCTAATTTTGGCACTGCAACTGCTTGGGATGCTCAGGTGGAGGAGGAGGAGCTTCCGGCAATGGCGGTCGCCTCTTGAGCTCCGGGAGACGCTACGGAGCTCCAATGGGGCAATGGGTGCTGTTTCCGGCCCTCGTTCCATCGGAGGGCCGAGAGTCGGACTGATAGACCACCCTGGCTGGTTTTGGACCTATTTTGGTCCGCCAGGGTGGTTGAGGTGATCGAAGGGAGGTCGTAGAAGATCGTGGAAGAGGCTGGAAGAGGCTGGGGAGTGAGAGCAGACGAGGAATGGCGGCGGCACAACAGCGTTCGGTGTTTCGGCGTCTGGTGCGTGCGCGCTGGCAGAGGAAGACAAGTGGAGCGACAGAGCGGCTGGTAAGGAGGCGAGGCAGCCAGCAAGGAAAGGCCGAAAGAAGACCGGAGGGCCAGGCGGAATGGAGATAGCAGCGGCTGCATGCAAAGATGCCGCGGCCAAGGGCCATGCCGAGGCTTTTTTGCTGAGGCTTCTCGTCATCCTCTGGCGGCTCCCGGTGACTCCTGTAGGCCCGCGTTGTTAGAAGACGCCGGAAGACCAACGCCAGGAACATCGGAACACTGGGTGAGCGCTGGGTGATAGCCTGGTTTATCGGACCCTTCCGGTGGGAGCCAGGACAGAGTGGGATAGGATGGTGGTTATGGTGGCTGGGGGGGGGGGGGCTGGATCATCTGAGGCCTCTGGAAGATCTGGCCTAGGGCCATGGACTTGGCCTATGACCATGGAGAGGCTGGAAGGTTGCCTGGGATCATGGATACCTGGATACCTGGGCCAAGACTGCTTCCCCCCCACCCACTGAGGACCCTGAATCTTTGTTCCTGAGCTTATGCCCACCTAAGTCCATCGAGGGTTATCATCTATTTTGCTATTCACCATCTAGGGCTATCATCCATTTTCTCTACCATTTTCTCTACCATCTTCGCCGCATCCGTCTAACCCTATCATCTGGACACCTGCTCTCCCCCCCCACTCTTTATCGAAGAACGATCCAGGACAATGCCTCTTACCCCCCCCCCCCCATACTGACTTATGGGGACAATGCCTCTTACCCCCCCCTATACTGACTTATTTTTACCATCTACAGCACCTTAACCCCCACTGGAATTTTGATAATAACCTATTCGAGGTTAGACTTGCTCCGCCTGCGGGAGGCCCCTCTCTCGCAGGTTTGGCCCTTGGCTCTTTCAAGGGCCCGCCTCGAGGACGGGTTCGTGGATCCCGAGAGGTGTAGGAGCCGGAAGTTAAGGGGATTTTTAGTAAAATGTTTTTTATCTTTTTTAGGGGGTTCCAGGGTGGGGGGGAGGGCCAATCAGACCGGGAGGAGAGCCAGCGCCAGGCAAACAGGTGAGTCCAGGAAGGACGGGGGTGAGGTGGAGGGGGGGAAAACAAAGGTCACTCGAACAGAGGGTTGTTCTATTACAACGGTCGTGGGGAGGGGGGGATGCGAGGACAGGATAAGATCCCAAGGTCGGTTGGGAGACCGTGGCTGTTGGTTACGCCCGGTCGCTTGCACCAACCCCTGCAGTCTAGGTGGACAGGTACTACAGAGCCAGGGCCTGCGGCTGATGCTTTGCAATGCAAGGTCTGTTACCAACAAGGCCCCCCTCATCAATGAGTTGATCTCAGAGGGGGAGCTAGACCTTGCAGGGATAACGGAGACCTGGTTGGGCCACGAGGGTGGTTTAACCCTCGTGGAAATGTGCCCACCAGGTTTCCGGGCATTCCATCAGCCCCGGGCCCTGGGTAAGGGTGTTGGGGTGGCGGTGGTTATTCGGGAATGTTTAGAGCCGAGGGAGTTCACTGTCCCTCAGATATCCGGATGTGAGTCCCTTGGTGTGAACTGGGGCCCAGGGAGGCAGTGGGGCTTGCTGATTGTATACTTGGCTCCTCGCTATGCATCAGCAGCCCTGACCGAGCTCCTCGAGCTAATCTCAGCGACGGCAGTTGAGACCCCCAGACTCTTGGTCATGGGGGACTTCAACTTGCCGTTGACGGGAGCGGCTTCCGAGGTGGCTCGGGAGTTCATGGCTTCCATGACGGCCATGGACCTGACCCAATTAGTTCAGGGCCCCACTCACGAAGGGGGCCACACACTGGACCTCATTTTTGTATCTGAACAGTGGACGAGTGATCTGGGAATAGGGGACTTAGTCACCACGCCCCTGTCATGGTCAGATCACTCATCCCTCCGGCTGGACTTCCCTGGCGCTATCCCCCTCCGTGAGGAGGCGGAACCAGACTCTACAAGCTGGTACTGCCCCAGGTACCTGATGGAATCGGATAGATTCCAGACGGAGCTTGGGCCAATACCTGTAGCCCTGTCCCGCTCCCGCTCCGAGGACCTAGTGACTGCCTGGAATAGGGCGACGACTGGGGCCTTGGACCGGGTTGCGCCTTTGCGACCTCTCCTGCGGCATCGACCCACCCGGGCTCCTTGGTTTACTGAGGAGCTAAGGGTGATGAAGCGCCACAGGAGACATCTAGAGAGCAGGTGGAGGTCCTCACGCTCCGAATCTGACCGAACACAGGTAAGAGCCTATTTGCGGACTTACCTTGTGGCAATAAGAGCGGCCAAGCGTAGGCATTGTGCCGCCCTTATTGCGTCCGCGGATAACCGCCCTGCCGCCCTGTTTCGGGTGACCCGCTCCCTTTTATCGCAGGGGACGCGGGGGGCACCCTTACAGGGAAGAGCAGAGGAGTTTGGGGAATATCTGCAGGACAAAATTGCTCAGATCCGGAGTGGATGGACCTCCATCAGTGGACCAGACAAGCCGTCAACAGCGAGTCTTGAGAGACCATTCTGGGAGGAGTTTGACTCTGTTGCCCCCGAGGATTTGGACAGGTTGCGTGGACGGCTGCGGCCCACTACATGTTCAATGGACCCGTGTCCCTCCTGGCTGGTACTGGCAGCCTGGGAGGTGACACGAGGCTGGCTTCTGGGCCTGGTGAACGCCTCATTGGGTGAGGGATACTTACCAACCACCTTGAAAGAGGCGGTGGTGAGACCCTTGCTCAAGAGGCCTTCGCTCGACCCAATGGAGCTAGCTAATTACCGTCCAGTCTCCAACCTCCCCTTTTTGGCGAAGGTTGTTGAGAATGTGGTGGTGCAGCAGTTTCCACGACACCTGGACGAATCCGATTATCTAGACCCATGTCAGTCCGGCTTCCGACCCGGGCACAGCACAGAGACAGCCTTGGTCGCGTTGGTTGATGATCTCTGGAGGGCCAGAGATAGGGGTTGTTCCTCTATCCTGGTCCTATTAGACCTCTTGGCGGCTTTTGATACCATCGACCATGGTATCCTATTGCGCCGGTTGGAGGGGATGGGAGTCGGAGGCACCGTTTTGCGATGGTTCGGCTCCTACCTCTCCAACCGGAAGCAATGTGTGTTGACAGGGGGGCAGAGGTCGACCCTGAGGCCACTCACTTGTGGGGTGCCACAGGGGTCGGTCCTCTCGCCTCTCCTGTTCAACGCATATGTGAAGCCGCTGGGTGAGATCATCCGTGGTATTGGGGTTGAGTACCACCTGTACGCTGATGATACTCAGCTGTACATTTCAACCCCAAACCACCCCAACGAGGCTGTCGAAGTGATGTCCCGGTGTTTGGAAGCCGTCGGGGTCTGGATGGGGGACAACAGACTCAAACTCAACCCCTCCAAGACCGAGTGGCTGTGGCTACCGGCACCTCGGTTCAGCCAGCTGATACCATCGCTGGCCATAGGGGGCGAACAACTGTCCCCTGTGGAACGGGCGCGCAATTTGGGCATCCTCCTTGATGCCTGGCTGTCAATGGAGGACCATGTGGCAGCCGTGGCAAGGGGGGTGTTCCACCAGGTCTGCCTGGTGCGCCAATTGCGCCCCCTACTGGACCGGAGTGCCCTGCGCACGGTCACTCATGCGCTGGTGACGTCTCGCCTGGACTACTGCAATGCCCTCTACATGGGGCTTCCCTTGGGACGCATCCGGAGACTGCAGCTAGTCCAGAACGCAGCCGCGCGGGTCATCATGGGGAGTACACGATACTCCCACGTAACACCCCTCCTGCGCGAGCTGCACTGGCTGCCTGTGGCCTTTCGGGTGCGTTTCAAGGTATTGATTACCATCTTTAAAGCGCTCCATGGCATAGGACCTAGTTATCTGCAGGATCGCATCCTACCACACACGTCCCTACGACCAATCCGCTCACACAGGGAGGGACTCCTCCTGGTGCCGTCCGCTAGGCAATGCCAGGGGGCGACACCTAGGAGTAGGTACTTCTCTGTGATGGGCCCAACCCTCTGGAATGACCTCCCCCCCGACATCAGAACCACCACCGACCTCCGCTCCTTCCGTCAAAAATTAAAGACTCACCTGTTTCAATTAGCTGGCCTGGCACTCTCTTAGTTTTGCCTCCCGGGGATATATTTTAACTGGGTTTGGGTATTTTAATTGGGGATGTTTTTTAGGGCTTCCATAGCATATTTATTTCTTGTACAGTCTCATCTCCTCCACCTAAATGTTTAGTATTCAATTGTTTTATATTATTTATATTGTTATTCATGTATTTTATCTGCATTTTATCTGACTGTACACCGCCCCGAGTCCCTTTTTGGGAGAGGGGGCGGTTTAGAAATCTAAATAAATAAATAAATAAATAAATAAATAATAAATAAATAAATAAATAAATAAATAAATAAATAAATAAATAAATAAATAAATAAATAAATAAATAAATAAATAAATAAATAAATAAATAATAAATCTCTGCTGAGAGAAAGGTTGGAAAAATGCCACCATTTAAGGGCTTGATACCATTGACTGACAAGGCTGGGGATGGGGGTTATCATGATGGTGGCTGCAGCAAGGGAGTAAACTCTTGCCTCTTTTTACAGGTGACAGATGTGTAAAAAGGGATGAGATTTCAATGATGAATGGTGCTTTTACTTTCTCCACATCCCCTGGATATTCCTGCCATTGACTGATGTGGCACTGGGTGTGGACCTGTCTGGTGATGATCCCAACCTTGGAATGCCCTTTCAGACAGGATATATCTGGAACCATCTTTATTATCTCTTTGATGCCTGGCAAATATGTTTTCATACTACCAAAGGTTTTTTGATAATAGTGCTGCTATGATTTTTAACATTCCGCTGCTACTTTATCTTATTCCTTGTTTTGACCTGCTTATTAAATGCTTTTCTGTTGCAAACTATTGCTTTAATTTCCCTTTTTTTAAATTGTCAGTAGAATAGAATAGAATAGAATAGAATGGAATAGAATTCTTTATTGGCCAAGTGTGATTAGACACACAAGGAATTTGACTTTTGGCATTATCAGTGGTGGGATTCAAAACATTTTAATACCGATTCTGTGGGCATGATGTGGCTTGGTGACTGTGGCTTGATGGGCATGGCAGGGGAAGGAAATACTGCAAAATCTCCATTTCCACCCCACTCCAAGGCAAGGATACTGTAAAATCCTCATTCCCTCCCCACCCCACTAACCTGCTTTCCAGCTCCATTCTCCTGGAGAAGAAGACCTATCAGATCAGTGAAACTTAGGAGGCAGCAAATAGATGGCGGCAGGGCCAGCCAGAGGTGGTATTTGCTGGTTCTCCGAACTACTCAAACTTTCCGCTACTGGTTCGCTAGAACCAGTCAGAACTGGCTAAATACCACCTCTGATAGTGTTTGCTATCAGTGTACATAAAAGGGGGGAAAAAAAAGAAAAAAATGCATTCATCAACAATCATAAGATACAACACTTATAATGATAGTCATGGGTTACTAATAAGCAATCAAATCATACTAGGAAACAAACAGAACAATGTAAGTCATAAAAATACAAGCAACATGGTTATAAACCACTTTTAAAATAAACAAGTAGATAAATATTTTATATGTGTGAATGTATAGATAAATAAATAAAACATGTGGCCTTGCTTCAAAGGAATCAGCTTCTGTGCATTGGTTGTCCCTGTGCAGAAGGTACTTTCTGTGTGTGATATTAAGAGTACTGCCGCTGCACTTGGGTGTTTAGCAGTGGGCAGGGGCTATGGATGTTGTGCATTATTCAAAGCTTCATTGTACCTTTGAAGTTCAGCACACCCCTAATAGCTACTATTTGCATTGCATATTAAAAAGTTCTAGATCAAACAATGTTATATGTATATTAAGGCAAGAGAAAAGCATTGTTAGAGAATGACGTGTTCAACCATTTACTGATTCTGATAATGAAGACTATTTGTAGCTCAGGGTTGAAATGAGGGGTGATTGATACTCTCTAGGCTTAGTTATTTTCTTGCAGATGTTTCATTACCCAAATTAGGTAACATTGTAAGTGCTAATAAGGAGTGGGGTTTACTCTCAGTTTATATTCAGTTTATATAATAACATGGAATTCAATGGTGAAAAGAGTAAGGTTCTACACTTAGACAAGAAAAACGAAATGCACAGGTATAGTATAAGTGGTACCTTGCTCAATAGTAGTAACTGTGAGAGGGATCTTGGAGTCCTAGTGGACAACCATTTAAATATGAGCCAGCAGTGTGCAGCAGCTGCCAAAGAAGCCAACACAGTTCTAGGCTACATAAACAGAGGGATAGAATCAAGATCACGTGAAGTGTTAATACCACTTTATAATGCCTTGGTAAGGCCACACTTGGAATACTGCATTCAGTTTTGGTCGCCACGATGTAGAAAAGATGTGGAGACTCTAGAAAGAATGCAGAGAAGAGCAACAAAGATGATTAGGGGACTGGAGACTAAAACATATGAAGAACGGTTGCAGGAACTGGGTATGTCTAGTTTAGTGCAAAAAAGGACTAGACATGATAGCAGTGTTCCAATATCTCAGGAGTTGCCACAAAGAAGAGGGAGTCAAACTATTCTCCAAGGCACCTGAGGGTAGAACAAGAAGCAATGGGTGGAAACTAATCAAGACGAAAAGCAACTTAGAACTGAGGAGAAAATTCCTGACAGTTAGAACAATTAATCAGTAGAAAAGCTTGCCTCCAGAAGTTGTGAATGCCCCAACACTGGAAGTCTTTAAGAAGATGTTGGATAGCCATTTGTCTGAAACAGTACAGGGTTTCTTGCCTAGGTAGGGGGTTGGACTAGAAGACCTCCAAGATCCCTTCCAACTCTGTTATTGTATTGTATTGTATTGTATTGTATTGTATTGTATTGTATTGTATTGTATTGTATTGTATTGTATTGTATTGTAGTGGCTTACCCTGTCAGTGTTGGTGGGAGTGGTCTTGGAGATTCTTTGGTTGGGTTTCTTTTTACTATTAGCTTGTTTGGCAGTTCCTTGATTACAGTATTGTTTACTTCTTGATTGTTGGTCTCATCTTACTCTTGCAGTTAATCTATGCGTGTTGATTGCTGGTAGGAAGGTGTTTTGGTCTTTTTGTTCCCTATTTGGCTTATTGATATCTCTGATGCATGGTATGTAGATGGTATTTATGTCTATTTGTCTATTGAATGCCAGGCTTCCAGAAATTCTCTAATGTTTTTGGATTTGACTTAGTTTAGGATTGTAACATTTTCCTAGTTGAAACTATGGTTAAGTCTGTTCCATATGTTAATAATTAATATTTTCCTGGCTTTTGGCCATTGCCAAATTTTACATACCTATTTACCGACCACAAGTAGCAGATTAATGTTATTATCTTATAGGGCTTTCAATACTTCAGCTAGTATTTTATCAGCTTCTGCAGCTTTGGTAATAGCAATATTTGCTAAGGTCCATGTAATTACTTATACTTTAGCTCAATTATTTCTCCTTCTTTTTAAATGCAGTTTTCTTGTTGTAAACAACTCTTTTGTAAGCACATTTTTGCAATGTCGCCATAGATTTTCAAAAGCTGAACTATGACCAACTGGATGCATTACTCCGCATTGAAGGTCTTCAAAGCAAGTAAGCTATTTGAATTAGTTTTCTTAGGTGCATATAACATTTGTGAAAACGTAGCTTGAAGGAAATGTCTGAAGTTTTTTTATCAATATGTTTTTTTTTCAGATATACTTAGGTATAAATAAATGGAAGCATCATAGTACCTTTTGATTCTGATGCTCATACAATAGGATGGGTCTTGCATCAGAGCACTCCAGCTATCCATCTTGTTGATTTTGTCCCCATATATCGCCACCTGCTAATGTCACTGGATTTTAGGCAGTTATGACAGCAATATGAAAACAGACTTTATTCATACCGTTAATGTGTTTTTTGACTTAATCATATCTATCTATCATATCTATCTATCATGCCTCTCTCCCCCCTGTCTCATATCTCTCTATTATTATCTAATTATTTTTATCATTATTTTATTAAGAGATTTACTATATTAATAAAAACTAATATGATGTAAACTTAGAGAAAGAAGAGAATGGAAAGAAAGGATAAAAAATGCAGAAAGAAAAAAAAGGAAAATCCTTTTATATGGCCATATATGTATGCATGTATATGCATGTATATATATATATCACGCACACAAAGGGATGTCACCATAAAGTGATTTAATATTGGATATAAAATGATCCACTATTCAAACATAATATCTCATTACAGCCAATCAAAGTTTATTGGAAAACACTATGGGAAGAAAGTTTTATTGTGAGTTGTTGAGCATCTTGCTTTTGACAGAACTGGGATGTAAATCCAATTAAAAAAATAAATTCATCCATTTTTCACTGCTGTGATTATCATCTGAACTGGAATCTTATGTGGCTACTCTTTGCTAAATTAAAAAAAAATCAGACATCACCTTTGCCTTGGCCAGAGGCAAAACATTTTAGAATGTTTTTTTGACAGTGTACCAAGAATATCACCCATATGAAGGCATTCAGAACTACTGCTTCTGGGTTATAATGGTTTAAAACAACATTGCCAGTTTTAAGAACTTGGCTTCATAGGTTTGTAAGGGATCTAACCAGGAATGGAAAAGCCTTAATATTTCCAGTTGAATCAATCAAGGCAACAGAAACAAGACTAGTGGAATTAATTTACTTATAAAGTATATATTTTATTGCTTTGATATATGACACAGGTTTCCCTCAGGCTACAAATTTAAAAAAAAACTGACAGCTTGAAACTAAAAAAGTCCAAGGAGCGTTTCTTTCCCTTGAGCTGCCGCCACAACTAAGTTGCCAAAAACAAAACACACATACTCCAGTTAGAAAGGATTTTGCTAAGCAGAATGGTCCATTTTCTTCATATTATTATGCTGTTCTTTTATACATCAACATGTATTTATTAACAATAGTAACTGTCTATACAAATTAATACACACCTTTTTAGATTTACTAGTAAGGCATTACATGTAGCCTGTATAAATAGGGATTACAATTTTCTTTATGAAAATTTCTTTAAGTGGTTTTTACTACCTGTTATTTTTTTAAAATGGAAACTATTTGTTTTCTTTTGTTGGAATTATTGGAGTTATAAGCAATTATTGTCCTTACCAAAATGAATGGGATATCAGTTCAGTACGGATTGTAATGCTGAGGTGTAAACATCTGCCTTAATGGAATAAGTGACTACTTCTTCTCTACTGAGTTCAGATCTTAATCCCATTCAATTCAACATGATTTACTGTCAAATCTGCATGTCTTTAGAGAATTTCATCCCTAGTCTCTTATGCATAACTGGAATACACTTCTTGGAATCCATTAAATAATATCATTACCATGTATGTCAATTATCACCATGTGAACCAATCATGAGACTTTTCAACTCTCCCAATTTTTAAATTTATGGTGGCATAGTGCATAATTCTTGGTGACATCCGCTATCTCCTATAGCAGCAATCCCAACATTTTTAGCGCCAGGGATCAATTTTGTAGAAGACACTTTTTCCATAGATTGGGGTGGGGGGAGGGTTTTAGTTTATCTTGTTTGCCTGCCACTCACCTCCAGCTGTGTGGCCAGGTTCCTAACAGGTCATAGATTGGTACCGGTTCATGACCCAGGGGTTGCCCTACAGTATCTGCCCCACCTATTCAATGCAAGAGGTTGGGACATTTCTAGACATTTCAACAATGCCCTTAAGGACCTCAGAAACATGTCTTCTCTGCAGTTGCATTCCCTTCTGGAACAAGGAACTCCCCTGGGTGACTTCCTTTCTCCTGGTATTTCAGACAGTTTTGAAGCCTGGCTCTTTGAACAAGTCTTTAGCTAGGGTGATTGAAGTGCTTTCTGCATTGTATAAATATGTCTATTGTTGTCTGATTTTCCCAATGTCAGGGTTCCAAGTAACACCCCCAACAAAAGAAAACTTTGAGACTTGAGTTTCCTCAAAGTCCTACTTTATTAAATATGTCATTTTGGCACATCTAGGAAAACCCGAATCCGAAGGTTTCAAGGTTTTGCTCACCCAAAAGAAAGTCCAAGTTCCTGTCCAGCATCCACATGTCCATCACATATCCAATCAGGCACCATCGAAAATGGAGATGCCTCTCAGTCATCTCATCACAGCTGCAGGGCAAGGTGGCCTTGACTCTATGAGAAAAGAATGTTATTTTGGCTATATATCACCCATACTCCATATAATCCCCCTCCCATTTTCCCACAGTAGAAAATGTGGCAAGCCTGAAGGCCCAATGTAATAGATGGCTTCCAGGTCTGACACCCATCTTTTGTTCCTCTTGTCTTTATTGTTATCTTTCTATAACAATTTATATTGTTTTGTTATATTATCTTTCTATGTTTTTACTTAGTGAGGTTGAATGTTGACCAATGTACGAATTTAACAAAGTAAATTTTGATATGTATATATAGATCTAGTCATTCTAAAAAAATTGTACACCTTAAGCAAGGACTTTTCATAAAGAGAGACACTCATTTCTTTCAAGCTTGATGTGGCCTAAACTCAACCAAAAGTCTCAGCTGGTCTAATGCCAGTTCAGAAATCTTTTCTCCCATGAGCAAGTAACAGTGGAAGGAGAGACTTTTATTTTCTCTGTCTTCTTGATTTTAGATCCATAACAAATCAAGTGAAAGGGGCCACTGATTAGTTTTATGTTTACCAATTAAGCAGTGAAGCAGTTAAAAGATAAGCAGATAACCACTTATGGTAATTAGATGTGAACCTAACCTTAAATTTAGTATGTCCTTATAGCAAACCAGAAAACAAAACTTTAGTTTTTATTTGAATCTATGCATTGATCAATCATTGCTCAACTGTTCAACAACAGATTATCAATGAATATATTTCTGTCCAGTGATTATGGAATGAATCTTTTTTTAAAAAATGAACAAACTATGAAATCAGGAAAATAAAATAATGAGCTGAATGATATGAGTTTGAATATTCTTTGGTTTTTTTTTTGGTGTTGTAACCTTTAAATTCAGGACATTTTAAAAATACACTTATGCATAATTAAGGACAATTTTCTTCAAGATAGTACATAATTAAAGAAGAAATTTTAGTCAGGGTATACTTAGATGATGATGAAATTAGTTAAATGCATCTCAAACTGCACCTGCAGGTTTTCGATATGGAAGATACAGATTTACATTTCTCTCCAATCTGGGGGAGAAAAATCAAAAATTAAAATGCTCACTATGAGAACTATTACCATGCCAAATGAACCTTAGAGCAGCCAGATAAATGAACAGCTTAAAAGTCCTCAGTCTGATAAATCACCTCTGACATATTTCTGTAATTGGTTTCTTTCTGTTTTAAAGTTATTGAATCTAAAGCAGCGGTTCTCAACCTTTTCTTCACCATGGACCCCTTTTAAATACCTTTTGTGGCTATGGATCTTGGCCATGAACCTTAAAGACTTAACTCAATATTTAAATCATTTCTTCAAGCCTTTTCACCCCCCTCGGAAGACATTGCGCTCCCCCAGGCCTCCGCGGACCACAGGTTGAGAACAATTGACTTAAATATTAACATTTAGCCTTGCTCTCAGCTATCGTATGTATGTATGTATGTATGTATGTATGTATGTATGTATGTATGTATGTATGTATGTATGTATTGTCGATCAGAAAGGTTGGCAGTTCAGTGGTTTGAATGCCTAGTTCCACATAATGGAGTGAGCTCCCATTACTTCTCCCAGCTTCTGTCAACCTAGCAATTCGAAAGCATGTAAAAATACAAATAGAAAAATAGGAACCACCTTTGATGGGAAGGTAACAGCGTTCTGTGTGCCTTCGGCATTTAGTCATGCTGACCACATGACAACAGAGACGTCTTCGGACAGAGCTGGCTCTTCGGCTTTGAAACAGAGATGAGCACCACCTCCTAGATTCGGGAATAACTGGCACATATGTGCAAGGGGAAACTTTACCTTTACCTTATGTATGTATGCATGTATTCATTCATTTTCCTTTCTCTCTTTGCATTTTCTTTCCTGCTTAACAACACTCTTCCACATCTTTTTGGGTTTTTTTTCATGCTTTTTCCTAAGATGCTTTGTGCTTAAATTGGATTATATATAACTTTACTCCATCTAACTTAGTTACTAAAATGTATTTATAGATGCTACCAGTAGCTCTGAAATTCTGCTTTGAAATA
The DNA here is from genome assembly GCF_964273705.1 of Natrix helvetica. Taxonomy (NCBI): domain Eukaryota; kingdom Metazoa; phylum Chordata; class Lepidosauria; order Squamata; family Natricidae; genus Natrix; species Natrix helvetica. The sequence goes on from NC_138550.1 coordinate 140,131,767, forward strand.
TAATGGTAAAGTAGAATAGTTTGTGTTTGTGTTCTTTAACCTCTCTGGCTCTGATGCTGAAAATATAGTTGAATTGTGTGTGTGTGTGTGTGTGTGTGTGTGTGTGTGTGTGTGTGTATGCTGGTCTTGTTGTATAAGACCAGGTCTTTTCCCTTGTAAGATTGAGTTTGTCTTGGCAACGTTTCAACGAGGTCTCACTCGCCATCTTCAGGCTGGGTTCTGGGCTTAAAGCTTGGTCGGAGCTGCCGTCTTTCTATAAATCTTGGTGGGGTGTGTCACTGCGTTTATTTGGTTTGCCAGCTGTTCCTATATTTTGTGCAGAATGAACTGTCTCTTATCAGCAATGATTTACTGTGCAGGTCATTACATCACATTCCTTCTTTCTTCCTTTGTCTGCATGCAGGCAGACAAAGGAGCTCTGCCAAATTGTGATTAATTTAGTGTTAATTAATTCAGGGTGTGTGTGGAGTGCTGGCATTGTTTCAGTAAGTGGAATGATTGGTTGTGAGGTTGTATCATGATTGGTAGATTGGTGCTGATTGGTACTGGCTGTGTGTCCATTGTTGTTTCATGTTGTAACGACGTGGGTGGTGGGTGGGGCTCATTTGTTGAGTAGGGATGGTTTCCAGATGTCTCGTAGGTGGGAGGTGTCATCATGTTTATTCATGTTGTGGGGGTGTTTCAAGAGAATAATTATGAAAGCTATCAAAATAAAGAAACACCCCCACAACATGAATAAATGTGACAATACCCTCTGCCTACCAGATATCTGGAAACCAGCCCTAGTCAACAAACAAGCCCCACCCACCACCCAGGTCATTACAACACAAAACAACAATGGACACACAGCCAGCACCAATCAATACCAATCTACTAATCATGATACAACCACACAACCAATCATTCCATTTACTGAAACAACGGCAGCACTCCACCCCCCCCCCAAGATTTATAGAAAGACAGCAGCTCCGACCATACATACATACATACATACATACATACATACATATAAATGCATATATACATACATATACATACACACACACACACACACACACACACACACACCATATATATATATATATATATATATATATATATATATATATATATATATATATATATATATGCTGAAGGGAACGGTCAGAGTTGACCAAATCTGGAGAGCAAGAGTGGGATGTTACAAACTGAAAACTTTGCTTGACCTTTCTAAAACAAATGATCTCTTACTGAAATTGCTATTATAATATACCTGAAGGAAGGACATATTTTGGGAAGGATGATTATGTGCCATCAAGTCATTTTTGACTTCTAATTACATAGATAAGATTCCCCCATGATGATCTGTCCATATTTGGTCTTTTAAATCATAAATGATGCACTCATCATCACTGCAACTGACTCCAATTACCTTGTTGATGGTCTTCTTTTTCTTCTCTTTCTTTCCACTTACTCCAGTATTAGAGCCTTCCCCAAAGAGCTAGGTCTTTGCATAATGTATCCAAAGTAAGATAATTTTAGCCTTGTCATTTATGCCTTAAGTGGTCTCAATTTGCTGATGTCTAAGAAGTTAGTTTTTAGTTGTTTCATTTCATATTTCATTGTGTTGCGTTTTTCTGTATTTACACTTCTTACATTACATTTTCCTATTATAATTCTATCTTTTCAGTACTGAGTTTTCTTTTCCTGTTTCAAGGTACTTTCAAAAGAAAACACAATCTATATAAATAAAAATGTAATGTTTGTTTGTTCAAAATCTCAAATCTCTGAAAGTTCTTCACCAATTGCTTTGAAATTTTGACACAACATTGCATTTGACTACGCACATGTTTCTATATATGTATATTATATAGATGTCACACCTGTGACAGGTAAAACATGTTTTTTTGTAAAAACATGCTTTTTTGAAAACCAGCGCCATTTGCTGGACGTAAAAGCAACACACGCTATACCATAGCGTTCATTTCTTAAGTATAGTATATTTGGAACAGTTCTGCCTCTCTCCAGCTTCGTCCCGATGGTTGTGTGGCTGGGCTGCGGCTGCACCCTTTCCCCTTTCCGCCTCTCCTCCGACGAGGTTCACCATTTCCACCAAGGGGAGCTGAAGCCTTTCGGCCTCCCCCTCCCCTCTCTCTCCTCCCCTCCCACCAGGCCTTTGCTGTCTGTGGTGGGCGGCGCCTGCCCCATCCCTCGGCCACCGCCTCCCACCCTTAAGCCGGCCTTCCCCTGCCCAGCCCAGTGGAGCTCCAGAGAAGGTGGAGGCGGAGTGTCTCCTCAGCCCGGCCGGCTGCGCGCCCTCTCCACCCCCCTCACAGGGAGCCAGCTATGGCCTCACCAAGGTGGCTCTGATGGGGTGGTGGCGGTGTCAGCCTGAGGTGCAGCGGGGCTGAGGTGGCCGCTGGTTGCCCCATGGGGCGGTGACTGAAGCGGCGATGGCATCTCTGGATGGGGCTGCGACCAGTGGGGGATGCCTCGTGTCCGTGTTGACAGGGCCGGCTCCTTCTTCCTCCTGCTCCTGCTCCTCAGGGACGCCGGACGCCTCTTCTCGCCACCAAAACTGAGGGAAGCCGGGTCGGGGGCAGTGGCTGCCTCCTCCTCCTCTCTTCCTCAGCTCGGCCAGGCCGGGGCCTGTGGGAGCGTCCTCCATGGCGGCTCTTGCAGGGGCCACCATGGCTCACTTCCATGCGGGGGCTGCCTCTGCCGGGGGACTTGTGCTTTCTCTTTTCTTTCTTTTCCATTTAACCAGACTAGGCCACAGCAACTAGGCCAGGTACAGCTAGTTCAAAATAAGAACATTCTACCTCAAAATGAATTCTATAAAATAATGTACACAAATAAGGAAATAATAATTTGTGTAAAATAATGTACACAAATAAGGAAAAAAACAAAATGAAATTGTGGATGATTTTAAACACACCTACCTATAATTCAGCTGGGATACGAAAGAAGGAAATAAAATTTAAAAAATCATGGAAGTTCTAAATTCATCACAATGGTTTCTCAGAATTTATAACTTCCTGGTCAGTCCTCTTATACCACTTTTGATTACTCTGCAAAGATTTTAAAATATTTCTTTTAGGTAAAACTAAAGGTTCGCACATATGTGCTAGTCATTCCCAACTCTAGCAGGTGGTGCTCATCTCCGTTTCAAAGCCAAAGAGCCAGCACTGTCCAAAGACATCTCCGTGGTCATGTGTCCGGCATGACTAAATGGCAAGGCACTCAGAACGCTGTTAGCTTCCCAGCAAAGGTGGTTCCTATTTTTCTACTTGCATTTTTACATGCTTTCGAACTGCTAGGTTGACAGAAGTTGGGACAAGTAACGGGAGCTCAGTCTGTTACACGGCACTAGGGATTCAAACCACTGAACTGCCAATCTTTCTGATCGATAAGCTCAGCATCTTAGCCACTGAGCCACTGTGTCCTAAGTGGTCAGAACTGGCTGAGAAATCTTAAAAATTGCCGGGTCACCTCATCCTAAATTTAACAGGTTGGAGAATCCTGTCCAACTGAAACAATTCTGCAATTAGCAATAACATTTCCTAGAATATATCTGAAACACAGTCTTATTGCTTTTTTCATATTTCTTTTTTTTAAAGAGAGAATTTATGCTCCACTGAAGAAGCTCATCAAAAATTTATGAAAATTTATCCCAAGATCTTCATTAAAAAAAAGTCCATATTGCCAGGTATTCCTGAAAAAAGAACAATAGGGTAATTCATTTTTAAAAATCTGTATTTAAAGTAAACAAGGAATCAGGCAATGACATTAGGTCAGTTGTCACCAACATGTGCCTCAAAGCAGCTGTCAAATATAAAGATTAGTAGCTAGTGGTAAATTTATTTTCTGCTTGAATAGAAACATCTCTTTGTTGTTTCAAAGTATATTTTGTCCTACCTCTGAGAAAAGCGTCTAATTCATAGTCCAATTTTGAGTCCAAGTTTTACATGGTCATGTTTTTCTCCTCAAATGGAATCCATTTACATTGGAGACCATTCATGGTGCACTATCATGGTGTATAAATTAATTATATGTCACCATATTTTTTTCTTTCACTGTAGTAAAGCATAGGAGAAGAAAATGATTGCCAAAACTCCCACAACAAAACAAAACCAAAACCAAAACAATGCAAAGAGGGGGGCAATCTATAGTTTACAAGGAATAAATGCTGCAGTCCTATACTGCTGAGCAAACTAATCCTAGAGGCTTTGTAAGGTTTAGAAAGTATAAAGTGATACAATTCTGCCTTACTTATCTGTCCAAAGCCCGTGTCTTTGTTTAAACTATGTTTCCTTTGTTACCTATAACTGCAGTGAAGGTTCACAGCAATGGTAGAATCTGAAAGCTGGAGAAACACAGAGCTGGGGCAAAGTACATTCTGGTGGCAGATTAGAGGTGGGTTCCTACTGGTTTGGACCAGTTTGACTGAACTGGTAGTGGTTTGACGGCCTGAGTTTCTGTAACCGGCAGCGACCCAGACCTGCCATGCCTCCGAGCCAGTTCAGCTACAGAGCTGCCATCTTGATTTCTGTTTCTGTGCATGCGCAGAACAATTGTAATTGCACAAATTTAATTTCCCCCCCTTTTTAATGTTTTGCGCATGCACAGACCTATTTTTGTGCAAATGGGCATGCACGCTAGCAAAGTGTGTGCACACAAAAATTTTGCATGCGCCGAACTGGCAGTAATGCCGGGAGCAACCCTCCCCTGTGGCAGATATAGCAATAGCAGCAGCATTTAGATTTATATAGTGCTTCATAGTGCTTTTACATCCCTCTCTAAGTGGTTTACAGAGTCAGAATATTCCCCCCAACAATCTGGGTCCTCTTTTTACTGACCTCAGAAGGATGGAAGGTTGAGTCAACCTTGAGCCTGGTGAGATTCGATCTGCCAAATGGTGAATCAAATGAGAATCAAACTGCTGGCAGTCAGCAGAATTAACTTGCAATACTGCATTCTAACCATTGTGCCACCATTATATTTCTGTGGGGGGAAATATGAGCAGGAGGAAGCTATGGAAGGTGAATATTAGTGAGAATGGTGCTCTTTCCAGATCCAAAATGATCACAAAGCCATCCTACGCAGAGTCAAATCTCAAGCCAATAGATAGTATTCTTTGTGTCTTTGCCTCTGATCGTATTTGTAAGTGATAAACATTCCCTTCCTAAGTCCTTTTTAGTTGAGTTCCATGACTGTGTGACATTTTGAAGCTCCAGAGGACTTATTTTCTTGACTTCAGTCCCACAGGTTGGACACCCCCTTTCACCTTGAATATATTATTCTTAGTGCTCACCCGTACTAATTTTCATATGCTTTATTCACAGTTGCCTGCCTTGGGATGAATTTTAACCTATTTAACTGTACCCATGCTGTAGCGCATCCCTAATGAATGTGGCAGAACAACAGTTAAAAAACTGGATTTCTTTTATATTCTCCCATTTTGCTCTAGGTTTTTGGATAAGTGGGAGTGAAATAGCAGTAAAACAATAAACCACTTCATTAATGCTTGTATGGTAAAACATTTTAAAGTTAACTATCTCTCTAGGACAGGGGTTCCCAATCTGTGGACCATGGCCCAATACGGGGCTGTGATTTATTTATACCTGGGATGTGACAGTGATGGGCTGGAGCACATGCACACAGTCCCACTTGTTCAAATGCTGGGCACCGACACTTGCAGCCACACTTGCTTTGTTTCCACTTAGACTTAAGCAGAGGGTTACCGTGTTTCCCCGAAAATAAGAAATGCCCTGCTAATAAGCCCAATCGGGCTTTTCAGAGCATGCGCCATAATAAGCCCTCCCCCAAAGATAAGCCCACCCCAACTATTTAAGTGCATGCGCAACCAGTGCCCACCATTACCACTGTACCACCTACCGGTACAGCTTGTGGGGCAAAAAGAGGGATTGCCGCAAAACCAGCGGCAGACGAAGCAAAGTGTTTCCACCCCCCGCCCTTCCCTCCCGTGCAAAATGAGCCCACCACAAAAACAGCGGCAGGCAAAGAAAAGTGCTTCCACACACACACCTCCCCCGCAAAAAGAGCAAAAGATTTCAAGAAGTTTGATTGAACTTGCGAGAAGTTTTTTTTTTTTTTACCAGCCTCTTCCCTGAGCACAATGGCAAAGAACTCGACGGAGCTCGAAAGGTAAAAAGCACGCCTTGCTTCTCACCTGCCCCAGAAAATAATAAGCCCTCCCCTATAATAAGCCCAGGGCCATATTTCGTGGGGCAAAAGAAAATAAGGGAGGTGGAACTAACTAGATGGTTCCGTCCCAGGAGCCTGATGGACCCTGAAAGGTTCCTGATGGAGCTTGGGACTTTTCCTGAATCCCTTGCTCACAACTCGACCGAAGCCCTAGTGGAAGTCTGGGATAGGGCGGCCACTGGGGCCTTGGATCACGTTGTGCCTTTGCGGCCTCTGACCCGGTGTCGATCCCGGGTGGCTCCCTGGTTTACCGAGGAGCTCCGGGAGATGAAACGCCAGAAAAGAAGCCTAGAGAGTGGTTGGAGGGCCAGCCGGTCCGAATCTGATCGAAAACTAGTAAGAATTCATATTAAATCCTACTTAGTGGCGATAAAAGCGGCAAAACGACAACATTTTTCCACTCTTATCGCGTCCGCAGATAACTGCCCAGCCGCCCTGTTTAGGGTGACCCATTCCTTACTGGGAAAGGCCCCTTGCAGGGTAGGGCTGAAGAATTTGTTCAGTATCTGCAGGATAAAATCGCTCTGATCTTGACAGGCTTGGACTCTGACTGGGTAGATTTCGGCGAGTTGACGGGGATGAAGCTTGTGGAGACAATCTGGGATGAGTTTGACCCTGTGACCCCCGAGGGCATGGACAGGATTATGGGGAGACTCAGTGCTGCCACTTGTGTGCTGGACCCGTGTCCCTCTTGGTTAGTTTCGGCTTCCCGGGAGGTGACACGAGGCTGGCTCCAGGCAATTACCAACACTTCATTGAGAAAGGGGTTCTTTCCCACCACCTTGAAGGAGGCGGTGGTGAGGCCCCTCCTCAAGAAGCCATCCCTGGACCCAGTTTCTTTAGCCAACTATTGTCCGGTCTCCAACCTTCGCTTTGTAGCAAAGGTTGTCGAGAATGTGGTAGCACGTCAGCTTTCCCAGTACCTGGATGAAGCTATCTACCTGGATCCATTTCAGTCGGGTTTCAGGCCTGGGCACAGCATGGAGATGGCATTGGTCACGTTGGTCAATGATCTCTGGTGGGCCTGGGACAGGGGCTGCTCTTCTGTCCTGGTCCTATTAGACCTCTTGGCGGCTTTCGATACCATCGACCATGGTATCCTACTGCGATGACTTGGGGGTAGGGAGTGGGGGGCACCGTTTTATGGTGGGTCTCCTCCTACCTGTCGGATCGGTTGCAGTTTGTGTTGACTGGAGGGCAGGGATCGACCCTGAGGTGCGTCACTTGTGGGGTACCCCAGGGGTCGGTTCTCTCACTCCTGCTGTTCAACATATATATGAAACCGCTGGGTGAGATCATCCGTGGTTTTGGGGTACAGTATCATCAATATGCTGATGATACCCAACGTTTCATCTCTACCGCAAACCACCCAAACGATGCCCTCGACGTGATGTCCTGATGCCTGGAGGCTGTGCGGATTTGGATGGGGAGGAACAGGCTCAAGCTCAATCCCTCCAAGACTGGGTGGCTGTGGTTCCCGTCATCCCGATTTGTGCATCTTGTTCCATCTTTGATGATAGGGGGAGAAATTTTAGCCCCCTCAGAGAGGGCCCGCAATCTGGGAGTCCTCCTGGACACACGGCTTAGTTTCGAAGATCACCTGACGGCTGTGACCAGGGGGGGGCTTTTACCAGGTTCACCTGGTATGTCAGTTGCGCCCCTTCCTGGATTGGGATGCTCTATGCACAGTCACTCATGCCCTCATCCTTTCTCACCTGGACTACTGCAACGCTCTCTACATGGGGCTGCCCTTGAAGAGCACCCGGAGGCTTCAGCTGGTCCAGAATGCAGCCGCACGGGTTATCATGGGGGTACCTAGGTGCTCCCATGTTGCACCCTTTTTAGGCGGCCTGCACTGGTTGCCGGTTGTTTTCTGGGTGCGATTCAAGGTACTAATTATGACCTTTAAAGTGCTCCATGGCTTAGGTGCAGGGTACCTGCGAGACCACCTACTGCCACCAGTAGCCTCCCACCGTCCAGTGCGATCCCACAGAGTTGGCCTTCTCAGGGTGCCGTCGGCCAAACAGCGTTGGCTAGCGACCCCCAGGGGGAGAGCCTTCTCTGTGGGAGCGCTTTCCCTCTGGAATGAGCTGCTCCCAGAGCTTCGCATAATTCCCGACCTCTGTTCATTCTGACGTGCCTTAAAAAGTTGGCTTTTCCAGCAAGCTGGCCTGACCTGTTAATTTTATCTAATTCTTTTAAATGTTCGTGTTATATTAATTGGGTTTGTTTTTTGGATTGTTTCCAATTTCCTTTTAACTTTTGTAATATGTGTTTTTTAATGCTGTACGCCGCCCTGAGTCATTTGGGAGAAGGGCGGCATATAAATCCAATAAAACAAACAAACAAACAAACAAACAAACAATAACACCCTGTCTTATTTTGGGGGAAATACGGTAATTATATGGGGTGACTGATTTTCTCCCTTAGGTTACTAGAATATTTTTGTTTCAGTCTCTTCAACTTCCTTTGTAAGCCATTTGAGCTGAAAAATCATGTCTCCTGTTTGCCCTTGTTCTATCTTCTTCAGTGAACCATCTCCAGATCTCACTTAGCTCCGTATCAGAACCCTTGCCTCATCCTTCCTCTGAGCCAACGAGTCTTTAGCAGATCAAAGCTGCCTTTGTGTATTTAAGTATCTCTTGGCCTTTGGAAGGCTGTAAAGATCTGGCTCCACCGAACAGCACAGGGCTTTCAGAATGGCATGCAAGCAACCCATGTTTAGGGCCTTGAAGTTGGTGGTTTCACTTTTTAACTCAATAACTTAAAACAAACTACCTTTGCTTTCTTTACTTCACTCCCATTTTACTAATGTATTGTATCTTTTATATGGTTTTTATGTTTTAGCTGTAAACTACTTTTTTTTCCTACTAGTTATTTTGAGAGTGAGCCAATTCAATAAAATAAAAATAAATGCATTATCTAATTCTGCAACCGACTCAACCGTAGAGGATTCTAATACAGAATCTAATATATTTCAGATATTAAAACAATAGTAATGTTTTACTATTTAATGTTGTATCATTAAATGAATAGCAAAAGGTAAGAAATACATGGCAAATATGTATTCGCTATTGTGGCACCACAGTCGGTCCCCAAAATAAATTTTAATATTACTAAGCATATTTCTTTTTCTCCTTAATGGAAGTGTCCTTTTAAAATTTCCAGTTTCCTTCTTCCCTTATTGGCACAACGGCAGACCCCTTTCCTGTGAAAAAGTGTCTCTGAAGATTAGAGGTTGATTGATTACGGTTCGGCCCATTTCGGCCAACCCAGTAGTGGTGATTTGGCCTGGGTTGCAGAACTGGAAGTGACCCAGGCTGGCCATGCCCCTGAACTATTTCCCTGGTGTCTTCTGCCATTGCTGGCATGTTTCTAATGCATGTGCAGACCAATTAACAGTCAACTGTGCAAAGCGTGCGCGAAGCGAACCAGTACTAACCGGTACAGGAACCCACCCTGGTGAAAATGTTTCTGTTTTTAAGAAATATGCATGATGTCTTCTATTTGAACCTTCTATCAACAACAACCACAAAAGAATATCATGTATATTTGGCAGCTGACTGAGCCATGACATCTTGTCACACGTGCATAATTGTAAAAATATTGAAATGCTCATTTTGTTTTTGGCTGGCTAAATTTCCCTAGTAGATTATTTTTATGTCCAAAGGTACATGCACTGGAAAATCTACTTTAAAAACTTCCTGAGAATTTAACGCATTATTTACTGTTACTGTCATTATTTATTTATACCTTTTTAATTCCATATTTCAGTGTCATACATAGCATAAACTGAAGAGTAGTCCTTGCATACTACTGCAACCTTCTCCTATTTGGAAGCACTCCACCCCCCATTATTTTTCCAGTTGCATAATTCTGAGATATAGACGTGTTATAGGCATTAAGCAGGCCAATGCATATTACAAGAAGAAATATCCTAATTAATTTAAATGCAGTACATTATTATACTCTGAAAAGGAGACATTTTGCTAAACCATACGTGGTATCACTCTGAACATTATTCTATTCATTTTGTTACTCTGTTTTTCCACACACCCTTTCTATTCACTCAATCTGTTGGGAATCCCTTATTTTTCACTGGTTAAGGAGCAATAGCAGTAGCATTTAGACTTATACACCGCTTCTCAGTGGTCTACAGCCCTCTCTAAGTGGTTTACAGAGTCAGTATATTGCCCCCAACAATCTAATGGAGACTTAAAGTCATGTCAATTCTTCTACAAAAGCAGTTTGGTGTTGAAATTGTATTCACGTAGGCATTTAAAAATATATATATTAGAAGTCTTGTGCAGCAAAATGAATTGGACAGGAGACAGTCACAACCAGCTCACATCTAATAGTGTTCATTTCTCAGAGAGATAATTTTGATAGATTTGACAGCATAATTGTAGACTATTTTTTACACTTTTAGATGTTTGAGAAAAGCAGAGGAAGTTTATACAATTACCCCAAAGTATGCCGCTTAATATTATTTAGCAAACCTGAGATCCCTTGGAAGGAGATTATTGTGTAACAATATAAAATTTCCTTCATGAGAATGTATCATTTAAACTTTGATCTAAGCCAATGTTTATAAAGAGAAACTGTCTAGAATATTGTACACAGAAAGCCAGCCTCTGCTTTAGAAAGGCATTGAATAAAACATGGCTTTTCAAATTCTACTTTTAAATAGAAAGTAAAGCTTTTTCAGAATAATTTTGCTTACTGTAAATTGAGCGTCAGTGCAAACAGCTAATGAGAATATACACACATTAATCGTAAGCAATATGATGTAAAAGAGCAAGGCAGATGTTTACAAGAATGAGTCAACTGATAAATTCAGTAATACATTTATAACATAGTGTGGTTGATTTATTTAATTGTTACTCCTTCCTTCCTTCCTTCCACCCACCCACCCACCCACCCAGCCTCCCTATAAAAGCCAGCTTAAAATAATACTGTTCTAATTCCAACAAAGTGAATTTTTAATTCAAATTTCAATGACGTGCTCATGAAATTTTATTTGCTTCCAGTTTTAAGATTTTTTTGTTTAAAAAAAGCTCTTAGTTTTCTCCTTATTTTTCTGGGATGGGGAATATGTGTACTTTGCTGCTTCTGATCAGGGGTTCTGATCACCTTCTAGTTTACCCCTTCTTGATAGCTATCACAAGGATGGAAACTGGCAAAGGTGCTGACTGGCGGATTTGAACTAGTTCATGGAACTTTTCCTAAGTTACATTCCATCTTTTGCTATTATGCACTAAATTGAATGAATCATACATGTGTTGAAAAGCATCAAATTGAAGATGGGAGGTAGGAAGTGGTTATGGTAGTAGGAAAATGCTGGGAAGATAGATGAAGGAAGTAGAAAAAATATAAGGAAGCTGGAAAAGAAATAAACAGGAGAGTAGACATAAGCCAGACATAGGAGAATCAGCTGGTAACTTATCGTATGAATAACACCTCTAAAACCTGGAAAGAAGCATTTCAAATTATTCAAAAACAAAAAAAACAAACCCTACCCCACAATTATCTCACAATAAATGTAAATGGAAAAATTCTCTTACGGTTTTCAGAAGTTTGTTATTGAAGCTACTTTACTAAAAATGCCTAGTTCTTGTTTCCTTGGTCTTCCCCAATTATATGGGGAACAATTGCCTGATTGAAAGAACAGCAATCCAAAATGAGAGATGGATGGAGATTTTAGGATATGAAGAAAAAGAAAAGGAAAACAAACCAGTGGCTGATCTTTATGTCAGTCTCACTTCGATTTTCTGTTGTAATGTTTGCTCTGTTTTTCTGCCTTCATAGCAGTTTTTTTAATTAAAAAAAACAAGGATCTTCCTTCTCATCTCACACAGATACACACAGCATTTCTAAACCCTTACTTGATATTATTTTTACCTTATATTATGCCGCCTAATCACCTTATAGGGAGAAGGGCGCCATAAAAATTTAATAAATAAAATACAATAAATACTAATTTTCTATTCTTGAGTCCTGTAAAAAAAAATTGTTACTACCATTTTTCTTTCTACCTTTGTGGAGCTGTTTTGCAAAAGCAAAAATAATTCCAGTAGAAAATACTTTTCTTTCTTCCACTAGCAAGTCTTGAAGAAGTATGGGCTGATGCTGAGTATCAAAGTATTTCAAGTATCAAAGGCAAATATCTAATGGATTAGAACAGGCCAAAGGCCTGCTGATTCAAAACCTTCTGTTTTTAAGAGAGATTAATCATGTAAACCTAGGAAGTTAGACGTATATTTGATGCTCTCTTCCATTTCAATTTTATTTAGCAAATTATGCTATACTTTTAAAAAACCTTATGGTAACAGTCAGTTATGAAAACCGGCAGCTACCGGTTATAATTTTGTTTTAAAATATGAATGAAGTTTCTTAGTAAGCCATAATTTGATATCAGAGTTTGTGGGTTGTTTGTTTGTTAGATGTACAATAGATAGCTGCTGCCCATCTCGCAGACGTGACTCTGGGTAGCATACAATAACAGCCACAATTAAACAATTAAAACAACAGTTAAAAACAATCGGACACAATTACAAATAAAATCAGAATAAAAATAAAAATGTGGGAGAGCAATCCATTGTCCTACAAACAATATAGCCATCTTACAGGTTTCTCATTTCTCTGTGATTCCCCCAAGCCTGATGAAAAAAATTCTAAGTTTTCTATATGCCAGTAGGGTCAGGGCTAATCTCATCTTGAGGGAAATGATGTCCCAAAGATGTTTATTTTTTTGTATTAAATTTTATTCCCTGGAAGCTCAAGGATAAGTATGCTTTAATAGTAGCATTCTCTTTCTTTCTTCTGCTCTGTAGGGTACATTCCTGTAATTTCTCCACCAATGCTATACCTTCTGAAGGTTTTCACAATATACAGTTCTATTTGAATAAGATGGCAAGTCCCGATAGGTTACAGCCCAGCTTTCCAAAATCCCGAGAAAGTATGCAAAATTTAATAAAAATACTCAAGAAAATGTAAGTATCAAATTTATTCAGAGCTTTCTATGACTTATTTCAGTGGATACATAGAAACAACTATTTTTTTTTCAAAATATATCCTTTAGTTAGTATATAAATTTGCTATATAAACTTTATGAAATTTTATTGTTATGGCTATATGCTAATATCATAATTTTAAATGGTTGTCCATAACATACCTAGATAATTTATCTTTAATTATACCTTGTATCTTTGCAGTAGAGATCTTGTGTTGGTGTTAATTAGCTCATATAAATAGTATATTAGTATATTAGCTATAGTATACTATACAAATAGTAAGATTTGTAGAATTTGTAGAATTTACAACATACCACTTCATTGCAATTGGATAATTCAAGGCCAGCTAATGCAAGCCATTATTGTAATGTTATATACTTTCTATAGTAAGATTGAATATTGTGATATTAGATGCTTAAAAGTAGTTAATCTATATACTGTACAAAGCATATAAAGCCAATGTCAATTTTTGACATGTTTTTAATATGTGCTTTATGATTAACTAGCTTAAGATATTTTACAAGGATGGCACAAAGATCTGTGGCCTTTTATTGTAGAGCTTTCAGTATTGTTAATAATCTTTTAATGTATTAAAAAACAATTTTTCTCTGAGATTAATAATATAACCCATCTGTGGACCACACAAATGAACATTCTGAAATGGGATATCAGAACAGTGGGGAAGGTGTCCTCTTTCCTCAGTGAACTCCCGCCCCTTCCACCTTCAAAGCAGAGGTAGTATTCTCCAGTTTGGGCGAACTGGTAGTGGCAGCTGCGGGAGGTTCCGCCCACCCGCCCCATGTACTGCCTTCTGTACATGCATGTACACTATGCATGTACAGAAGGCAGTGCGCATTGGCATGTGCTCACATTTGTGAACCGGTAGGGAAGGTAAGTGCATCCCAATGCTGCTTCAAAGTATATAGTTGAAATTCTTTTGTGAAAAGGAGACTTATAGAGTGCTCCTAGGGGCTTGGCGGGGGGGGGGGGCAAAAATGAGCAAACAATGGCCCATTTTTGCAAAAACAACCCCGTTTTTTGTAAAAAAAAAAAAGAGAGAGAGCATGGATAGCCTTTAGGAGGCTTATAGAGTGCTCCTGCGGACTGGGGGGGGGGGCAAAAATGAGCAAAAATGGGCTGTTTTTCACTCATTTCTGCCCTCCCCAGTCCCCAGGAACATGCTTGAAGCCTCCTAAAGGCTATGCATGGCCATTTTGGTGAAGAGGGCAGGTTTTTGGGAGGCCAACAATGCTGCGTATAAGATGTATCTAGATTTTCACCTTCTTTTTTGAGAAAAAAAGATGCGTCTTATACTCTAAAAAATACGGGTAGAAAGCTGGTGTATGATCAGTGAAGTCAAGGATAGAGAAAGCATGAACAGCATTCTTCAAAATGAAAAAGGTCTTCTTCAGTCACAACATAAGCTCTACGGAGTAGAGAGTTGGTCTCTGACAGAAAAATACTTGAAGAAACTAGAAGCATTTAAAATGTGGATTTACAGATGGCTGTTACGTATAAGCTGGGTTAACAAAATCACAAATGAGGAGGTGATAAGCCGCCTGGGAAAGCAAAGGAAAATCATCAAAGCCATTAAAAATCAAAAGTTAGAATATTTTGGACACGTGATGTGACACCCTGAAAATTACAGCATCCTTCACTTAATTCTCCAGGGAAAGATTGAAGGCAAATGAGATCCAGACAGAAGAAGAACATCATGGCTTCAAAATGTAAGGGACTGATTTGGACAAAACTCAGAAGCACTTTTTGATGCGGCTGTTGACAAAAATAGGATTGCCAAGATGATCGCCAACATCTGATGACGGATATGGCAGAAGAAGAAGAAGGAGGAGGAGGAGGAGGAGGAGGAGGAGGAGGAGGAGGAGGAAGAAGAAGAAGAAAAGAAGAAGAAGAAGAAGAAGAAGAAGAAGAAGAAGAAGAAGAAGAAAGGAGGAAATCAGATGATTCTAATTAATATAAATCACATGTCACAGCTGATTGTCACGCAACTGATGATCAACATTTTTTTACTACTGGTTCAGGCAAACCGGTCACTTCACCCCTGTGCCTACTGTATGTTCTCTCTCTTTTGGTATATTGTAGCTAGTCACCTTATGATTCCTTGGGTGGTTTCAATTTACCATGGGATTCATATTCACTGTAGCATTGCTGAATAGGATTAGACTGTAGCCATTTTGGCTCTTCTTTATCATGATCACAGTTGGAAGTTGGTCCAAACTAATTTGTTTCGTTAATTTGCTTTTCTTGCTGAACACTCTGAGGAGCTTCTGGAATAGAGGACACCTAACCAAGTCTATCTAATATAGTCAGTCTATTTGAGAAAGTACAGTAATTAAGCTTAAGTGGTGAGGTACGTTTTTAACCAATTGAATAAGCAAGACTAAAATGTTGTACTGTTTTTCAAGGCTACCTTGCTTATCATGAAGTTTAGGGCTTGGCAATGAAAGAATTAGAATAAACAAATATTGGATCTGGGATCAAAGGATAAACTAGGATTGCTCATAATGTGCTTAAATTGTGGTATTAATTGGCCACAAACGTGGTCTGATGGCTATTGCAGTTCCTTATTGCATCCACCACAATTTTTTATTAGTTTGTTTTTTCTCCTCTTCGTTTTTATAAACTAGTACTGCCTTTTAATCTTATAGCTGTTCAAAGGCTGATATGTTATCTTGTATCTCTTCTTTTTATTATTCTGCATTTTTATTATAGTATCACCACCCTAGAATAATTCAAAGCGACGGGCAGATTAAAATATTTTAAAGCAAGCAAGAATGATTTAGGAATAAGAATAAAGGATAAAGTGAATTAAACTTACAGTCTTTCAGTGAGTTTCTTAATGAGAAATAATAATTTGCAACCAAATAGTTGTGTTTAACAAAGGTAATCATAGGAATCGTTTCACCTAGTTTGTTATGTTTTTGGAACATTGTAGAGAAATATATAAACATCTTCAATTAATTTTGAAAACTGAAGCTATGGAGAAATAGTTTAACATTATTTAAAGGAGGGAGGTTTGGCTTTATGTCAGTTGCTTGAAATAAATCAAAGCTGTACTTTAAACTTTTTCCCTTTTCATGTAGAGGTGAACTCATAACTAGGTGTGAAAAAATAGTTTCAGCTTTCAGCACATCAGGAATTACAAACTCCTTCCTTATCCATCTGCTAGAGAATCTGGTCCCAGGAGGTTAAAATCTGGCACACAATATTTTTAACCCCAGTCCTACCAATTAACACATTTTTCTTTAGGGATTATGGTGAAATTAAACAGCAATATATTTTTGTAGAGTAAAGATACATTTTTTTTACTAAAATGAATTCAAAAGGTGTTTCCTCCAAATACTTCATTGTGAATGAGCAACATTTTTTAAAAAATGCAGTTAGCCCATCCGGTGGGGATACTTCTGATGACATCCACTTACCACTTTCCTTTCTGAGAAGAATAACACTCTAGAATTTCCTCCTCCTGCTCCTTTTGCTTCTCCTCCTGTAGTTCTGAGTTGAGGGGGTTCTGCTTGGACTTTGAAATATATGGAAAAGCAAAAGTGAACTAAATGAACAGTCACAACTAAATGAACAGGTGTGATGTGTAAATTTGTTAACTCATCATTGTAAGCCCTATGGTAGTTGAGATGAATCATGACCATTTAATGTTTGCTTCTGTGTCAACTGAAAATTAAACCCTGCTTCTTTCTTTCTTTCTTTCTTTCTTTCTTTCTTTCTTTCTTTCTTTCTTTCTTTCTTTCTTTCTTTCTTTTTTACATGTTTCCCATTTGAGTCATAAAGTATGACTTTGCAGGATAGTACATATCTATAAATCGAACTATCCTGGTTTCTTTATTATTTCAAGAAAGCAATTCTACAGAAAAACAGCAAGCCATATTGGTCTTAGCTGGATCCATGGAAGGATTTGAATTAAAAATCTAAGCACAAGTTCAATATTATAGCATAAGAATACTATAATATTAGTTTTGAGGTGGAGATAGCCATTTCTAAATCTGGCTTACCCTCGACCTATATTTTTATTTCTTTGCTTATTTGTGATTTTTGTTGCTTTGCTTTGTAACTAATCTAATGTGTTCTTGTAGTGACTTACAAAAATATTTGATTGTGAGAAACCATAGGATTAATCACAAAGTAAAACATTAAGCATTTTAAAAACCATGATATATATATATATATATATATATATATATATATATATATATATATATATATACATATATATATATATATATATATACATATATACATATATATATATATATATATATATATATATATATATATATATATATATATATATATATATATATATATATATATATATATATATATATATATAAATAAAACATTTCTGCTCTACACTCGAGATATATGACTGCAAATTTAACTTGATGATTATGTAATTATAAAAATCCTGTAGGTCTCTTCATCCTATCTTGCAACCACGATCCCCACTATTTATTGTACAGCACCCTAGGACAGATATGAAGGCGTTTTTTCATACCTGAATGAGACATCTAAATTGATACACAGAATAGAGAGAAATATAATGTTGGAGGGTAGTTTTTCACTTAGACTTCCACATACATGGATGTTTAGCCATGGCCTTCAGTTATTTTTGAAGGATGCTGTTCCTTTACCAGTCTTGAAATTAAATGTCAACAATTGAACAAAATGTTTTCAGCTATTGTCCACCTTCCACTGGATATTTTATCTTAGGGCAACTCATTTCAAAGAGAATTGGCAGTTTATGTGGCCCTGTGTGAAGAGCATAAACAAACATTTTCATTTCAGGAACATTCCAATGAGTTTTCTTTTAATTTGTGTGCATAAAATTGATTTCAAAGAGAGCCACAAGTATTGAATGACATACCTTTAATTTAGAAGATGGGGAAAAATGTTTGTTAGGTGAAACAGTTTAAACATTTATTTTGTAATCAAAACAAGAGAGGTTTAAACTTCAGAAAGAGCCTATTGCACTTTATTCCCACAACACTAATATTTTGTAATCCATAATTCTGTAATTATTATAAGACTCTTTTGAATTGTACCCTGTTTAATTGACTGAGCTGTGAATATCTTTCTATTTATAGTGTGGGACAAGTGAGAGTTGTAACTAATCACCAAAAGCCAGAAGCAAAGGAAGACTGGTACAATTGCAATAATCACTTCCTTAAATTTTAAAAACCTTGTGGGTCGTTTGTGTGTATGTACTCTAGATTTTTATTAATATTTGGCCACATTTCAACATACATCATGTCTCCCTTATTGCTGTTAATAATTATTGGATGAGACCAAAAGTCCATCGCATATGTCATCCTAAAGAATGGCCAGATAGATGTTTGAGGAGAAAGTTTAAGTAAGAACTAGGACAACTACAAGTAATTGTGCACTTGATTTTTATTGTTTTCTGAGTCTGTGAAGTTCTCCAAATATGTTGAACATGCTGCAATAGCTTAAAAGCAGAATGTGTAAATCATGGCAATGTGGCTGGCAGTCCCTACCTAGTCTTCTTTGGACTCAGAAACTAAGCAGGGTAAGTTCTGCATAATATTTGAAAGAGAGATCTTCAGGAATGCCAAGCTATTGGTCATAAAGAAGGGAATGGCAGAAAAACTACTTATTTCCATAAAGCCATCAACCATGATATCCACTGTTCATTGTACATTCTCATTAGCCAATGGTATAGGGGATATCAGGGACACTGTGGCTCAGTGACTAAGACACTGAGTTTGTTGATCAGAAGATCGGCAGTTCAGCACTTTGAATCCCTCGCACCACGTAACAGAGTGAGATCCCATTACTTGTCACAGCTTCTGCCAACCTAGCAGTTCGAAGCACGTAAAAATGAAAGTAGAGAAATAGGAGCCACCTTTGGTGGGAAGGCAACAGCACTCCATGTGCCTTTGGCATTTAGGCATGTTGGCCACATGACCACAGAGACATCTTCGGACAGCGCTAGCTCTTTGGCTTAGAAACAGAGATGAGCACCGCCCATAAAGCTGGGAATGACTAGCACACATGTGCGGGGGGAACCTTTACATTTACCTTTTATAAGGGATGTCTGACTGTTTATCAGATATCTGTATAAATGCATAGAGTTGAGAGAAATAAGTAAATGGAATTGGAAGTTGGAACAAGAAAACAATAAATGTGATCTTTAGATATATATGTAGTATAAATGTACCTTGGAGGGTATACTGAAATCTTCTCCTCCTTAAAACACTTCTACGTCCAAGACAATGAAGAAGTTTATCCACACTGTATTGCTTTCAATAAATAATCCTATGTACCAATTTGAGGTGGAATGGATTTCCAGAAGACAGGCTCTGCTTCCCAGAGGGCAAAGAATTTGGAAAGTTTCGTAGGTAGAAAGAGGGTTAAAATGACTTTTCCATAGCTATTCTCAGAGTATGTATGTAAAGCAAATAGTTGCTTTAGGCTGGCAAGATTCTGTCTATAGGTGAAGAACAATAAAGAAAACTACAATTAAGCAATTCCATATGTTGTTGTTCTTGGGGCCATATACAATGAATCCAATTGCAAATCAACAAACCTGGAATTGCCGAATAATATTTTTTTTAAAAAAAAATTCCACATGCTGATTGATAGAATTGCCACAGAAATAAGACCCTTCCCTGAAAAATGTCAAGTGTTTCTATGCAATGACTGTTGTGGAATTTATGGTACAGTGCAGCTTCATAATTGTGAAAGGTAAACTGCACAATAGGATGATATGGTGCCGTTGCTGATTTTATTTTCATGTGCTTTCCTTCAATCTGATCATTTTTTATATTTCAAAGAAAACGGGCAGATCCTTATTGATTTCACATGTTAGTGGCATCAAATGTACAGTTTTTCTTTGAGAGCATTGATTAAAATTCAGGCAGATGATGCAAACTGGCATGCAGCAGGTTTCCCTGAGCCATATTTAGCACATGCACGATAATGTGTTGACTGAACACATTGTTATGTCCATATTATATTTGAATGTGGTCTGGATTTTAATGGCATCTGTTGGATCCAGAGTCTCAGACTAGTTAATTTATAAAAGCGTGCAGATACGCATACACAATAACATGGAAATGATCATCATCAACATATTGAGAACCAGTTTGGTCTAATGATTAAGGCACTAGGCTAAAAACGTGGAGATTGTGAATTCTAGTATCCCCTTCGGTGTGAAAGCTGGCTGGGTGACTTTGGGCCAGTCATCCTGTCTCAGACCAACTCATCTCACAGGGTTGCTGTTGTGGGGAAAATAGGAGGAGGAAAAAGTATTATGTGTATTCAGCCACCTCGACTTATAAAAATAATAAAGGTGGGATATAAACAAATAACATAAACAAATATGCTGAGCCTAAGGAGGAGATAAAAAGAGCCTACTGAATTTCCCAGTTTCTCATTAATTTAAAAAAAAAATAGATGTAAAACATGGGTTAAAAGTCATTTAGAAAGGCAATTAAATTAAAGGAACATACCTGAATACTAATGGGAGGAGGCTGCCTTATGTAATTGCAGACCAATACTGAGTACGGTTTCAATGATATCAAATGGCTTGTGTCCATGTTGCTACAGGGTATTTCACATCAGACAATGAAACACACTTTTCTCTTTGTCTCTTTTTTTTACGTTAGGCAGCAACAATAATTTTGTCAATGTGCTTGGCTCCATTATAGCTGAGATAAAGTATTCTTCCCTTTATTTCCATGTGTTTGATGTTGAATCAACCCTGGTAATCAGTGCTTCTGAGCATCCATGTCAAATCATTGGACTTTTCTTGATCTGCCGATTGACTCCCATTGAACTACTACCTATCTTTCCCACGAGTTTTTCTCTACCTTCTCCAACTGTTATAGCTTGCAGCATACAGATAGGATTTTCTTTGGCTTTAACTGGTACAGCTTCCAGCTCTACATTAAAAGAAGGCCTTTATAGTTCTCTTGATTGAAAAAAGAAATCTCTCAGTCTAGCCAGCTTCAAACTGGAAGTGCAACTCTCCCACAGTCTCATGGCTATGCTTATATCATCCAAAGCTAGGCTGTAAATTCCTGTGTTCCACCACAAAGCAACATCAGCATAAGCAGGTGGAGTTTTGTCAAAACTAGAGGGAAGGGTGGGATTGTGAGGTGCTTCCTTCCATGCTGATGTAGACCCCTTCTTTCCTCAAGATGTACAGCTACAAATCCCAGTTTATTTCAGTCAATTTCTCTCTTAAATCCTACTACTAAAGGCTAGGATTAAAGAGGCTTTCTCCAGCCTGATTCTGCAGATGTAGGGGAATTATGTGAGTTAAAAAGCAGTGGGTTGAGGAACTTTGGATTACTGTGATCAATTAAGATAAGTTACTGAAAAAAAAATTGGTGGCTCCCTACCTCCTTACTGTTTTTTCTGATACGGGGTATTAAAGCAAAAAGTGTGATGGATATCTTCAATTTCTCTTTGTTTCTCCCCCCCTGGTTCTTTCATTGGAAGTTGCTTGCAGGTGGAAGGAAACTCAGAGCAGATAAAAATGTGCTATTCCAGTTTTAAATTTCCAGCTGTAGCCAGTTGTAACCTGAAAGCTAAAGTCTGATAGAATCCTTCATATACCCTGGTTTTTAAATGGAATATTATGAAGAATTGTTCACATTGTTTAGCCATCACATCAGTGTCACAAGTCATATACAATATGACGCAATAGTAAAGACATTAATTTTTTAAAAAATACTATGAAGTTATTCTTTAAAGCATTTCCATGGTTTCCATCTATTCCTTCCTACCTGGTTTTTAATACTAGAATATATAAGAGATATAATAGCACTGCTTTTCCACGTAAACATTGTCTATTGAGTTGGTTTAGCATACAGATTCTCTAATCATAACCTTGGCAGTTACATCCAGAATCCATTTCAGTAGATCAAAGTTCTCTCTACTTCTTTCAGTGGTACATGGAGACAATGGACTAGAGAAAGTAGCAAGGAGACATGGAGACAATGGATTAGAGAAGGTAGCAAGGAGCATAACAAATGCTTGAGAAATCCAACAAAGAATGTTGTTCATTTTTTCATAACTTATTTTCTTTGTAACATTTCCCATTTCCAAGGTTGGAAGTAATCAATCAAAAGTGTCAATTTATATAGAGACTTCAATGGGAACTGTTAAGTGATGACAATACTTATGTGAATATGTAAAATAGCTACACTGATGCTAACCTAACCTAACTCTAACCCTAACTGCCGAGACTGAAGTGTGCAGATCAGGGCGGACAAGACACCACCCCACATATTTACAACACTACGTATGATCCATCTGAGAAGGAAGGGGTGTTAAATATTCACAATAGTTGATGTTTTCCCTCAGGTCCACTGTTTAAGCAGGAAAGACAGTTCATTCTGATTGGCTACCCATCTGACAGCTCCCTTATAAAAGGAGCCGAGCTGTCATTGTTAGAACTAATAAACAAGTTGCTGAAGTTTACTCTGGCCTCGTCTCCATTCATTCGCCCAGAACATAACACAAACTTTATCAAGATTTAATACAATGGAAACAATTAAGGAAGAGAAAGAAACTGAAAACAAAGAGAAGAAAAGAGTACAATAAGTTTCAGTTATGTATAGTTAAGGTTAATTGCCAGGGACAGGAAGAAAAATGTTCTTAGTATATGATGAGTTCGAAGGAAAGACTTGATGGAAATCAGTACGGTAAAAGCTGGGTGGTATTTCCAAGTAGAAGGTACAATACAGGAAAATGTTTTTGAATAGTACAGCATTCTTAGGAAAGTGAAAGAGTGTAATTAACAAGTTTGGGGTTATTCAGAGTTGCCTCCTGATACTTTATTAGGAGCATCCATGAAAACTGAGCCGAATTCCTTGTCATGTGTAAAAGCTTGTCACTTCTCAAAAGCGACAATTGTATGGAAAATCCAGTAATCTCAACTGATATCTCCCGTCTTTTCTGCTTGGTAGTATTGAAAGATTATGTTTGTGCATTGCCTTCCACCCTAGTACAGGATACTTATGGGAAGAAGGTTACATTTCACAATGCCTTTTAGTCAATCAAGATTCTCAATAGAAAGGAAGGAACCAGCTTCGCTCAAAGCCACGCTCTGAATCCTGTAATGGAAGCTAACCCAAAAAATAGGCAGGTCAACAAATAATTATGTGCAATTAGGATTAAACTTAATTTTGATTTTATTTAAACCAATGTTTCCTTAATTTAATTAATTATAATTATTTAATAGAATAATAATTACAGCATGGCAACAATGTTTGAATTCTGTAGTGGCATCCAAGACGTTCTAGGACTGCATGGAAAAATCAGGCGTTTTCCCCACTCTGCCTTCTTACACATTTCCCAAATGTCATTCATTTGGATATGTATTCCACTTATATAATCCTGTTCCAATAGTTATAGACTCCAAAAAATTTGGATTATATATATACCTATGATACTTGAAGAGCTACCTATCTCTTATGTTAGATTGGGTATTGAGAAGGCAGAGACAGGCTTGTGGTAACAACAGCTCTTTATTTACAGAGAACAGTATGTACAATCCAGCAACTGCTTGGTCCGACAGCAGCCCTTTTATAGGGAGCTGTCAGACCTCTTAGCCAATAGGATTCAATCTCTGTTCCTGCCTGAACAGAGGACCTTGTTGAAACTATAGCAGACAGAGTTAATAACTAACACCCCTCCCCTCTTAGGATGTTTCTATTGGTCACGTAATCATGTAGGTAGGCGGGTTTTTTATTAGTCCTACCAGACCTGCGCAGTTCATTTGGAACCGGTTCTTTGGGCAGGTCGGATGGGCCTGTCTGCTCTCCAGCTTCACTCAGTGGAACCTCCTGGAACTTTTCCCAGGCCACGGCTGGAACTTCTACGAAATGCTCATTTGGAGCTTGCTGTGGGCCTGCAACAAATTCAGATAAGTCCCCTGGTACCTTCAGGTTTGAGCTGGCTGTAGAGGGAGTGAGCGCTTGCTCCTTTGGGGTAGGGCCTTGGCTGATTTGTTCAGGAGTTGCATCTGGTGTTCTGAGATTGGAGTGGGAGAGACGACCACGGAGTTGGTCAATATGCCTCCTCCAATTTCTACCATCCTCTAGCTCTAACAGGTAAGAGTGAGGCCTGGTGATGCCTATCACCATGGCAGGGATCCACAGAGTTCCCCCAGTATAGTTGTCGGCATATTTTGCGGTGGTTCGGCTCCTACCTCTCCGACCGGAAGCAATGTGTGTTGACAGGGGGGCAGAGGTCGTCCCTGAGGCCACTCTCTTGTGGGGTGCCACAGGGGTCGGTCCTCTCGCCTCTCCTGTTCAACGCATATGTGAAGCCGCTGGGTGAGATCATCCGTGGTTTTGGGGTTGAGTACCACCTGTACGCTGATGACACTCAGCTGTACATTTCAACCCCAAACCACTCCAACAAGGCTGTCGAAGTGATGTCCCGGTGTTTGGAAGCCGTCGGGGTCTGGATGGGGGACAACAGACTCAAACTCAACCCCTCCAAGACCGAGTGGCTGTGGATGCCGGCACCTCGGTTCAGCCAGCTGACACCATCGCTGGCCATAGGGGGTGAACAACTGTCCCCTGTGGAACGGGCGCGCAATTTGGGCGTCCTCCTTGATGCCCGGCTGTCAATGGAGGACCATGTGGCAGCCGTGGCAAGGGGGGCGTTCCACCAGGTTCGCCTGGTGCGCCAATTGCGCCCCCTACTGGACCGGAGTGCCCTGCGCACAGTCACTCATGCGCTGGTGACGTCTCGCCTGGACTACTGCAATGCCCTCTACATGGGGCTTCCCTTGGGACGCATCCGGAGACTGCAGCTAGTTCAGAACGCAGCCGCGTGGGTTATCATGGGGAGTACACGATACTCCCACGTAACATCCCTCCTGCGCGAGCTGCACTGGCTACCTGTGGCCTTTCGGGTGCGTTTCAAGGTATTGATTACCATCTTTAAAGCGCTCCATGGCATAGGACCTAGTTATCTGCAGGATCGCATCCTACCACACACGTCCCTACGACCAATCCGCTCACACAGGGAGGGACTCCTCCTGGTGCCGTCCGCTAGGCAATGCCAGCGGGCGACACCTAGGAGTAGGTCCTTCTCTGTGATGGGCCCAACCCTCTGGAATGACCTCTCCCCCGACATCCGAACTACCACCGACCTCCGCTCCTTCCGTCAAAAATTAAAGACTCACCTGTTTCAATCAGCTGGCCTGGCACTCTCTTAGTTTTGTCTCCCGGGGATATTTCAATTGGGTTTGGGTATTTTAATTGGGGATGTTTTAGAATATTTATTTCTTGTACAGTCTTATCTCCTCCATCCAAATGTTTAGTATTTAATTGTTTTATATTATTGTATTTTATCTGCATTTTATTTGACTGTACACCGCCCCGAGTCCCTTTTTGGGAGAGGGGGCGGTTTAGAAATCCAAGAAATAAATAAATAAATAATATACTGAGTCCCTTATGCTAAAATTTCAAATTTTGCTTGTGGAGTCAAGGGGCGATGCGGCAGAGTAGTTTGGGTGTAGCCGGTCTAAGTGTGACCTCAGCCGGCGACCCATGAGAAGCTCGGAGGGCCTTCTCCCAGTAGTGGCACTTCGCGTGATGTGTTGGATTAACAAGTAGTGATCAACTTGTGTTTGCCAATCCCCTGGGCCCATCCTAGCAAGGTTCTCTTTTGCAGATCGCACCATTCTCTCCGCCTGACCATTGGAAGCCGGATGGAATGGAGTGACCAGGGCATGCTTGATTCCCTGACTTGCTAAGTAGGTCTCGAATTGAATGGCTATGAATTGGGGCCCATTGTCACAAACCAAGATGTCGGGCAGGCCGTGCATCTTGATGACCGCCTCTGCCATGGTGAAGGTAATTAGGACTACCTCTAACCACTTTGAGTATGCGTCCACAACTACAAGGAAAATTTGGCCATGAACTTGGCCAGCAAAATCTATATGCACCCTAGACCAGGGTGCTTGAGGACGCTCCCACTCCTTAGCGGGCGCCTCTGGGGGAGCTGGTCTGGACTCCTGGCACGGTGTGCAGGTAGCCACCCATTCTTCTATCTCCCTGTCCATGTTAGGCCACCAGACGTAGCTCTTAGCCAAGGACTTCATCCTTGCAATGCCAGGATATCCCACATGTAAAGCCTCCAATACTGCCTTTCGCAGTTTGTTTGGAATAACCACCACAGTAGACAGTCATTAATTACAGACAATTCATCTCGTTTTGCAGCATACAATTTACAATCAGCCCCAACAGGCCTCTTGGGCCACCCCCTCCACACCCAGTTCAAGATTTGTTTGATGCTGGGTCCTTGACTGAATGACGGGCAACGCCATTGGACAAGACAGGTCCAGTGTCCAAGCAGTCAATGAATAGGACCGGTGTCTCAGGAGTGAGGTCAGCCAGTAGTTCTGGTATGGGGCAATGGTTCAAAGCATCTGCATGTCCCAGAGTGGAGCCAGGGCGATGGATCAGTTTGTATAAGTAGGCAGCCAGGAAAACAGTCCACCTGGTCATGCAAGGGGATAGCGAAACTGGGGTAGGTCGGTCCCCAGCCAGGAGTCCCAACAACGGCTTGTGGTCGGTCACAAGTTCAAAATCCCTGCCGTAAAGGTACCAGTGGAACCTTTTGACTCCCACTACTGCAGCCAGAGCCTCGTGGTCCATCTGGCTGCAGTTTCTTTCCGCCGAAAACCAATGTTCCCTCTAATTTTTTTTCAGTGTGAGCAGAAAAGTATAGTGTTTCAGCGGCACATTTTTATGCCTCAGCAGCACCTGAATTTTTCACAGGTGTCACCTAAGACAACAACAAAATCAGTATTATTTGAACCTCAAAGTTATGTTTATTCAAGGTACCCGCTTAATTAAAAATGTTATATAGTATCACTTAACAACGCTCTTGCTTAGCAACAAAAAGGTTGGGTCAGAAACTCTGGCATTTGAAGCACGCAAGTCTTAAAGCTGTCAAATAACAAGATCCTTGCATCCCTAACCCTTTAGGAAAAATACCCCAGGGGTCTTCAAACTTGACAGCTTTAAGACTTGTGGACTTCAACTCCCAGAATTCCTCCTCCAGTCATGTTGGCTCAGGAACTCTGGCATTGAAGCATGCAAGTCTTCAAGCTGTCAAGTTGCAAGACCCTTGCACCCCTAACCCTTTAGAAAAAAAAACCAGGGTCTTCAAACCTGACAGCTTGAAGACTTGTGGACTTCAACTCCCAGAATTCCTCCTCCAGTCATGTTGCGGCGACGTCATCTGCGTGGATCTGCTCCATCTTCGGTTTTTTTCACAGGGGGCAGGGCTGCTGCTGAAGATGCCGACGAGCCCCTGCCGCCACCAGAATAGCAGCTGCCTCCTCCTCCTCCTCCTCCTCCTCCTCCTCCTCCTCCTCCAACAGCACCGCCACATTTGGAGTGAAGCCCGCCAAAGCTCCCGCTGGTGCCCCCGCCCGTGGCAGCAGCGGCGGCGCATCCCCCTCCACTCGGAGCACCTGAGCTGGGCACCACGTGACCCCTGCTGCCTTCTCCTCCACCGCCGTGCTTTTGAGAAGCCATGAGGCCTTTTTCCCCTGCTCCCGCCCCCTCCGCCGCCTTTCTACTGGCTCCCGCGGCCTCATGGCTCCTCAAAAGCACAGCAGAAGAGGAGGGGGCAGCAGGGGTAACGCGGGGCTCAGCTCAGGTGCTCTGAACAGAGGGGGAGGCGCTGCTGCCACGGGTGGGGCACTGGTGGGAGCTTTGGCGGCTTCACCTTGGCTGCAGAGTCGGGCAGCAAATGTGGTGGTGCTGTTAGAGGAGGAGGAGGCGGCAGCAGATATCGGCAGGGGCTTTGGGAATTTACTTTAGCCGCAGTGACGGGCACAAACGGCTAGGATTGGCCGCCCACAAAGGACCTCCCTGGGCTTGCTTTCCTGAATTAGCATCAGTCGCCCCACGCTCACCAAAACAAGTCCGGGGAGGTCCTTTGCAGGCAGCTAGTTCTAGCCATCTGCAAAGGACCTCCCCAGCCTCTGGCGCCTGTGACAGCAGAAAGCACTGCGCGGCAGTTGGAAACTGCCGCGCAGTGTTTTCTTGCCACCTGTGCAGCTGCGCAGCCGCGCACCTTAGACGGAACAGTGCCGAAGACAATCATGGGAGAAGGAACCTCCTATAATCTGAAAATCTGTTATTTATCTTACAACTAGCTGATAGCCCGGTGTTGTCAGGGTATTTATTTATAGGGGGGAAATGTCTGGATCAAATGTGATTTCTAATGTTGGCTTTTGCCTCTTACCAGAGGGCGCCCATTGTGGAGTACTGTGAAGCCATTACCATGGCAACTCCACTGCGCTGTACAGTAGTAGCCATCTTATGGCAGTACAATAGAAGCCATTTTAAGGCACAACAGGCTGTATCTTAACAGAACATCTCTCCCTGAGGGGTTTTAGGGTTGTCTTACCCCCACAGGGAAGCGGTGGCTCAGTGGCTAAGATGCTGAGCTTGTCGATCAGAAAGGTTAACAGTTCAGTGGTTTGAATCCCTAGTGCCGCATAAAGGAGTGAGCTCTCGTTACTTGTCCCAGCTTCTGCCAACCTAGCAGTTTGAAAGCATGTAAAAATGCAAATAGAAAAATAGGAACCACCTTTGATGGGAAGGTAACACTGTTCCTTGCTCCTACGGTGTTTAGTTATGCCAGCCACATGACCATGGAGACGTCTTTGGACAATGCTGGTTCTTCGGCTTTGAAACAGCGATGAGCACCTCCCCCTAGAGTCAGGAGTACGTAGCACGAATGTGTGAGGGGAACTTTAACCTTTACTCCCACAGTATTTGTTTCCAGAGAGTAAGTCATCTGTGTATCAAGTTTGATTCAAATTGCTTGAGGCATTATGAGTTATGCTGAAACATACACACAGAGACATTTTTATATAGAGAGAGAAGTAACTTTGTTAAATAATTTTAAATAGTTGTAGGAGAAAAGCCAATGTTATCAATATAAATAGAAAAGAATGTTATATATTTCATTTGAAATTGAATGGAACTGTCTAATTACTTTGGTTGTTACTTTACAGTTTTCATGCTTCAACAATTTTATCAGTACAAATTCCTATAACTATTTATGTATGCAAATATACACTATTAAATAAAATAAGAATTCTGGGTGAGTTGTAGTTCTAAAATCAAGTTGACCTTTAAATCACCTTTTCATAGGCTCATGCATAACAAACAGTTTTAACAACACAGCAGGTTTAAATACATAACTACTGTTCTAATTACTGAACATGTTTTTGCCAATGTGGCTCAGACTCTTAGGTACTTCAGAAAAAAAAAACACAAGTATATCTGATCAGAGTCCTTTTTCATTTGCTTTTTTGACTACATTATAGTCTTTCGTAAGTTTTCAGGACAATCATCACTGCGTAATGTTTATATTGCAATGATGGTGTTAGTTTCTGTCTGAGGATTGTTATAATTATTATTTTAATGAACCACTGCCTTTGATTGATATATTAGAACAAGTGTTTGTATGTTTTTGTTTGTGTGTGTGTGTGTGTGCGTGCGCACACATGTGTCCATAAACATTGATAAGGTATTTTTCCATTAAAGAATGGGAGAGAGAGACAATATTTGAACTGTTTCCCATTTGCTTTTCCATATAAAATTTATCAACCAGTTTCCAAGGAATCTTGCCAGTTAAATAACATCCCCAACTAGCCTCAGTAGCATACAAATGTACCGTACTCAAATATATAGATTTGACTGCTGCCTTCTTCCTGCCTCTTGAATTTGAAGTTCAGGTGATTAATAACTGATTCTTTAAGTACAGACTGAGAACCACCCAAAGTTTAAAAGGTAAGGTAAAGGTTCCCCTTGCACATATGTGCTAGTCATTCCCGACTCTAGGGGGTGGTACTCATCTCCGTTTCAAAGCCGAAGAGCCAGCGCTGTCTGAAGACACCTCCATGATCATGTGGCCGGCATGACTAAATGCCGAAGGCACACAGAACACTGTTACCTTCCCACCAAAAGTGGTTCCTATTTTTCTACTTGCATTTTACATGCTATCAAACTGCTAGGTTGGCAGAAGCTGGGACAAGTACCGGGAGCTCACTCAGTTATGTGGTGCTAGGGATTCGAACTGCCAAACTGCCGACTATTCTGATCGACAAGTTCAGAGTCTTAGCCACTAAGCCACCACATCCCTTCCACCCAAAGTCTAGTGAATTACATTAAGACTGAAGAGTCCTTGACAGGTCAAAAATAAGTTGTTCATGGTGTGGAAGGTTTGTGTTAAGTGTTCAGGTTTTTCTCCAGTTATAGATCCATCACTTTTGTTTTAAAGAGAAGAACTTGATTTCCTGATCCTTTCAATTTTCAGACTTTGCATTCATATCCACCTTGGTAATGTATAGTTGCTCAGTTGCATTCAGTTACAATTCGTTTCTTTCAACTCATAACAGAAAATTAAGTAGTCTGATTCTTAATTCTTCTCAGTTTTATGATTTCCACATCTGAACCTTTGTCATGATTTCAACATTTCAACATTTGCAAGGAAATGCAGATAGGTCTGATATTTATTAATTCACAAACAATAAAACAAAACATATATAATGTGGTGTGAAAGCTGCAGGGTTCTAAGAAATACACATTAACATCTGCTGATCAATCTTTTTGCTTCATTAAACAGACTTAGATTTGCTCTGGGCCACTTGCAGTTTAACTGTCTAGCTTTTTTTCATCTGGATGGAAGTGCCTGACTGTTTTATCAATTTCAGTTCTTACGCAAGCAAGAATAATAATCTCTCTCTCTCTCTTCTATCTATTTTATCTAATCTAATCTATTTATCTGTTTTCTATCTACTCATCCATTTATCCATCCTTCACAGTTCATCATAGACAGCATGTAGATCAGGGGCATCGAACTAGTGGCCCTTGGGATGGAGGCCTCATGCATTGGCCAAGCCAATCCCCGGTTTAACGAAGGGGAAAAAAGTCTCAATATGTCATGTGATGACAACATGATGCCATGAGTTTGACACCACTGATGTAGGTCATCAAGATATGGATTGCTTCTTAAGATTCATTTTAGGAATATTATTAAGTTTACTGAAACATAGTCTCTCTCTCTCTCTCTCTCTCTCTCTCTCTCTCTCTCTCTCTCTCTCTCTCTCTCTCTCTCTCTCTCTCTGTGTGTGCATTTCCTTTTTAGACTTGGGTCCTTTTTAATCTTTGGATGTAGCCTCAGAAGTCATCAGCCTTTAGAAAAATGTATGAAGGAGGGCAGCAGAATGAAACATGCCTAGTAGAGAACAAAATGGCTCTGATGTATTATTACAGGAGTACACTTTTTACAGGTTAAGGGCTCTATTTAGTCTATATATAGTAGGATAGGACTCCAAATTGACAGCTAAGTGAGAAATTCTGGGGAGGTTTCGACAGCTGCACTCAAGGTTTTAGGATCTGCACCTGGCCTCAAGAGCTCCTGTGATACCTAATTTAGCTTTTATTTTGAATTATCCGCAACTGTTTTGTCTTGCCACTAAAATTATCTTAGAAATTAGATGAATACAAACGAGGGCTATCACATCTAGGCTTAACAATCTATATGGGCACTGGATTTCAGCAAAGACATACATAAAAATAATTCTAGTTGTCCTCTAGTAGTTTTGCAGTCCATGTAGGGTAACCTTAATTTGAATCCCAAACAAAGATCTTTTTTCTTTTTCAACATCAATTCTTAAACGTGATTTCAGAACAAAAGCCATAGATTTTCAAAACAATAAATATAGGATTGAAACGAAAATTCTTGATAGATTATTCTGAGTTATTTTATTTTTCATATAGGTATGAGCAATATTCTTAGAAACAGATCTCTGATTTTGATTATTGTAACCCTGTGCCATGTATTTGCTCAAGTCTTCACTAGATGGCAGTAGAGCACACAGAAGTGAGCTGATGCATACTAATATAGCAGTACATATTGGAGTGCTACTTTCTGACTAGACCCGTTCAAGATAAAGAGGCTGCCATATTTAACACAGTCTTAGTGAGAAAAAAAATTCCTCTGTGAAGAATTGCTAATATAATAATGCCCTCACATCAATCTATATAGCAAGACACTTTTGAAATTCTGTATATAGTTCTAATCGCTATATTAAAAAGATATATTGCAGGATTGGAAAAGTTTTTGTTTTGTTTTTTGTTTTAAAAAGGCAACCCCCAGTATTACATACTGACAGCCAGTATGGTAGGTTCCACCAAGGTCCCCCGATCCGGCGGGAAAATACTCAATGGTGATTAGCCGAGCCGTTTGACAGCTCCCTATAAAATGGCTGCTGTCAAACAGAGCGGGGCTGGATTGTATATAGTTGAAAGCAACAAAGAGCTGTTGTTATTTGCTAAGCCTGAGTCTGCTTCATCCATTCACCCGATCTAACATCCAACATTAGGTTAATTAGAGGGAGTAAACTCCCTATGAGGAATGACTGCTGCAATTGCCACTCTTTAGCTTGGACCAAAAGTGAATAATATAACCAAGTATAGTATAGAAACTAGGGTACAGAGAAAACTTTTTCCAGTCTCCTTCCTATGTTAGAACTGTGGCTCTGCATATAAATGTGGGTGTTATTCAATCCAAATAAAAATGACTTCTTTATATAAGGCATATAAAATTTTCTTCCCTCATATGTATAAATTAAAGGGCTTTAAAAGAAATGCTATTTATCGAATGTGTACGTCTTTGCGTCTTTTTTACGAGCAAGTCAGAAGCATGTTGTTTGCTGATGTGGGCTTATACCCAAATTAAAATGCTATTCATCTATTCATAAATCAGCATGATATAAAACTTGCTGCTACCATACAGTTCCTTACCCATCTCCGGGCATAATGCTGGAAAATCTTGCTTCCCTTATTTATTGTAGAGAAGGTACACTAAGAAGAGCTTAGCTCTGACACTCATTGAAAGAAATGTTTGGGATTGCACCAGGACAAAGTTGCTACACTCATATATTTTCTTTTTGGCAGTTACAGGCTGCTTAAAAGAGAATACATTAGTTTTATACCAGTTAAACTAAAGATAACTTTAAGATGCATTACATATGGGTTGGAGCAAGGTCAGGAGGACATGGCAATAAAAAGAGGTTGATGGACAGGTTCATGCCATGGTTAGGTGACAGTGGAGAAAGGTTCTGCAATAAACAAATTGTTGAACTACATTGACCATTGGTTTGATCCTATAGGGCTATTTTTACATTTTTGTAAAAATGTAAATCAGACACAAATGTTCAGTTGTGTCTGATTCTCAGAAATTGCCTGGACAAGTCTGTGAAGTTTTCTTGGCAGGGCAAGTTTTTTCAAAAATGGTTTGCCATTGCCTTCTTTTCTAGGTAGAGCTGAGAGAAAGTTACTAGCTCAAGGTCCCCCAGTGGCTTTGTGCACAAGGCAAGATTAGAAGAACTCACAGTATCCCACTTTCTACCCTGCTACCTTAACCACAACACCAAACTGGTTGCCCCAATATAAAAAAAAATGTGGAGACTCTAGAAAGAGTGCAGAGAAGAGCAACAAAGATGATTAGGGGACTGGAGGCTAAAACATATGAAGAATGGTTGCAGGAACTGAGTCAGGGGTGAAATTCAGCAGGTTCTTAAGAACCGGTAGTGGAAATTTTGAGTAGTTCGGAGAAGCAGCAAATACCACCTCTGGCTGGTCCCAGAGTGGGGTGGGAATGGAGATTTTGCAATATCCTTTCCATGGAGTGGGATGGGAATGGGGATTTTGCAATATTCTTCCCCCCAGGTGGGAATGGAGATTTTACTGTATCCTTCCGCTGGAGTGGGGTGGGAATGGAGATTTTGCAGTATCCTTCCCCTGCCATGCCCACCAAGCCACACCCACAGAACGGGTAGTTAAAAAAAATCCCCACTGAACTGGATATGTCTAGTTTAATGAAAAGAAGGACTGGGGGTATATGATAGCAGTGTAATTATGGGCTCAATTATGGTCATAAGTTGAGGACTATCTGTATGCACTATGCATTATTATTTTTTCTCTCAAAATGCACGAGTAAAATATTCCATACAGGGCGAAGGTTAAAGCAGCATTCACTGTCTCCATCTTGAGTGATCAATTTGTCTGATAGGCAACAGGGGAAAAATTATCATACTATATGTCCAATGCAGACAAAGGCAGACTCTTTTTGAGCCTTAATTGGTATTAGTTTCTTGTTTTCCATACCAAAACTTAGAAACCTAACCCGGTTGAAAGAAATATAAGCCCTCTTTAACTGTCTTACTAGTATGCCATCAATAAGTAGAGAGATTCTTATTTTTTTAACAAAAGCAAACAAACAATGTCTTATATAATATTTCTATTTTTCCATGCAAGGATAGACATTATAATAGACAAGACAAAGATATTTTGTAGACATAAGATATAGAAGATGGTGCAAATATAGCAGAGAGCTTTACCAAAAACGTTAGAAAGACTGATACATATGAAGATTTAATCACTGAAGTAGAATCAGATGTTGTAAGTATGGTACTCTAGAAAATCATACTAGAAAAGGCTCTAGAGCATGGGTGTCAAACTCGTGGCCTGCAGGCTGGATGCATCCTGTGCTGGCCATGCCCACTCCCTGTTTAGTAAAGAGGAAAAAAGTCCCAATACATCATTTGATGAGAACGTGACGACATGAGTTTGACATCCCTGCTCCAGAGAATGCTACTAAAAACAAAGCCACATGAACAAGTGATCCAAAGTATTTGAACAATTATGTGGCTAATGTACTTATTTTTATGGAAAGCACAGCATTGACCAAAGGTCTAGCAAAAGCCAATTTTTATTTCGATACTACGAGAAAATAGTTCTAAAGAACCTTTCACTATCAATCAATTGCACTTAGCTGTTGAAAAGGTATCAGAAATTATTTATATTTATATTGGAAATTTTCGTTCACCACTTGTTTATAGTTGGATTCATTTGGATACAAACCATCTACCAAGGGAATTTAATTCCATTTATCATTAAAGCTAACTTGATCAGACAACCTCTCTGCACCACTGAAGCCTTCTTAATTTTTCTCTGTAAAACCTTTCAGTAGAGTAATATACTTGGTTAATGAACTGTCTACACTCTTAATTTTCTTTCTAAAACTTTTCTTCATTACACCATAAACTTTCCAGGCTTTAAAATCAGGGATTTAATTTCTATATGGGTTGGGATACACATGTGCCCAGCCATTTGAATGGAAACAAAGCTTACATTATAAACTTTTGTAGGAAAGGGAAATCAGAGAAAAACTTGTTCTTTTTGGAGTTAATTCAGTATACTTGACTTTTTCATGCTCTTTCCTTAAATTGAACTCTTACTGGCTTTTTATTAAGATTTTGAAGTTTTGGGAATGTTTTCTAAATATTGAATCATCTTAAATGATCTACTTTTTCAAAATATAAAGTCTGTTCAAATATATTGTCCACATCAACTTTTTGACTTTGGGATAGGTACAGTCGCACATTCCATCACAAACTGATTTAAATCAATACAGTTTAATTAGTTATTTAAATTAGAATCTTAAACATGAAGAAAAAATTGATTCACTAAGAAAAATTATTGATTCAAATTATATTAGGCTTTTTTAGAAACATGTATAACTTTTCTAAAGTCTCTTCAGCATGCAAAGAGAACTCAGTGCAATTATTTTTTTATTTAAGCTTTATTGTCAAGAATTGAAGGTGCCAATCTTTCCTTTTTTTCTATTATGCGTCCTTATTATAATTTTTGTATGAACAGAATGTTGTTTAATAAACTGTTCAGTCTTCACTCTTTCTGTCATTGTTTATCTGTAATTCCTTAGACACTAAATACTTGTTTGTATCGTGTGGTGTTGATTTTTTTATTACTTTTGTAATGGACATATTATTCTTCCAGTATGATTATTTCAAATTGTCACTGAAAGCTTAGTGCTTAAAAAGATCTCTATATTTTCTGTTCTCTGGGAAGGATTTTGGCAGCTACTGGCATTTTTAAAAAATGGGAAAATTATTAGGTAGGGATAATTAATCTTTGCACAATTTATTATTTCCCAAGTTGTTTCCCACTGTGTTGGATTAGTAAAAAAAATGGAAGGGAAATGAAAACAATTTAAAATACAAATGAAAATGAAAAACAATAACATCCCTAAGCTGTCAAATGATCTTTAGTTAATAGAACATGACTGTTGCAATTTCCAAATTAATGGCATTCTTCTCAATTGAATTATGTTTCAAGAAATCGAATAGGAAAGTGGGTGCTACTATAGTGCTACTATGATTACATTAAATGGCCCATTTTACATGTCATGCTGCTTGTTTGCCAGATTCTAAATTTTCCATTAGGTGTGTTCTGTGGGTATATGTGGTCTTTCTTTCTTCCTCTTTTACTCATCAATTTTTCTCATTAACACACGGTTTATTCTGTTGCCTGATTTGCTGAAATGGATTCATCCAGAGTCGATAAATTCATTTTATCTCCCACCAAGGATTCCTCCAAGCTAAAATTAATCTACTTCATCTCATAGCTTATGATAAGTTTTTAGGGAAATTTGTAGCACCAGGCACAGCGTGTTCATTTCTATTTTCACTATTAAAGAGGATTCATTCATGAGATGGAAGAAAAGGAAACACATTCTTACGGGTGGATGGAAAGATATCTAAATATTTCTGCTAAGACATTTTGTGGGTTTTGATTTTTATGGCTTATTCAACACACATCACATGAAATCTCTTCTTTTTTCTCCTGTTTATTAACAGAAGTAGCAAAGTTCTTTCAATATAAAATGTTATTCAGTTTTCTAGCCAATCTAGATAAACAAGCATTGTGACAAATCCCTCTCCTTGTTTCTCTTATAGAAAAAACAATGCACATTTTATTTAAAAAAAAATCTTGCTTGGAAAAGCTTACCTACCTCTTAAACTTTTAAATGTAAGATTTAAGCAAGGACATTAATCAGGCCTACATTCTTAGGCTGGCAGCACCTGTTCTTCTTTATTTAGCCTCCCCCAAATGGCAACTAGACTTGCCAAGAAAAATGCCTCTCATTGTCTTTTTCCCTCCTATAGTCTTATTTGGATAGTATGCTTTCCAGAGGAATCTTGGTCTGGGTTTCCATAGAAGAAATAAACCAACACTAACTAGAATCCATTTGCCCTGTTGTGAATCTCTCAGCTACAGTCAGCTTCCTCCATTTTCCCCTGTCATCCCATCAATTTCCCACCCCACCCTCCACTTTTTCTGTGAGAAATTTTCTGTTGTGTTAAAAAAGAAGGATTTGCTTATGAGGGATTTCTGTGACAGGATGGCAAATACTGCACAGAGTAATTTATTTTTTACTGATTGAGTTATTTGCCCAGAATCTTGATGTTGTTTCCATAGGGCATCTTAATTCCTTCAGTTTTCACTATTTTTCCTCTATTGATGGTGAGAATGGCACATTTGTCCAGTCCAAACTCCTCTGCAATCTCTTGGCTGTGTATACAGAAGGTGTTGGTCAGCTATTCTATTTTAGATGGTGTTTTCCAATGCAGTTTCAGATTGACAATGTAAGGAGGTAGGATAGCCTGGCTGATGTTTTGAAGGTTTAATAGCGATGGCCTGACTTGTTTAATATTGTTGTCATGGTAATCAATACAATCACAAACAGTAGCAATAATGATGTTCTAATTCATGTTTTTATTTTACACGTAGCAAAATTTTTATCGGGGCCACAGTTATAGGATACATTCTTGTATTTTCACCCATGTAATCAAGAAAACAAAAAGAAAAGCCTACTTCAGGTGTGTACAGCTTAAGCACCCAGATCTTATTTTGGAATATGTATAAAGCATTAGTGTCTGAAGTCAAGGGGGCAATCTATTTTACAAATTATTTCCTTTTTTTTCTACAGAAAATATTTGTAATAAGATAATGATATATATAGCAATACCACTTAGAATTATATACCGCTTCATAGTGCTTTTACAACCCTCTCTAAGCGGTTTACAGAGTCAGCATATTGCCCCCCAAAATCTGGGTCCTCATTTTACCCACCTCGGAAGGATGGAAGGCTGAGTCAATCTTGAGCCTGGTGAGATTTGAACTGCCGAACTGCAGCTAGCAGTCAGCTGAAGTAGCCTGCGGTACTGCACTCTAACCACTGCACCACCTCAGCTTCTATAGATATAACATTTGGATTGAACAAGAAAGAATGATGTCTCTTCCTCTGATTCAGAGCTACTATGGAGTCCTGATGTCGAAGAGTCCTCATAGCTCTCCCTGTCTTATATGATAACTAAGTCAGAGGTGGTATTTAGCCGGTTCAGACCGGTAGCAGAAATCACGGGTAGGCCTGCCTACCCCGCGCACGCTCCAGCTTTATGCCATCCTATTTAGGCATGTTTATGAGGCTGGGTGCATATGTGGAAGGTGTGCGTACGAGCAAAGCGCATGCACAGAAGACCGGGTGCATGCGTGGAAGGGGCATGTATGCCTGCAAATCCAGTGAGCATGTGTGAAGCCGGCTGGCATGCACGAAATGGGCGGTTGCGCATGGGGTAAACCTGTGGTAACAAATTGTGAAACCCACTGCTGAACTAATTCCTAATTAAGACCAGTTGAGTAGGAAAAATATATCATTATTTAGATACACCTCTCCCCAAATAATTTAAGCCATATTATTTCCAGTTAATCTTGTTTCCATGTGAAATTTATTTTATAGTTCTTAGGGCTCTTTTCCAGACTTCTAAGACTTGAACCACTAATTTTATGAATGAAAATGTAATTATTTGATATGTCAACATTTGATTCAAGTAGAGCTTTAACCTTATGAAAGCTTAGCAAACACTTTTAACAATTAGAGATAGATGGCATCTCAAGGTGCTGTTTAATCTTCAGTTGTATATTTATGGAAGGAAAATTATTATATTTTCAATTAATATCTATGAGAATGTTTCTAGAGCAGCTGCTTTGAAAAGTTCAGCATTTTTCAATGTTGTCTTTTCCAAATGTTTTAGATTACAGTTCCAGATCCCTTAACTAACATTTAGGGGCGGTGGCAATTATAAGACAGGACATCATGTTGAGAACACTGTTGTAGATCAACAGAATATAAAGCTGATTTTTGCAAATAGCACTAAAATATACAGTTTGGATTGAGACATATTGAGATTACAATATATGTCCCTTAGCAGATGCAAACCAATTAAAGTGCTTGGATTCACTTGTTTTAGATTTTAATCATAATGTTTGCTGCTAAGTATCAAGTGGCATTAGTCTGTTGTGGCTTTTCACAACTCCTTTAGATACTTTTTATTGCTTGATCAGTTTTGATTTATTATATATTTCTGTATTCTGTGTTCTGCTATAGCCAGTGAGGAAAACAACATTCATATGCTATGTTCTTATAGGGGGAAGCAGTAGCTGCTGGCAGCTATTTATGCTCTACCATTCTGTCTTGATGATGATCCCAGTCAACTTTAATTTATATAAAGAATCAGGCAGTATGATATGTGAAAAGCCCTTGGCCAAAGAGTTTGAGTGTTGCTTAACCTAACCGTAATCAATTAGAGTACCAATATGAGGCTCACACAGCCTTCCTACAGCTGGAAGTGAAAATCTCTCAGAACCATGAGTGCTGCAATGGCAAAGCATACGGGAATTAAATATTTGTCCATTTATTGTAAGATTATCTAATTAACTGTAATGTTGTTTCTTATCACATGTCCAGTTCTCTTAACTGGATTGAACCTGGGGGATCTGGAACATGCAAAACATGGATATTATGTTTTTTCTTCCTTCCCTATGGATCAGTACTTTGCAATTATGGGCATCTCTAATTATTGAACCTGTGTCTACACATTGGCAGCTGGTATATGTCATGCCAGGATTTAAGCTTGAAACTAATTCAGTCTACATTCATTGTACACATGATAATGCAATATGCACATAATTTAGTTAATGCTACTTGTCTTCTACTAATAATCTGCCATTTTTTCTAGTGTTTTGTTCCTTCCTCTTACTTTTCCTGTTTTCTTAGGTTACCATAGCACAAGATAATTCACATGTATTTCTCTTTTTACAGTTCAATCCCTTTATGTCTTAATAGATAGATCGATGACTATACAGTGAATATAGTGAATACTAAAGTGCCTGTAGAATTTTACACAAACAATGGAAAACTGGCTTTAGTTTCTCATCAAACCCATGGAAGGATAATGATCAGAGATCATCACACAAAAGTCATTCCCTGCAAAATAGTTCTCATGCTGGGTTAAACATGTACATTTTTTTAAAAAAAATAGAATATTGTAAAAGCAACAGTCATCCACACACATTATGAAATGCAGATGTATTATAGTCGGCCCAAAAGTTTCATTGCAAATTATATCCGAATTCTTTTCTTTATATATATATAACGTTTCGGCGAGATCTCACCGAAACATTGCCAAGACAATCTCAAGCTTACACAGGAAAAGACCCGAATACAACAAGACCAGTATACATATTCATATTCATATACATATACATCATATACATACATACATACATACATACATACATACATGTGTATGTGTGTAATTCAGTTTTCAGGTGGTCTTTGTTGTCTAGGC
This sequence comes from Natrix helvetica, assembly GCF_964273705.1. Taxonomy (NCBI): domain Eukaryota; kingdom Metazoa; phylum Chordata; class Lepidosauria; order Squamata; family Natricidae; genus Natrix; species Natrix helvetica. The sequence continues at coordinate 140,172,597 of NC_138550.1, forward strand.
ATTTGGTTCTGGAGATGAGGATCTTGGCTACAGAGTTGCCAAGACAATCTCAAAATTACACGGGAAAAGACACGAATACAACAAGAGCAGCATACCTACACCCGTGAAAATCTATGAAAACACACACACACACACACACACACACACACACGTATTTGTGTTACAACCCCTGGTATGCCCAAATATGGGAGGGATATATATATATATATATATATATGTATGTATGTATGTATGTATGTATGTATATACATACATACATACATACATACATACATACATACATACATATATATATATATATATATATATATATATATAAAACATATATATATATATATAACATATATATATATATAGATATATAGATATATAGATATAGATATAGATATAGATATAGATATAGATATAGATATAGATATAGATATAGATATAGATATAGATATAGATATAGATATAGATATAGATATAGATATAGATATAGATATAGATATAGATATAGATATAGATATAGATATAGATATAGATATAGATATAGATATATATATATATATATATATATATATATATATATATAATGTTTTTCCATGTATTTCCCTGGTCATGCTACTTTGGGATGAGGCAAATTGGTGCATCAGATTTCCTGTTTAATATACTCTCAGAATAGTCGAATGACTACTAAAAGCAAAGAAATTCTGTGGATGTCCTATGTCAGTGATGGTGAACCTTTTCAGCACCAAATACCCAAACCAGATTGCACATGCATGTGTGCGTTGGCCAGCTGGTCTTTGGGTTTCCAGCATGCGCGTCAGTCAGCTCATCTTCCGGAGCACCAGAAATCTAAAGACTAGCTGTCCGGCACACACATGCCTGTTTTGGGGGGCATTTTAGGCTGTTTTTTGGACTGTTTTCAGGCCATTTTTGGCAGACCCTGTTTTTTGGACTATTTTTTCAGGGCATTTTCAGGTGCTCTGACACCCATGAGGACCGGAAACCAGAAGAGCAGCTGGCGACAGCACACATGCCCACAGAAAGGGCTCTGCATGCCACCTCTGGCACATGTGCCAGAGGTTTGCCATCACGGTCCTATGTCTTGATCTCAGACAAGGTGTCAGGATGACAAGGCAGAGAAATGTGGATTAGCTAATACTACCATCCGGTGGATTTGCAGCTAGTTAAACAAACATACCCAGAGGGTATCTCAAAGGTGTCTCAAAGGTGCTTTTTCAAAGGGCAACTGGATTTTCTGTTTTTTCTTTGAAGATATTTTGCTTCTTATCCAAGAAGCTTCTTCAGCTCTACTGGATGGTGGAGAATGGAAGGATTTATTTTCCTTGCAGACAGCTGATCATTTTCAGCCTTTTTGAGGGTCATTGAAGCACTTGGAGGTTTATCTTTGTCCTCAGGGTCACCTGAGTAGTGCCAATGGTTCCTGTAGTCTGCAGTTTTTCTGGAAATCCACTTATACTCCCACACCATTTGAAAGGTGTTCATCTTAAATTGCATAGCTAAAAGTCTGTAGAGATTCTCAGTCGTCAGGTCATGGTTATCCCAAAGGTGCTTTTTCAAGAGGCAATTGGACTTTCTGGTTTTTCTTTGAAGACATTTCACTTCTCATCCAAGAAGATTCTTCAGCTCTGTCTTCAAAGAAAGAACCAGAAAGTCCTGTCGCCTCTTGAAAAAGCATCTTTGGGACAGCCATGACCTGGATGTCTGAGAATCTCCATACCCAAAGGGTATTTTTGTAAGTGTTTCTGAGTTGTGTTGGAGGGAAATATGGAATAGGATTCAAGCTGAATGTTTGGAGGAATTTCTTGATTGTTAAGAACCATTAAGCAGTGGAACAGTCAGTCTAGAGCAGTGTTTCTCAAACTTGATGACTTTAAGTCCTGTGGACTTCAACTCCCAGAATTCCCCAGCCAGCTATGCTGGCTAGGGAATTCTGGGAGTTGAAGTCCACAGGACTTAAAGTCGCCAAGTTTGAGAAACACTGGTCTAGAGTAATGTAAATTTCTTTGCACTGTAACTTTTCAAGTGAGGCTTCCTATTGATAATGTTAGTGGATCCTTAAAGAAATCACTCATTAATTCAAATTAATAGGTTCTCTGCTTCTGAAGATGTAACATGAAATATTTTTAAGCGATATAAGATCCAGAATTGCTTTACGTTGTAAAAGAGAGTAACACAAAGAATGGGCTAGAGCAGTGATGGTGAACTTTTTTGTCACCAAGTGCTGAAAAGGGAGGGCACACGCGCTCATCTGGACCCCAACCAGGAAGAGGAGCTGCCCAGGGGGCATGTGTGTGCCTGAAAAGGAACTTCCAGCAAGTCTTCCGGTTACTGCTGCGCATGTGCATATGCCGTTCAACTGGCTGGCGCACATGCTTATGGCAGAAAATGGAAGACCAGCTCTTCCGGTTTCTGGCACTGCCGCATGCACAAAGGCCAGCTGATCATCGCATGTACATGCATGCCAGAAATCCAGAAGAGGAACTAGTGACGCCATGCATGCCGGCGACATGGCTCCACCCGCTACTTTGGGTACACGTGCCATAGGTTCTCCATCACGGGGCTAGAGTCTATATGAAAAATATGTTCCAGGATGCTTGGACGAGTAGCAAAGGTTGGATCTCAGGTTAAAGCACATAGATGGATTTAGTTCAATGTGGTTTTTTTCAATACTTTCAGATGTGACAAAATAGTATAGCAGTTTTTGCAAATGAATAGATCTGCTGCAAACAGAATTTGATGGCTTATCAACACTGTGTGAGTTTGAAGGTAAAATGTGGATACTTTGAAACTTTTTAAATGGTTGGGCAGAGTTTTATGGAAGAGAAGTGATTTCACATTTAATCAAATCAGCTATGAAGTTCTTTCTGCAGGCTTGATTTTTATGTAGAAATACTTTTCTTATTATACTTGATAGTACTATAGATAAATTTAGAACTAGATGTGGCTTAGATAGATTAGACAGAAATAGGTAGATGTGCAAGCCATTTAGATACAGGTGCACTCTGGAGTGATTTATTGGAGAAGGATTATACCATGCAACTAGGCATGTATTTAAAGGGATTTAAGACATGATTGATACCAGAAGATTCTTGCAACTGGTATAAGATGAAGAAAGCAGAGCTGAAATAGGTAGCATATACTGTAGAATGGAGAATAGCAAACACAGCTAGTAGATGCCTATATCCAGTAAAAGTTTCATTGGAAAATTACAGTTATAGTGAATTTAGCAGATTTCATACAAGAAGAGGACCCAGCTAGTTTAAAACAGATGAATAGACCCAAATAATGTGGGTTTGTGTTTATCTGTCTATGTATCTGTGCATGTATGTGCATGTCGATGTTCCCATTTAATATTCTTAACGTTAGATAATTGCTTTATTGCCAATTTGAGGAAACCATACATACAAAGGAGTACTGTATGTACTAGCACAGAAAATCTGTCCTCTATATATGACAATCTCAAGACTGCAAGCTTGGATCTTGTTCCATCCTTTCTGAGCCTACAAAACTTTCGGATGGCCTTTTTTCTCTCTTAAAAATGTCTGCCATCTATCCCTTGTTTATCACACAGCTCTGGCAGGAGAATCTGGAGAATTCACTAGCAGCCACCCTTACATCAAACTTCTATTGGACTAGAATAGGTTAAAGGTCCCAACACTTCTTTTGAATGTTTAGGGATACTATAGTAATGACCATTAAGCCCTCTGAAATTGCTTGAGCCAGGTTTTAATCTCAGAGAAGCCCAAGAATGCTTTCTGAAACTTCTAAATTAAGTCTCTATTATGGAATTAATTCTAATTAAGATAGAGTTCAAATCACACTGTTGGAACTCTTGATACATTTTACCCAGCATATTTGAAGTCTGAAGCTCCATTTATTTTTAATACGTGACACAAAAGTCCAATAACATACCATTGGGGTACAGTTTTTAAAAATCAGAGAGCAACAATGCGTAATCATCTGCAACTGACTCGTGGCAAGTTTGGCTGGAGATTCCTTCTCCACTTCACTTGAATGATTTAGAGTTTTCTGGACTGAATAGTTCCACGTTTCATCTAATTAGATTTACTGGCAAGATTGCCAATAATGTCCACGTCTACTAAATCCTCCTCCATACATAAGTAAATAAGGAAGCCTTAGCTCTTCTTCAGGAATACAAAGGATAAACAACATCACACATTTCCCCCAAATGGATTCAGAAAAAAGAAGAAAGAAAAATAATGATGCAAAACGTCTCCCAGTGTTGCTGTTCCAGTTCAGACAGAAATGCAAGTCTTTCTAGATGTTACTGAACAAGCATCCTGGAACATGTCTTTCATACAGACTCTAGCCCTTTCTAGTGTGTTTTAGGGCAACAAATTCTATAACACTAGTGGTTTAGTAGAGAGATCCAGGAGTTGATTGTTTAAAAGAAATAATCGGAACATCTAATTACTCATATTTCTCAAACAAGCTGTTGTAACATATTCTCATCTTCCAGCCTTTTGTTCATTCTTTTTTTAAAAATTCAGAATCCCTTGGGAAAACAAATACAAGATGGCAGCAAACAAATGCAGAAAACACCCAACATTTTTCTATCATATCCTGCCCTTTGGATTTTTTTTTACAATCCTCTGCCTTGTGGGAGAGGAGGGAGAAGCAGAGCAGAGGACAAAAGATGAGTCAGCCAGGGATGGAAGTAGATAGAGGGCAAACTTTAAAACATTTGGAGTGTTTGGATGTTTGTCCATTCTAATCTGAATTATACCACTCCAATGCATACAAACTACACACATTTTCACATCTCCTAGACTCAGATTTGTAAAGGGGTTACTATTGTTTTACTTGGGAGCCAGGATATTAAGTTTTTCATGGCAGTCAAGAGGTGCTTCCTTTGCCAGTAGTAATATGCCAATTTGCTCTTTCCTGGCTGAGTTACATGTTGTTCCAACTATTGTAAAACACTCTTTAAAAATATTTGAAAACTTGAGCTGCTCCAGATTGTTACGGCCAGGCTATTGTCACAAGAAAATTCCAATAGGACAACAAAGGCAACAACACAAGCAATAATTCTTACTTTAAGATCAGAGGTTTATTGTTTCTAATAAATTGGAACATTAGAAATGAATAGATATAAAAGATATAATAGCAGCAATACACTGCATTAACATATTAATGCAGAGGGCCAATGAGATACAGCAAGTCCTACAAGGACTGCTATAAATCAAAGAGCCCCGAGCCAATCTTGAACCCTATTCTTCATAGTGTTCCTTTAACCACATACATGATTCACAACTTCACTAACTGTCACTATCCGTGAACACCTGTGTACATTACTTTCAATTCCTCATTTCCAACAGTTTCATTCTTCATGTTTTAAACAAATCCATACAAGTGCATATTTTGCAAAAAACATATTTCACAGTTAGCAACGGTTCAGCAGGATTACAAATATTTCTGGTAAATTTTGAAATCATCCTAGTTGAAAACTATGGTTCATATCTCTTTCTTCTGGGGCTTCTATTATCCATAGGACTTATTGAATCTAATAGATCAATAGGCCATATTTCTTGATTCTCACACTATTAATAGCCAGGTATGTAAATTTAATAATAATAACAATAACAACAATTGACTGGTTTTATGGAGCATGGGGCTTCCCTTTAAACAGGATGAATGATTACTATTCTGTAGAGAGCCATTTTTGTTAGTAGTTAATTCCTCAGTCTAGAAACTATGAGTTCTAGTCCTAAAGCCAAATAGGTAACCTTGGGCCAATCACTCTCAGTTCTAGAAAGTAGGTCAACTACTTCTGAAAAACCTTCCAAGGAAAAGTGCAGGGATTTGTCCAGGCAGTCATCAGCAGACAAAAACTGCCTCAAAAGCAGTGGTGGGTATCAAATAATTTAACAACTGGTTCTCTGCCCTAATGATTTCTTCGAATAAGCAGTTCACAAAACTGCTCAGAAAGTTAACAACCGGTTCTCCCAAAGTGGTGCAAACTGGCTGAATCCCACCACTGTTCAAAAGTACATAGACAATCTCATAAACCTGGGCTCAGCACATGGCAACACTAACTGAACTTGACCAGGAAGCTAAGTTTCAGTTTGATTTCCGGAGAATACCAGGGAATTTAATGCGTAGATTGGAAAGTAAAAACAAATAATCAACCCGCTCTGGAAAGAAACTGTGACAACTTATTTCTGTACTGATGTTAAGAAAATTACAGGGACATCTCATTGAAACTACCAGGTATGCTTAGAGACTTTATTTTTACAGTTACGCATACTTCAAGGTATGTAAAGTATTGAAGTATATTCCAATCTAAAGTTCATCTATTGTGAATCATATGTGTTATAGGACCAGCTTATCTGAAAGACCATATGCTCACTTCTGAGATTGTTCAAGCAATAAAGTCTCTGTGAGAACCATCCTTCTCTATTTCCCAGGGAAGCTCTCCCTATTAAGTGCCTCACTCTGAGAAATCCTCAGAACAAGGTATGAAGAGCTGCATTGCTGGAAGAACAATGTATTCTCTGGGGTACACGATATTCCCAAATGAGTTTTTTTTTAAACGGAGTGGGAGGAGGAACTCTTAATAGTGAGACATTCTCTGCACGGGGACTGTGGTAGACATAAAGTATATGCCATGAGAAGCCAATTAACTGATGTCCCAGATAGTATACAAAGTCTCACCTTAAGATCAACTTCAAAAGAAGACTACACATTGGTCCTTTTGGAGAGTGATGTATAAGTGAGTAGCAAAGATGATAGAAACTTCTTCATTTGCAGCAACCTGTCTTCTCAAGGTTCCCCTTACAAATAGATACAAACATCACAACATATTTGACATTGTTATTTCTTTGCTAAGAGAAATTCCATTTTAAAAAAATAGGCTGTTGTTAAAAGTTTAAGAAAGGAAGCAAAAACAAATAATAATCTTTCATGGTTTTTAAGCGATGAACTGTATCATTTTGAAGTTTTTAAAAAGTCAGCATGAATTGCGCCTCAAAATACAGACAATTTCTCTTCTCTTGGTACAGACAATGTCTTCATTTTACAACACATACTTGTCATTACTGAATTTCTGGGAGTGAAGAAGTTGCTTATGCATTTATTTTCTCTTCTTGGCAACCACATTCAGCGTTTCAATAATGTGTGTTGTTTTTTTTAAATGCAACATCTTCTACTTAAAATCACCCTTAATGATGATTGAGAAAATAAACCCTAGACTTAATCTCTTCATTTCCTTTCTTTAATATCGTGTTGCGGAAGAATTGTTTAATTGTATTTTTCTTTCTTCTCTGGCCTAAGACTTTTACCTGAAGAAAGAGCAGTTAACAAGAGCAGTTCATTATTTTCACTACATTTTAGTAATATAAATGAGGTTTAGTCTTCTATCATGTTTTCTGCCGCTGCAGGCTGAATGTGGTAAATTAGACGGTTTAGGAATTGAGCAGGTGAAGAGTGAAATATCTATCTTTTTTCAGGGTTCAAATGACACATTAAGACATAATTTTGGGGTTGTGGTTTAGCATAACCCGTCAAGCTACAAATAATGATTTATGCCTTAGAATGATCTCAGATACTTATATTTGACCTGCATTTGTTTCAAACTTTAAAGAAGTGGGATAGGAAGAGTATCGATGCCTTTGAACTTTGGTATTGGAGAAGACTCCTGAGAGTACTGTAGTCAGCCAAGAAAACAAACCAATGGGTCGTTGAAGAAATCAAGACAGAGTTTTCATCAAGGAACAAATGACCAGATTGAAATTATCCTACTTCGGACACATTATGTGAAAACCCAGCTGGGAAAGGTTGAAGGAAAGAAAAAAAACAGGACAACAAAGAGCAAAATGGATGGACTGAGTCATAGTGATAATAAATATCCTACTGAGAGACTTAAAGGAACAGCTTAGGGATAAGTAGTAATGGAGAAAATGTATATACGTGGTCACTAGGAGTCAAATATGACTTGATGGTATATAATCAATTAATATTTCAAAAAGAGTCTTACATACTCTTACATTTTCATTAAAGATGTGCATTCATTTAAAAAAGAAAGTCCAGATCCTTATTTATTAAGGATGTCATGTATTCTGTAGGATATATATGGAAGGAGAATGGAATAATCGGAATTTTTCCTTTTGCTATGAAGATATCTGCTTAAAATATTGGTCAAAGTGAAGAATCATTGAATGGAACCTTGTGTCCTTAATTCTGCTTTGATTCAGTTGTATAGTCATTGAGAGCATTGGACCAGATTTACTTTAGGAGAATGAATCTGGCTTCTAAGAATTTCTGTAAGGGATCTTGTAAAACCAGATAGTCTTAAGGTTAAAATGGCCTGGGTTCATTGCTCAGACAATTTACAGCGTGCTAAATTCTCTTCTTGGAGACACATTGGCTCAATGGCTAAGCCGCTGTGCTTGTTGATCAGAAAGATCAGCAGTTCAGGGGTTCGAATCCCTAGTGCCGCATAACAGAATGAGCTCCTGTTACTTGTCCCAGCTTCTGCCAACCTAGCAGTTCAAAAGCATGTAAAAATGCAAGTAGAAAAATAGGAACCACCTTTGGTGTGAAGGTAACAGCGTTCTGAATGCCTTTGCCATTTAGTCATGCCGGACACATGACCATGGAGACGCCTTCAGACAGTGCTGGCTCTTTGGCTTTGAAACAGAGATGAGCACCAATCCCTAAAGTTGGGAACAACTAGCACATATGTGTGAGGGGAACCTTTACCTTTATTAAATTCTCTTCTTACTACCCTCAATGTAAAGCTCACTGAACGGAATATAACTGGTCCAGTGGTGGGTTTCAAATTTTTTTATAACCTATTCTGTAGATGTGGCTTGTTTTGTGGGAGTGGCTTGGTCGTCATGTGACCGGGTGGGAGAAGCTTGGCAGTCATGTGACTGAGTGGAAGTGGCATGGCAGTTATGTGACCGCGTGGGAGTAGCTTGGCAGTCATATGACTGGGTGGGAGTGGCCAAGTCGATGTCTCTGAATTCTTTGACCCAAAGAATGACCTACAAAAAGAAGATATTAAAAAAGGAAATTTATTATTTTGTGCACTTACTACTTAAATAAGAATAAAATAAGTTGACCACCTTACACACACACACTTCCAGCCCCCCCTGCCTCTTCCCTCTTCCTGGATTCATTCGAAGTTTTAAAAAACTCACAGCCTGTGCACAGCACATACTCTTCCAGCCCCTCTGCCTCTTCCCTCTTCCTGGATTCACTCAGACATTTTTAAAACCCACAGCCTGTGCACAGCACACACACTTCCAGCCCCTCTGCCTCTTCCCTGTTCCTGGATTTTGCTAGTTCTAATATATGCCCTATGTTCATTCTAACTTAACATAAATGCATCATTCTTCTGTTTAAAATGTGATGGCATTGTTGCTGTTTTTTCTTTTGAGTTTACTACTGTACTTTGTAACTGTCAAAGGATGGCCTTCAAGAGAATGAATCACAGCAAGACTCAGAATGTTGCTGACAGTAACTCTCTATCTTAATTCTAAAACTGTTCTGGAAAATACAGTTTGATATTATCTTTTGAAATTTGTGAGATTGATTTACAAGGTGGAGAGGTCATAGCCATGCCATAACAATTCTGAAACAATGGCTTAATCTTACAGAGGTTTTATGGACCATGTAAAGTAGGATTAAAAATCCAATTTTGGACTATTAAAACAAGGAATTACATAGTAATTAAAATACCACAACCAAATAGGAATGCAAAAGACATATAATATGTGGGGTTCTTTTGTCTGCCAAAGGAATCACATATTTATACATCTATTTCAAATAATGTACAGCATTTAGAATAATATTCAAGTAGCACATGTTGTTCTTACATGTTTAAAATTAAGTTATATGTTTATGAATAGGTTCTATTGATATGGAATTGTGTGCTTTATACGGCAAGCATTATTATACTATGTTTATAGCATGTGATCTGGAAGCCTAGGGAAGAATTTGGTCAGCAAGTAAACAAATTCCAAGGTTTGTAAACGCTTAAATGCATCCAAATCAGGGATAACATTTGGTGAATTACATTAAATACGTAACAAACACTTATCAACTTCCTGATGGTCTAAACATAAAACATATGATAATCTAAAGAAGACACACCTAATATATAATGTATTATGTGGGACAATGGTTAATTACTAATTTGCATCAGTTATTAACTGTCTGCATGGACAGGAGGACCTACTCTTCTGAAGATCTTTGGGAATAGAAAGTTCTAATGAAAAGGAGCGTGATAATCTAGCTATTTATATTACCACCTTTATGGGCAAGGTGGGCAATTATTAACATAGGAAAATCCAGAAAGGCATAGAAAGGCATAGCTGGATCAATAATACACAATTAGTCCCTCAAATGGAGAAAACACATGCTTTTACATTGCATTTTAGACTTTAAATGCATTTTAGAACATTCTGAATGCTATTAATATCAAGATGCCAAATTTTGGTAGCAATCATATTTCTGATTTGGAATACACAGCCACATAGTAATGAAAATATTTGAAGGTCCCCCAAAATGATCTTAAGGCCTCACACTCACACTTCTTGTTCACCCATAAGGTAAAGATAAATGTAAAGGTTCCCCTTGCACATATATGCTAGTCATCCCCGACTCTAGGGGGCAGTGCTCATCTCCATTTCAAGGCCAAAGAGCCAGCGCTGTCTGAAGACATCTGCATGGTCATATGGCCAGCATGACTAAACACAGAAGGTGCATGGAACACTGTTACCTTCCCACCAAAGCGGTCACTTGCATCTTTTTTACGTGTGTTCAAACTGCTAGGTTGGCAGAAGTTGGTTTCAAGTAATGGGAGCTCACTTCGTTATGCGACACTAAGGATTTGAATAGTTGAACTGCCAACCTTTCTGATTGACAAGTTCAGTGTCTTAGCTACTGAGCCACTGTGTTCTTGTTCACCCATACTAAACACCAAATATGACTGACATATAGCACAACATAGGAAAATTACCTAACCATTTAAAAGTAAAAAAAAATAACATTAAGGAACAGGAGCTATATAGTACAGAGTATAGGGAGTCATAGCAATCATCCTACATACTTCTTTATTAAAAGACAGATATTGAGATACAAGCTTGTATAACATCGAAAATCCCAAGTGAGATCTTAGGGTTTATGGTCAATCCTGAACAGTTGTCAGAATGTCTTGCAGATTGCAAGAGGCAGACAAAAGGAAAATATAGCAAAGGGCAAGTGCAAACTCTTGAATAAGTAGAGCACAGATACAAAAAAATATCATAACAGAAGAATTTGTCCTTAGTGTGGTACAGAAAAGAAGCATTCTGATTTTTTTTCTGCCACCGAATCCTAAATTTTAGGATTAGCCTTCTTGTTATGAGGCTGCGAAATGTAATATAATGACATTTCTTTTCCTTCATACTCTCCCACGCTTGCCTTCTGAAGAAAACATCTTAAGGTTGAACTGTACATCATCTAAGGCCATAGGGCCACAATGCTGCTTGAAATGCCTTAAATACAACTCCTAATGTCTATAAATCTTTTATTTAAAATGACATTGGGGGGAAAAAAACACAACCAAAAAGGGATCCATCATATGAACTGTATTTAGAGAAATGTTTTTCAATCAATTCTACTTTATTCCATTTCCATCTGTGTGAGCAACACTCCTTAAAATCCCCAATTTAGTTACTACAGCACTTACTAACTGTGCATTCATTAGTGTTACAGGGATAGAACGAGGGATAGGTCTGTTTTTACATGCTTGCCTGCAGAAGAGAAAAGATAAAATTACAGTGCAATATGGTAGCTTTTTAATTTCATCCAAATCCTGAACATTAGAACAGTGATACTGAAATAATTACTGCATGGTATTCAGACACCTGCACACACGTATACTTTTGCACAATCACTAAGCACCCAAATATGTCTGATTCTTTCTCTCCATATGCAAAGAAACGTACACAGATGGAAAAGTAGTTTTACCATAGTAAGTTCTGCAAATACAGTTATAGAATTCATAGTTGCATATCACATTTCAGTGTTTAACTTCAGCTGTAATGAAAAATCTATTAGCAATGGAAACACTCATCTTTCCTAAATAGGGAAACATGCTGCACCACATCTCAACTGGATCCTGTAAATCACGAGCAGTTTTTGTTAATGGTTAAGGACAACTTTCTTGGATTGAATATCAACCTAATTCAGCTTCATTAAAATTTTCTGATGCCAAATGCACATGAATATAGTGCAATAATGGAATAATAATATGTTCTCTTAAACTGCTCCAAGAATCCAGCAGCCAAAGATTTATGAGTGTGTATGAGAAATATTCTGGCTTGGTCATGATATTAATCAGGTGAGATGATCTTATTTTGACCTCTTTGATCATAGACTGGGGAAGTCTGAAACGTATCAGGAAGCATATTTTGGAAAAAATAATAATGAAGCTTAAGTTTTATTGATTACATGTTATATGGTGTCTTCTACTACAAAAAAATTGGCTATCTAAAAGTTCCTAAAAATTCCCTCCTTTCCCAACATCATCTAATCTTCTCCAAAGATAACTATGGTTTTAATTTAAATTCTCTTGTTTTGGCTTATTTCCTCTCTCCTATGAAAAGCCAAATGATGTAATTCATATACTTTCTAGAAGTCTAGTTGGCATATTATAACATAGTACCACTTTATTTTTTTAAAAAAAACCTTATTTTCACATTGCTCCTATTAAATGATATACATGTATAATTCAAATTGCAGTTTCTTTCCAGAATCAGGCACAAGCATATTTCAATAAACTATTCTCATGTTCCAGACTCTGGGTGATTTAAAACCCCAATGCATTGACAGTTTACCTGAATAAAGACATCTGTTTCATAATGTAGTGTGCTATTATGTATTGCACACCATATCCAGGTTTCTTCATTTATCAAATTATATTATGTGATATAGATTTCTAGACTGTTCTGTCCCAGTCTGAGCTGTTGATACTTATTGGATGGGCAAAATGCAGGGGTGAAATGGTACCAGTTTGGACCAGTTCTCCCGAACTGGTAGTAAAAATGCTACCGGTTTGTATGAACGGTTCGGGCGAACTGGTTTTTTTGATGATTAGCTGTGACGTGTGATTTATATTAGCTCGAAAGCAGGATTTCCTGCTTTCTAGCTAATCTAAATCGCGTGGTACAGCGGATTCCCCCCCTGAGAGCAACTCTAGGAAGCATGCAATAATACATAAAAGGGGGAAAAATGAAAACAACAAACACAAATATAAAAAAAAACCATAGCAATATATAGTCTAAAAACCCAAAGTACAACCGTAACTGGAAAAAATGCCCACCTTAACAATGTAGCCATCCAGACAAGCTCTATCTGATATTGTGCTTCTTCCTGACCAGGAAGAATCAGAAAGGTAGAATTAAGTAAGTAAGAAACTAAGCTTCCCCAGTTGTTGCCCCCCCCCTCCGTCTTGCTGTTGTGTGTCAACATGCTCTGGGTCCCATCAATTAAATAATGCCATCTGGTGAGGCCCAAGAAACTTAAATGTTCCATTAAAACCTAACTGTATCCCCAGGCTCTGGGTTAATATAGATACATGGCCTCCTTGTATAGCCTTCTGGTTTTAAATTATTGCATTCCCCCCCTTCCAAGAATTCCATGATTTCTGCATTTTATAGTATTTTTAAAAGTTGCTCAGAGTTGTCTTGCTGGCCTATATATTTCATAGGAGGGACGTGGTGACTCAGTGGCTAAGATGCTGAGCTTGTCAATCAGAAAGGTCGGTAGTTCGACGGTTAAAATCCCTAGCACTGCATAACGGAGTAAGCGCCCGTTACTTGTCCCAGCTTCTGCCAGCCTAGCAGTTTGAAAGCACGTAAAAATGAAAGTAGAAAAAATAGGAACCACCTTGGGTGAGAAGGTAACAGTGTTCCATGCACCTTCTATGTTTAGTCATGCCAGCCACATGACCATGGAGACATCTTTGAACAGCGCTGGTTCTTTTGCTTTGAAATGGAGATGAGCAGCGCCCACTAGAGTCAGGAACGACTAGCACATATATGTGAGGGGAACCTTTACCTTTACGTTATATATGTCATAAAGAAAAAATAAATAAAGAAAAGGGATAATGTATCAGGGTAAGAAAACCACAACAAAGTTACATTCACATACTGTAATATTATAAGCCTCTGATCTAAGTTGGTAAACCAAAAGTCTTCACATAGTATGCCCCAAACAAATCAGACAAATGATGGATAAATTATGGCCTGAGTCATACATAGTAAAATATGAGCTTAGCAAAAGAACAAACAAACAAAATAAACTATGCAATTACTGTTGAACCTGGTCTAGAGTCTTCATTACACCCAGCGGCTGAATGTTTTCACAGCAGCATCCAGTAATAGAAATATTCCTGATAAAGAGTCTCTCTTTTAAATTAGGAATAGTGCATGGAAGGGTCAAAAGAAACGGCTTCCTGGAAGAAGATTACAGTGGTGAGAATATGTAGGCATTTATTTAACAAAACGTTCCTTTAGTGTCAGATAGCCTGGTTATGCATGTACTACAGTGCTGTCTTCATAACCTAGTCATTATAGGCCAGTGCTCGCCCTCTTCCTCCTCTGAATTCTCTCATTTGTCATGTATTTTTAGAAATGTGGCTTGGAAATGAAGGTTGCCTTCAGGGCACTACTATGCTGAAGTTTATTATTCATAGTAAGCATTTCATTCTTGAGCCGTTGTGTGGTCTTTGCTGAGGTTCCTTTGGAACAGACTGGCCTAGTTTCCCTACCAATTCACATTTAAATGTGTTCGGGGAGCATGACCTAGTTGTCTCCCAGCTGTCCCAGAAGGCTAGAAGGACAGGAAGAAGCCACCTACAATCCTATATTTTGTTTGCAAGAGAGAGCAAAACTCAGGGGAGGCAGGAATGGAAGACAAATGCTTGCAAGAAACACAATACAGAACAATAAATATCCAAAACAAAACAAGAGCTATTAAGCAAGCTACTGTGCATAAGAAAAGTAGCTAGGAAAAAAACAACCCACATTCATAATTCCTTCTTAGTTGTTTGGTATATTTGCAAATGTGCACCCTTTAGATTTAGCATACACACCTACCTATGGCAGAATGCAGTATTTTGCTATAATATGCTGTTGTCTTTACTGCCTAACATGTGATGATCGCAAATACTGTATTCCTCTGAACTCTGTCAAAGAAGTCCCTTGCATACTTAATTTTGCTCCTAGAGAACATGGCCACACATCATCAAAAATAGCAGCTGCTATTTTTAGAGAACATTTTCAAGTGGTTAGTTCTGGTGCTGTTTCAGGGAAGTGAAAGAAAATAATAAATCCTTGTGGCATGTTCTGATTCCTCCACAGAAGGGAACATCCCCCACCTCCCATCATTTCTGCAAACCTGTAGCTTTAAAGGGGACACAGTGGCTCAGTGGCTAAGACGCTGAGCTTGTTGATCAGAAAGGTCTGCAGTTCAGCAGTTCAAATCTCTAGCGCCGCATAATGGAGTGACCTCCCCTTACTTGTCCCAGCTTCTGCCAACTTAGCAGTTCGAAAGCATGTAAAAATGCAAGTAGAAAAAATAGGAACCACCTTTGGTGGGAAGGTAACAGTGTTCCATGAACCTTTGGCATGCCAGCCACATGGCCATGGAATTGTCATCAGACAGCGTTGGCTCTTTGGCTTAGAAATGAAGATGAGCACTGCCCCCTAGAGTCGGGAACGACTAGCACATATGTGCGAGGAGAGCCTTTACCTTTATAGCTTTAAAATAAACTGTACATCTTCATTATGTTTTCATGATTTCAAGGAAAAGATCAGGTAGGCATCCAGGATTGCAACCTGGATTTAAGAAAGAAGCTGTCCAAGATGAAGGAAGGTTGAAGGTTGACTTAGTTCCTGGATTCCACGGAAGTACAAGATTATCCCTGAACAACAGACACTCCTTTTGTATTGGAAGTAGCAGGTATATGGAGAGTGTTTGTGTGCCTCTTTGAATCTGTGTTGACTCTGGCAAGTTTCTGAATACATCCCTGCAGTTTTCTTGGCAAGATTGTGGTTTGCCATTCCTCTATAAGAGGTGTAGATTTATATATTTGTTAACAGATAGATTAACATGTCTGTTCTTCAATGTCTCAGCTAGGTTTCCCAGTTCCTCTTTTACTTCCTTGAGTTTTTGTCCTAGACATTTCGTGGCTTGTTTTCTTATGTACCTTCCCCCGCTCCTTTCCCTTTCCCAGCTTACTTTCCCTTGATTTTCTCCTTTTATTCTTTGTCTCCTTCGCCCTGGACTACATTAGTAGGCCAGATATCAGGAAGCATTGTACAACTACCCAATTAAGCAAAAGCACCAGCATTTTGTGGAAATTGTATATTCAGAGGATTGATGCTGTGAAGTTGTACGAGAGTAGCAGCAGCGCCAATATTTTTATTACACATTTCTGGGCTATAGATCAGAAGCATTCTGGGGCTGAGGGATTTTTTTGGTGGGAAATTTTCCCCAACCTATTTGCAGAATTACTTTCTTTTGAAGGCTTTTGGGTCTTATGTTATGCAAATACTTTGATTTTTTCAGGCATTTAAAGATTTTTATGCACTTTTGAATGTCAGAGACATCCTATTATCTTTTTTTGTCACGAAGAGACATGCTGAGAGGACTAATAGTACAATAACACCATACTGGTGAGAGTGGGATGGAGTTTAAAGTGTATGCTTTGCTTTTATGTAGGTTAAACCACATTTTCACTTTGTTTATGTTGTTAATTGCTGAAGTAGAAATAAATTCTGGCTAATTTCCCATCAAATGTCATGATGTGATTACAGGGAGTTTTGAAAGGGATATAAAAATTGCTAAAGCCACTTGTTGCTGATAGTCTATTGATCACCAGACAAAAGCAAGGGACCGCATTGCTTTTAATATTTTGGAAGATGGATTTTAAACTCAGCTTTTGTTTTGATGTGACTACCTTGTCTTTTCCCTCATGAACTTGTTTTCAGTCTATATATTCTTAGACAAGTCTTACTTTTGGGGATATGCTTATTACCTATAAAAGACATGATATTAACTATTACACATAAATAAATGCATTCTTAAAGCAGACAATCAAGACCCAGGGAAGTTGCCCACTGCCTGAAGTTCTTCATGGATTTCTAACTACAGTGAAGCAAAATGCATTCATTCTAGAAGAAATTTTGAATTGAGCAGCTGTACAAAATAGTATCGAATTAGCTGATTTTATAAGACATTCAGAGGTGGGTTCCTACCGGCTTGGACTGGTTCGGTCGAGTAGCTAATAACTCGGCTGCCCATACCCTCGAACCGGTTCTATCGGCAGCACCGTAGGCATCACCATCTTGTTTTTTTTTTTTTGCTTCTGCACATGCGCAGAAGCAATTTTTACAGTACTGTGCATGCACACATAGCATGCATCAAGCGCCCATGCGCCCGCAGCGCATCCCTGAGCAAACTGGCAGTAGCGGCAGCCGGAACTCACTCACTCCTGAAGACATCCTTTTGAGTGGAATCTGTTCAGACTTCCTTGCTTGCTGGTTCAAAAATGCAGCAATTTACTTGGCTGCCTATCTGTCATCAAAGCAGTGGTGGGATCCTGATGGTTTAACAAATGGTTCGGTGATTGCATACTTTGTATAGGCATGCAATCCACTCTGTCGCGCAAGTCAGCTGAGAAGATATAGGTCAGTAAAAATCAAACTGTAATGCTGCCAGGGAAGAAACCGTGATAAAGTTTTGCAAGATTATTTTGCAACATATACAGGAATCAATGCCACCTTGTTCTATATTTAAATAACATGTATGCAAGAAGGAATGAACCAGCCTAGTTTATAGGCCTATAGGCTTTGCCAGTTTTATGAAGACATTCTCCAAGTGATAGATAAGGTTGATGTCAAAAATATAGGAGAAGTCAGAAGGTTACAAAGTTTGAAAAGAGATATTTCTTTTATAACCTACCGGAGTCAGTGACGTGTGGTGAGGTTTATGGCTGGTGAGGCAGCAATTTTTTTAGGCTTGTGGACTTCAACTCACAGAATTCCACAGCCAGGCATGCTCAGTTCCGATTTAAAGCGACATCATTTGTTTTTCTCCTTTGCAAAATAAGTTTACTTCTTTCTTTTTCTTTTTCTTCTCCCTTCCCCTCCTTCCTCCCTCTCTCCCTCCCTCCCCCCTCTCTCAAACACACATACACACACACAGAAGTTGGATTGGACTATCTCTCCTACCCCATTCCCTCTCTCACACTCACTCTCTCTCAAACAAACACACACACACACACACACACACAAAGTGTGTGAGGGGGAGCCAGGAAGCCAGTCAGAGCCATACTGGAGCACACACACTTTCCCCCAGCCCCGGAAGGATCCAGCCCAGCTTCACTGATTACAGGTTTGAAAAGGCAATGTGGCAGGGAGAGCACAAGCGAGCCAGAGTCCTTCCCTCCAGCCTTTGCCCAAAGTCCCGCACCAGGAGGATGAAGTTTGAATTTCTCCCCCTCCCTCTGACCCACACATACCTTTTCCAGCTGTTTCAGAGAGGATTTCAACTCTGCTCTTGCCTCGGGTCCTCTGAAGAAGCCCCGCCCAAACGAGCGCCCTCTACTATGAGGCAGGAGAACTGCGTGCCTCCCCTACATCAGGAATTTTTAGGCTTTTAACCCTTGTTTAACTTAAGGGTTAAAAGCCTAAAAATTCCTGACGTAGGAGCGGCACGGACTTCTCCTGCCTCATAGTAGAGGGCACTTTTTAGAGGCTTTTTTAAACAGTTAAGCAGTCATCCATGGTGAGGCAAGCTCAGGCAGCAACTAGCTCAGTCTGACCTCAGCTCTCGCCTTTTTCCCTTTACATTTTTTTTCATGATGACAGTGGTGAGGCTGTGCCTCCCCTGCCTCCCCTGACTGCAAGTCATTGCCCCAAGGCATCTGAGAATCTCCTATACATAAGGCAAAATAGAAGTCTAATCACAGTTGTCACCAAACAATAGGAACCTCACTCCAGCACCTTTCTAAATTAATCCTAGTGTCAGTTTACACTGATAATAATTATTCTTTGCTGCTTCTAACTAATGTGAATTCTTCAGAACTGTTTCATAATAGAGAGGTTATTTTAAATCTTTATAATGACACACAGTAGTAATAATTTAGATCATAAAATTACAGAATAAGAGAGTGATTTTCACCTAATTAGAATTTTCTGATTAGAATTCTTTCATTACAATCTTTTTAAAAACAGAATAAACATATAATTATAGGATAGGTGAAAAAAATGATTTGCCTGGTTCATGCATTATTAAATGCTTCTTAAGTGAATGGCATATGTGCATCTATTTCATAAATGAGTACCGGCTCAGTGAATTTTGATGTCCCCAGGAAGCTATGACCTGCCACATCTATAAGAAGGAATGCAGAGGTTGATAGCTATAGGATGAATATCTTTACATAGACCGAATGCTTTGGACTAGTGACAGCAAGCAGCTGTATAGGTTTTGACCTCAGATAGGCTCAAACAAGAGTTCCGTTCAGACATTCAGTTGGAAAATAATAATAATAATAATAATATTTAATGCTTCTAGACCGCCCCCTCTCCCGAAAGGGACTCGGGGCGGTGTACAGTTCATACAAAATACAAAATATACCAAGATACAATAAAATTAAATATGTACAGTTGACAATTGACATGGAGGAGGTTAAAATGCTGTTAAAAGAACTGTACAAAGCAGATATAAAATAAATTCAAAACCCCTAAAAACAAATACAGTAAATTAAAAAAACCCTAAAATAACCAGATATACATTTGCCAGGAGGGACAGTTGAATTATGCCAGGCCTGCTAATCGGAACAGGTGGGTCTTCAGTTTTTGCCGGAAGGAGCGGAGGTCAGAAGTGGTTCTAATGTCGTCAAAACATTGGAGTTCAAAAATGTGAAAGGATTAATGGCATTCATGGATTGATTGATTGATTGATTATGTATCATCCATTTGTTGTTGACAGTTTGGGACAACATAGGTAGATTTTTCCCATGACAATCTATCCCTAACCTTGCCTTTTAGGCAGTGGTGGAATCCTGTCAGTTTAACAACTGGTTTGGTGATCGCGTGCATCAGCAGTTTTAACACAACTTACCTTCCACATTACTTCTAGCAAGTAACACAGCTGAGGCATGACAACCCACTCTGCCGCGTGAATCAGCTGAGATGATATAGGTAAGTAAAGTGCAGGAGCGGGTGGGCAGGCCAATCTGATAGTCGGAGCTAACCAATTCGCTCCCCAGCTGATCATTGGAGCTACCGATTCACCCAAACCAGTCCGAACCGGCTGAATTCCACCCCTGTTTTTAGGACTTTCAATGGTATACTCATCACTTCTATAACTGAGTCTATCACATTGTGGTTCTCTTCTTCTCCTACCTTCCATTTTTCCCCTCATTAGAGTCTTCCCCCAGATAAACATTCCCAGTCTCTTCATGACTGGTGTTACCACTCCATTCTTGTCCATGATATGTTTCACCTTGAAGTGCAGTTCTTTGAATGGGTTTTGAATTTCCTTGTACTCAGAATGATTATAACAGACTGCAATAGAATTTATTATCAGACCTTTGTATAAAATGGAAGGACTCATCTTACAATTATTCTCTGAAAAATCTATAGGTAGATGCTCAGGTCATTTGAAGGTTTTCTGATATGCTGTGACTCTTTTCTATATTTAAACTCTAGCAATGTAATAAAATGTTTTTGAATATACAGTATATGCTTGAGGAGGGAAAAGCTGAAATTTACCTAGATAAAATTGTAGGTTGGGCAGTATCTTAGTTTGCATGACCTCCTAGTCCTAATGAAGTAGGTATGCAGCTCAAGAATGTTCTTAAAGTCAACACCATCTATATTGGTAACACGTTCTATGATTTCAAGCTTCTAAGCTCATTAGGAGCCCTTTTAAAAATGGGATTAGAACCTTTTGCTTCTCGCTACCTTGCAAAAAATTCAGATAGTGCAAAATTTAGTCATCTTGATTATCGTTAGGTTCAAAAATTCTAAACATGACACATGGCATTCTTTTAGGTTAATTGAACTGCCTCTGTGCATGTCTAGCCAAGTTCTACTGGTAAAGTTTAACATAATAAATTATTCTATCCTGCAATAGTTTAATAATCTATTTTACTCTTGTGATCATATTTAATATCTAAGATCTGTATCAGAGATCATGGGTTCTCTCAAAAGCATTGTTCAGCCATGATTCCAAAATTCCACTGTTGGATTTGAGACTGCTTCTCAATTCTTTCTGACCAGCCAAAAAGTTTCAAAGTGGTTGGTATCATTTAAATAATGCCACTTTGTGGGAATAAAGTGATGTGACTTCTGTGTTGCTGCATCTGCCCCAATGGGCTATTGTTCAAGAGCTTTGATGGCGCAGTGGTTAGAGTGCAGTACTTCAGGCTAATTCTGCTTGACTGACGACTGCTAGCAGTTCGGCAATTCAAGTCTTACCAGCTCAAGGTTGACTCAGCCTTCCATCCTTCTGAGTTTAGTAAAAAGAGGACCCAGATTATTGGGACAATATGCTGGCTTTGTAAACCACTCAGAGAAGGTTGGAAAGCATTGTGAAGTGATATAGAAGTACTATTGCTTTTGCTACCTCCTGTAAGGTTTGTATGACTTTCCCTATAGTTCCCTAAGAAAGCATTCAAAAGTCTCTGAGCTAGAATGATGTGGGCTCCCACTAACTGCCAACAATAGAGCAGAATTATTGTGCCCCTCTCAAATTGGTTTCTTTTTTTTTCTTTTTGACTCTGCAACACTTTGTAAAGCATTCAGCACCACTGATTTGTGAATGACCTTGAATACTGATTGAATATAGACAGATAAATATTTCTTGTGATCTGAAACATGCCTCTTTTGCATACATCTCCTGTATCTTAGAATATCACCCTACAGTATGATTCCTTTTGTGTATGTTGTTTTCATAAGGTTTCATCTTAAGAAGTGGCTTTTAAATTCCTGTATACTTTTAATCTTGTAAATAAAAATGCCCATGTTTGTATTATGATTGCACAAAGGTGTGAATACTTATTTGGAAGCAAGCCCATTCAATTTATAATGCAGGCTGAGCTGCAGGAATCTCTTCCCACAGCCAGGGAAAATCTAAAATGTCATTACTGCATACTTATGAGTCAAGCCTAATACAATTCAAACCACCACTAATGTGTGAATAATAGTTGACAGTTTCCAAAGTATACTAGTCAAACACAATTTAGATCAGATGTTTAACATGGTTTTATGGCTCACCACATATTCTATTGCTGCAAAGCTAGAGATTTTTAATACCTCACCAACCATTTAAAGTCAAATATAATTGCATAATATTGCAATAAAAATGTATGCTGGCATTTTAAACTGTATTCATGAATATTTATTCTATATTTCAATAAAAGCAAGGAGTTTAGTAGATTTTTATATCTTATAGATGTGTAGTTTGAATTAGTTTATAGTTCATTTTAATTTTCCAAAATGTTTCCTTTGTTTTCACTTTAAATTATCTCCACCTAGTTAATCGTATACGTATCTTATAAATGCCTTTATCTCATGGATACACATTTCACTTGGCATTTCTTTCTACTAAAATATTACATATGCTGTAGAATGTCACTATCTTTTCATATACAAAATAAAGTGTTAAAAATAAATACCAATAATCAATGAGATTATTGTTCACAATATATAGTTACCCATCTCACGAATGTATCTCTGGGTAATATAGAGTCTACCAGTGCAGGACAAATGCAACTGGTGCACAACTTATGCCAAGGTTTTCTAGGCCACGATTGCCATCTGCTGTTTGAGCAGGACTTGTGAGTCACAATCTGGCACCCCAGATTATGCCCAAGGTCTATTTGGGACAGTGGAACCCCTATCCAGCAGCAAAGATGATAAATTCCCAGATCTGGAAGCCACAAAACCCAAGATCATTCAATTTTGCCAAAGTTCATCTGAAGCCTGTTCTTAACTGAAACCCCCATAGCTTCCAAATATTAAGACAGAACTTCCATAGCATCATTAATTGGGCAGATTCCTTGTTTAGATGCTATTTTGTTTATGACTTCTTTGTTGTTCCACACTTTTGTTGACAGCTCAGTAACTAACAACATCCTGCTGTTTATCTGAAGATAAAATGCTAGAAGATTAAATTTTTGCCATCTAATTGCTATATTTGACACAGCTATATCTGTACAGATTGCTATACTTCAAGGAGGAGAAAATTAGGGCATTTGAGCAATTCGGCTGCCCTTTCTGAGATTAACTCTTTAATGGCTTTTCTGAAGGCGTTAAAATCTTTCTTGATAATTTTGGTTTTGGCTGAATTATCTCTGAAAAACTGGGTCACCTGGAATCAGTCTGGAGCAATATATGACACTCAAGCCTACTCTAAAGCAGGGGTGTCAAACTCACTTTGTCATGGCAATATCACATGACATATCAGGACTTTTCCCCCCCTTCATTAAACCGGGCAGGGTGTGACCAGCACGTGATGTATCTGGCCCGTGGGCCAGGAGTTTGACAGCCCTGCTCTAAAGCCGTGTTTTTCAAGCTCAGCAAATATAAGCGGTATGGACTTCAATTCCCACAATTCCTCAGCCTAGAATTTTGGGAATTGAAGGCCACCCATCTTAAAGTTGCTGAGCTTGAGAAAAACTGCTCTAGGTACCAAATCCCTTAGTGCTCCAGAATTATCAATCCCCAAAATACACCTTCCATGTCTGTGTTGACACAATCCCCTAGTTGAATAAACAATTAAATCAAACAGCAGTTGATCTGGAGCGTCTTTCCTCCATAAGCCTGTTCACAGTTTAACTATTAAAGTTACAGAACCAAGTTCAATTTTTGTTTTCAATATAATACAACCAGGTGGTGGCTGGCTGGTGTGGCTGGTTACTCCGTCTCTTACAGCTTGCCTTGGAAAGTTGTGGGTGCTTCATCACTTGAGACTTTCAAGAAGAGTTTGGATTGCAATTTGTCAGAAATGGTAGAGGGTCTCCTGCTTGAGCAGGGGGTTGGACTAGATGACTTTTAAAGTCCCTTACAACTCTGTTAATTTATTATATCTTATATGTTATCTTAGCATTTATAATTTCCCTTTCAGCCTACTGGATGCAGGAAAAGAAAGATATCTTTTAGATGTCAGTAAATAACAATAACAAAACTTAAAAAAAAACAAGTTCAATATTATCAATATTAGTATTTCTCAAGATTAGCAACTTGGTGATGATGGCTAGGGAATTATGGGAGTTGGAGTCCACAGATCTTCAACCATCCAAGGTTGAGAAACACTGACCTATGCCTTCAGAAATACCAATTGCATATTCTCCATTCTGATAGAGACACGTAATTATACCCCACTTCGCTTAGGGAGTGATTTGAGTGAACTGAATCCTCTGGAACTATTGTTGAATTGCAAAAAGACTCTATAGTTGAAATTCTATTATTGTCACCAATATTTCCCACCACTTTAGTTGTTGCATCTGTAAATATGAATGCCAGCTTAACCTCTGGCATTCAGAACCTCAGGTGATGTGGAGACCATGTTCGGGTGGCATATCCTATAATTGCAAAGCATTGTGGCATTTCAAGAGCTTATAATTAAGAGTGGCAAAAGCTGCTTTTTTTGGCAACCGTGGACTGTACAAACTGTTCCTTTGAATTCCTGGAGAAATGTCCAGTTTAAAGCCCTAAATACTATAATTTGGAACACTAAATTGCTATGCTATACCTTGTTTCTCATTTTGATATTATTCTGTTTGAAACAAGGCTTTTTCGATGAAATGGAAGATTTTTACAAGCAACCTGAATCTTTGCTCTTCTGATCTCTCTTCAACTAGATATGTATGCCCATAACATAAGCATGTGAAAAGGCTGAGCACTGATGGCGGCTGGCATCCATATTGATTATTGAATGATATTGTTTCCAACGAGGCTCAATTTGTTGTATCTTTAAGCATACATACAGTAAATTATCATTTCCATTGTTCCTTTGGTGCAATTTCTCTCTTTGTCAAAGAGAGGTGCCACATACTGGTGTGCACCAAACAGCTTTTTGTCATTTAAGAAAAGAGTGAAAGGCGATTTTGGTTTACGATAAGGGTGGATTGGACAGAAATGGTGTGTGATTTTGACCATCTATTTCCCTACTCACGATCACCCAGTGGTATTCAAGGTTGGTATTCAGCCACATAAAATCACACTTGGAAATCCAATGGTGGAGGTAGCTTGAGTTGGAGGATAAATATATTCATTTCTAGCCTGCTTTTCAATAGCAGCTGAAAGCATCTGCAATGCTTTAAATTGTACTTATTAAAATTACTTAAAGGGGGGGGGGATTGCAAACCTGAATGACAGGGTTAGACCTAAATTACTTGCCATGGTATAATAAAAGGGTAGAATAGGGGAATTGCAATTTTTTAAAGGAAAAAAGTCCCCACTTAATCTCTCATCTCCTTCTCTGCCTGACATAATAGATTATTATTGTAATTACTGTAACATTTAGCAAAAAATGGTATATTTTATACGTTACTGTTACTAGGACGACTACAACTGCCATTACTGATATTTCTCTAAAGCAGGCTACAGTTTGAGTCCAGTGAAAGTCTTGGATTAAAATACTAAAGTCCTGTGATAGGGGAAATAAGGCATAAGATAAGGTTTTAGTAGAACTTTGTCTCAGACATAACAGCAATGTATTTCTTAGATGTCAGAACAGTTAGCCTCTTCAAAACCCATTGCAGAAAGATGTAAATAATTTTTTTAAAAAATCTAGATAAGACTTAATTTTCCCATTACACCAGGGGTGGGTTGCTGTTGGTTTGGCCAAACCAGTAGTGGCAGCAGTGGGAGGCTCCGCCCACCTGCCCAAATACTTCTGTGCATGCGCAGAAGTGTTGTACGTGCACATGAGCGCAAACCAACCGGTAGTAAACCAGTTAGCAACCCACCACTGCATCACACCAGTCTGTTCAATTAAAATGTCCCCAACTGAACATTGGGCCCCATTCAAATCAAGTTGTGAAATTCAGTTCTCATAATAAACAAACAGATATTTGTATTCCTTACTAACCTCTAGAACAGTGTTTTTCAACCTTGGCAACTTGAAGATGTCTGGTCTTCAACTCCCAGAATTCCCCAGCCAGCATTCGCTGGCTGGGGAATTCTGGGAGTTGAAGTCCAGACATCTTCAAGTTGCCAAGGTTGAAAAACACTGCTCTAGAAAACAAGATGAGAAATATCCAGTTCTCCTTATGTTGCTGAATTTTTATTTTTAGTATCCCTCACTCTAGCTGGTACAGCTAAGGATTGTGGGTTTAGTAAGTGGCACAAGTTCTTGATTACCTGGTTTAAATTAGTTGGGGAAATTAGACCCCGGGCAAATTAGTTGATCTATGGAACTATAGAAGAAGAAGGGTGCTATTATTTTCTATGGATGCTTTTCCTGCAGACCTATTCTAAGAACTGAAGAAGAACATGAGACTGTCTATAAAGTACTGAAAGTCATTCCTGATATTAATGAGCAATTATCTGAAGAACAGATAAAAGAAATCAGCAAAGTAGTTGTAAGAGAATACTGGATGAAGGAAAGTACAGGTAGGTAAACAAAGTTATTTTTTAAAAAATGTGGTTACTTCTTGAAGGGCCAGATGTACCAGCTAATGTAAGCCAAAATAAAATGGTGGAACTTGTAGTCCAGTTTTATTATGGAACCAATGCAACACCAAGCACTGGACCATCTTATTTTATTATGTTAGGTATGTAATTCCTCCCCCCCCCCCATGGCAGGCAATTTTAGCAAATAACTTTCTATTACAAGATTACATTTGAATTTTTAAAAAATAATAATTCATTTTGGGGGTATCTTTTATTTTTCTCTTGCTCCATTGACATTGACTTTCATCTCTATTCTAATGCTCAAGTTTATTTCCTTCCTCCTGTTCTATAATGGAGAGTAAAATGTCATTATTCTGCTAGAAAGATAGATGTGAAGAGTCTTTTAATGAGAAATGCAGATATGGTGATGTTTTTACCATTAGATTATGCATTTTTCTTTCAAATACTAAAAGTGGAATCTTTTGTTATTAAATCATCTGGTTTAACATTGTAACATTTGTCCTTCCTCCACATCCCTTATCCAAATCCTTTTTCTTTTTGAATTTTGATTCTTCCTTTCATGTCATTCTCAAATATATTGGAGGCGTACCTAATATTGATTCTATATGAAATGAAATGATAATACACTTAGAATATATGTTAACCACCCACGGGGGCTTTATATAAAGTAGAGTTAAAGTTAAAAAGCTCTAGAGACAAAATAATGGTCACCAGTATAGGGTCAAACATTTAATTTACAACTGCAATCCTGGAATATACTGGGGTTGATAGTGTCACAAACTGCCAAGAGCACAGGTGTCAAACAGGTGCCAACAACTGCCAAGAGCACAGGTGTCAAATATGATGTCGGTCCACCCTTTGCAGCTATAACAGCTTCAACTCTTCTGGGAAGGCTGTCCACAAGGTTTCGGAGTGGGTTTATGGGAATTTTTGACCATTCTTCCAGAAGCGCATTTGTGAGGTCACACACTGATGTTGGACGGGTTTACGTGGCCTACCACTTTATGGCTGAGTTGCTGTTATTCCCAAATACTTTATACATTCTTATAATACAGCTGACAGTTGACTGTTGAATATTTAGGAGTGAGGAAATTTCACGACTGGATTTGTTGCACAGGTGGCATCCTATCACAGTTCCATGCTGGAATTCACTGAGCTCCTGAGAGCGACCCATTCTTTCACACATGTTTGCAAAAACAGTCTGCATGCCTAGGTACTTGATTTTATACACCTGTGGCCATGGAAGTGATTGGAACACCTGATTCTGATTATTTGGATGGGTGAGCAAATACTTTTGGAAATATAGTGTATGTTCCTCTTGGCTTCTAGGTGCTCGCTAAGAAATGATTTTTTGAAATGACCATCAGATCATTAGTATTTCTTATATAGTTATTAACACACTCTGATGCTAAGGAGTTAGACGTTGTACTCCCCCTCTCCATCTGAAAAGATTTCTGTTTCTGGGGAGAAGAGAGGCCGATCGTAACTACTCATTAATTTTCAAGCTATAAGTGTTGATTTATCAAGCTCGATCACATAGTTTCCTAGGGGAGCATGGGTATCCAGCTAGTAAGTAACATACAGACAAGGGGAATTTCACCTAACCTGCTTCCAGGCTGAATTCAACATCGATGTAGAAAAATAAAGTGAACTTATTGTAAGGTTTTTATTTTTTATTTATTATGAAAATTCATCTCAATGCTATTTGTTTCAATTCACCAAAATACTGTTAAGAAATATTCTATTTTTGATAACACATAGAGTTCCAACTAGAATTTTATATTATCTTTTTTTTAAATCAGTCTTGTCTGACTTAGCAAAAACTGAGAAACCAAGATTCAAATAATAATATTATTTGAATCAATCAAATATGTTCATTGGTAAGAGTTAACTATTGTGCTGATCCCTTGAAATACAAATATAAGCCAACTAAGAAGAATATAGTAACCGAAGGACATGTTATTAATAGACAGACTAAGCTGTAATCTTAGCAGACAGGAATTATATTAGCATAAATTAAGACAATGAAAAGGACAAGTTTAAGGTCAAAATTTGTGATTGGGATGATTGGGGTGAAAGCCAGCATCTTATTTGGAAAACAAAACAACTTTATCTAAATCTTGTTTACTATCTTGGCCACAAGGACAGTTGTGTTGGATTAGATGCTCTGTTGATTTAATATATTCAGTAAAACCTGCAATATGGTGGCACAGAATGGGATCTAAAATTGTTGAGCATCAATGTGCAAACGAGATAAAAGATAATCTTAATGATTCAGACTGCCACATTATGCTTTTAAAGAAAAAGCAGCTCTGCATCAATGTGCAATCTTTTCCAGTTCTTTGAACCTGGTAAAGCAATATTTCAATCTCATCTGATTTGGCAGGCTAAAAATAAACACAAGATTGACTTTTTCCTAAGTGAAACTGACTTTACAAAAATAATGCATGCCTGATGAGACTTTAATCTCCCAAGATCATTTTATACAAGAAAGTCAGGGGGACTAGGAATATGAAAAGTAGTGAGATTGCTTTTATTAATGGTTACTTCCTCATATAACTCCACAATAACACCTTCATTTAAAAAAGGTATTGCAAAGACTTCATATACATTAAATCAAATGTACCCTCATATCAAACATCCACATGGTTGACAGGTCTAATGTCATGAGAAAAATTGCAATAAGACATACATGACACATACTCAGGGATGTCACAAACCAACAAATCAGCTTTTAGGTACTTGCAAACCAACATCTGGGGGAGATATTTAACTCACAGTATTTGTCAAAATGCACTTACCTAACTTGCCTTTTCCTCCCCTATGCCCCCTGGAAGACATCAATAATGTCATCATCATCTTCTTTTAAAGACCTTATAATCCCTTGAAGGGGGGAGTCTAGGCAACTGAATTGAGCTGAGTGTTTACTCGCCAGATGCCCTTCCTGTCACCAATGTGGAGATTTTTTTTCAGCAGATATATTCTCAGTGTGCCCAGAGAGAGAAATATCTTCCTCTACCTAGGATCTAACTCACAGCCTCCTGATTGTGAGTTGAGAACTCCACGTCTAGACCACCACACCACTCACATCCATAATGTCATGACTGAATCTAAGTGTGTGGTGTGTGTGTGTGTGTGTGTGTGTGTGTGTGTGTTCCTTCGAGTCAATCTTGACTCCTAGCAACTGCCTGGACAAGATTCTGAGTTTTCTTGGCAAGTTTTTTTCAGAACTGATTGCCCATAGCCTTATTCCTAGGACTGAGAAAAAGATTGACTGGCCCAAGATCACCTCTGGTTTTAGCCTAAGGCAAGACTAGTATTCATAGTCTCCTGACTTGGTAGCCTGACACTTTAACCACATCAAACTGACTTTCTAAAATTCTCCCACATGGATGAAATAAGGAATACTTTTTTAAACATTGTTGCTTTTACTACTGACATTGCCTTGTTACCCTTAAGATTTCCACTGCTTAACAATAACAACAGTGAATATAAGCAAGTCTTTGTTTGTCCTGTTATGAAGAGTTCAAGATGAACCTTTCACATCTGTGAAAGGACAAACTACCCTGAATACAGATGAATGTAATACTAGCATGGAGCCTGTGCCACTGTTCTGCTTGGGTGTGTTTAAAGTAACCACTGATATTTTACCAGAAAAATGAAAAATCAGCATCAAGAGAAAGGAAAGGAGACAGTTAGAGTTATCTAACATTTTCTGGTGCTAATTGATATGTGTAGAGAAAAAGTATGCATAATTATAATAATTTCAGTAAAAACTGAATTTAAACAATATAATTTGCCACGTTGGAGAAGGTTTTGTGCCTAGTCAGTCTGTAACGCTGGTGGTCATTTGTATGTAAAACAGATGGTCAAGTGTATAGTTTGTAAAACAGACTATACACTTCTTTAAAGTAAAATAATGACCACTTGATTTGTATGCTTTGAAATTCCTGTACATTAAAGATGTGAAGGTCCTTCTGAGACCTATTCATCTGGCACACTAAAGAAAGTGAGGCACATAAAAATAATAGACTGAACTTGAAATGCTGTCATCTGGACTTTTTTGGCCACCCAGCAGTCACCCAATCTCCAAGAATGTACTTCCTTGGGAATTGCCCTCATCTCCCACTTTTCCTGCTTATAGAAAGACCTTCCTGTTCAACAATTTATTTTTAGTCTGAATTTTGCTTAATGGTGGTTTTGACAATTGTGTGAAATTGTAAGCACCAATTGTTCTTAGTTTGATGCTTTCTGAATCTCTCTGAAAACAGATGGAAAATACCTGCAAGACATTGCTCCATAATTGACAGTGGTTTTAAATTGCATTGCAAATATGCCTAAAAAGCCTATTTATTAATTCACTCACCCCACTCCAAAGGTTTATGGAAATTTGAAGGACAGAAAAAGGTTCTATACAGGGGGTTGGACTTTAAGATTTTCAAGATCATTTCCTTACATTCTATTTTTTTAAATTGGACATTATATGTGCTCAACTATGAAGAGTCTGTCTTGTTCTGCTTTGTGGCTTGGTCATTTTGTGGTTGGGCCTGGTCAAAATTAAATGAAAGGGTAGAAGGATTTTGAGAAAATTTAGGATGGACTTGGATAAAGGTAGTCCTTGATTTACGATCAAAATTAGGACTGAAGCATCTGTCTTTAAGCATTGAGTTGTTAAGTGAGTCACATCTGATTTTATTGCTGCAGTTATTTAACAAATAATGCAGTTGATAAGCAAGTCTGGCTGTTCCTATTGATTTTGCCTATCCAAAGCCTTCTGGGAAGGTCTCCAAAAATGATTACCAGTGAGACCCTAGAACACTGTAATTGTCACAGATACATCCCAGTTGCCAAGCACCTGACATGACTGTGGGGATGCTGTGACAGTTGTAAATATAATACCTAATTGTAAGTCAGTGTTTTCAATGCCATCATAACTTTGAACAGTTGTTAAACGAATGGATATAAGTCAAGAACTACCTATAGAGAGGTTCTACAGTTCTGCTACATGCAAAATGCTTCTGGGAAGGAGAAATGGTGTAAAAAAATGCGAGGGAGGGAGAGGTTGTTGAGAATCATTAGTTGGCTCCTATTCCTTGAAACCATTTATCCTTGTTACAGTAAAGCAAGAGTTTTCACCATGAACACGCATGGGAAAAGTGTTCTAGAACTTTGGGAACTAGTTGGAACCTTGGGAATACATTTTGGGTGCAGTTGGAATGTGGAGAATATATTTTGTGCTCATTTGCAAAGTCTCTCATTACAAAATAGCTGCTATAGAATAGCAAAGCATGACCTTCATTCCCTCTTCCCTTCTTTCTCTTTGGGTGGGGGCCAGTCCACAAATTGCTAGCTGCATCCTCCCAATAAGTCTGTTTCCTTAAAAACAAGAAAACAAAGCTTTAGGGGCTGCTGTGCAGGTTAAGAAGTTTGCTGGAAATAAAATAGATGCTAGAAAGCAGCACTTTGCCAGTTTCCACATTTTGTTTCAAATGAAAAGGTTTTATTTTAAGAAGTAAAATGTCATTTTAGGCTGGGAACGTAGATGATACCAGGAGGACTGCTGGGGCATAATGGTGTCTTCATAGAGACTTTTATTCTACACATGTGCACACTTCACACTAGTTGCAAATATCCAAGCTGAAAATCAATTAACAGACATATATACTCAGACTACATGTGTTTCATTATTTTATTGCTATTATAAAAAGAGGATTTCAGGGTGAATTTTTTTTGTGAGGCTATAACTTTTGTCAGATAAACTACATGCATTTTGGCAGTCAGTGGTATTGTGTCATCTCCGAGTTAGGAGCATGTATGTTTAATTTAGATATGGGTATCAGCAATCAATCATACATTTTTCTTTTGAAACCAAGAGAGGAAAATGGAGCATTTCCAATATGTTTCATGAAAATACGTTGGCTAGATTACACCTGTAGGCTTGTTACATTTCAGAATGCTATAAACATATTAGTTCATTTTCTGTAATTTGGATGTGAAATTATGATTTGTTTCTGTTTTAATTTGAATTACAGTGGATGCAAGCCAAGGATTCTATATTATACTTAGAGGCTCTGTTAAGCCACTGACAAAGTATTACAAAAGACTTATTGGAGGACATTTTATTTCAGTGCCTCCTCAGGCGACTTCTGTTACAAATGAATCAAACCCAGCCCAGGTTGCATCATCTGATACGGTAAGTTTAACAGAAACCTACCATTAAGCAAATATTAATAGAAATATTTAAGAAGGTCAAATTAGGCCCCTTACATTTTCCAGGATGGCCCCGCAGCCCAGATCTGACCACATTCGGCCTGCGTGCTTTGCATTTGATACCACCGCTGCAAAATGCCTTTATTAAAATTGGTTGCATGCAAGCCTAAATTTGTTAGTATATTCTCTCACAAATTGTATGCATTTTCCTATTTCAATGAGCCTTTTGGAAGCAGATTTTATGTTGTTTTGTGTTACATTTTCTTTATAGCTCTGTTGGGAGTGAGTGTGTATGCTCATTGCAATGTTGCCTCATACGCATGTTCTGATTTTGTTATTTCTCTAGTTCACACAGCTGACATAAGATTTTTTTTAAAAATATAATTGTACTGAAAGTTTAAAACTTTAGTTTAGTTTGATTAATACAAACTAAATAAGTAAAGAAAGAAGGTAAGAAAAAATTAGAAAAAATAGTAAAGAAAGCAAAAAGAAATGAAGGTGATTTCTGATCATCTTTACAGCAGTTATAAATACAATTGTAGTTATATTTACCGCTTTTTCTAAAGTTATATCATAACCCTATTCTTTCTGTAATCTAACCTATCTAATCATCAAAGCCATAGCTCCTAAATTGTGTTTTACAAACACAAAAAAATTATAATTGCTTTCCAAGAAGCAATAAATATAAATATTGTTTTCTCTGTAATCAAACAGATAAATTTTGCCATCTCAGCAAATTCTATCAACTTCATCAACCATTTCTCTGTTGTACTTAATGCCAGATCTTTCCATCTTAATACCACAATAATATTGCTGTGGTTATCATATATAAAAACAAAGTTCTATGATTTTTTTTACAACTGTTTATCTACCAGCCCCAAGAAGAAAAGTTCTGGTTTCAGATATACACGAACATTTTAAGTCTTCTGGGTCAATTTGAACTCATTTTGCACCAAATGACCTACACTAAAAGTCAATTAAAAATAAAGAGGAGAGGAGACAACAAACATTTTTGTCCCTTTTTGTATTCCACAGGGTTATGTTAGATTGCCATTGACAATTATTTGCCCTTTTGATCATACTCATCTAGTAGCATTCTCTCCAAAATTATTATTTTCCAAAACTTTGAAAGGAAAGACCAAGTTCAAATTGTCAAACGCCTTCTCTGCCTCTAAGAAAATCAGTGTGACTTAGTTTTCGTTAAATTGTTCCAAATATTCCAAAATGGCTAACTCACTTATAATATTATTTCTCAACTGTCTTTTAGGTAAAAACTCCCATTGCTATCTCATAGATAAATTCTTGCAAAATTATTTTGAAACTTTCAGCCTTTCAGCCACAATCATTGTAAAGAATGTATAATTATTATTCATTAATAATATCAGTCGATAGTTTCTTGTTGAAGTCAAATCTTGCCCATCTTTATGTATTAATATTATATTAGCCTCTTTCCCCCTTTCTGACATCTTTCCTTCTGTAAAATGGAATTCATTATATTTTGTAAAGGTTGTAAAAGTTAATCCACAAAGTATTCATAGTAAGAAGCCAATAATCCATCTGGTATAGGCAATATGAACTAGAAATTTTTCCCTGTTTTAGCCTTTTTTATAGCTTTACAAACTTTCCTTATTGTTATGGGTCTATTCGTAATCTGTTTCTGTTTCTCTATAATCTTCAATAAATTTTGTTTCTTTAAATATTCATCCATTTTCTCCATGGAAATTTCTTCTCCTTTGTATAAATTGGGATAAAATTGATGAAATGCTTTTTGCATGCACATATTGTCTGTTATCAGAGTATCTCCCTCCTACAGTTTCCATAATATCTTCATAATTTGTATGCCAAATTGTGAACATTGGTTTATTTGCAAACTCAAATCTTTTGCTTTGGTAATACTTTTCTCTTAGTGTTAAAATTGATAACTGTCCCACGAGCTTAATTTGTTGAAAAACATTTGCCTTCTTTTATTCTTCTTTTCCCTCAATCAAAATAGCTTTAATGTTTTTTACCTGTCCTTTTTGAGTTCACTATTATGTTGTATAAAGTAACGCCTCATGAAAGTTTTGCTTGTATTCCAAATTATTCTTACATTTGTATCTTAATAGTATTTCCATAAAAACTATTTACATTTATTTTTATAATCCTCCAATATTGCTTCTTTTTGTAACATCATTTCATTCAAACTCTATCTGAAATAACTGGGTTTTCTTTAAAGACTAAACTAATTGCATTACTATCTGAAAAGATGTCTTCTTAATTAATTAAGCAAATTTATGTGGTCAGAGAAGTATTCATGCCATTTTATATATCCATGCATCAACAGGCTTGAAATTGTCCATCAAATTAAAAAAAAAACTTGTGTAAATCTTGTGCAATTAATATTTTTCTTAGAAGTTCTGTCTACTTGTGGAGAGATCACTCCATTCTAATCTTTCATCAAACACCATTTTTCATAAGAAAACCCTTTGGTCTGTCCATATGTCCTTTGTAGAACATTGCTTTATTTTCATTTGGAGCATAACTTCGATAAATATCAGAATCTTAACCCAATGCAAATCAACTTCCACCCCAACATATTGATTATGCTCAATATAACTGATTGTAGTTGAAGGATTTTATATAAAATAATTTCATTAGTCAGCTTTATAATCTTGATCATGCAAATTTCAAAGTCAACTGTTATGTCCACTGACGGAACTTTCCTGTTTCTTATTAGCAATGGTTTTGGACTCCTTGTTAGTTCATTTAAGTATAAGTGGTTCAATTATACATCTTTAGATCTCCGAGACAGATTGTTCATGATACATTGCTACAACCTATCATCCACACACATGCGTCCACCTTATGCAAAGAGCTTTTTCTTGTATTTGTTAAAGAAATTAATCATATGGACATAAAGGCAAATAGTCAAAGTATTTGAAGTAAATATAATTTATTTTAGTTAAAGGGCAGGGTCTGCATCTTTTTAAAGATAATATAGCTGAATGAGAAGAATGGAGGAAATAAGCACTATAAACCAGTTAAACACAGGAAAAAGATTAAAAATCTGAAAATTAATTCAGTATTGGAAAAGAGCATACTTTATACAAAAAAATAGAGATATGATTCAGCCATAAGTGAATTTGACATTCTAAGCAACAGCAACATTTGAATTTTTGTTTCTTCTTGTTTTGAAAGTGTACTGATTTGACTGTAGAGAATATGGCTATAAAACCATGTCCGCAATCTTCTGTGATAAAGGTCACTATTCAAGAATACATTTCTAATTGGGGATGGACAATAAAAACCAGTCTGATTTGTTCTGTGGATTTAGTTTCTTTCTTCTGGTAAGGATATGTTTACAATTGAGATGGACAAAAGCAAGAAAGCAATTTTCTACTCCATTCTTCAAATGGTGTTTTTAGTTGCATCCATCTGAAATTAGCTTCAGGGAGATGAAAACATTAACTTTTGGCCTAATGGTAATCAACTTCCTTAATATTTACTTATTTTACAGCATTTATATACTTCTCCACTTAAGGACAATGTAAATTGTGCTATACACAGTTTTCATGGTTTTCTAAAATGTCAAAAAGAAGGAAACAAGTATTGTATGCATTTGGGAACAGTGTGTTCTGCAATTTGGGAGTAGCTATAGGACATGGTTGCCTTCATTGCTCATTTCTTTATCAGACTTCTAAAGGTAACCTTAAATAGGTTACCTTTAGAAGTCCAGATAGGATAGATAGGATCATCTTTCATTAGGCAGTCCCAGGGATACGTTCCCGGCAGGCACTACTGCCGGTTCGCTCATGAGCATGTCGTGCGCGCTTGATGCGCATGCGTAGAAGCAAAAAACAAGATGGTGGTGCCCAAGGCACTGCCTGAAGAACCAGTTCAGGGGCGTGGCAGGCCTGGTTCTCTGCCAGGTTCAGTGACCCAGGCCATCAAACCACTACCGGTTCAGCCAAACCAGTACAAACCAGTAGGACCCCACCACTGGGCAGTCCCTGACAAAATGGGACAATTCACCACAGCTACCTGTCACAACTATCTCTCCATGGCCAACTCACTACAGCCAACTCACTGCAGGACAATTTTCCATGGATAATTCTAGTGGGATAACTCAATGCGATAAATGTTATCCGCCATTGTTTCATCAATGGAAATGAAGTCAAAGAAACAGTGGTGGATAATATTTATTGGGCCTAATTATCCCATGTGGAATTATCCATGGCAAGTTGTCCCATAGTGAGTTGGTCGCAGTGAGATCGCTGTGATGGGTTGCCCATAGCATGTTGTCTTGGATCCATCCCTGATGTGATCTATTGTTTTCAGGAGGGAAATTCCAGTGGCAGCAATGACTAAACCCCACTTCCCACAAAGTGCTACCTTGATTTCCTTCAACCCATTCATCACTATTGTGGAACATTTCAGTGATTTTACACAACTATTAAAAATTTCAGCTGTCATCACGAGTATAAACATCCAGGGTATATGTTATTGTTTTGCCTACAACAAGTTGCAGAAGTGATAAAATGCAGTATATAAAACTGATGTATATAATAATTGTGTAAAACATAAAGGAATATTGAACATTAATTTCTATTATTTCTTTTTAATTATTTTGGAAGTTTGGTGTAGGGTGCTGTTTTGGGACTTTGGTACCACTGCCTTCAAAGATGAAACATGATGTACTTTGTATTCTTACAGAGGAAAACAGTGATTTTCTCAAAATTCCATCCATCAATTACTTAAGGGTAAAAGAGGTAAACATTTTGCATAAGAATGAAGAACCTGTGACTCTCCCATTCTTGTTGATCTTCTGTTCCCAGTGTTTTCAGCACAGGGTTTATAGCATTTTGCCAATGTCCAGAATGCTATGGCTTCTTAGAGTTACTTATTTGTTTAAACTTGTTTTGCATTTTTATCTTTGAATAAAATCCTGAGTGTAACCCATGAAACAAAGCACAATGCAACAGTTGGACACTCAATTTTCTCCCTCCCCGCTCCCAGCCACAGACAAGGAGAGAGAGTCAGAAAAAGAAAAAGCAATAAAAAACCCACTAAGCTGCTATAAGCTCCTTAAATTTAAGACGCATCCTCATATGCTTAAAATATTGTATTCAGTTTTTTATTATTATTTTATAAAGTACTTAAACACCCCAAGAGAGACATGAGCAGATCCTGGACAATTGATGCTACATTCCTATTTTTGGTAGTCAGAAATTGGATTCTAAGTATTGTATGAAGCAGCCCCCTAATGAACATGTTTGAATGACTGATAAGGTGGTGAAAATTAAAACATTCTTTTTATCATACTTTCCAGGCTTCCGTCCACTAGAA
This sequence comes from Natrix helvetica, assembly GCF_964273705.1. Classification (NCBI taxonomy): domain Eukaryota; kingdom Metazoa; phylum Chordata; class Lepidosauria; order Squamata; family Natricidae; genus Natrix; species Natrix helvetica. The sequence goes on from NC_138550.1 coordinate 140,210,807, forward strand.
AAAAAATGCTGGATAAAGAGTCAATTACTTTCACCTAAAGAATCCTGATTAAACTGGTAAAGGGCAAGCTTTCCTGAGCCTCATTTTAAAAATGCACAGCATAAATGAGCTCATTCATTTTCAGTTCCAAGAGAGGCTTCATTAATTTAAAGAAACCAATTCAATTAGTGTCTTCTCCCCTTACTATCAACCTGTATTCCAAGGCTTTATCACTAACATATCTGCCTTTCCCAAACATATCTGATGAGGGAATCTGAACATTACAATTACAGTCAATCCTTCAGCAATGACGCTGAGGACATGCTCTGATATCTCCATACTTTCCAACATTCATCATGGCCCTAATTAATTAATAAAGGCCAGATTTTTCCAACTTGGTAACTCCAGATATGTAGGTAGCATTTTAGACTCACTTGTATTGAGGTCTTCTAGTCTCTCTTCCAGATCCCAATAGGTAATTTTGGCTTGGAGTTGGTTGAAAGAGTTTGGAGGGTGCAATGGATACTAAGTTAAGGCCCTTATGAATGGGTTTTGCCTCTGAAGGAACCAGCAATGGCTTCCAATAATATTGCTAAAAATCATTGCTTCAAGAGATACTATTGTCCTATCTAGACTTCAATAATCAGAGACTGATTTTTTTTTAATTTACACTATTATTTACATTTCTATTGCCTTATTAACATACCTCTTCAAGTACATTTGTATTAAATTGGAGCAATTGCCTTTTGACTAACATTGCAGAACTTTCCACGGAAGTGGACCTTGAAAAATCAAACCAGTTATAATTTATTTCTCTCCTGATGGAAGCATTTCCCTCCACATCTATGTGAAACCAACATTCCAGAGGTGGTATGCAAGTGATGACCAGTTCTGGAGAACCGGTAGCAGAAATTTTGAGTAGTTTGGAGCACTGGTAAATGCCACCTCTGACTGGCTCAACTCCAACCTATTCTCTGCCAGTCCCAGCTGATCGGGAGGGAATGCGGATTTTGCAGTAACCTTCCCCGGAATGGGGAGGGAATTGAGATTTTGCAGTATCCTTTCCCTGCCATGCCCACCAAGCCACATCCCCCAAGCCACGCCCCACCAAGCCACGCCCACAGAACTGGCAGTAAAAACATTTGAATCCCACCACTGCAACATTCATATCATTGAGTGAAACCATCATTCATATTATACACCATTGCATCATTCTGAGTCCACGTACTACATAAATAATATGACCATTAAAATGCTGCTCAATAACTATTCACATGTGAACTTCAATTTCCAGAATTCCTAAGTAGTTGGATAGGGATTTGAAGGAAGGCAGGATTTTATCTGTCTATATGTTTCAATCAATCATGGGAGAGACTGGCTTAAGTTATCCAATAATCAATAGACATATCTAAATACAGTGTCACACAGCTACTTTTCTAATTCAACTCAATCTAAATAATTTCATTCTAATCAATATATTAATATATTAAAATGAAATTATTTCATAAAAATATTAAATTATAATGTCATAAAAATTATGCTGACTAGAATTCTTATTAAATGTGAATCCTGTACTTGATTCCTTCTGGGAATCCTTCCTCTCTGTACTTCCCATTGGTTCTCTTTTTCTTACCCTATTAATGCTTTTACTGCTATCTAAAACTGAAGCTTTCTTTCAGGAAATAGCAAAACATGAGCAGCAGGCAAAAGAAGAAGTAGTCCGTGGCTCTCCACATTATCAAAACTGGCCGATGATATTTATATTTAAGTTAACTGCTCAGTTAAAATGGAGGAAGTTTCCAAAAGACTATGGTGAGTATAGTTTAATATGCATATGAGCATCCAGTTTGATATCCATATCAAGACCATGACATAAACAAGAACCTTTAAAATAATGTACAAGGGCTATACCTTAAAAAAGTGAAAAGGATACACTTCCATTATATGAAAGAGGTCATGCAAAAAAAATTAATTTCTATTTCAGATTAATGTATTCAATTTTCCATGAATCAAATATTTCTCCCACATGACACCCTTGGGATTAATTAATTTCCAGAATCTCTATAGAAATTCTCAGTCATCCAGGTCATGGTTGTCCCAAAGGTGCTTGCTCAAGAGGCAACTGGATTTTCTGGTTTTTCTTTGAAGATGTTTTGCTTCTTTTCCAAAAAGCTTCTTCAGCTCTGCCAGATGAGAAGCAAAACGTCTTCGAAGAAAAACCAGAAAGTCCAGTTGCCTCTTGAGCAAGCACCTTTGGGATAATTTCCAAAATGTAGAAAACTGGACAAATAAGCCTGTCCCAGGTCATATTTAAACAATTGCACATGCCTATAACTGTTGGTTTGCAACAAATATGTAATCCAGAATCCAATTCATGCTCCTTCTGATTGTTATAATAAGTTACATAAAATAAATTGAGTATGTATTTTTTTTCACATGCAATCAATAATGAGTTGGGAATGGAAAATGTGGAGTGAAATAACACCCTTTTATGCTTTCTTGAATTGATTATGGGGAAATGGAAGGAATTAGATAAAAATTGTCCTTTTAATAGTAATTTTCTTTTGGCATCATCTGTAGCTTTAGCAATCTCTCTGTATTTGTGTATGTAAGTAGAAATAAAATATGGCATTTTCATATGACTGAACAAGGATTCTAAGTATCTACTCTGTAATCTAGAATGAAAGATAAAAGTGAAAAATATCTTTAATTAATTATTTCAAAATGCTTATAATCCATTTTTTTTTGGCCATGACTGTTATTCAGCTTGATTATCTAATTGTCTCACAGTGTGTTTACCAATACTTAACAGTGTTAGCTGATAAAAGGGATTTTTAAATGCTAAATTCCATACAATACTTTTGTTGTTCAAAAATTTATATAATTACTCTTTTGCCTGATCTTATTAAAATCGTAATTTTCAATTGTTTCCATTAACTTCTAGAGCATATAAATTTGTTAAGGATAAACAAGTCCTTGTTCAAATAAGTATTAGAAATTAATGTTTGATGAATATCATAAAATTTTACAATGACATCCTTTTTTCTAGTTCTTTGTACATGTATAATGTTTAAATGCTAAATTTTTAAATTTTCTGTTTTATATTGTGTTTGTATGTTGTTGTATGCTACATACAACATATACATTTAATAGTTATATCAAATAAAATGGATCTTCTGAACTCACATTACCGAACACTGAAATGTTGCATTCCCGTCATGCAAAAAACTTTTGAGAGACCAAAGCATAAACATGCAAGTAAGAACGTGGAAATCTCTCACTAAAATACAACTAGTCTGAAGCAGCAGAATACAAGTAGTCCTCAACTTATGACCACAATTGAGCCCAACATTTACGTTGATAAGCAAGACAGTTATTAACTGAGATATATTCCATTTTATAACATTTCTGGTCAGAGTTGTTAAATGAATCCCTGCAGTTGTTAAGTCAGTAATACGGTTGTTAAGTGAATCAGGTTTCCCCATTAACTTTGCTTGTCAGAAGGTAACAAAAGGTGATCACATGACTCTGGGACACTGCAGGCGTCATAAATATGAGACATGTTGCCAAGCACTGAATTTTGATCACATGACTTTGGGGATGCTGCAACGGTCATATGTGTGAAAAATGATCATACGTCACTTTTTTCATGTGCTGTTGTAACTTCAAACAGTCACTAAATAAACTGTTGTAACTTGAGGATTACATGTACCATATTTTGGTCATCTGAAGACCTGCCCTGGGAAAAGAGGCTCAAATGATACCCTTCTTAAAACAAGCTTTCTTGCACATCAGACTGAATCTCAATACCTTTAAAAAGGGAGCAAAAAACCCCCAAACCACAGAAAGACTGATAGCATCAATGCTAAGGGAAATTGAGTTTCAAAAGGGCTAAAAAATAAAATAAAAGTAAAGATGGTATCATTACATTTTATTTTTCTTTACTGTTGAGATTTTATCTCTCCATTTGCCTTTCTGAATGTAATTGTCCCCAGCCAGCAATTTCATTGCTAATCAAATAATATATATTTGCTCAAAAAAACATTTAAGTTAGTTTTCAAAGTATATTTCCAGAACACAGACACTTGCTGTTAGGGTCCTTTCTCTCAGATTTAATGAGAGACTTCTATAGTCTTACTGCATGTTTTTGCCTTGATCTCTCAAACGTTTTTTTGTACAACATTCAATGGGGAAAACAACATTTCTTTTGAATCTGGAAAAGGATTAGCACATATAGTTGGTTTAATCACATCTGGTCTTTATCTGGACTTAGAATAGAATAACAGAGTTGGAAGGGTCCTTTTAAGTCATCTAGTCCAGCCCACTGCTCAAGCAGGAAACCCTATACAATTTCTGACAAATGGCAGTCCAGTCTCTTCTTGAAAGCTTCCAGTGACAAAGCTCTTGAAGGCAAGCTGTTCTATTGGTTGATTGTTTTCACTGTCAGAAAATTTTTCCTTATTTCTAGGTTGAATCTCTCCTTGATCAGTTTCCATCCATTATTCCTTTTCTGGCCTTCAGGAGCCTTGGCAAATACCGTATTTTTTGGACTATAAGATGCACTGGAGTATAAGATGCACCAAGATTTTGAAGACACAAATTAAAAAAAAGTTTTGGCACTCTGCAGAATTCCCAAAATGGCCCGTTTTTCATGAAAATGGGTGGTGTTTTTTTTTTTTTTAAAAAAAGGCATGAATAGCCTTTAGGAGGCTTGTAGAGTGCTCCTCCCCAAAATGAGCAAACCCAGCCCTTTTTGTCAAAAAAAGGGCATGCATAGCCTTTAGGAGACTCATAGAGTGCTCCTAGGGGCTGGGGGGGGGGCAAAATTGAGCAAAAAACGGCCTGATTTTTGCTCATTTCTTCCCTTCCCAGCCCCCAGGAGCACTCTGAAAGCCTCCTAAAGGCTATGCATGGGTATTTTGGTGAAGGGGGAGGGGTTTCAGGAGGCAAAAAAATGCTGTATTCATTGTATAAGATGCACATAAGAGGTTTTCAGCCTCTTTTTTGAGGGAAAAAGGTGCGTCTTATACTCTGAAAAATATGGTAGGTTGACCCCCCCTCCTCTCTGTGACAGCCCCCCAAATATTGGAACATTGCTATTATGACACCCTTGGTTCTTCTCTTCACTAGACTAGCCATGCCCAGTTCCTGCAACCATTCTTCATATGTATCTTCACATGTCAACCTTATTTCTAATTTTCTAGTAGGAATCTACTACCTTTCCTGGTATTATGAATTGGATTTTGTTATTCTAAAACAACTTACAGAGAACATATATGAACATGTTTTGCACAGCTATGGATTTGCTAGTGTGATGAGAGTTACAAGATGGAAATAATTCATCCATGAAAATTAATAGTATGCTTAGTGAATAGTTCAATATTGAACAGGGTATAAAACTGGGATGCCTGCTATTATCCCCTTGATAGATTTTGAGATAAATTTTGGGTAAGTTAAAGGTGTTCTTGGAAATGGGACATTAGAGTTTATGTACAGTATTTTTGCAGATCATGCTGCTTTATTGACTGAAAACCTAAATGATTTGCAGGAAATGTTAGACTGATTAAAGCAACAAGAACAATAGATCTGAAAATAATACCTCATAAACCAATGTAACTGCACTTGAGATGGAGCACTGCGAGTTATATTCCATTTTTTAAAAAAACTTTTACTATTAGTTCTGAATCCGCGAACAGATTTCCTTTTTTCTTACAACTAGAACTGCAAATATTATTTAATCATTGTTTTCAGACTGCTTTGGAAGCTGTAGGTAGGTAGGTAAATCATTACCTTAATTGAAATATAACAATAAATTCTGGCTTATGCTAAAGCCAAAATAGATGCAACAAAAATGATATAAACCTGTTTTTGGTCCTTTGAACATGGCATAGAGAGTCATTACTGTCAATACCAGATATTAGGGATTATGAAATAAGTAGACCAAGAATATTTGAGAAATCAATGTTGGAAAAGATGACTTAAAGAATCTTGAACAGAGATGTCAAACTCAATTTTATTGAGGGTCACATCAGGACTGTGGTTGACCTTGGGGGGGGGGCATGGCTGACTGGATGGACATGGCCAGCTTGACACTACTCCCCAAACTCCTCTTTGCATTGGGTACACTGGGCCGAAGCCATAATGGCCGGATATTTCCTCTTTACATTGGGTAGACTGGGCTGAAGTGATGCGGGTAGACCAGGCCAAAGCCACACTGGTCCGATGTTTCCTCTTTGCTTTGGCTAGATTGGCCCGAAGGGGCATAGGTAAACTGGCCTGAAGTGATGTGGGCCAGCCCCTTACATTTTCTAGGATGTTCCCATGGGCTGGATCTGGCCCACAGGCCTTGAGTTTGACGCCCCTGATCTAGAACATAGTATGTGTTCTAAAGATAACTACTGGCCCAACAATGAAGTTTTGAAATATATTCAGCCCAGGTATTTTGTATTTATATTAGAAGTTTTGGGGAAAAATAAGAAAAAAAATCTAATAGCTTATTAAATATTTTTTCTACTAAGTTCATATAGCACAGAATTTCATGATCTCACTTAGAAATTTGCCAATTCATTTTGTGAAATTTAGGAACAGGTATCCTCCGCTCCTTCCGCACGAAACTCAAGACCCACCTGTTCCAACTAGCCAGCCTGGCTTAACTAGAACCTTCTAACCTCCCTGGCAATTTTAATATTTTAATATTTTAAATGTAATTTTGGGGTTTTTAAATTGTTTTAACTGTTTTAATTTATTGCTATTTATTTTAACCCAGTGGCTTTCACTTGTATTTGATTGTTAAATATTGATGTCACCTCCTCCATGCCACACTTGTATTTTTGATTTAATTGTACGTCGCCCCGAGTCCCTTTGCGGAGAGGGGGCAACTGATAAATCGAAACAAATAAATAAATAAATAAATAAATAAATAAATGATATATTGCTATGGTTTAATCCCCATCCCTTTTTTTCGCTTTTGTATGAAAACACTTCCACAAATGCATTGATAATTATGTATCTTTAATTTGCAGAAATGTTTTGGGATGAAAGGTGCTGCATGACTGTAAAATATGACTTAACTTCACTCTGCTTAATTGGGAGAGCTGCTTTATTGTCAATCTCCCAGGAATCAGGTTTAGCCTAATGAAAGTTAGCTGTTTGGAGCTAATTCTTAAAAGACCTCATGTCATATAGAGTGTAACTATACAGCCTGATTTATTGCATGGCTAAAAGATGAATGGTGCTAAGTGATTATCAAAAGAGAATCTTGAAAACTCTTATCATCCTTCCATCATCCATCCATCCCTCCATCCATCCCTCCATCCATCCATCCTATTTGTATTCCATCCAATCACCAAAGTCTCTAGGTTCTCTCCATCCAATAAAATAATACATTAATAAAAAGAAAATAAAAACAAGAAATTCAAAATTTATTCATTTTAAAAAAATGAAATCATTGATATAATTTTGTGGTTGCAATTCTACTTCCTTTGGAGCACCCCCTCCTCCTTCTGTTCAATGAAAGAAGTGAGTCTTTCCTAAAGCCCAGGAGGAGTCAAACTGATCAAATCTCCATAGGATAGGAATTCCAAACTGTGGGGATCACACAAAACCTACCCACAAAGCCCTCTATGTAATGTATGTGAAAATGACCTTGAAAGACAATGGGAAGACATGCTATCTAGTACACAATCAGATAAGAGAAGGGAAAGCCTCCAGTAGCCTAACAGTTAGAAAAAGAAATATAGAAAGGACCAACCATAATGGATCAGGATGTTAAAACTGATAGTGGGAGATTTGCACCTTCAGACTTGCACACGTCCATTAATGTAGCCTTATAATAAAGTAGAACTAGCTCATCTAGTCATGTTTCTTCTAGTTTACCTAGGAAGATTGACACTATGAGATGGCAATTATATTAGCATGGCACTTGAAGGGAATTGACTCTATTCATTCTGGTTGCAAAGAATGCAAAAAATAGTGGGCCCGCGGTAAATAAAGCCTCTCGCCATATAGGGCCGTGCTGGCGAAACTGCGAGGCACGCAGCACCCTCTCTGTGGGCACACGAGCTGGAACCCTAGTTCAGCTCTACTACACATGTGTACTCACCTCCTGCTGACCAGCTGGTTGCCTGGTCTCCGCCATGCATGCGCATGCAGGGCACATGCAGGTGTGTGCGTGCGCACGCGCATGGGTGAGGTGCATACAGGGGGCCACACACACATGTGGGGTGTGTGTGCATGAGCTGCACATGCATGCATGCGGGGTGGGGCACATGCGGGGGGTGCCCGCATGCACAGGGGGCAGGGGACATGCATGTGGCCCGAGCATGCATTGCATTTTGGAGGTTCGGGTGTACTTTGGGCATTCGTTCTGGAAAAGGTTAGCCATCACTGATATAGGGCTTTGATGGTGATAACTTTTGCCAGGACAAGTTGGCATGAAATCAGTAAATTAGGAAGAAAACCCAACCCACAATGACTGATGTAGCATCTCAAATCACAGTGGGTTGATTTGCTGTGCCAATTTTATTCTTGTAAATAAATAGGCATGTGAGTTTTCCCCACACAAAATCAGCCAGCTTATTTAAAATTGAGGCAAATAACACACGCTGATCACTGTTGTTACCGTGAATTATTTTGAAAAGTTCTCAAAAATCTCTAGTGAGTTACCTTCATGTGTTGGGGGTGGGGGATTAGAGTGAGGATTGCATTTTATTTCAGTAGATTATGGTATCTTAGAATGCAGTATGATGTTTTGGTTAGAAATATTAGCTATTATTTTTGTAAATATTAATACTTGCCTTCTTTCTATTGCTGTGGATTTTCTTTTCATTCATGACTTTTTAAAAATATTCTATAATGCCATTGTATTTCATTAATGATTGCAATGTATAATTTTCTACACACAGTGAAGAGAATATATAGTGATAAAGAACACAGAAACAATATTTACAATGTATTTCATAAAGAAAATGAATATTTTTGTTTGGAAATAGTTTTCATGTGGTTCTTCCCAAAATATAATATTTTCATTAAAACAAGGCTCAGTGATTTTTATTTGTTTTATTTATTGGCTATTAACTGCCTTAAAAGAAATAATATTTACAATAACATGGCATATACAGAGGACTAAATGCAAAACTGTTTTAAAATAAAAACATAGTGAGGAATTTATTAAAATTTTGCATTGATGCGAAATTTAAGATGTATATAAAGACAATTGAAATAACACCAAGACAAGCTTCTGAAAAAATGTAATTGATTAAACTGATTGTTGAATATCTGACTCATCAAGTCTAAATTGTAAAAACTCAGCTTTGAATATCTGCAAACTGCTATAACAAACAAACAAAACTTACTACTCATTAATGCATTGATGCATTAATGCTTTTTGTGCATTATATGGTTTTTTTTTGCTACACAATTGAATGTGGTACTTGGTTCCCCTCTTCCCCGTTCTTCACTTTGAAGATCTTCAGTATTGTCATTATCATGTAAGACTGCTTTTGGGAACAGAACAGATTGTCATGCAAATAATTTATGTTTGCTAAGAGTTGACAATGATGGCTCAAAGTCAGTCAGTCAGGTTGTGTGGCGCCATGAAACTGAAGCTAAGATTTAAGAAATATGACAAAGCAAATAACATGAGATCTTGCAAAGTAGGTATGTTGCAGGTACTAACAGTTAGGGACTTTCGTTTGGTGGGTCCTAGGAGATGTATCTTTCCTGCCATGGCGCCTGCTTTATGGAATATCCTTCCTCCCAAAATTAGATTGGCTCCATACTTTTTGTTAATTAAAAAACCCTTGGGACTTGCCTATATTCTCAGGCTCCCTGGGCCTCTTAGGCAAACAGAGCCTGCACTGATGAGATGGTCATTTTTATCCTCTCTTGCCTAGAATTTGCATTTCTAGCTTTTGTGATGTTTCTTAATATGGATTATACATTTTATATTTTTGTTTTTATTCATTGTGTTTACCTGATTGTTGTTTACCTGCCAGAAATAGGTAGTTGCATAATTTGCTTAGTAAATCAACAAACACATGACTTATGAGCCCAGTCCCTGTGAGAATCTTCTATATTATCAAAATTCCTATTCAATACAATACAATGGTAGAGTTGGAAGGGACCTTGGAGGTCTTCTAGTCCAACCCCCTGCCTAGGCAGGAAACCCTATACCGTTCCAGACAAATGGCTATCCAACATCTTCTTAAAGATTTCCAGTGTTGGGGCATTCACAACTTCTGGAGGCAAGCTGTTCCACTGATTAATTGTTCTAACTGTCAGGAAGTTTCTCCTCAGTTCTAAGTTGCTTCTCTCCTTGATTAGTTTCCACCCATTGCTTCTTGTTCTGTCCACAGGTGCCTTGGAGAATAGCTTGACTCCCTCTTCTTTGTGGCAACCCCTGAGATATTGGAACACTGCTATCATGTCTCCCCTAGTCCTTCTTTCTCTTAAGCTAGACATACCTAGTTCCTGCAACCGTTCTTCATATGTTTTAGTCTCCAGTCCCCTAATCATATTTGTTGCTCTTCTCTGCACTCTTTCTAGAGTCTCCACATCTTTTTTACATCGAGGCGACCAGAACTGAATGCAGTATTCCGAGTGTGGCCTTACCAAGGCATTATAAAGTGGTATTAACACTTCACGTGATCTTGATTCTATCCCTCTGTTGATGCAGCCTAGAACTGTGTTGGCTTTTTTGGCAGCTGCTGCACACTGCTGGCTCATATTTAAATGGTTGTCCACTAGAACTCCAGGATCCCTCTCACAGTTACTACTACTGAGCACGGTACCACCTATACTGTACCTGTGCATTCCGTTTTTGTTGCCTAAATGTAGAACCTTACTCTTTTCACCATTGAATTTCATTTTATTAGATAGTGCCCAATGCTCAAGTTTGTCAAGATCCTTCTGTATCTTAAGCCTATCTACTGGAGTGTTGGCTATTCCTGCCAGCTTGGTGTCATCTGCAAATTTGATGAGTTCCCCATTTATTCCCTCATCCAAATCATTGATGAAGATGTTGAAGAGTACTGGGCCTAAAACAGAGCCTTGGGGTACTCCACTGCATACTTCCCTCCATGTAGATGCAGTTCCATTGAGGACTACACGTTGAGTGCGGTTGGACAGCCAGTTACGAATCCATCTGGTGGTGATGCTGTCTAACCCACATTCTTCTACTTTATCTAGTAGTAGGTTATGGTCTACCTTATCAAAAGCCTTACTGAAGTCCAAGTAAACTATATCAACGGCATTCTTCTGGTCCACTAATTTTGTCACATTATCAAAGAATGCAATAAGATTAGTCTGGCATGATCTGTTTTTGACAAATCCATGTTGACTTTTGGCTATTACTTTGTTTGCTTCTGGGTGTTCGCAAATTCGTTGCTTGATTATTTTTTCCAGAATCTTTCCTGGTATTGAGGTCAAGCTGATAGGTCTGTAGTTTCCTGGATCTATTTTTTTCCCTTTTTTGAAGATGGGAACCACATCCGCTCTTTTCCAGTCCTCTGGTAGTTCCCCGGTGTTCCAGGATCTCTGAAAGATATAATTCAGTGGTTCTGAGATCTCGTCTGCTAGTTCCTTCAGAACCCTGGGGTGTAATCCATCCGGTCCTGGTGATTTGAACTCATCTAGGGTAGACAAGTGCTCACTTACCATTTTCTTCCCTATTTCAATTTGTGTTCCTAATCTGATTTTTGTGGTGCTGCTTTTGACAGGTTGGACTGTTTTATCCCTTTGTGTAAAGACAGATGCAAAACATGAGTTAAATAGTTCTGCTTTCTCCCTGTTGCTTGTCACCTTCTTGCCACTTTCTCCTAGCAATGGACCAATTGTTTCCTTAACTTTTTTCTTGTTTTTAACATGTTGGAAGAAGCTTTTTTTGTTAATTTTTACTTTTGTGGCAAGCCTTTCTTCATTGTGAGCCTTAGCTTTCCTCACTTCATCTTTACAGGCTCGGGCTATTTGCTGATATTCTGCCTTAGTTATGTCCCCCTCCTTCCACTTTTTATACTTACCTTTTTTGTCTTTCAGTTTGTCAGATAGTTCTTTATGCAGCCATGCTGGTTTCTTTTGGGAGCTGATATTTTTCTTCTTCATTGGTATTGTGCTAGACTTGGCTTTTGTAATCTCATTTTTCAAAATTTCCCAAGCTTCTTGAGTTGTTTTCCCCTTGAGGATTCTCATCCATGGAATTTTTCCCAAGCTCTCTAAGTTTATTGAAATTAGCTTTCTTAAAGTCCAAGACTCTAGTTTGGCTTTGTTCTACTACTTGTGTTTGGATAATGTTGAATTCCAATATTGCATGGTCACTTGCCCCCAGGGTTCCTATGGCTTCAACACCTTCTATTATTTCCTCTCTGTTAGTGAGGATTAAGTCCAATATGGCTGATCCCCTTGTTCCCTTCTCTACTTTTTGGAAAACAAAGTTGTCTGCTAGGTTTCTTAAGAACCTGTTGGCTCTTCCACTTGGTGCAGAGTTTGTTTCCCAGTTGATGTCAGGGTAGTTAAAATCTCCCATTACTATTGTGGTGTGCTTCCTACATACCTTAGTTAGCTGACTAGCAAAAAGTTCATCTACTTCCTCTGCTTGGTTGGGTGGCCTGTAGTATGGACCTATGGCAGTGTCGTTTCCCCCACAACCTTTAATATTGACCCAAATGCTTTCAAGATAGTTCTCATCATTGTTGTGTTCTATTTCTGTAGAGATGTAGTTATTTCTTATATATAGTGCAACTCCACCTCCTCTTTTATTTGGTCTATTTCTTTTAAATAATTTAAATCCTTCTAGCTGTATGTTCCATTTGTCGGTTTCATCCCACCAAGTTTCTGTAATGGCAATAATGTCGTATCTGCCCTCTTTTACTTGAATTTCTAATTCGCCCTGTTTATTCCTCATACTCTGTGCATTGGTGTATAGACATTTGAGTCCATTTTGATTGACCCTGTGTTTACTGTCTACATAACCTGTGTTATGACTGACTGCCCCTATTTTCTTGCCACTTGTGTGATTCATGCACATGGTATGGCAATCACTATTAAATGCTTGGTTTTGCTTGACAGCAGGAGTGATAATCTTACCCACACACACATCTATGTTACATGCACTTATAACCCTATGAATTTTAGTTTGCTGGGGACAGAAATGTTCTGTATCTATTAATTCTCTGTCCCCGCTGTTCAGTTTAAATGTTTATCAAGAAAATCTGTGAATTTAATGCCAAGTAACGCAGTCCCTTTCTTGGATGGGTGCAACCCATCTCTTTTGTACAGTTTTTCATTGGACCAGCTACAGGCATCATGACTAATAAAACCAAAGCCTTCCCTTTTACACCACTCCTTTAGCCAAACATTAAACTCTGCTACACGCTGGCCCTTCCCTTTTTGTTCCTTATATACAGGTAAAACCTCTACAAAGATAAGCCTACAACCTATACTATTAAGTTCATATCCCAAGTTCTGGAAATCATTCTGCACAGAAAGTACATCTTTTTGGGACAGATCATTTGTGCCAAGATGTATAATAGCATCAACGTCACTGTCCTTACTTGCATTCTTGACTATCTTAAGAATACGCCTCTTGTCTCTGCTGGCAGTAGCACCTGGCAGACACCTGACCTCTTTTAAAACCTCCATATCCTCTCCTAAATTTACATCCCTTACAATTGAATCACCAACCAGAAGGTGGCTTCTCTTTTTGCTTACCTTGCTCTTCTTCTGTGACTGATGTGTGATACCTGGTTCCCCATTTCGCATTTCCGAAGAAGGTACTTCGTTTTGGACCATGATCCCCTGCTTATTTGAGTCATCATTATCACACCTACCTTGACCTATCTCTTTAGTGTCCCCATTAAGGTCAGCAAGGGCACTATATCTGTTTTGCTGGGTCACAGCAAAAGTTTTGTGTTTATGGTTCACAGCTCTCAACCTGCCAGATCTCACGGTTGTCCAGACTGCTCTTCTCCTGCAAGATCTTTGTGGCAGAGGGGGCTGATAGCATGGCATCTCCATAGAGTAGAATGGCTGAAGTAGACATCTAGTTTCTGCTTGGAGAGCACAGATTACAGATTCTAGATAGGTAATCTGTCTATGTAGACTAGTAATTTGTTTACAAAGGGGACAGTATCCAAATTTGAAAAGAGTACTGCGAAAGACAGGTGCAAGACAGCTATTACATTGAACTAAGCCGGTCATTTTGAAATAAAATAAAATCACAATCTCAAGCACACTAATCCAGAATGTGTTATTGCTATTTTGGTTTATATTCTACAGATACTCCTGAGCTACATAAATAATCTGATAATCACAAAGGCACCCTTGTATTATCTCTGAGTTAGCTCCCATGAGCTTATTGAAGGCCAATAGCCAAAGTCAGTTTTGATCATGTTGCCTCTTAGTGGCCACCAAATAAATTAGGTCATCTAGAGATTCTTATATTCAAAGACATCAACAGAGATCATCCATTATCATCATCATCATCATCTATGTCCCCAGCACACCTTGGCACTGGGAGAAGGCAATAGTAGGGGCACTCCCTTGGTTCTTAGGCTTAACTATATTACAGTACCCCTCAGTTGTGTTTTCATCATAGGAACTTTATAATATACAATTTTCAAAGTATATGCTTCAAAGGTGAAACACTAAATTTAAATGCAGCCAAACTACTCTTCCCCCCCCCTTTTTTTGGCTACAACTAAAATCTTTTTTATATTTATATAATAAAAAGAAAGTGAATCTTGGTGACAAGGACATTACCCTTGATATTTTCATGCATGCGGACTGATTGCATATTCCCTCAGTTGATAGCTAAATGTCACAACCCTCATATTTGCTCCCTGTTGGCTTTTACATGTAAAAAGCCATTTAAACAATTTTACTCCTGTCTCTTATTTTCATGATAAGCTATAATAACCACGAATTCTCCACTTTGAAGCAGCTGGAATTCTTAATTCTATGAAATGCAAATCCTTTTTTTTATTATTCAGAAAGGGTATTCATCTACCTGTTGACTTCTTTGATGCTTCTCATATATATGTATGAATCTGTGGTTTGAAGGTACTGAAACCCGTTCTTGTGCACAGGGTCAGTAGAAAGCTTAGTCATCACTTAAGTAAAATTAAGTGATTCACAAAATCCCATATCCTGGTCCAGTGCTTTTGAAGCCATACACATTACAAACCATTTTTTCGGAATATAACTTGGTATCACTGAAACCTCATATCTTCAGGGTATAGAAAAGTTAGAACATTCAAGTATATACAGTATCTAAAATTGGTGGATAGTTCCAATCTAAATGATCATATATAATTCTGCTGGACACAGTATATAGTAAAATAATATTTTAGAAACAAACCACCGGGGGGGGGGAATGAAGGGAAACATGAGGAAATGTATTGAGGAGTATTTTCTGGAAATTATTTCATCTCACTTGCACGGTAGATGGAACTAGTAAACTGCTAATTTGCTAGCAACCAGCAAACTGCCACAATGCTGCCATTGTTGAAAATATAATTTTCAAGCTTGATTGTTTGCTTGCAGGCATTTTGTTACTAAACTTGGTAACAGAATCACTGCATATTTGCTGATGAATTCACAGTGATGATGTTACTTAATTTGGTAATGAAGCATCTGCAAAAGAATAGAAAAAACAAGCTTAGCACCAATAACTCTGCAGGTTAGTCCTGTGCTACAGATATTCTATTGAATTTTTTTTTTAGATAGACATGACTCTGTATGCAATCAATGCTTCTCAATCTCCATTCATGTTGTGGTTTAAACATAGGTCTTCACACAAGTGGCAACATTCACCATGCCAATAAAATTCATTGCTAATTTTTCCAGCAGGCAGTCCTTTGTTCAAAAATAAATAAAGAGAAGACTTATCACTGAGCTTTGGCTCCAGAAGAAAAACATGTCCTCCAAATATCTGGAATGTACCTTGGTTTATATGCAGCTACCTCCATTGGCTCTGAGTTAATTTTATCTGAAAGCAACCTTGATAGAGGAGCTGAACAAAGAGATATGAGCTGTGCTTGCATATTGCATTGAATTTAAAGCTTGGTTAATAAAGGCATGTGAACTTCCTCCATATCTCCCTATGTTGCAAGCACCCCTTTTACAGACTTTATGTCTGTGTCCTCCAAATAAGAAAGACCTGTGATTTGGGGTAGCTGAAACCAGGACATAAAACCAAGATTTATGGCAGAGTTTGCTTACAAAGACTGATGTTGTAGTAAAGGACTAAAACCATATAAGTAATATTTTTTGTTCCCTTTTTACAGTCACTACAAATTGTAAAGATGCAACAGTTGCATTTAGAAATTACTGTACCAAGTATAAAGCTACATTTGATGTTAGTTCAGCAACACCGGTCTGAAACTACTTAAAAATAATATTTTCCCAGAATTGGACTGCAACTGTAGAGGGCATTTCTGGGAAAAATACAGAGGCCTTCTCCACCTGAAATTTTAATTTGCTGATTTTGCATCATCAAGTTGGGGTTGAGTCTTAGTGTACATAGATTGACCTCAGAGGTAGGTTGCTCCAGGTTTGGCCTGGATCAGGCAAACCAGTAGTAGTGGCGGCGGGAGGCTCTGTGCATGCGTGCCCGAAACGGCAGTAAAAAAATTGGCAACCCACTACTGATTGACCTTAACCAGGATGATCTGTCCTACATTTCCAAAGGAGTCTGCTTGCAGGGAAATAAACCCTCATTTGTTAAATGGGGCGTAGTCCTTAATACATTGTAAATTGTTTAGTAATTATTTCACTTTATAAAGGCTATAGTGTCTTCAAGCCAATATATGCAGTGCCTCGGATCTACAGTGAGTGAAGACATGTATGAGTCACTCAGAGTTTATTAAGTAAACTATAATTGTCTGGCTGACTTCAATGAAATGTTAAGGCATAAATTATTGTTTGCAAATCACAATGGTTCTTCTAATACTTCCCCAGCGAGGCCTCTTCCTTCTGTTCATATACATTCTACAATTCAGTCCTGTGAAGCTAATTTGGCTACTTCTCCAAATTTTTGTATTATATGATATGGAAAACACATCAACTGACATATTATACTTTTGTTACCTTTGAGTTTCTTTTTTAAATTTTTTTTCACAATTCAATTTCTTGCCAAAATAAATAGAAAAATAAATGATATTTTAATTATTGTTAAATGTGTTCTGCTTATGTGCACATTAAGTAACAATATAATGGAGATTTTACTATTAAGTAATTAGTTCAATATCACTATGCTGAAAAAAAGAAAGAAAGAAAGAAAGAGAAAGAAAGAAAGAAAGAAAGAAAAGAAAGAAAGAAAGAAAGAAAGAAAGAAAGAAAGAAAGAAAGAAAGAAAGAAAGAAAGAAAGAAAGAGGATTTAGTCACTTAAATGTTGCATTAGACCTGATAGGTATGGACATCTTTATAATAATAAGTAACTTTTCCAAAGAGAAGACTACTTGATCTCTTCCAACTTATTTTCTCCTATTTTTTTAAACCCTGCCAAACATAGTTGTTTTTTTAGTCCATCACCTGAAGACATCATATGTCCCAAGTTTTTGGTTGCTAATCATTCCTTAAGGAAGCAGTCAATCTATATTTAGTTCAGTATTGGTTGACAATTGGTCTACAATACTCTAGAAATTGTTTCCAAATGCATAATTTGGATGCATATATTCCCCTCTCCCAATGGTTCATTTCACAACCATACAGTACATTATTTTTGAAGGAAAATGGTTTATGATGACATCTGTTATCATATACATACTGTATATTATATTATTATATGTTATAATAATAAAAATTATATATATAATGGGGACATTAGGACAGGGACAATAGGCACACTGGTGCACTTATGCACACCCCTACTGTCCTCTTAGGAATGGGATGAGGTCAACAGTAGACAGTTTAAGGTTAAAGGTATGGGGGTTTGAGGATGTAACAACAGAGTCAGGTAGTGCATTCCAGGCATTGACTACTCTGTTGCTGAAGTTGTATTTTCTGCAATCGAGTTTGGTGTGGTTTGCCTTGAGTTTGTATCTATTGTGTGCTTGTATATTATTGCAGTTGAAGCTGAAGTAGTCGTTGACAAGTAGGGCATTGTACCAGATAATTTTGTGTACTACACTTAGATCAGACTGTAGGCAGTTTAGTTTTAGGTTGTCCAAGCCCAAAAGTTCAAGTCTGGTGGCATAAGGTATTCTGTTGTGAGTAGAGGAGTGGTGTACTCTTCTCGTGAAATACCTTTGGACACGCTCAATTGTGTTAATGTCCAATATACAGTGCAGATTCCAGACAGATGAGCTGTATTCGAGGATTGGTCTAACAAAGGTTTTGTATGCCTTAGTTTGCAGTTCAATATTACCGGAGAAAAAGCTTCACAAGATTAAGTTAACAACCTAAGCAAGAACCACCTCAAAATCTCCTGGCTTGAGTGAGTTTCCCCTAGATTGAACTAGACTGTTAGTTTCACCTAAGTGAATTGGAATTTGGATAAGGCAATTTGATAAAATGCTGGACTGTTAATTGTTGAAGATGTTCTCTTTGCAAAGTCTCTTTAATCATAGATTCACAAGTGCTGGTTTTGTTTAATGTGTATCATTCCTAAAGAACACTCAGAATAAGGAAAAACAAGGCCTCAAAGAAACAGTGTATCCATATATCCCTCAATGAAAGCCTAGAAAGCATGGATATTTGTATAGTGACTTCAGGGGGATATTAGTAGACCGAAGGACATGTCCTGCTGGACTGTATTAGGTCTATGACACCAATGTTCCTTATCTTCTGTTTTATGGCCTATCTGAACAAAGAGGCAGTTTTTCAAATACTGTAGTACTTAGATGGTAGCAACTAGTTTGAATATTTTCTCAAAGTAATGATGAAGAATATGTGAATAACTCAACTTCATTTTTACATGTTTCTGGATTTTTATTGTTATTAAGATAAAGTTCCTGATATATGTACAGCATTTTGGAACTAGAGACATCCTAAGAGCTCTTTCATTGTGAAATGAAATTTAATTTAAGAGATATCTTTCCTAATCCCCATTCCACTTTCCAATTCTGGTTCAACATAAAAGAGAATATATAATATCTGAAAAGCTATGATTTTGGTCTAACTGAATAACACATAGCAAATATACTGTTCTTTA
This sequence comes from Natrix helvetica, assembly GCF_964273705.1. Classification (NCBI taxonomy): domain Eukaryota; kingdom Metazoa; phylum Chordata; class Lepidosauria; order Squamata; family Natricidae; genus Natrix; species Natrix helvetica. The sequence goes on from NC_138550.1 coordinate 140,229,934, forward strand.
TATAATTATCAGATAGGAAGAATGTGTTCCTCAAAATATTTATTACTAAAGATTATCATCAACATTTGGCTGTGTTCTACTATTATATGAAAGTCATGGTATTAGTTCAATGTAGAGTCCCCAATGAAGTTATTTCTTACCCCCCCCCAAAAAAAAAAGTACTTGAGCCTCAATGTCACCTTAGGATTTACAGTACTGTCAGTGTTTTATTATCAGTTGCCAATAAATCCGGGTTAAATAATGAGTTCCTAACATTTTGCATCAATGAACAGTCACAAAGGAACATATAAAGGCAACATTACATTTGGAAAGCATCTGCATTTATTATTGCTATTTTTTTCCAGCCATGGAAAAATGTTAGGTGCCAACTCAAGCTGAGCAATCCAGCTGGTGTAGAAAAATCAGATTCGTAGCTTCTCTGACTTCAATAGAGCTTTGCTCTTATATTTGTGCATCAAATAAAAGTCTGCAATGACTACACAACTCCTGTTCCATGGATCCTGTGTTCTTCACAGCTGTGCAGTCTGCCTAATGTTCTACGGCAGTGTTTCTCAAACTTGGCGACTTTAAGTCCTGTGGACTTCAACTCCCAGAATTCCCCAGCCAGCTATGCTTAAAGGACTTAAAGGACTTAAGGACTTAAAGTCGCCAAGTTTGAGAAACACTGTTCTACGGCTTCTTCCCCTTGGTTTCCATGTAGACTTCTGTAATGAACAGTATAGTGCTTGTCTCCCTGTTTTCATTATAGCAAATGTGTGATTTATTTCATGTAGTAATTTCACTAAGCCATTTTTGTGTCAAAAAGCAACCCTTTCTTACTACTTGATTTAGTTAAGGTTGATGCAAACAGCAATGGACAAAGCAGAGTGTTATGATATTTTGATTTTGGCTTGGCCCTGAAACCAGAAACCACTTTTTCTTCCAGAAGATTTATTCTGGAGAATTTAAGGACTACTCTTGGTACTACCAAATCATCTTGGTTCAGAGGAGAAAATAATATTTCAGTCTTCCCCAAATGTTCTGCCTCTAGAATGGAACAGTTATTATATATAATCAAACAGTAAGAAACACATTTAATTGGCGAAAACAGAATAAAAGGCAATAGCAGGGAGAGAGATACATGAGCAACAGGCAACAATTTATATTACCTATATCACATTAACTATATATTGCGACTATATACAGGTGAAACTCGAAAAATTAGGATAGCATGCAAAAGTTCATTTATTTCAGTAATGCAACTTAAAAGGTGAAACTAATATATGAGATATCATTACACGCAAAGCAAGATAGTTCAAGCCATGATTTGTCATAATTGTGATGATTATGATTATTATTATAATCTCATCTCATTTGGAAACCAAGGACCCAGAGTATGGAGGACGAATGGAGAAGCCCATCAAGCATAGTAATCCCACGGTCATTGAACCAGTTTTTGGTGCTTTTGGCAACAGTTGTTCTCATCAGAAAAGAGGACTTTGGACCACTGAGCAACAGGACTTTTGACCACTGTGCTTCATTAAGACCAGGGTCAACGCAGCCGTCTAACAGGAGATTTTGGAGCATTTCATGCTTCCTTCCACAGACAAGATTATGGGCATGCTGACTTCATTTTCCAGCTGCCCACACTGCCAAAAGCACCAAAAACTGGTTCAATGACTGTGGGATTGCTGTACTTGATTGGCCAGAAAACTAGTCTGACCTGAACCCCATAGAGAATCTATGGGGCATTGCCATGAGAAAGATGAGAGACATGAGACCGAACAACGCAGAAGAGCTGAAGGCCGCTATTGAAGCATCCTGGTCTTCCATAACAGCTCAGCAGCGCCACAGGCTGATAGCTTCCATGCCACGCCACATTGAGGCAGTAATTGCTGCAAAAGGGGCCCAAACCAAGTAATGAGTACATATGCATGCTTATACTTTTCAGAGGTTCGGTATTGTTCTATGTACAATCCTTGTTTTATTGATTGCATGTAATATTCTAATTTTCTGAAATGGTGGATTTGGAGTTTTCATGAGCTGTAAGCCATAATCATCACAATTATGACAAATCACAGGTTGAACTATCTTGCTTTGCATGTAATGAGTCTTATCTCATATATTAGTTTCACCTTTTAAGTTGCATTACTGAAATAAATGAACGTTTGCACGATATTCTAATTTTTCGAGTTTCACCTGTATATCTGTATGAAAAGGCTTAGGATTTTCTAGAGCCACTGGAAACAAAACTCTGGCTATTTAACATGGACAACCCTGGGTGATTCTCTCCTTTGTTCTGCACCACCACAGCAGCAATTTCATAAATGGGATAGATATATCCAACACTGACTAGCAAACGTGTATTCTAAGTAACTGTATAGAGAATGCATTCCAGACATATTGAAGAATTTGCAGTATGTTTCTATCAGTAGTACAGAAATGGGGGAAATAACAGCAGTCTTGGACTAGGGACAATTTTATATACTTCACTCTTATTTCATTTTGGTAGTATTCATATCATTTCATATGTACATGTTCTCACAAGCTTGCAAACATAGTACACTATATCTGTTCCACTCACTTGTTTAAAATTATGGTGGGAAACCTCTTCACACACACATACACACACAGAGACACACAGACACACACAGACACACACACACACACAGAGAGAGAGAGAGAGAGAGAGAGAGAGAGAGAGAGAGAGAGAGAAATAATTTATTGTTATTGTTATTGTTGCAGTGTTTATGGAAGAAGGAGAAATAAGCAAATATGTAGGATTCATTAAATCGGGATACAGCGATGCTTACCGAATAATTCCAGCTCTTGTAAAGCGACCTTTGGGGAAAATGGTAAGGAACATGATTTTCCTCTAGGAAATTATTCTTTTGACCACATTGGAATAGGGATTTATGAATAAGCTTTTCAATAGGGAGATTTTTCATGAATAAAAAATGTGGTGGTATTGTGAAATTACGGATTGAATATTATAGGTGTTACATATTTAAAAATGAAAATCTTAAAGAAGAAATAAATAACACCTTATTGAAGTACTAATTTGTATGAACCAAGTTCATTATAGCTCTGTTATACAGATTTCTCACACATGGACATTTAGCATTGTGGAAAAAAATGTTTTTAGAATACTACTTAAAACTAAATTTCATTGCCTCTGACAAAAAATATTCAGGAACAAGGTGTTAATGCAGTTGTGACGTTACTTCTCACAAAATAAAGCCCAGATATATAATAATATTATTCTGATAAGAGAATAGAAATTGACCTACCAGTTATGATAGATATATTAATATGTTCTCTGAGCTTTATCTCTCTAAAAGATTTTGGGACCACCATTTGGTGATTATGTGAATATTAGACTGTGCTAAACATATAGAACTCAAGCTTTATCTTACTAAGCACAATACAATCAGCTTGGTTTATCATTATCTGTAAAATAAATTGTTTGTCTCTCAAAAAACTATTCAACCCAGACCTTGCCTTCTGGTATTTCAGAATTAGGATGCTTAATCAAGGACAGAGAGAAGGGAGGTGTGTACAGTTTCCCAATTCTCAGCAACAATTTAGTTCAATATCTGGTATACTTATATATGCCAAGGAGAAAAGGCTTCAATTCTTCAATATGAGGAGAGTACTGGATGGACTGTCACTGTATGGACAATAATGAGCAAGATAGTAGTCTTTAATTCTCCTTGCTCATCTTTCCATTCTCATATCATTTTAAATTTTGGCAGCTGCCAAAAAAGCCAATGCAGTCCTAGGCTGCATTAACCGAAGGACAGAGTCAAGATCACATCATGTGTTAGTACCTTTATAATATATAGTTTATAATCCCTTGGTAAGACCACACTTTGACTATTGCATCCAGTTTGGTCACCACAACTATAAAATATGTCAAGACTCTAGAAAGAGTGCAGAGAAGAGCATAAAGATGATGAGGGGACTGAAAGCTAAAACATATGAAGAATGGTTACAATGTTTAATGAGAAGAAGGACTAGGGGTGGCATTATAGGGTATTATTATATCTAAGGGGCTGCCACAAAGAAGAGGGAGGTCAATCTATTCTATAAAGCACCTGGAGAAGGACAAGAAGCATTGGATGGAATCTAGTCAAGGAGGGAACCAACCTAGAACCAAGCATAAATTTCCTGACAGTGAACACAATTAATCAGTGGAACAATGTGCCTTGAGAAGTTGTTGGTGCTCCAACATTGGTGGTTTTTAAGAAGAGATTGAATGACCATTTGTCTAAAATGGTATAGGGTTTCCTGCTTGAGTAGGGGGTTTGACTAGAAGATCTCTAAGATTCCTTCCAACTCTATTATTCTATTATTCTCCTGATTTTTAACCTTACACGGGAATCAAAATTGGATGTCTACACATAAGCATATATCTATGGCAATGAACCTATGCTCCTAATCACTTTCATGCTCTGAATGAAACTTGGATTTATAACATTTGTATTTTATTTACACGTGAAATAGCAGTAACCTGAACATTGTAATGATTGATTGTGTCTGCAGTTTACATGCATATTTTGTCAATTATTCCTATCTGTCTTCCAAATCTTTTCCATTTTTAGACATGAACCAACAAAAAATTACTTGGATTTATATTTTTAAACAGATTAAGCAAATGAGGCAAGTTTTCATTGGCCAGTTACATCGATACCAATCCTTTGGAGAAACGAGTGTTCTTCTTCAGACACCATCTACATATACACTGAAAGCAGCAACTCCTGTTGAACTGGGAGTTATTAATGCTACAGATGTGCTTGGTAAATATCATCACTCCACTCCCTTCTCTCCCCTCCCCTCCCTCCTTCCCTTCCTTTCCCTCCCCTCCCCATTTTGGTGAATATTTCATGTGTAAAACTGTCTTTTCTAATTGAAAATCAGACAACACCATATTACAACATAGAACAGAGATATACCCTTCAATTGATTTCAATATTACTTCAAAATGGTCTAATGCTGAAATTCTTGTTAAGACTAATTGTAAGTCATGGAAAAAACCATATGAGAGGCACTTATCACTCTGTTCCCACCACCTACTATGCTGGATAATTTTCTAGCAAAAGAATATCATAACATGGGTTTTGGGAGAACTTCAGAAATTGTTTTTGCAACATAAAGTGGATATGCTTGCTCACACATGCAGAAATATTTCAGAGCAGTTTCCAAGGCAGCTCCATATGTCCAGAAAAAGGTGATTTGAAGTGAAGCTTTTTGTGTGTGTTTCTCTGTCTGTTAGGTATCTGGTTTGAATCATTTACTCAAGCCTAATAATGTGTCATTTCCCAATACATATATTTTTCATTTGCATCAACCACTATGTTTGTAGAAAACATTTCTTTTTCTCTTGGACTCATTTAATTTTTTTACATTATGATAATATGTACATTATTGTATATTTTATTTTATACCCGAACCCGATATTTCACCAATATAGCCTCAATAGTGAAGACAGAAATAGAGTCATTGCTGGAGTACATATTGTTCAGGTGGAAGATCCAAGACTGAATTAGGATTAATTGACCCTTGGAGTCATCCCTAGAGTTACATCAAAGTAAAGTAGTATTCCATCCAACATGCTGCCAATGGTATCATCGTTTATCACAAATGATGATGCCATTGCAGATGTACAATTTTACATCCTTTTCCATGTTGCAGGAACTATTCTCCTACCATCTTTACTGATCTGAGCTCAATATTATTTGACCTTTCTCCATTATAATGGACTAGGCGCAGCATTATTCAGTGTCTGGTATCACTGGGTAAGGGTGGAAAATGCTTATAGTAAGTATGTACAATGCACACTTTACTACTAAGCAATGGTATATGCATTGCTTATTAGTAGAGCAATGGTGGAATATGTCTTTTTAATTGTGAACAGTGAACAGTGATTTTTGAACTGTCACTTATATCAGTTCTCCAGGGCATAACCAAAAGATTAGAAAGCCTGCCTTGACTATGCATTCTAAATCCATGTATCTTCTCCATTCAAAAATACAACTCATAAGGCCATTAAAGCTAGAAATGAAGTAATGTTAGTTGGTTTCATACTCTCAAGTAGTTGTTTCATAATGCTTGTAATCAGCAGTGCTTTGAGCCTTGCAATAATAACATTTTATATCATTTGAGTTGCTTGTTAATCTTTGGGGTCTTGGCTAAAATTGAGTGCAGATGATTACATTCTCGTCTTAGTTCCATTTACTGATTGAATTGGAAGCAGTTTTCTTCCGTTATTTTCTTAAACTTATTGTTGTAAGCTGATTTAGTTCCAAGGCTGCTCTTTAGGTATAGCTGTGTTGATAAATCTCTGAACTCTCTTATGAGGGCAACTAAAATGAGTTTCTCAACCATGGGGGAATATATGAAGGCTCAAGTTCAAAGCAACACAAAACCAAGTCGAGCCAACTCTTCTTTGAACGTAAATAGCAATTGTTAACTTTGTCTCCCTTTCTTGTTTCAAGAATACTGAAATGTTCAATCCTTCAAATTTCCAGAAAAAATGTTGGAAACACTTGTGCAGAAGCCCAACTACATATTGACTACTAACATTTTAAAACCATGCCATTATTATTAAGGATATATCTGCATGTATCATTGCTTGAAATCTAATGTGGTTGCCTTACTTATACATCTATGGGAGAATCCAGAAAGGAGAAATCAATAAAATTAGTCCGACTTTTATGACATTTTTAAAAATATGTAGAATTCAAAGTAAATATTGTCAATTATCCTTAGGAAGGAAGAAAAGAGCATATTCCTCTTAAATTGGAATTTTCTCTGCATCATTTCACTTAGATGGCACAATTCTTTTTATTTTCCTGCATGGAAATTCAATTTCAATTTCTTATCCAACAAATGGTGGAAAAATAATAATGTAAAAGGCTTTTGTGGAAACATCCAAACTCCACTGGACTCAGATGGAGAATCACTTGAGAAACACATGCATGATTAGATGATGCCAGGAAATAGCTTTAGAGTTCCTTAGTAATGTGTTTCTCAGTGCAATTTCTCCTGGAAATGGTCTATTTCCCCATTTCTGCCATAATGGTGTACTATATTTTTTTAGGAATGTCCATTTGAAAGGTCTGTAAAAGGAGCAGTAAATTGGCCCACCAGCATCTCAAATATGATTTTTCCAAGACGTGTTCCTCTTATTCTCTTTTCTTTAGCCTTGATTTCACACAGATGTATTTTTAAAACATGGCAGATAGCTTGACTGATAAGAAAAAATAAATAAGAATGGCTAAGATGCGGCTAGTAAGATTCAAATCAGTTTGAACTCAACAAGGGTTTTCATGGAATTCTCTTTCTTAAATCACCATACATAAGAATTTGACTGGGGCTGAGTGACAGTGATTGGCCCAAGACCCCTTGAAGGAATATATTTCATGTTACAGTGATGCTATTTTTTCTAGTTATCAAGTACATATTTTGCTGCTGACCTACAGTTGTTCTCTGCACATTGACTCCTTACAAAATGAAACCTTTAAAACTATTTTAGCAACCGAGAAGTTGAATAACTGCTATAGAAAATAAAATTAAATGAAGAGGGGAAAATCAGGAAAACTTATTTTAAAAGTTGACTATATAAATGGATGTGACATAACTTGTATGATAGATGAACCTGGCAGATAAGGTTTTAAAGAACAACTGTGTACTCAGATGGCTTTTTCACAATAACATTTCACAATGTTTTATTTTGTTTTTTAGATAGTAGAAATGATTGTAGAAAAATACGAAACTCCTAAATAGCTATTCCCTAGGAAATAAAATGTTCTTATTGTGGAAAAAAAATTACCAAGCTGTCTAGCACAAAACCGTGTTTGATAGTTTCTAGAATATATACTGTATATATTTTCCATTTAACTGTACATATTACAGTTAGCACAGTTTTTCTTCATATTTTATTCACAAGATGTCCCATGTAAATGTTCAGTGTATGTTGTAATAGAGCAATTTATAGCATTATTAAGTTAATCACAATATTATGAACATGAAACATGATTCTACATTTTTATTCCAAATCCTAATATTTTTAATTCCTTTTGTAAAGAAAAAATGCCTTGAAAACTGCTATGATATGAAAGATTGCACCTTCAGTTTGTTTTATTATGGGTTGTTTTCAGTTTCCATCAAATTCAAAAAATATTTATAGAAACTCTATTTGTTAGACCTGACCTAACCTAACCACACCACAAACAGCTGGTTTTTATCAGCAGTTAACAAAAATATAGCAAAAATCTCACACATTTATAGGAGATGAATCTGGAGAGAGAGAAAAAAGGTTTTAAGCAATTGCTCATTTAAGAGGTAATTTTGCTTTCAATGCAGTTGCCATAGCTTCAGTACATTGATTTGTAGTTGCTGCTAGTGCAGCAAACTGAGGTTGATGAAGGAAGTCAAATTGTGAAGAAAAGGGTGAACAATGAAATATCAAAGTTTTTCATCAACAGGCATCGCAGTTTATTTAGATGTCCTGTTTCCATATTGCATAGATGCAAACACTTAATAAGATGAGAATAATAAATAGATAAGGCAAACTATCAAAACTCTTAGCTCTTTGTCTTTTTCCTTTTCCAGCTTGCAGGCACTGATTTTGGGGGTCAGTTTCTAGCAAAGAGATATTTCTATCTAGCACGGTTGTCAATGGTCAGTAAAGACTTATTTAGTTTATTAAATACCTCCTGAAAACAGGACTTTGAGAGAAGGAGTTTTGCCTGGAATTGAGGGGGGGGGGGAAGAGATATGGCAGAATATTGATCTGTGGGCCCTATGCTGCAAGGAAATATTTTGTATTCTTTCCTTCTCTTTTTCCTTCTCTTTTGAATTCTCTTCCTCAAAGTTGGTAGTTTTTCTAAGAGCAAGGTGGATTTGCTAGCAATTTGCTAGCCAAGGTGGTGCAGTGGTTAGAATGCAGTACTACAGGCTACTTCAGCTGACTGCTAGCTGCAGTTCGGCAGTTCAAATTTCACTGGCTCAAGGTTGACTCAGCCTTCCATCCTTCTGAGGTTGGTAAATAAGGACCCAGATTGTTGGAGGCAATATGCTACTTCTGTAAAGTAGAGAGGGCTGTAAAAGCACCATGAAGCGGCATATAAGTCTAAGTGCTAATGCTATTGCTATAATGGACATCATTTAACAAATGCAAGGAACACAACATAATGACGGCAGCCTGTAGTGTCAGAATCTGGCAGTGCTATTGATAGGCAAGGAAAAATACATCATACATGCAAGAGAAAAAAAAAACAGGATTTAGGCATCTAGCTGAGCAAGTTAATCCCAGTAATGATTGGAATAATTGTACAGCAACTACAAAGAAGGGAAGCAGCCAAAAATCTTTGGAGCATTTGATTGCTTTTTGCCCAAGAGTTCTATGTGAGAGAACAGACAATTCCAGAACCTATTAGATTTTACTCAGAATTTATGGGACAAACTCTCTGGTATACCCCAGTTTGAAGCATTACATTTTTGCATCGGTCCACTTGATGCAAATTCTAGAAATTAGATGGTAGGTTGTAAATCACAACATTATGCTGAAGAATAAAGCTGTGTATCATGCAAGTGCAGTTACACTGTCCTGTAACCTACTTGATGGCTCCGAATAAAATATAAGATTGTTTCTTGGTCAATGTTGAACAAATGTCCAACCACAGCTATTTGGAATGGAAAGGCGATTCAGACAGTCTTGGGCGAATACTGGTGTACATATACTCAACAGGGCAACACACACACACACACACACACACACACACACACACACAAACGTTGTATTTGTGCTGATAAATAAATAAAGGGAGACTAGTATGGATCCATTTCAAGCTATTTAGCTCTCATCAGCTAGCCATACCCTTACTGGGATTCGAACCAGTATAGGATAGGATAGACTTGTTCCATTACAATAGAGCTAGAAGCAAGTCTTCTAGTCCAACCCTCTGCTCAAGCAGGAGACCCTATAACAATTTCAGACAAGTGATTGTTTAGTCTCTTCTTAAAGATTTCCAGTGATGAAACACTGACAACGTTTGATGGCAAGCTGTTCCACTGGTTAATTTTCCTTACTATTAGGAAGTTTCTCCTTAATTCCAGGTTGCTTCTCTCCTTGAGCAGTTTCCATCCGTTGTTTCTTGTCCTGCCCTTGTGTGAAATCCCAATGCATGTTTTATCATTTAGTTTGTATTTTGACTGCATCATTTCTGTGTTGGAATCAGAAAGAAAAGAACATAAATGCTATAAATAGCATTCATGGAAAAGGAAAGAAATACTATTTGTCTTTCAAATGCAGCACTATTACAATATTTGTGTCAGAATGATATAAGCTGTGAAAGTATACATTTCAGGTCATTAGTCTGAAAGAAAGTAGAGAATAACAACACATGATAATAATAAAGCAAAAATGTGTTTTCAATATATCCAAAATGCTACATATTTACCTATTTTGTATGTACATTTGTATGGGTCCCTCAGTTCTTGGAGGTGCTTATGGGGGATTTATGGGCTGTCATTAAGGTGTGGAGCTATGTGGGTTGTCATGATAAAAAATGTTGCATTTATGATTCATCAATATGTGAAATAACTTTGGCTGATCTTCAGCATTTTTGTTTTAGAAACCTAAGTAGATAAGAGTGATTCAGAACAGTACCAATAAATAATATAGATAACAACAAAGGATAAAAGAAAAATCAGATTAGAAGAAATTGGAAGAAATTTCAATCTCTAGAGAAGTAAGAGACAGAATAATCTTCCAAAGCCGATAGAGCATCACAGAATCACATTATAGTTTTAGCCTAAATAGGTTTAGAGACAGAATATATAAACTTTGCAATCATGGTTAAGGCATCATAATGGAAACCAAGATTCCAGTTTTGCCTTAGGCTTGAAGCTATTTTGGGCCAGACACTCTCTCAGTCCTACGAAGCAGGCAATGGCAAACCATTACCAAAAACCTTGCCAAAAGACTGCAGGGACTTGCCTAGGCAGTCACCAAGAGTCAACATTCGCTCATTTGCACACATGCACACAGGCAAACAAACAGAGTGAAATCTAATAATGCTGATTCCTTGCATATATTAACCTGGTAATTAGGGCTGGCAGATCTGGGCTACAGTGATCGAGACTTTTGCAGATAAAATGTAGTCACCACACTTGGGATTTAAAAAAGAAGCTTAAGAGGTGATCCAGACCCTAGCAATGGGGTCTTTTGATTTTATTAACATTGGACTTCATTCAAAAGCCATATATGGTTGTATTTTATTTTATCTCTCTCAAGAAGCTTTTTAAAGTAGGACAGGGCTTTATTATAAAATATGAGAATTAAACAAAGAGCTGTATATAAATAGGGAACAAACCTCAATCTCATTGGTGCCAATGATTTTACCTAGTCTGGTAATGAAATATCTGCAAACAACCAAGCTTTGATACCACCAAGGACTCCACAGTTCAACCCTGATCTACATATAGCAGCGATGGCGAACCTTTTTTGGCTCGTGTGCCATAAGTGGGGGGAGCACAGGGGTGGTCGTGTGCAGGCGTGCCGCACCCATAATGCAATGTGTGACACCCCCCAGTGCGCATTACAGGCGCGACCCCCCCATTTTGCATGCTTTTTTCACCCTCCCCAGGCTCCATAGGAGCATAGGGAGGGTGAAAACAGCCTCCCCGCCCCCCGGAAGCCCTCCGAAGGCTTCGGGGACCTTCAGGTGGCTTCCCTGAAGCCTCGGGAGCAGTCAAAACGACCCTCTGAGCAAACCGGAAGTCCGTTCCTGAACTTCCGGTTTGCCTGTAGGGCTGGTTTTTTGAGCTCCGGAGGCTTCAGGGAAGCTCCTGAAGCTTCTGGAGGGCCTCAGGGAAGGGGGGAAGGCTCTTTTGGCCCTCCCCAGGCTCCTATAAAGCCTCTGGAGCCTGGGGAGGGCGAAAAATGGCTTTAAAAAAGGGTGAACTCAGCTGGCTAGCGCGCATAAGCGCACTGGCCAGCTAACAGGGCAGCGCCTCACGTGCCCTGACAAATGGCTCCGCGTGCCACCTGTGGCATGCGTGTCATAGGTTCGCCATCACTGACATATAGTCTCTTCTATTGGAAACATTTGGTTAGCTGTTTAATTTTTTTTTCAATATAGAATCTAATGTAAACTTAAAGAAATGTTTTCAACATAAAATTGAGAAACTTCCTGTTTATGGTGCATAGGGCAAAATATAAACAGAACCAAAAAAAAAGTGAATTTTCATCCAAAACAATTCTAATGGTATTCCTGCTGTCAACATTTATTTTACTTCAGCCATATTATTTTGACAATACTCAGCGCTGTTTGTCCCTCCAGGTTTATTACAAAATAAAATTGGATATTTCTTTTTCTTTCTTTGCATTGCAGCTTTAGATCCAGTGATACAGTTGCTCCTTCTACAAATAATACAACCATCATTTGAAAATATCACTTTTGTAAGTAAGATACATTTGAAATTTAACAAGAAAGCTAAACAATGCCACACTCCAGAAAATATGTAGATAAATGTTACAGTGTCCAAACTTATTTTTTTTATTTTATTTCATTTAAACATGATTAAGACCACCCAATTCTACAATGGGTACAGTCATAAAATGCAATTTAAATACAAGTTCAACCATGAAAGAATGATCAAATATACAGGAAGGGCCAAGCACTATAATGCAGTGTTTCAATTAAACTCCAAATATATTAAAAGGTTACCAGTTTCCGTTTGCCAAAGATGCTTTTGGGCACTCATGTAATTGATATAGTAATAGTGAAATGATTCTCCAAATGCCAATCCTTAAGTAAGTTATGTAGCCAAAACAGCACATGTAGAAAAAAGAAATTTTTGATGGATTTCAGTACGGTTTCCAGATCTGAGCTGCAATACTTCAGAATATGATAAGAAAGCAGCAATATTTCTGAGTTGTTTACGTTTATGCTGCTATATCATGGACATCTGGAGTTTTGGATCTCAAATGTGGTAGTCCTGATTCCAAGGTTTAAAGAAGTACATAGAAACTTTAGGATGAAAATATGTGGAAGCGAATCCAGCTAGAACATGAGAACATTAATTTAATTTGAAAAAGAGAGGCAAAGAAGAAAAGGGATAAGGAGTAAAATTACATGTCAAACTGGAAGTTCATAAAAAGAAAAAAGAAGGCATGGTGGAGGGAACCTGGAATATTTCCGCAAAGTGCCAATGGAATAACATAGCAGACTAGCCAAGGAAGGAAGGAAGACCAATGAACATATGCAAGAACAAAAATATACAACAAATCAATTAAAAAATATATAACAATGTTTGGGGATATATGATTAAGAAAAGGCCAAGAAAGTGGGGATTATTGTGCTGATTTATACATAAAACTAAACTTGTTTGAGAAAATTGATAGATTTAGTGTTTCCCAATTGACACTATTAAGTGACAGAGTAATAATAATAATAATAATAATAATATATATATATATATATATATATATATATATATATATATATATATATATATATATATATATATATATATATATATATATATATATATATATATATATATTTTCTGAGGTTTTCGCGGGGGTTTGGTAGGGGGTTTGGCTGTGCAAATCAAGGAGTATATGAAATCCCATGCACCACCTGCCCACCACATACATCGGACAAACCAACAGAAGAATAAAGGCACGCATTGAAGAACACAAAAACTCAGTCAGAAAGGAGGAACCAACTTCTTCCCTGGTCCAACACCTCAAAGCCACAGGACATGATATAGACTTTAAAAAGACCAGAACTATTGCCAAAATTGAACACTTTAACAACAGAATAATCAGAGAAGCTATTGAGATAGAAAAACAACCACACAGCATGAATAAACGAGATGATACCTCCCGCCTACCAGCCATTTGGAAACCCGCCCTCACTGACAAACGAGTCCCTAACACTAAGAATGATACCAGACCCACACTCACGAAAACCACACAGGATGTCACCATCACACATCCACGCAAAAAGCAAGCCCAAACCCACACCGATAATGACCACAAACCAGAAGCCCGACCACAAACCAGAAGCCAGACCACAGCTGCATTATTAGCCACTTTAAACCCCTCCAACCCATACATGAAGCAAACTGATGCCCACCACGGAGATGTGGCACGACCACAAACGCGAAGCCAAACAACAGTAACGCAGCTCACCAGCTCAAATCCCTCTGCAACTCAGACTAACACAAGCACAACCAGACCCCCACCCAAACAGAACACGCCCCCATCCAATCAGAGCACAGCCAAACCCCCTACCAATCAGAATACACCTCCACCCAATCAGAATGCAGCCAAGCTCCCACCCAATCAGCACAAACCCCCACTAGCAGTTAAAAAGAGGAACCGGCTGAGATCTCACATTGCTCCTGGAAGCACCAAGCCGGAAGCACCAAGCCGGAAGCAGCAGCCTGAAGATGATGAATGAGACTTCATCGAAACGTCGTGAATATACTTCCAATTCTACGCGGGAGAAAACCCGAACAACCAAATATATACATATATACATATACATATGCATATACATATACATATACATATACATATACATATACATATACATATACATATACATATACATATACATATACATATACATATACATATACATATACATATACATACATACATACATACATACATACATACATACATACATACATACATACATACATATATATATATATATATATATATATATATATATATATAATAAGGAGCATCAAATTAACCTGAATAGTGAATGTTTGATATCAAGTAAGAGATATTACTGCCCTGCCCATCACATACTATAGAAAACACTCAACTGGGGGAAAAATGCATATTTTATCAGCGATTAGGTTCCTTACCCTGATATGAAGGATTTTAAAGGGGAAGTGAAATGAATGAATACATCATGAAACAATCAAAACAGCTTGTCATGACAACTTTATTCTGCTTTTAAGAACAAAAATACATTGCCTCTGGATATCAATTGAATGCTTAAATCAGCTGAAGCAGCAAACAGGATTTCTCTGGGTTTTTGAAAAAGCCATTGTGGAAATATACTGAAATAAACTGAACAGCAGGGGCAAATAATTAATTGATACAGAACATTTCTGTCCCCAGCAATCTAAAACTCATAGGGTTATCAGTGCATGTAACATAGATATTTGTGCGGGTAAGATTATCACTCCTGCTGTCAAGCAAAGCCAAGCATTTAATAGTGAGTGCCATACTATGTGCATGAATCATACAAGTGGCAAGAAAATAGGGACAGTCAGGCATAACACAGGTTATGTAGTCAGTAAACACAGGGTCAATCAAAATGGACTCAAATGTCTATACACCAATGCACAGAGTATGAGGAATAAACAGGGTGAATTAGAAATTCAAGTAAATGAGGGCAGATACGATATTGTTGCCATTACAGAAACTTGGTGGGATGAAACCCACAAATGGAACATACAGCTAGAAGGATTTAAATTATTTAAAAGAAATGGACCAAATAAAAGAGGAGGCGGAGTTGCACTATATATAAGAAATAACTACACATCTACATAAATAGAGCACAACAATGATGAGAACTATCTTGAATGCATTTGGGTCAATATTAAAGGTTGGGGGGGGGGGAGGGAATGGCATTGTCATAGGTCTATACTATAGGCCAGTCAACCAAGCAGAGGAAGTAGATGAACTTTTTGCTAGTCAGCTAACTAAGGTATGTAAGAAGCACACCACAATGGGAGATTTTAACTACCTTGACATCAACTGGGAAGCAAACTCTGCACCAAGTGGAAGATCCAACAGGTTCCTAACGAACCTAGCAGACAACTTTGTTTTCCAAAAAGTAGAGAAGGGAACAAGGGGTCAGTCATATTGGACTTAATTCTCACTAACAGGGAGGAAATGATAGAAGGTGTTGAAGCCATAGGAACCCTGGGGCAAGTGACCATGCAATATTGGAATTCAACATTATGCAAACACAAGTAATAGAACAAAGTCAAACTAGAGTCTTGGACTTTAAGAGAGCTAATTTCAATAAACTTAGAGAGATCTTGGGAAGAATTCTATGGATGAGAATCCTCAAAGGGAAAACAACTCAAGAAGCTTGGGAAATTTTAAAAAATGAGATTACAAAAGCCCAGTCTAGCACAAAAGCAATGAAGAAGAAAAATAACATCTCCCAAAAGAAACCAGCATGGCTGCATAAAGAACTCTCTGATAAATTAAAATACAAAAAAGATAAGTATAAAAAGTGGAAAGAAGGGGACATAACTAAGCCAGAATATCAGCAAATAGCCCAAGTCTGTAAAGATGAAGTAAGGAAAGCTAAGGCTCACAATGAAGAAAAGCTTGCAACAAATGTAAAAAATAACAAAAAAAGCTTCTTCCAACATGTTAAAAACAAGAAAAAAGTTAAGGAAACAATTAGTCCATTGCTGGGAGAAAGTGGCATGAAGGTGACAAGCAACAGGGAGATCAGAACTATTTAACTGTCTTTACACAAAGGGATAAAACAATCTAACCTATCAAAAACAATACCACAAAAATCAGATTAGGAACACAAATTGAAATAGGGAAGAAAACGGCAAGTGAGCACCTGTCTACCCTAGATGAGTTCAAATCACCAGGACCAGATGGATTATACCCCAGGGTTCTGAAGGAACTGGCAGACGAGATCTCAGAACCACTGAACTATATCTTTTAGAGATCCTGGTGCACTGGGGACCTGCCAGAGGACTGGAAAAGAGCTGATGTGGTTCCCATCTTCAAAAATGGGGGGAAAATAGATCCAGGAAAATATAGACCCATCGGCCTGACCTCAATACCAGGAAAGATTATGGAAAAGATAATCAAGCAACGAATTAGTGAACACCTAGAAGTAAACAAAGTAATAGCCAAAAGCCAACATGGGTTTGTCAAAAACAGATCATGCCAGACTAATCTTATTGCATTCTTTGACAAAGTGACAAAATTAGTGGACCAGAGGAATGCCGTCAATATAGTTTACCTGGACTTCAGTAAGGCATTTGAAAAGGTAGTCTATAACCTACTACTAGATAAAGTAGAAGAATGTGGGTTAGACATCATCACCACCAGATGGATTCGTAACTGGCTGACCAACCACACCCAATGTGTAGTCCTCAATGGAACTGCATCTACATGGAGGGAAGTATGCAATGGAGTACCACAAGGCTCTGTTTTAGGCCCAGTACTCTTCAACATCTTCATCAATGATTTGGATGAGAGAATAAATGGGGAACTCATCAAATTTGTAGATGACCCCAAGCTGGCAGGAATAGCCAACACTCCAGAAGATAGGCTTAAGATATAGAAGGATGTTGAAAAACTTGAACATTGGGCACTATCTAATAAAATGAAATTCAATGGTGAAAAGAATAAGGTTCTACATTTAGGCAAGAAAAACGAAATGCACAGGTACAGTATAGGTGGTACCTTGCTCAATAGTAGTAACTGTGAGAGGGATCTTGGAGTCCTAGTGGACAATCATTTAAATATGAGCCAACAGTGTGCAGCAGCTGCCAAAGTAGCCAACACAGTTCTAGGCTACATAAACAGAGGGACAGAATCAAGATCACGTGAAGTGTTAATACCACTTTATAATGCCTTGGTAAGGCCACACTTGGAATACTGCATTCAGTTTTGGTCGCCACGATGTAGAAAAGATGTGGAGACTTTAGAAAGAGTGCAGAGGAGAGCAACAAAGATGATTAGGGGACTGGAGACTAAAACATATGAAGAATGGTTGCAAAAATTGGGCATGTCTAGTTTAATGAAAAGAAGGACTAGGAGAGGCATGATAGCAGTGTTCAAATATCTCAGGGGCTGCCACAAAGGAGAGGGATTCTCCAAAGAACTTGAGGGTAGAACAAGAAGCAATGGGTAGAAACTAATCAAGGAGAGAAGCAACTTAGAACTGAGGAGAACTTTCCTGACAGTTAGAACAATTAATCAGTGGAACAGCTTGCCTCCAGAGGTTGTGAATGCCCCAATACTGGAAGTCTTTAAGAAGATGTTGGATAGCCATTTGTCTGAAATGGTATAGGGTTTCCTGCCTAGGCAGGGGGTTGGACTAGAAGACCTCCAAGGTCCCTTCCAACTCTGCTATTGTATTGTATTGTAAATATAAAATTGTTCTAGATAGACTGTAAATCATTAAAGCAGAGGTTCTGTTCTTAAATAAAAAGCTTTTGTTCTGGAAAAAAAGAAATTGAAACCCTAAACCCATGATGGTGAACTTATGGCACGTGTGCAGAGGTGTCAGGCAGAGGCCTCTCTGTGGGCACGCACGGTGTTTCCAGGTGTTCTTCTGGGTTCCATTGTGCGCATGCGCACCAGACAGCTACTCTGTTCTGGGTTCCAGAACACACATGCGCACTGGCCAGCTGGTCTTCGCATGAAGACCAGCTGGCCAATGTGCATTTGTACGATGGAACCTGGAAGAGCAGGTGGCTGCCAAGCACATGCACACTGCCCAACTCCTTTCTTCCAGGTTCCAGCACTCCAGCACATGTGCACGCTCCAGTTTCGGCACTCAGTGTCGAAAAGGTTAACCATCACTGCCTTAAACAAATATAAAATAAAGTCAACATAATTTTGCTTCAGAACTAAAATCCCCCCCCCTGCCCAAGTTCCATGCCATCAAATATTCATATTCTACTTAAATGCAGTATAATTCAATGTGGTATAATAAAATGTAACACTTTTGTAATTAAGCAAGCAATTATTTTTTTATCATAGTATTTATCATTCCAAACAAGCTTGTAGTTGTAGCCTATATATTGTGCTCTGCATTCTGGTATTTGGAATGCCTAAAGAAGTCTTATCAAGAATACTCTGGAATTGAAATTGATAAACCCATTTTTCAACATACTGAAGAGCTGTGATGAATTCAAGACATTCAGCTGCTGTGTGTAGGATGTGTTTTGGACTTGTCAACTTATGAAGCAGGGTGGAGGATATTTTATTTGGCTTTATGTGAATCTTGACATATCCCAGACTGTAAGAGCGATATATTCTTAAAATTATATACACATTTAAAATTGTCGAGGAAAATAAACACAATGACTCCATTTATTAGTGAACTGAGATCATCAAGTATCTGTTAGTTTTTAGAGGATACAAAATGGAACATTTTATTGTACGGTAGCAGTTTTCATGTACTCAAAGATTCTGTGGAAATGTAGAAAAATATCAACTTTTGAGTTAAAAGAAAAATAAAATAAAATAATCTTTTAAAGCAACTTTATAGGGGTTCTTCATTTTGAAGGAACAGAAATAATATGTATTATTTCAGGGCCAGGTATCGTGATCCTCCCTAGACACCTTGAACTATAACTGCCCATGAGGCTAGCCGGTTGGTCAATGGCCACAGTTTGGAAAATAGTAACCCAAAACATCTGGAGGAGATAAAGGTATCTTTCCCCTGCAGTAGCTGTTCTCAAGGTTTCAAGAAAGAACTTTTGGATTCATACTGAATAGCGTTTTCTGGTCTTTCTAAGCAGTCAAAATGAGAATCAACCCAGGGCAAACTTCATTTTTTTCTCTTCAGATTCTACACTTAAATAGCCTTCTAAAGATATTTGATGATTGTAAATATTGGCTATTTGGCACATGTAACACCGGAGTGGGTTCTAGCTGGTGTTACTGCTGGTTCGCTTGTATGCACGCTTTGCATTTGTGCTGGATGTGTGCTGTGTGCTCATGCACACTTTAATAGAAATTGTTCTGTGCATGTGCACAACTCCCCCAAAAGATGGTGGTGACGGCAACTGGGGAACTGGTTTGGGGCCATGGCCAGCCTGGGTTGTTGCCGGTTCTGTGACCCAGGCCAGCATACCACTACCAGTTATACAGTGCCCATCTCTGCAGCACTCTATGCATTGCATTGGTTGCCAAGGTGCTTCCAGATGCAATTCAGGGTGTTGCTTGACATTTTGAAAGTTCTTCCTGGCGTTGAATGAGGTACCATCTCTCATCAATTGTTTCTAGCCACCTGATCTGGTCATGCAGGATGCGCATGTTTCACAACTTGTCAGCTAAGGAATGCCAATTGGTAGGGCCATTCTTCTCTGCCATTGTGACCTGCTGTAGAGTATTCTCCCTCTGGAGATCAGGATAGCCTCGACCATGCTTGCCATTTGTAAAGACTAAGTTCTATCAGGCTTTAGGGATCCAAATGTATTAAGGACACATTTCATAGTTATATTGGCAATTATGTAATATATTTTCTCAGCTCCTATGGGGTTTTTTTTTAGTTTGTATTATTGCAATTGTATTTCTTTTAATGTTGTTTACCACCCAGAATCTCTTGTTGAGATTGGCGGCCACAGCATTGAATAAATAAATAAATTTCAGTCTGTATACTGTTGTACAAACTGGGTTTGTATATCCTTGAGTAAAGTACTGTTTCAAAATAAACATCTTTGCACTTCTCCAAATTTCTCAGCTCTAAAAATGTAATAAAAGCTGTTTACATTTTCTCCCAAGATGCACATATTTGATTAGCTATGGATACTTTGAAAAATATAGATATTTTAATTATCCCCGAGCTATAAATAACTGAATGTATGTATGCTGTATGAAACATTATAAAGACAGACACTCATTCATAGAAGAAGAAGTTCTTCTCTTTTGCCTTCTTTCCACACCCTAAAATCAGTTTTTGATTTCGGGATGTAGATTATACTGGAAAAAGGAATGATTGATCCTCAGAAGAATACAACTAGTTATATTACATTATGTTGTAAAAATAAAGGTATGCAAGCAACTACTTATAAATGCATATTTTATGAAAAACAATACAATAATAGATATTTAAAATCTTATCTCACTTTAAATTTTTGCTATTTTCAAAAATTCATCAATTTGCAGGGAAATAAAAGAAGATGGATATATGGTTTAGGTTTAGGTTTTAGGTTTTATTAAATTTATAGACCGCCCCCTCTCCCCATAGGGACTCGGGGCGGTGTACAGACCGTTCGTGTATAAAACAACAAAACATAACATAAAACATCAGACAAAACAGCGCACACATACCGTCTATATATACAACCCAAACTAATTAAATAATTAAGAACAATTCTAAAACCAGTTAAAACCCCAAAATTTAAAATTTAGAAAGCCATCCAGGAAAGTCAGTAGTGGGTGTTCGCTGTAAGTACGATTACAATTACAATTAGGCCAGGCCGGCTAGTCGGAACAGGTGGGTCTTGAGTTTCTTGCGGAAGGAGCGGAGATCCAAAGTGGTTCTAATATCGGGGGGGAGGTCGTTCCAGAGGGTTGGGCCCATCACAGAGAAGGCCCTATTCCTAGGCACCGCCCGCCCGCACTGCTTAACGGAAGGTACCCGGAGGAGTCCCTCTCTTTGAGAGCGGATTGGTCGCAGGGATGTGTGGGGTAGAATGCGATCCCGCAGGTAACTAGGTCCCGAGCCATGGAGCGCTTTGAAGATGACAGTCAGCACCTTGAAACGCACCCGAAAAGCCACAGGCAGCCAGTGCAGCTCACGCAGGAAAAGTGTTACATGGGAGTACCTAGTACTCCCCATAATAACCCGCGCGGCTGCATTCTGAACCAGCTGGAGCCTTCGGGTGCATCTCAAGGGGAGCCCCATGTAGAGAGCATTGCAGTAATCAAGACGGGAAGTCACCAGGGCATGAGTGACTGTGCGAAGGGCGTCCCGCTCTAGTAGGGGGCGCAATTGGTGCACCAGGCGAACCTGGTGGAATGCCCCCCTAGCCACGGCTGTCACATGATCATCTAGCGACAGCCGGGAATCTAGGAGGACGCCCAAATTGCGTGCCCTATCCGCCGGGGGCAGTTGTTCCCCCCCGATGGCCAGAGATGGAACACATTGGCTAAAGCGGGGCGCCGGTAGCCACAGCCACTCCGTCTTGGAAGGGTTGAGATTGAGTCTGTTGTCAGCCATCCAGACCCGCACGGCTTGCAGACACCGGGACATCACCTCAACGGCTTCGTTGGGGTGGTTCGGGGTAGAGATGTATAGCTGAGTGTCATCTGCATACAGATGGCACTCAACCTCGAATCCTCGATTGATCTCGCCCAGCGGTTTCATGTATGTGTTGAACAGGAGAGGTGAGAGGACCGACCCCTGTGGCACTCCGCACGTGAGCGGCCTCAGGGTCGACCTCTGCTCCCCCGCCAACACACATTGCGTCTGACCGGAGAGGAAGGAGGAGAACCACCGCAAAACGGTGCCCCTCACCCTCATCCCCTCCAGCCGACGCAATAGGATACCATGGTCGATGGTATCGAAGGCCGCTGAGAGATCTAACAGGACTAGGATGGAGGAACAACCCCCATCCTTCGCCCTCCAGAGATCATCCACCAATGCGACCAAAGCCATCTCAGTGCTGTGGCCGGGTCGAAAACTGGACTGGCGCGGGTCTAGATAAGTAGTTTCCTCCAGGTGTCGAGGGAACTGTTGCGCCACCACACTCTCAATAACCTTCGCTAAAAAGGGAAGGTTGGAGACAGGACGATAATTGGCTAACTCTACTGGGTCCAGGGAAGGCCTCTTAAGTAGGGGCCTCACCACCGCCTCTTTCAAGGCGGCTGGTAGGAACCCCTCCCTCAGCGAGGCGTTCACCAGCCCCAGGAGCCAGTCTCGTGTAGCCTCCCAGGCTGCCAGTACAAGCCAGGAGGGACACGGGTCCAATAAACATGTGGTGGCCCGCAGTCGTCCGTGTAGCCTGTCCATATCCTCGGCGGCAACAGAGTCAAACTCCTCCCAGAGTGGTACCTCAAGACTCGCCTCCGGTGTCTCCCCAAGATCACTGAGGGGGACCCATTCACTCCGGATCTGAGCGATTTTGTCCTGCAGATATTCCCCAAATTCCTCTGCCCTACCCTGCAAAGGGGCTTCCCGCGGCCTCTGTGAAAGGAGGGAGCAGGTCACCCGAAACAGGGCGGCAGGGCGGTTTTCTGCGGACGCAATAAGGGTGGTGTAATATTGACGTTTAGCCACCCTTAGTGCCACAAGGTAGGTCTGTAAATGGGCTCTTACCTGTGTTCGGTCAGATTCGGCGCGAAAGGATCTCCATCTGCTTTCTAGGCGTCTCTTGTGGCGCTTCATCACCCTCAGCTCCTCGGTGAACCAAGGGGCCAGGGTGGTTCGCTGCCACCGGAGAGGCCGCAAGGGCGCCACCCGGTCCAAGGCCCCGGCCGCCGCACTGTTCCATGCGGCCACCAGGTCCTCCGTCCGGGAGCGGGTCAGGGCTACAGGAAGTGGCCCAAGCTCCGTCTGGAACCTATTTGGTTCCATCAGTCGCCTGATCAAAGGCATGAGAAACTAACAAGTTTTAGAACCAGTGAGTTCAGTGATTTCTCGGATGTTAAGCTAGATCACATCTAGGGTTCAATAAATCTTCAAGTTTCAATTTCTTGATCTTTAAAATCTTCAGCGATTTCAAATTCAAATTTTTCTTGTTCATTTTTCTCTCTTTCTGGTCTAATTTTTTTTACTGTACAGTATAAATTCGATTTACATTCTCTCTGAAAAATGAAATATTTTGCTAGTTTAATCTCTGATTAATTTACAAATTTCTGTATGTGCTTTGACATAAAGATATATTGGCTTGGGTAGGAAACTATATCACAAAATTTAGAAAGTGTTAGCATCAATACATAAATTCTGCTTTGCAGATTGATTTTAGAAATATGAATCAGGTAATTAAGTATTATATTAAACTCTAATTAAGGCTCTTAGTTGGGGGACATGGTAGCTCAGTGGCTAAGACGCTGAGCTTGTCGATCAGAAAGGTCTGCAGTTTGGTGGTTCAAATCCCTAGCACCACATAACGGAGTGAGCTCCTGTTACTTGCCCCAGCTTCTGCCCACCTAGCAGTTCGAAGGCATGTAAAAGTGAAAGTAGAAAAATAGGAAACACATTTGGTGGGAAGGTAACAGCGCTCTGTGGGCCTTCGGCATTTAGTCTTGCTGGCCATATGACCATGGAGATGTCTAAGAAAGAGTAACAGGCCTAAAGTCACCCAGTTGGCTTTCATGCCTAAAGTGGGACTAGAATTTAGTCTCCTGATTCTAGGCTAGCACCTTAACCACTACAACATACTGGCTCTCACTCTTGCAGTCTTTTATTATATCTTCTTATCTGAACTATCTTCTCATATTTCTTCTACTAGGGTAAACTAAAACTAGACATACAGCATTCTTTCTACATCTTGGATACAGATCAGTTTTCTAACCTAGAATTTTCCATATGTTTTATGATAGAGTAGAATGTATGTGATGTAAGATAACTCTGGGGATATAATATTGTATCTTGTACTAGAAACAAGATTATAATTCCTTGATCTTATTGTGTATGTCCTAAGGCCAGCATAAGACAATGTACTTTTCCCTTAAATCATATATTTTCCTCTGTCCTTTGTCTGGTTGCTCTGGAAATATTATTTTAATTGCTAAACTTTTAAATGGTAGATTACATGACTGATTATGAGGCAATGGTCCTTTTTCATGCTCAAGAAGTTTTAAATATAGACTAAATCTATTCTAAGGGAACCCACTAAATATAGCAATAGTATATATGAATATTTATAAGTTCGCCATGATACACTTTGCAACTAATCAGCAAAACTGTTGAATTGGAATTCATTTTCCACCATAATGAGAACTTTTACAGTATTATTCAAAGTGGAAAACCAGAGAAAGTTTGACTTTAATTAAGGTCAAATTAAATGTATTTGCAAATCTCAAAAAG
The DNA here is from genome assembly GCF_964273705.1 of Natrix helvetica. Classification (NCBI taxonomy): domain Eukaryota; kingdom Metazoa; phylum Chordata; class Lepidosauria; order Squamata; family Natricidae; genus Natrix; species Natrix helvetica. The sequence continues at coordinate 140,254,710 of NC_138550.1, forward strand.
TCTTCCTTATAATTAGCAAATTCTTAAGCACTCTTAAAAGATTGTGGCATAATATGGGCTGAAGTCTTTTACCCACTTACTTAGAGAAGTAAACCTTATTTAATTGAATGAAAATACATTGAATAAAGTGAATTTATTTCAGGAGCAGCTTACTTTAGGAAGCAGCTTGGAAGTTCATGGCTACCATGGCATGATTACTCAGGGCCCAATTTGGAATAGTGGTCACACATTGTCACAGCAGTAATAATGTGCTCCAAGGAGGGAACCTGCCCGGTCTCATGTGGTCAGATCATGTTCTTGATATTTCCCTATGTTTTCCCCTTCTGCAGGGAGGCAGAACCTATTTGATTGGTCTACTCCTGTAACTTTTGGACCTGTTGAGGTTCAAAAGGGAGTTGGGGCAGGGGGGGGTATTCCTGAGGTTCTGCTGCATGGCCCTGCTGAGGCCCTGGCTTCTACCTGGAATAGGGAGATAGTGAAAGCCTTGGACAAGGTCTTGCTCATCCCATCATGCTCATCGCTTCTCATGTTTACAGAGGAGTTGAGGGATTTGAAACGGGTCAAGAAACATCTAGAGTGCCATGGAGGAAGCTGAGGGATAAATCTGATTGATCATGAGTTACAGCCACTATTAAGACCTATCGTGTTGTGGCAGAAGCGGTGAAATATCAATATTTCTATGTTCTTATTGTGTCTGCAGAGCTCTGTCTGACAGCTATGTTTAGGGTCACCTGTTCCCTTTTCAGTAAAGAGAACTCTAAGGTTCATTGTCAGGACCATACTGAGAAATTTTCAATACCATCTTTGATCTGATGGGGCTGCACTGCTCCAGATAGAAAGATGATCAGTTGTAAGTCAAGGACCACCTGTAATGAATAAAGACCCCTTAAATCTGGAGTCCTCCTGTCACCTGCTCCTCAAGTATATTCCTTGTAATCAGTATAGAATAATGATAGATGATAGATAGATAGATAGATAGATAGATAGATAGATAGATAGATAGATACCAACACAGATGACACTGCTTATGCAAATCCAAATAAAAACAAAACAGATGTCTGCCAATACTAATAGTTTTATAACTTGCTTTCTATGCTAATGCTAATCCTTTTTGAAGTAAAGATAACAGGTTTTGGAACTTCAGCGTTTTAAAGATCCCCCCCTCCCCCAGCAAGTTGAATATATTATTGGTGCCAGTACGTTTTTGGAATGAGATTGGGTAGGGTTTTCTTATACAGATAGTCCTTGATTTGCAACCACAAGCCCCAAATTTCTACTTGAAATGTAGTGGGGAAAGACGAGGCTTGACATGCTGAGGAACGTCCAACTCTATTTTATTTAACAGAAGGCATTAACAAGTACAGGAGAGAATCAGGGCGTTCCTCTGCTTGACAGCTATTTATACGAAGAGCTGTCAAGCAGAGAAACCAATCAGAATGGCAGAACAGCCCGCCTTCAGCCAAGCCGCGCCTGATTGGCTAAGGCGCGGCATGGCTGTTGCTAGCTGTCAACAGAGGGAATCCCCGGTCGTAAGTTGGGGAGGAAAGGAATATAACACTCCTTCCCCCCCAGCGAGGACGCATGCACGACTGTGGAGCATGCGTAGTCGCGTAGGTACGCAGGGCGGCATCGGACCCGCCCAGAACGCCTCAGAACGGGGCAGACCATCGGAGGAGGAGGTGGTGCCTGTGGAAGCTCCTCCCGGGAGGGAGTGGAGCTCCGGGCGCCATCTTGGAGGCCTATACCAGGAGGAGGCGGAGACTCCGGAGCAGGTAGGCAGGGCCGGGGTGGCGCGGCCACAGGCGGTTTTGAGTCAGGGAATTCTGAACTAATGGTAGAAGAGGGCTGGCCTGATTGTGGGACGGCCAAAGCGGGTAACAACGCTGGAACTGGTTGCCCAATGGGGGCTGGACCGCTGGAAGGCTGTGGCCAGCGGGTGGCGCCAGGCACTGTCTCGGCCGTCAGGTCTTGTGGAGAGTATGCGTCCACCACGACCAGGAAGACCTGGCCTTAAGAAAGGCCCAGCGAAGTCCAGGTGGAGGCGTGACCATGGGCCGCGAGGAATCTCCCACTCCCACGGCGGGGCCGCCGGAGGCGCTGGATGGGAGTGTTGGCAGGTGGAGCACCTGGCAACCCAGGTAGCGATCTCGTCGTCCAGATGGGGCCACCAAACATAGCTGCGCGTGAGCGCCTTCATGCGCGCTATGCCTGGGTGGCCCTCATGGAGGCGAGACAGCACCTGCTCACGCAGGTTGGGTGGGATGATCACCCTGTCTCCCCACAGGAGGCACCCACTGTGGAGAGACAGCTCCAGCTGCCTGGCCTTGTAGGGGCGGTAGTCGTCGGACACCGGCCCCCCAGGCCATCCCCGCAGAACCCAAGCCATCACCTGGGAGAGGGTGGGGTCGGCCCGGGACGCTGCAGCCACATCGCTCGCGGAGAGCGGCAAGGCCAGGTCCGCGATGGCCAAAACAGACAGGCAAGGCACAGTCTGTGGCTTGGAGATAGGCAAGGGGCAGCGGCTGAGGGCATCAGCATGCCCCAACTGCTTGCCAGGGTGGTAGACCAGGGCATACGAGTATGCCGCTAGGAACTCCACCCAACGGGTCATGTGGGGAGACAGAATGGGAGGGGTCGGACGGTCACTGGCCAGAAGCCCAAGGAGTGGCTTGTGGTCAGTGAAAAGCGTGAAGTGCCGTCCGTACAGGTACTCGTGGAACTTTTTAACCCTGGACACAGCAGCCAGAGCCTCCTTGTCGATCTGGCTGTAGTTCCTCTCCGCCAGAGAGAGTGTCCGGGAATAAAAAGCTATGGGGGCTTCCGAGCCGTTAGGGAGGACATGGCTCAGGACAGCCCCCAACCCCACGGGGGAGGTGTCACAAGTTAGCGTCAGGGGCATCCTGTCACTGTATTGGACTAGGACTGCCTCTGATGTCAGCATGTCTTTGACAGCTGCGAACGCATGCGCTTCGCAGCTGCCCCAGCGCCAGGCCGCTGATCGGTCGAGCAACCGATGCAGCGGCTCGGCTAGTGATGCCTTGTGCGACAAAAATGGCGCGTAAAACTTTAAAAGCCCTAAGAACGACTGCAGCTCCGCCTTAGAGGCGGGGGTGGGGGCGTTCTTAATGGCTGCAACCTTGGCAGGGGTGGGGTGGATTCCGTGGGCATCTATGGAGAAACCCAGGAAGTCCACTTTAGGCACAGCAAATGAACATTTGCTGCGTTTTAATTTGAGACCCGCGCCCCTAAAACGGTCGAGGACCTTCCCCAACATTTCGAGGACTCCTGAGCGGCTGGAAGCAGCGATCAGGACATCGTCGAAATAGGGTACCACGCCAGGGAGCCCATGGAGCAATCGCTCCATGAGGCTCTGGAAGATCCCCGGGGCCACGGAAACACCGAATTGGAGGCGGCGGCAACGGAAAGCCCCTCGGTGGGTGACGATAGTCCGCGCAGCCACCGCTTCATCATCCACCGGGAGCTGCTGGTAGGCCTGCGCCATATCCAGTTTCGCGAAAATACAGCCCTGCCCCAGGGAGTGGAGCAGGTGCTGTACAACAGGGACTGGATAGGGGTTTGCCTGAAGGGCCAAATTGATGGTGGATTTAAAGTCGGCGCAGAGACGTATGGAGCCGTCGGCCTTCACGGGGACCACTATTGGGGTCTCCCACCGTGAGTAGTCAACAGGCTCCAACACGCCCTGCGCCAGCAAACGGTCAATCTCCGCATCAACTTTGGCCCTCAAGGCAAAAGGCACCCTGCGGGCTTTCAGCCTAATGGGGGCAACCTGGGGATCTAGGTTGAGAGAGATGGGGGTGCCCTTGTACAGCCCAAGCTGTCCGTCAAACACGTCCGCATAGGCGGCGATGACGGCAGCAACGTCAGGGGGCGTGTCAGAGAGTGAATGCACCCCCTGCACGGAGAGGCCCAGGGCAGGGAACCAGTCCAGCCCCAGCAATGCGGGCAGGGGCTTTTCAACCACCAATACAGGCAGGCACCCCGAAAACCCCCCGTATTCCACTCTGACGGTTTAGCTACCCAGGGTTGGGATAAGTGACCCCTGGTAGTCCCTGAGGGCCACGGAGCTGGCATTCAATTGGCGTTTTAGAATGCCAGGGCAGAGTACAGTAAAGTCAGCCCAAGATAGTATGGAGCGGGATGAGCCGGAGTCCACCTCCATTACACACGGGGCGCCCTCAATGAGGACTGACGCCTTGATTCTGTCAGCACCTGCGGAGGCTTGGTAGATGGCCTCAGCAGGGGCGGCTGCTGGTCCCGGCTCCACGGCGTAGCAGCTGGCTCTCGTGCGAGGCTGGCGGCAGGGCTGCTGCGGTCCTGCAGTCATCTGTTGGCTGGAGGCTCCTTGGAGAGGTGGCGGAGGCAGCACAGCCCGGCAGACCTGGGCCAGGTGGCCCTTTTTTGGAGCACCGGCGGCAGATGGATGCCCGGAACGGGCATGCTGACCGGTCGTGGCTGCCCCTGCAAAATGAAACAGCGTTATTCCTTCTCTTGATGTGAACTACAGGGTTCCTAAAATAAACAGTGCATGTGAGCATCGTACGCAACCAAAAATGAATGGACTCTTGGCCTTAGCTTCCTTTTGGCAGAAAACATGTTCCTTCCTATTTTAATATAATCACACATGTCACTTGAGTGACAACCCATCACTTTAATTTTAAACAAACTGGCCATAATCCAACCATCTGGCAGAGTGTTGGCTGTTGACATTAATGAGTTTAAGTGTGCTTAACTATGTGTTGGATTGTAGTATCTGTTTCAGTGGAACTAACTCCCAAATAAATATTTTAGTACCGGAACTCAACAGGCAGTCCACTACAGTTTGGAAATTCAAATATTAGACTATTTAGTTGAAAGCTGTGAAGGGGGGAGGGGAGAAAGCAACAAGAATTAGGAGGAAAAACTGAAGCAAACCACTTTTTCATCCTCTGATGTTGCCATGGTGACAGAAAAGAAAGTTAATAGTCCAGTATTCTAGCCATGGGATAAAATGACCCTTTTTGCTTCTCTTCCTGTTACCAAGATAGAAGGTACATTTAGCATAAGATGGGAGTACAAGTACACACACTTAACTTTCTTACGCAGGTAAGATCTTTTAGTATTTCTTGAACAGAAGATAAACTAGCATTCCTTATTTAAAAAAAAAACAAAGGAAGCATTGATCTTCTGCTTCAGCAACTTCAATATGCATTACTGGATGCTGTACTAGCATCAGAGATAATTGTGACTACCTATTTGATTTGATTCAAATTTAGAACAACATTGAAAACTAATATTTGCCACAAAATGATAATAATTCTGTTCTATAATGAATAGAAATTGATAGTTAAGATGTATGCAAAAATACATTATTTTTGGCTTAACTGTGATGAAATAGTAATTATTTTTGCCTTGTCTCTCTTCTAAGTTCAAGGTACTGTACTGCTTCTGTATTACCACCTTACCCAGTAACATCCTTAGGTTCAAAGCTACTGATTGGATTTAAGTAAAGATAAAGGTTCCCTTCGCACATATGTGTTAGTCATTCCCGACTCTAGGGGCCGATGCTCATCTTTGTTTCAAAGCCAAAGAGCCAGCGCTGTCTGAAGATGTCTCCATGGTCATGTGGCCAGCATGACTAAATGCTGAAGGTGCATGGAGGGCTGTTACCTTCCCATCAAAGGTGGTTCCTATTTTTCTACTTGCATTTTTACATGCTTTCGAAATGCTTCTTTTCTTTTCTTTATTCATATTTATAGACCGCCCCCTCTCCCGAAAGGGACTCGGGGCGGTGTACAGTCACTAAAATACGTTATAAAATACATGCAAAACAGTTAAATAATTAAATAAGTAGGTAGGTGGAGGAGGTTGCAAGACTGTACATGGAATAATAAATATTAAATATAATATATAGTATAATAAAAACTTTTAAAACCCCAAACCCAATTAAAATGAATAAATCCCCGGGAGGTAAAACTAAGAAAGTGCCAGGCCAGCTGATTGAAATAGGTGAGTCTTTAACTTTTGCCGGAAGGAACGGAGGTCGGTGGTAGTTCGAATGTCAGGGGGGAGGTCATTCCAGAGGGTTGGGCCCATCACAGAGAAGGATCTACTCCTAGGTGTCGCCCGCTGGCATTGACCAGCAGACGGCACCAGGAGGAGCCCCTCTCTGTGTGAGCGGATAGGCCGCAGGGACGTGTGTGGTAGGATGCGATCCTGCAGGTAACTAGGCCCACTGCCATGGAGCGCTTTAAAGATGGTGATCAATACCTTGAAACGCACCCGAAAGGCCACAGGTAGCCAGTGCAGCTCGCGCAGGAGAGGTGTTACGTGGGAGTAACGTGTACTTCCCATAATAACCCGCGCGGCTGCGTTCTGAACTAGCTGCAGTCTCCGGATGCGTCCCAAGGGAAGCTCCATGTAGAGAGCATTGCAGTAGTCCAGGCGAGACGTCACCAGCGCATGAGTGACCGTGCGCAGGGCACTCCGGTCCAGTAGGGGGCGCAATTGGCGCACCAGGCGAACCTGGTGGAACGCCCCCCTCGCCACGGCTGCCACATGGTCCTCCATTGACAGCCGGGCATCAAGGAGGACGCCCAAATTGCGCGCCCGCTCCACAGGGGACAATTGTTCGCCCCCTATGGCCAGCGATGGGGTCAGCTGGCTGAACCGAGGCGCCGGTAACCACAGCCACTCGGTCTTGGAGGGGTTGAGTTTAAGTCTGTTGTCCCCCATCCAGACCCCGACGGCTTCCAAACACCGGGACATCACTTCGACAGCCTCGTTGGGGTGGTTTGGGGTTGAAATATACAGCTGAGTATCATCAGCGTAAAGATGGTACTCAACCCCAAAACCACGGATGATCTCACCCAGCGGCTTCACATATGCGTTGAACAGGAGAGGCGAGAGGACCGACCCCTGTGGCACCCCACAAGTGAGTGGCCTCAGGGACGATCTCTGCCCCCCTGTCAACACACATTGCTTCCGGTCGGAGAGGTAGGAGCCGAACCACCGCAAAATGGTGCCTCCGACTCCCATCCCCTCCAACCGGCGCAATAGGATACCATGGTCGATGGTATCAAAAGCCGCCGAGAGGTCTAATAGGACCAGGATAGAGGAGCAACCCCTATCTCTGGCCCTCCAGAGATCATCGACCAACGCGACCAAGGCTGTCTCAGTGCTGTGCCCGGGTCGGAAGCCGGACTGGCGTGGGTCTAGATAGTCGGATTCGTCTAGGTGTCGCGGGAGCTGCTGCGCCACCACATTCTCGACAACCTTCGCCAGAAAGGGAAGGTTGGAGACTGGACGATAGTTAGCTAGCTCCGTTGGGTCGAGCGCAGGCTTCTTGAGCAAGGGTCTCACCACCGCCTCTTTCAAGGCGGTTGGTAAGTATCCCTCACTCAGTGAGGCGCTCACCAGGCCCAGGAGCCAGCCTCGTGTCACCTCCCAGGCTGCCAGTACCAGCCAGGAGGGGCACGGGTCCGTTAAACAAGTGGTGGGTCGCAGCCGTCCACGCAGCCTGTCCAAATCCTCGGGGGCAACAGAGTCAAACTCCTCCCAGAATGGTCTCTCAAGACTCGCTGTTGGCGGCTCGTCTGGTCCACTGACGGAGGTCCACCCGCTCCGGATCTGATTGATTTTGTCCTGAAGATATTCCCCAAACTCCTCTGCTCTACCCTGTAAGGGTGCCTCCCGCGCCCCCTGCGATAAGAGGGAGCGAGTCACCCTAAACAGGGCGGCAGGGCGGTTATCCGCGGACGCAATAAGAGCAGCACAATGTCTACGTTTGGCCGCTCTCATTGCCACAAGGTAAGTCCGCAAATAGGCTCTTACCTGTGTTCGGTCAGATTCGGAGCGCGAGGATCTCCACCTGCTCTCTAGACGTCTCCTGTGGCGCTTCATCACCCTGAGCTCCTCAGTGAACCAAGGAGCCCGGGTGGGTCGATGCCGCAGGAGAGGTCGCAACGGCGCAACCCGGTCCAAGGCCCCAGTCGTCGCCCTATTCCAGGCAGTCACTAGGTCCTCGGAACGGGAGCGGGACAAGGCTACAGGTATTGGCCCAAGCTCCGTCAGGAATCTATCAGATTCCATCAGGTGCCTGGGGCGGTACCAGTTTATAGAGTCTGGTTCCGCCTCCTCGCGGTGGGGGATAGCGCCAGGGAAGTCCAGCCGGAGGGATGAGTGGTCTGACCATGACAGGGGCGTGATAACTAAATCCCCTATTCCCAGATCACTCGTCCACTGTTCAGATACAAAAATGAGGTCCAGTGTGTGGCCCCCTTCGTGAGTGGGGCCCTGAACTAATTGGGTCAGGTCCATGGCCGTCATGGAAGCCATGAACTCCCGAGCCACCTCGGAAGCCGCTCCCGTTGACGGCAAGTTGAAGTCCCCCATGACCAGAAGTCTGGGAGTCTCAACTGCCGTCGCTGAGATTAGCTCGAGGAGCTCGGGCAGGGCTGCTGATGCATAGCGAGGAGCCAAGTATACAATCAGCAAGCCCCACTGCCTCCCTGGGCCCCAACTCACACCAAGGGACTCACACCCGGGTATCTGAGGAACAGTGAACTCCCTCGGCTCTAAACATTCCCGCATAACCACCGCCACCCCACCACCCTTACCCAGGGCCCGAGGCTGATGGAATGCTCGAAAACCCGGTGGGCACATTTCCACGAGGGGTAAACCACCCTCGTGGCCCAACCAGGTCTCCGTTATCCCTGCAAGGTCTAGCTCCCCCTCTGAGATCAACTCATTAATGAGGGGGGCCTTGTTGATGACAGACCTTGCGTTGCAAAGCATCAGCCGCAGGCCCTGGCTCTGTAGCACCTGTCCACCTAGGCTGCAGGGGTTGGTACAAGCGACCGGGCGTAACCAGCAGCCACGGTCTCCCAACCGACCTTGGGATCTTATCCTGTCCTCGCATCCCCTCCTCCCCGCGACCGTTGTAATAGGACAACCCTCTGCTATCGTGACCTTTATATTCCCCCCCTCCACCGCATCCCCGTCCTTCCTAGACTCACCCGTCTGTTCGGCTCTGGCCGTCCTCCCGGTCTGATTAACCCTCCCCCCCACCCTGGGACCCCCTAAAAACAGTATAAAACATTTTACTAAAAAGCCCCTCAGCTTCCTCTTCTTCCACCTCTCGGGGTTCACGAACCCGTCATCAAGGCTGGCCCTTGAAAGAGCCAAGGGCCATACCTGCGAGAGAGGGGCCTCCCGCAGGCGAAACAGGTCTGTCCTCGAGTAAATTGGTATGTTGTTGACCATCCCGATAAGGTAGGGGTGCAGATGATATAAAAGTTAATAGTTGAAAACCAGTGGGCTAGAGTCTCAATGGAGGGCAGAAGATTTTTTTCAATGTCCAGGTGGTACTCAGAACTTGGAGAGAAAAGGGGGGGGAGAGCAAGCCATGATTAGATGTCCCAAATGGTAGGGGGAAAGGCGAAGATGGTAAATGGTAAATGGTGGTAAAGGATAGATGATAGTTCCATTCATCTGTTCCATGGTGGATGTGGCCCCCCCGATGGAAGGGGGGGGGATTCTTGGCCCAGCTGCTTGGCTCTCAATGTTAGTCTGCTCGAGCCAGCAGGGGCCCGGGAGGGGGGGGAGAGGGAGTAGCCAGAGACAAACAACCAGGAATAACAAGATGACAAAATATCCCAGGGGGTTCTCTGGCTGCAACTTCCTCCATTCAGCCATCGTCGCAGCCATCTCCCCTTGTCTCTTCCAGCAGTCTCCGTCCACCTCCCAGTCCTTCTCACCTATCAGATGTTTCCTGTTTCTCTCCCTTAAGTTCTTCGATGTTTCAAGGATCTCTCCGGTACCTCCAATACATCCCATGCCTCCGGAGCCTCTCACCCACTTCCTCTCACTCTCCTTCAGATTTTCCGGCTCTTTCCAGCTCTTTTGAGGTTTTTCGATGTTTCTCCTCTATTCCCTCTATTCCTGGTATTTCTCAGCGTTTCTCGGCGCCAGCGCAGCCGCATCACGCCGTCACGCCGTCGCCATTGCTTTTTTCCTTGCCGGTGACCGTTTGCAGCCGTTTACAGCCCTCCAGTCCTCTCCTCCCTCCGGTCTTCACCGACCACCCTGGCGGGCCAAAACAAGCCCAAAACATGCCTGGGTGGTCGGGCTATCAAACTCTCGGCTCCCTCAGATGATACGGGAACCGGCAGCAACCCTTAACCGGGCGGGAGCTCCATGATGTTCTCGGAGCTCAAGGGACGCCCGCCATCATCATTGGAAGCTCCTCCTCCATCGACATGCAAGGATTCATTTTCTAGAAATGCTAGGGTGGCAGAAGCTGGGGCAATAATGGGAGCTCACTCCGTTACATGGCACTAGGTGATTCGAACTGCCAAATTGCCGACCTTTCTGATTGACAAGCTCAGCGTCTTATCCACTCTACTCTGATTGGACTTAGAAGTAGGTTCTTTAAAAAGTTACATTATTGCATTTTAATCGCTCTCAATAGATTGTAACAATTTAGTTTAAATTATTTTTTAAATTTAATTTAATTTAACATTTTAATTTTTCAACATTTTAATTGCTCTCGGTATATTTGTCTATGGAGATTTGCAGTCCTGCAAGGAGTATAAATCTTTCCATTCCCCAGCCTTCAGTCAGAGCTGAAGGAGCTTCTTGGATGAGAAGTGAAATGTTTTTAAAGAAAAACCAAGAAAGTCCATTTATCTCTTGAAAAAGCACCTTTGGCTCTCAATACATTTCTAACTCTGAAAATTACTTGATAGTTTAGTTCAATGTTTCTCAACCTTGGCAGCTTTTAGATGTGTGGACTTCAGCTGCCAAAATTTCCCAGTCAGCAATGTTCACAAATTTTGTGAGAGTTAGCTGTGGATTGAAGTGCTAACTACCCATCCAGGACTCAGTGGAAAACTGCACTGGCATAAAAGTCATATCCATCTCTGCTAATCCTTATTCACTTTCGATTTCCCATTTCAAGACACTGGAATCACCTGTCTTCCCTTCAAAGTAAGGGGTAAACAGATTTTAACTACAAGTTGTCCTCAAATGACGACCACAATTACAACCAGAATTTCCATTGCTAAGCAAGAAGGTTGTTAAGTGAGTCAAATCAATATTTTTATGAACTTTTTTCCATGGATGTTAAGTTAAATTGCTGCTGTTGTTAAGTGAACTACAGTCCTTAAGTGAATCCAACTTCCCCCATTGAGGATACTTGTTGGGAACCAGATGCAGAGGTCGCAAATGGTGATCACATGAGCCCAGAATGCTGCAATGGTTTCCAAATAGCCCAATTTTTATCACATGACTGTGGGCATGCTGGGACAGACATCAGTGTGAAAACCGATCATTAGTTATTTTCTCAGCAACTGTTGCAACTTCAAATAGTCACTCAATAAATGGCTGTACATTAATGACTATTGTGTAGCTGTCTATGGCAATGTTGCAATGAAGTAGAAATGCTATTTTAATGGCCTGTTTCTCACCTTTGTATATGTATCTATGCTTTCTGGATTAAAGGAAAAGAGCAGTTCCCTTATGTACTCTTTTCAGAAGGTTAAAGCAGGATTTGATTAAAAATAAAACATAAGACATTCAATGTGGTCTCCTTAGTAAGCCTTCAGATATTATCCTTGGAGAAGGTTCTTTTCCTTTAATATTACCACTGACTCTGACTTCTCAGTCTGTTCACACTTTTCCAAATATGTTTTCTGATCTCCCACACCTAGTTTTACTTCTTAACAAGTGCTTTCTTTGATATAAAAAGCCTGTGTATTAATAATTCTTCTTACCATTTCTAACCTCTGGATCAGTGATGCAATGTCTAGTAGCAGTCCCAACTTCAAGTTGGTATTTCTTATCAATACTCCTTCCTTGCTCTAATGGCATACACTAAATAAATAAATACTTGGTCTAAAATCCATTAAAACATATTTCCAAAATGTGCAACAAGTTTTATTTATGATAAGAATATATTTGCTGCAATTAAGTCTAGCTACCCAGCAAATTAAGGGACGCGGTGACTCAGTGGCTAAGACATTTCGTGTGCCTTTGGCATTTAGACATGCTGGCCACATGACCACTGAGCCATCTTTGGACATGAGCACTGCCCCCTAGAGTCGGGAACGATTAGCACATATGTGCGAGAGGAACCTTTACCTTTTACCCAGCAAATTTAAGCTTGTTCTGCTTAAACAAAGCAAAAAAAAAAAGGAATTAAGGATACTTAAAATATATACTTTAATAAATCCTTTTCAAACAATGAAAAATGTTTCAAGAAGATAGCTGGAAATCTTTATACCCCACTTTATTTTGAAATTAAGCCAATCTGCAGATTATGTCTTGTTATATATCAGAAAAGAAGGTGGGACAGTAAAATTCCAGTTTTCTTGAACCTTTTCTTATTTGGGCAGACTTATTTTGGAATAATCTAAAGCAAATTAAATTATTTCTGTAGCACTAGGTACAGTTTTCAGTAATGATTACAAGTCTCTTTAAATTCCTAATTATTTGCAAAAAGAAAAGTATACATATATATGTATATATATATGCTGGTCTTGTTTTACGGAATCTACAAAATCTACAAACACAAGTATATATGTATGTATAAACGTATATACATACATACATACATACATACATACATACATACATATATACATACATACATGCATACTGTACATACAAACCCTGTATTTTTGGAGTATAAGACGCACCTTTCCCCCCTAAAAAAAGAGGCTGAAAATCTGGGTGCATCTTATACACTGAATACACATGTTTTGCCTCCCGAAACCCTGCCCCTTCAACAAAATGGCCGTGCATAGCCTTATGGATGCTTTCAGAGAGCTCCTGGGGGCTCCTAGAGGGCAGAAATGAGCAAAAATGGTCCATTTTTGCTCAATTTTGCGCCAGCCCACAAGAGCACTCTATAATCCTCCTAAAGGCTATCCATGCCCCTTTTTTTTTTGACAAAAAATGGGCCCATTTTCGTGAACAACGGGCTTTTTGGGGGAGGTTTGTAGAGTGCAAAAACCTTTTTTTAAAATTTGCCTCTTCAAAACCATTTTATACAGAGTATAAAATGGCAAAGCATTTTATACTCTGAAAAATATGGTGTGTGTGTGTGTGTGTGTGTGTGTGTGTGTGTGTGTGGTGTGGCTTCCATGGTGTGAACTGTAGTATTTTTGAAGCTGCTATAAATCAATATTTGCTTTTGACTTCTATGTCTTTCTGGTTTCTCTGTACAGTCTCTTTGTTTCTCTTTGTTTCGGTATTCTTACCTTAATCTGACTTTACTCGCTGTTGCAAACCTTACAAGAGAAAAATTGGCTATGCAGCACACTTTCTCTCCGTGTCTATATGCATATGTATATACTATATTGCATGCAACTAGACAAATGCACAGAAAATGAAGGAATTGACTATAGGAGTGGAGAGGAAATGGAAAATCAAGCAATAGACGTCCAGTTTGTGTGGACTGAGAGTCACAGAATTTTAGTTTTTCCAGAACATGGGTCAGTTGGAGTAATTATTTTCACTTTATTGTGAAGTTAAAGCTAGTAGGAGATTGTTTGAGGGATCATCAAACAATTGACACAATGATGACGTTGATCAGGGCTGGGTTCTGGCCAGCAATGGAAATTGAGTTCTGCGCATGCACAGAACTCAAAAACAAGATGGCAGCAGTGACGGTGCTGACCAGGGAACCGGTTTAGGGACATATCCAGCCTGGGTCGCTGCCAGTTCTGCGGCCCAGGCTGGCATACCACTACCGGTTTGGCCAAACAAGGCCGAACCGGTAGGAATCCACGCCTGATGTGGATGTTTCTGAACAGTGGATAATGCTTGGATATGGAAAAATACAAGTTTTTTTTTTTTTCATTTAAGTGGTCTTGAATGGAGGTATTTTACAAGTAAGCCATTTCTTTGGGGGGCTACAACTTTACAATTAAACAATTCTGCTATATATCAAATGCTAATTTAAAATGAACGAGGAAGAAATTGATTGTCGGCAATATGTCAATAAACTGATCTCATAAAATAATATAGGATTGGCTTGAGTTATGTCAAATTATATTTATCTGAGCTGAATGGATCACACACTCAGTATGTGAAAAATAATGGCATTTTATTAAAACACTTAAGGAATGCTATATCTCTCTCTCTCTCCCCCCTCTCTCTCCATATTACAAACTTCAAATTTGTGCCAAATATATACTGCTTTTTTTTTACATTGTAACAGGGATGGAAGTGGGGGATGGGTGGAGAGAGAAAAATCTGTGATAGATTTACTAACAAATCCAAAGTCTTCTGGTTTCCAGCAGTCAGTAAAAAATCTGTGGTGACTTTTTAAAAATATATTTGAGATTACATGCTATTATTAAAGTATATTGATAACAGTCCTCACATTGTTCACTCCTGTAAGTTGTACTGACACATATTATCAAGATAAAGCATGGTTCGAATCCTGTTTATGGATAAAGGTTTTCTAACTTTGCCCGAATTTCAGCTCTTCCTAAAACTGCTTTTTAGAACTTCCTCAAAATTATATTTCAAGATATTTCAAAAGCTGCCACTGTATGGATCCAGCAAGAATGAGTAGAAATCCAAGTTCCTTGTTGGCACAACTTGAGGTATTATCTGTTCCTACCACTCTTCTCCATTTGGTAGGTGTTCTGCTGGATTCAAATAGCAGCTATGCCAGCACAAGCTGGCATTTCTCAGGGTCATGAGCAATTAGAAGTTGGCTGATAAGCTGCTACCATGGCAACCATTATGCTGTTGTGCTGTGCAAAAATCCTTGACCCATATGAAACTCTGCAAAGAAATGTCAAACTCTGGATCTTGAGAAGACTTTCATTCATCACAGAGCATATTAAATGAAAAATATGGTGTATGCAAAAATAAATTTGGTTTTTTAAATTGCTTGGATTGAAAGGGCCATTGCCTTCTGTCATAGGGATGTTTAGGAGGAGTTAGAGGATGAATTTCTCAGCAGGGATTTTGAAATTAAATAAATATCTATAACAAACAGGAAGAAACATTTGCAAATTGTTCAGGATTGTAGCCATTGTCTCTGAATGCATCAAGTCACGTTCACTATTTAAGCCATTTCACCCTTTAAAATGAAATTGTAAATTCTTATCTAGTGGATGTTTGTATTATAATTATTGTAATTGCTTATGTATTGTCGTCTTTCATATCTGTTGGACAACTGAAATATAGTTGTATTGCTTTGAGTGATTAATGGTGATTTTGTGGCTATTAGGAATTGTCTTGAAGCCTACAAATGGCTGTGGTGGGAAATTATTTAACATGCTGGTAGCATTTTAATTTTACCATTGGGATTTATACATTTTATAATTTCATTAAGATTTTAATGTGGAATTAATGCATGTACATATTAAAAGCTAAAAATTAATATTCCCCTCCTTTCCTTCAATATTTTGTATTAGTTTTATGAATGCAATAGGGAAAAAATGTGATTACTAATTTTTGATGTGTACGTGTGTGGAAGTTCAGGAGTAATTTAGGATAAGATAGACTATATTCAGAATCATCCACAGTGATCCTGCATTATTAATTTACTAAGAAGACAGGGAAGTATCAGACATACTAACTTTTATTGAAAATATTTTGATTACTTTAGTTAGGGCTGCAAAATTATGGCCACTAGAGAGTAAAACTTGAGTTTTCTTTATTTGAAACTCCTTTTTTCTTTGTTCCCATGTGTGTATTTTTTGTTCTTTTTGCTTTGTGCTTTTTACTTGTTTTTAAAATATTTTTAACAATCTGTACACTGCCCAGAATTGTTGGAAGTTGGGTAGCATTTTAATTTGTCTTACCATTATTATTTCATTGTGCTGTTTAGCGGATTTGGGTAATTCACATCTGATTGTCCTAACCATTGTTCTTGTTTGCTTGCTTTCCTTCTTAGGAGTTCTAGGAAGTAGATATAACATTAGCTCAGCAGTGGACAAATAATTTCCCAAAGGGCGATATGAGAAATTTAGGCTGCTGTCCAGGGCCAAACCAATAAGTTGAATTCTGCTAATATTAATCTTATCATTTCATAAAAAGCAGTAAATTTTATGGTTTTGACTAGTTGTTACTGGTAAGAATACATGTTGTGTCTTGTTTAAATTTGATTTCTAATTTCCGATTAACCTCACACAGGCTGAACAGAGACAGCCAAAGGGACAGATGTGACTCAGAGGCTGTAAAAATACCCAGGTCTGCAGTCTTCTTCTTCTTGCGCCATATCCATCATCGAACATTGGGGATCATGTTGGCAATCCTATTTTTGTCAACAGCCACATAAAAAAGTGCTGCTGAGTTTTGTCCAAACCAGTCTCTTAGGTTTTAAAGCCATGATGTTCTTCTTCTGCCTGGACCTTGTCTGCAGTAACCCCTCCTATTTTTCTCTGCAACAACTATGCATGATAGCTGGAGCTGAAAGACTGAGAGAGACTAACCACTAGTCATCTGTGAGTTTCCATGGTTAAAGCTAAGCTAGAGTCTTGTTCTCACCAGTCTTATCCATTATTGTAACCATTACCTTACACCAGAGTCCCCAACCCTGGACTGCAGATGACTACTAGGCCATGGTCCATTCAGAACTGGTCCACAGAAGTGGTGGGCAAGCGTGCGCGCAAAGTTTCATTTGTGTGAGCAATGGGCACATGTGCCTGCTGCTTGTGCAAATGGAACAGTACACACATGCACACTCAGCCACCGTTCACGTAAAACCATCCACTCCCCCAGGCAGTCCACAAAGTCAGAAAGGTTGGAGACCGTTGCCTTACAATATCTAGCCAAATCACTAAATATGTATCTTTTATAAAGCTATGAAAAGGCTAGGTAGAGAAAACAAGGGAAGGTGATAATCATTCCCAGAATTCCAAATAAAATCAATATAGTTACTTTAGTTAAACAAGTTACTTATAAAAACCTTCAATGAATGTTTGGATTTCATGTATTTTGCTTGCTAACTAAGATTGTATGCCAACGTAACAACATGCTGTAAGTTTGAATGCCAATTTACAAATTACCTTTCCCTGCTATTCCTTTTCCACCACATTGCCTGGATATCTATCTTCTCCAGCACTTGAGTTAATCCAATTTATATGTTAACCTATATATAATTAATTTGGCTGTGTAATCTTCCTAGTTTTATTTAAGACATGGCAATGCTGACAGAAAAAAAAATGTGATTAGTAATTTGTCTGTTGCAAAGAATGAATGTTTATCCAAAGAAGTAAATATGATCATGTATAAAAGTTTCTTCTGCTTACCTTGTTAGATAGAAATAAGTGTTGGGTATATCAGGGGACCATAAGAACATAAGCAGTGCCTTCCTGGATTGGACTCCTGGCCTATGCATTCCAACAGGCTTATCTCACAGGGGGAACCAACTGTACAGGGAAGCCATCTAGATCAGGTGTGTCAAACTCAAGGCCGGGGACTATATCCAGCCCATGGGATGCTTAGATCTGGCCCAAAGGGTCGCCCTGGAAACAGCGAAGAACTGGCCCACGGTGCCCCTGCCAGTGAAAATGGAGCTCTATTTTTGCTAGCAGAGGGTTGCAGGAGACCATCGCAGCTGAAGATGGAGCTCATGAAGGCCGCAGGTAGCTCTCCCAAGCTCCATTTTCACTGGCAGAGTGCTGAGGCCACCACAGGCATTCCTGACATGAGTGACGTTGAGCTGGTCACACCCACCCTGGCCATGCCCACTCTGTTCCCCCCAAGGTCCAACACAATCCTGATGCGGCCGGCAATGAAATCGTGTTTGACCCCTGATCTAGATAATCAGAGACTTAGACTTAGAATAACTTTATTGTCACTTTGAATGTACACTAATCTGCATACATTAAAATGAAATTTCATCGCATACAGCTCTCAAAGCATTTCGATCTCCAATATTCACCACATAAACATGTCTAAATAAATAAATAAATACAAAATTATGCATACACCCGCATATATTACATGACATGGAAAAACAACACACCCTAGTTCATATGTACATATGTATATGGTGAGAAAAACAAATCTTGCAAGTTTACCCGATGGAGGGCATAAAACTATTACAGAATCTGGTAGTCATGCTATAAGCAGCCACATTGTCATTGGGGCTAGAAGCCTTGGGTTCCATGTCTTTCATACCTATTGTTCCTCATGACAAGGGTGAAAACTATTTAAAAAGCATGTTGTGCTATTGACAAGAAAGCATAGTGTCAGAAGTTATGTGTATTTTAAAAAGTGGATTGAATACTAAAGTGAGCCACCAGAATGAAAGTTTTATTAATTTATTACATTTATACATCTGTCTAAATTATGTAATGTTGTAATATAGAAAAATAAATAAATCAATAAAGGAAAGGAAAGTTTGTTGCTTCATAAGAGAAAATGAATTAGGATCAAGTCCCACAATAAATACATGAAGTATGAATGGATAAGAGGAAAGGGGAAGATTAAGAAAATCATGTCTGATCTTGAACCTAACAACAGCAGCAAGATTGTTGGTGGTGCAATACTGGAAGAAGGAAGAGTTGCCCACTATCCAAGAATGGATGTTAAAAGTAGTAAACTTAGCTGAGATGCCCAAAATTTCAGCGTATCTGAAGGATCACTCAGATGAGAAGTACAAGCTGGACTGGAGAAGATGGATTGACTAAATTCAAAACAAATACCGGACTAAAAAATTTCAGTTAGCTTATGAATGAAGGCATAAAGAATGTTACAATTTATTCAAAGTTAGTTTAATAAAGGGGGAGTTAAAGCACAAGAATAGTAACATGTTAAAATTAGTTAGCTTATGTTAGCGTATGGTTGTTAAATGTTTATACCCTGTATTTTGCTCTGGGAGGTCTGGGGGAGGTCGGGTGGGAAGAGGGAAGGGTAAGGGTAAGGGGGGTGATAATTGTAAAATTTAATTTAAAAATTTAATTTTAAAAAAGAAAGAAAATCATGGTTAGAATGGCTTAATGTAAGCCCTCTCCCAAAAGGAAAGGTGTAAAATTTAAAGAATAAAGGGGAAGAGGTATGTAGATTTTTGAAAGCAATGATGTTTTACAAAAATAGAAAGCTATGGAGAGCTATGGTGAATGGAATGAATACAAACTGTTTAGCTATATTCCCTTTGTTTCCCTTCATCTGTTTAATTTTGCTCTTACTGTTTCGTATTCATTTCTGTGCTTTGCATAATGTTGCTTACTGTGAAAAAGAATAGCATGTTGGGTATGGGTGTGTGTAGGTGGCAGGATTAGTAATTATATTTGCATGGGAGGGGGAGGTAGCAATGATAAAATTACAGTCTATGAACAGGATTTGTCTTCAAAAGCATTGCACAAATGTCCTTATTTACCGGACTGGGCTCGGAGTTAATTCAGTCTGAAATTCTAGATGTTCCCGTTTCCATTTAAATGTCCTATGAGTGGCATTAGTTGAGCCTAAAGTGGCTGACCTTGTAAGTTTCTGCTTTTCCCAGCTTCTTTTCTTTTCCCATTTATCACTTTCTAATTCCCAGCTGCTTCTAGTTCCTTAGCAACACGGATCACCCTTTCCACTGTGTGACAGTTTGCAAGTTGTGTGTGCTGCTCTCCAGCCAGGGATGAGATGTGTGCATCCAAGAACTGAATATGAGAAGAACAGCACTACTACATAGGTTTCACACTGTAACATTGGAAATATAAATGATTAAAAACCTGATTATGTTTGCCACCTAGAAGCTATAGACTTAGAATTTGAATGGACAAGTATAATGAAATATGGGTCATTTTATGCAAAATACAATAGGTGGAAAAGAATGTTAGTTACATAAGTGAATTAGAAATAAATATGTATGCACTCGAGTAGTATTTACATTGGATAAATATATACATAGAATTCAGTGGTGGGATTCAAATAATTTAACAACCAGTTCTCTGCCCTAAAGACCATCTGGGTAGGTGGGGTTCGATGGTCATGTGACTGGGTGGGCGTGGCCAACTCAAGGTCACTCACGTTGATGGGCACTTCTTCTTAGCTGTTACAATGTAATAAGGGTTAACCGGAGAGGCAGTTTCTGTAAGCAGGTCAATAAAGATCAGGCTAGAAACAACACCAGAATGTTTCCTCCCTACCTTCCTTACAGGATTAGCCCTGTAAAGTGAAAAAAAAACCAAAAGGAGATTTCTTCCAACAACCGGTTCTCTGAACTACTTCGAAAGTTACCAACCGGTTCTCCCGAATAGGTGCGAACTGGCTGAATCCCACCACTGATAGAATTGTAAGGGCTAACTGTTATAAAGATATACTTTGATTCTTTCTTCATCTTTTAAATACATGCATGCTTTGTGTTTTCTTTGTGAATATATGC
The DNA here is from genome assembly GCF_964273705.1 of Natrix helvetica. Taxonomy (NCBI): domain Eukaryota; kingdom Metazoa; phylum Chordata; class Lepidosauria; order Squamata; family Natricidae; genus Natrix; species Natrix helvetica. The sequence goes on from NC_138550.1 coordinate 140,275,051, forward strand.
ATTTACATCATAATTTTATTTGTACTTTGTCATTTTCTGTTGCTATTTAATTTAAAATAAAACAAAGAAAACAATAGGTTTCATCTCAAACACAGATTTTATCAAAGATGTTTGCACTCCATTTGGGGATTCTGTAAATATCAACAGTGTACTTTCTTAAATACATCCTTGTTACATATTCAAACTAACATTGCCTTCAGTACTTCCTTCCATGGGTGGGTGGCTGCCGGCGTTACTGCCGCTTCGCAACCCACGTATGCATTGCATGCACATGTGCTCAGTTGAATGTACATTGTTCTGCATGTATGCGCAGAACAATTTATAGTGGACCACGCACGCGCAGTGACTAAAATCCAAAATGGCGGCAGCCAAGGGGCAGCGAGAGAATCGGTTCAGGGGTGTGTCAGGCCTGGGTCGCTGCCGGTTCTGCGATCCAGGCCTGAATTCCACTACCGGTTTGGCTGAACTGGGCCGAACTGGCAGCAACCCACCTCTGCTTCCTTCACAGTAACAGTGTATATGTTACTGTGAAAGTCCGAAATCTGGTGAATGTCGACATTCACCGGTGAATGTCGACATTCATATAGTCGCTTGGTGTATGTTCGAAATATTTGCTAAATACCCTTATCCTCTCGACACCCTTACCCTAATACCCTTACCCTAATACCTCGGCTCCTCACTTCCTTTTAAGCGTCTTCTATTCGCGGACTTCTTTTTTTAAAAAACCTGCGATCCTGCGCGGTTAGAACGAGTAGTTTCCAGGACCGCGAATTGAAAAGCAAAAGTAAAGCGTTACGCTGACTCGTTATATATATGTCACCGTGAAAGACCGAAATTGGTATGTGTCGACATTCACCGGTGAATGTCGACATTCACCAACATTCACCGGTGAATGTCGACATTCACCAATTTCGGTCTTTCACGGTGACATATACATTTCTTGCTTTTCCTGCTGTTTATTCATAGTAGTAAAAGTTTAAAATATTGTACAGGTATTTCTTAAAAGCAGTTTAATTTACTCTTTGGTAAATATAAAAAGTTTAATTTAGATCCATAAATAATGCACGCTAAGCATATATGTATATAGCTCTCCATAATTTATCTCTCCATTTTGCTTTTACCAACAAAGATTAATTCTTTCTGCCTTATGGATGAAGTGAAAAAAAAAAGGCAGTAATTCAAAATTGTTGGGTCTTCTGAAGAAAACATATGTCTATGATTTGGTACTATCCATTTAATAAGAGGACCATTATGCTAATTAAGGAACAAACTATTCAGCTATAATGTGTCCTGCAGTGACAATATTCCATGACTTGTTTTTAAATAGTTTGTTCTAAGTAAAATATATATAAACAGATTCAGGAAATATTGGAAGGATTATAAAATTAAGAACTTCTTGAGGTTAGGTCACCAAAGGCTATATAATTGAGAAGTAAAATGTAAACACTTTATTGGTATTATGTTTTTTTTACAGGAAGATCTCAAGTGTAAATACATTAACAACAAAAAAGAAATGGAATGGAGACAGAAAAAGGTAGCCAATAAGTTATTTCCACTAAGGGAACACCCTTATCCAGCTCATCTTTACCTGCCCTAATATCCATTAAATGGGTTGGATAGCTTAAGCAAGTCATGATGGATAGGGTGGTTGGGGCACGGCTGAAAAACCCAGAATGAGGGAGGGGAAGTAGTTTGTAAGGTAAAGGTTCCCCCACACATGCATGCTAGTTGTTTCTGGCTCTAGTTTCCCACTCTATAGCACGGACCACTGTTACCTTCCCACCAAAGTGGTCCCTATTTTTCTACTTGCATTTTTTACATGCTTTCGAACTGCTAGGTTGGCAGAAGCTGGGACAAGTAACGGGAGCTCACTCCATTGCGTGCAGGGGTGGGTTCCTGCCAGTTCTAACCTCTTCTATAGAAGAGGTTCCACAAATCTACCATTTAGAACTGGTTCCAGCTCCCTCTCCCCACCCATCCGCACCACGCTTGCCCAGACTGCCGCTCACTGATTGGCTGGCTCACCAATCGCCCCTCCCACCTCTAAGAGTCCAATCTAAACCTTAAAGTCTTAAAGCTGTCAAGTTTGAACATCCCTGGGTTTTTTTTCTAAAGGGTTAAGGGGGCAAGGATCTTGTAACTTGACAGTTTTAAGACTTGCACACTTCAATGCCAGAGTTTCTGAGCCAACATTTTGGTTGCTAAGCAAGAGCATTGTTAAGTGAGTTTCACCACATTTTACAAGTTGGCCACTCATCCAGTCACATGACTGCCAAGCCACTCCCACTCGGTAACATGGCTGGCAACCCACTCCCACCCGGTCACATGGCCGGCAAGCCACTTCCACAAAGCAGGCCACACCTACAGAAGAGGTTCTAAATTTTTTTGAAACCCACCACTGATTATGTGGCACTAGGGATTCAAACTGTTCTACTGCTGACCTGCTGATCAACAAGCTCAGCATCTGAGCCACTGTGTCTCTTAAGTAGTTTGTACATAGTATCAAAATGTTGAAGTTCCAATAAATTATGGAAATAAAATGCTTATATAACAGCAATAGCACTTAGACTTATATACTGCTCCATAGTGCTTTACAGCACACTCTGAGCTGTTTACAATGTCACCATATTACTGGCTCTCATTTTACCTGAGCTTGGAAGGATGAAAGGCTGAGTCAATCTTGAGCTGGTCAGGATCGAACTCCTGGAAGTAGGCAGAGTTAGTCTAACTAGGTAACATCATCAATGCTAGTCCTGAACCAGATAGATAGATAGATAGATAGATAGATAGATAGATAGATAGATAGATAGATAGATAGATAGATAGATAGATAGATAGATAGATAGATAGATAGATAGATGATAGACTCAGCTTCCACATTGTATTTTTCCAATACTTATTCAAATGGATAGAATTATTAAGTTCCATGAGTGCAACATGCTGTGGCTTTTTTTCTAGATTTTCAAATATCACAATACAATTTACTATCTATTTTATTGCCTACTATTTTAGGCAATAAAATTACAGCTAAAACCAATAGCCTTTTCCCCCCTCTCTTCACCAGGAAGTGATATTGCAAGAAACACTCTTTTATAATGGAATTAAACCGGGACATGGCAAATGGCTGCATACTCATTTTGAGAAATGAGCACGGAACAAGTAGAAGCATGTCTACGTGTTGATTCTGCTCGTCTTCTATAACTTAACATGCCACAGATTCCACAAATGTAAAAAGTTTGATTTTCATTTGTTTCTCTGCCTCCCTGGCCTTAAATATTTTGAGATTTCTTCCTTCTCCCATTCAGATCTTTCAGTCATTCACTATGCTGTCATTCCTTTTCTTTCAATATTTATTCCTCTCTCCAATTTCTGCTGGTTGGGCATATTATATTTTTTTATTACTGTTTTAAGAAGAATAAGAAATGTAAACATAATGCATTTAAAATAGTTTAGCCTTTGTAATCATTTTAATGGGAAAATTGTGAGACTTCTGAGTCACAGATAAAACCTTCCCATATGGTAATTAGGCTTAGAACACAATAGCAATATCAAACAGGTATTAGAAAATATTTAAATATTATGCAGTAATATCAAGTGTATTACATTAAAGTGAGGCATATTCCTTAATTTAAAAGTTAATGTATGTGAAAAACAAAAATAAATATAAAGCATGGACTTGAAAGATACACATGTATGTTATCATGAATACCTCTTTTTTTTTTTACTTTTTTCTATGTTTGCTTTGTTTTGTTTTGTCTTAATCTGCATCAGTCTCAGTTCTCTTCCCCACCCAAGCTTTAAAAAGACTATATGATTGTGGATTTTTTTGTCTGTGTATTTTATCTTGTGTGTGTGTGTGTGTGTGCGTGCATAATGTAATAATGTAAATGAAGTTACCTAATATCCTTAAGGAAATGATCATTCAGTAAAAAAGGATAGTTTGCCTGTCAAACTTTCAGTGAATTTTTATTTGTACAAAACACGAAATTAAACTGTTAATGTCTAAACTGAATTGCTATTCATTTAAATGTGTTGTATGGAATATATTTCTTCGTCATCTCTAGGCTATTTTAGCCAATTAGCTGAGCAATCAATAGAAGGTTTTATTTATATTAGGTTGAATTCAGATCATGTCACATATTTGGTTGAACAGAAAGACAAGAAAAAGAAAAAAGAAAACATCAAAATATCAACTGCATTTTTCTTGCAGGCAAGTAAACTATATTAAAAATATCCAGCATTAGTTCCAAAATAATTCCTTTCTGACAGGCAATTTGTTGTCCCCCAGATCTTTGAACTGTAATGCCTGTAATACCAGCTCACAGCTACTTTGATTTGGCTTAGAGAAATTGAAATCCAGAATGACTGAAGAATGCCAGTATCTCAATTCCTAGTATAGAGAATATCACTGAGAAATAGATTTTGACTGGAACTAATATATTAACTCCAATCGGATGCCTAGATGATAATGCAACTTTTTGTAATAGTACAGTATAATTGTCAGATCTGCCCTGACTTGATCTTCTAGGCAAGAAAGACCCTCAGCTCCATTTTTAATGAAAGGTGATGATGTTCGTCCATTGTGTTCGAAGAGGACCTTGACATCTAACAGGTTGTGGACTGTCCATGATGTGTCCGCAGGTGGCTGGTAAGGCCTATATGGGCATGAAATGTTCTGCCACATGTCGGGCAGACATGTGTGGTCACCATTGTTGCAGCATTTGCAACTCTGGCTTTGCAGAGTGCTCGCTTATCTTGTGCTGTGGTTGTTCTTCCGTCCTCAGATGTCTGGCAGCCTTGGTGGATCAGTATGTGCCATGTTGAACGATCTTGTAGCAGGGTTTCCCAGGAGGTAGTGTCAATTTCCAGGGACTTAAAGGAGGCTTTCAGTGTGTCTTTGTATTGCTTCCTCCCCCCCCCCCCAGTGCAATCGCTTTCCTTGAGACAGTTCAGCATTTAGGAGCTGTATGGGGATGCAATTGTCTGGCATCCTAGCATTAAGGATCCTTCATCCTTAATGAAAGGTATACTTCACTAAAAGCCAAGTAGCAAAGTCAGAACTGCATCAAACTTTCTTGGTTAAATTCCTCCATCCAGTTTTTCCCCAGTTCCTCCCCCTTTCTGGTCTCTTATTCTCCAATTATATTTGAATAAATTGTTTTGGAAATTGTCTCTTCAATGGCAGACTGATTGGTGAACCATTGCATTCAATTCCCAGCATTTTGACTTTGAGATGATGTCTCTAGAAGTTACGATGAGTAATTAGCCTTCCCTGCTCCTGGCCACAATTGACGATTTGAACTGGACTTGTTCAAAGTTTGGGAAGACATTAAGTTGGAGAACACTTTATAAAATGAATAAATTAACTTATCCTTTACGTAAAGTGCAAATATTGTTAATGGAGATCTCATAAAGCCTTGTGAGATACAAAAGGGAACAACATAGGAACATGAAATGAAATTTTCATTTTTGTAAATGTTCTTGTATAAGATTTTTTTATGCACAAAGATGGAAAGATTTGGCATTTCCCACAGTGGAAGAATAGCTGATGGTGATGGGCAAATTGACTTCTTTGATCAGAGAAAAGACAGTAGCTACATTTATCGCTACTTGAAAAAAATCCTTATAGACTTTCTGTGTAAAACAAAAAATGAACTTAAGATTTATTGTTTTGATGATTAGACAGGATAGATTATAGAAAGAAGAGAATCATGCTGTAACCTCAGAACAAGTGATACATTTATCACAGTACTGATGACTGCTGTGAAGAATATTGGAAGCCACTTCTTTGTATCTTTTATTCTTTTTCTTTCTTTCTTACACATTTAGCTTTCTTTTCTTTTCTCCTTTTTTACTTTATGTTAGTTGATTTTAAAACTTGTAATATTATTAATGTATGTTCTAGGCGGGCTCACACAATCTTATCTCCAGGAATAAGAATGTATGGGAAAAGAAAATATTTTATTTAAATGGAGTGTTCTGACTGCTGAGAACTCACAGATTTTTCTGACCCAGAATGAACCCTGGATATTTTCAGCAGATAAAGTGAGAAAAGTTATCAATAGTAAATTAATAAATAATTTCTAGAATTCAATTTTTGCCTGAACCTTTTTTGTCCTCTTTGCCTTTTTAAAGAAGTTATGAAAATACCAATGATTAAATAGAGAAATATTAGAATACCCGGTAAGATCATTATTATAAAATCATGGAAGTGCTACTAAATCAGCTTATTCCAAAATTCCTTGTGCTACAAGCCAGATAATGCTGCCAGATATAACTGGTACCTAAATACAAAAATGTAGAAGAAGGAAAGCCAGAGGCTGGGAATAAAGAGACAAATCAGTCTAGAGTTATGTTCCCACAAATGATTTAAGTCCAACCACTCTTCAATCCCATTAGCTCTTATCAAGCTCCAATTTTGTACTGACCACTAGTTGGCTAGATTCTTATGTATACGTAGGTAAAGGTTCCCCACACATGCGTTTCCAGCTCTAGGGGTGGTGCTCATCTTCATTTCTAAGACGAAGAGCCAGTGCTGTCCGAAGACCTCTCCATGGTCATGTGGCTTGGCATGACTAAACACCAAAGGCGCATGGAGCACTGTTACCTTCCCACCAAAGTGGTTCCTATTTTTCTACTTGCCTTTTTATATGCTTTCGAACTGCTGGGTTGGTAGAAGCTGGGACAAGTAATGGGAACTCACTCCGTTACACAGTGCTGGGGATTCGAACCACTGAACTGCTGACCTTCTGATCAACAACTTCAGCATCTTAGCCACTGAGCCACCACTTATGCATAGGCATGATCAATAAATCAGTTTAACTGGAACTTAACCTGAGGTCCTGAATTTTTTGCATCTGACAAAGAGCCCTTTATTACTGTTTATAGGATGTATGGTCCCAAAAAAATCTGTGTAAAAATTCAGTGTTATTTTTATTCAATATGTTACTTATTGTTTATTCAATTTTCCCTATTACGTTTAACTAAAATCAATAAAACAACCATTACAAAAAAATGGAGAAACAAGCCACAAGCTGCATTATTTCCACAACAGCAAGAGAAATGAGCAAGGTAAGCAAAAAAAAAAAATTGTTCATTTATTAACTAATAGAAAAATCAATATCTTACAATGTCACAAATAAGTAAATGAACTGTCCCTGAAATTAGACAAAGATCTTTTTTAAAAAGAAAACAACGAGTATATTTCACATTCAAGTGTATAATGAATTGGATCCTCAGATTGATTTTGAAAAGAACAAATATTTAAGATGACCAATTCTGAGAAAAAGCAACTCAGATGATAATTAGCATTTTGTGTCTTCATTTTGAGGCTGATGAAGGACTGGTATTAACTTTGAAGAAATTATTTGAACCAGATAAACACAATGAATATGTGAAAAGAAGATGAAAACTGAGTGGCAATAATGAATGCAGGGTTATCATGCATTTCCGTGTCTATTGTTCTTCACTTGATGACTTCTTCATTATGTGGGCTTAGAGCTTTTCTAGTTTAAAGTCAATTGATTGCTATAATTAGACTTTAGTATTACTTCAGGCCTAAGGGTATACAGTATCTCATTTCCACTAGCATCATCTGATTGCAACTTGCTTTCCTTGGGCAACGTATCTTCCTATTCATCTCACTTGAAACTTGCAAAATTATCCCAGGCTTTAAAATCTTAAATTCTTCTAGATTGCCCATATTTCTATAACAGTCACCTAACCAGTAAGCAGGGGTAGGCACCTTCCTTGAAGCTCGGGACTCCATATTGATAAAACATATTTTACCAATTGTAAAACAAAACAAAAAACATCATATTTTTTATCTTCTGAGGGTTTTATGTGGGACTTGTCACAGCATCTTAATCACATAAAAATAAAATTTTCAGCTCATTTTAGGAGGAAGTGGAAGAACGAACCTGGTAAAATGTTGCCTTAAATCTTTTGAACCCATTTTATTCCTAAGAAAATTTAGAAAGCACCTGATTTTTCTGAGCCACAGGGAGAATATAATGTGAAGCATAAAACATTTTGCTTCATGTATTTTGTCAAGTGGAGAGGTATGATTTTCAATTATGCAGTTGTTTTGAATTCTGATTTTGTACTTGGCTCTGCCATCTGCCCATTTTTTTTTTCAAAAGTGTAGAGAAGGGGGGGGGGGGAGGTGCCACTACTTCAACTAAGGAGGAAAGGGTGAATATTTAACAGATTAACAGTTCGAAGGAACCTTGCAGATCATCCCTCTGCCCAAGCAAGAGACCCTACATCTGCCTCTACCTAAGATCAAACTCACAACCTACTGATTGTGAGGTGAGAGCTCCACTTCTTGGCCACAGCAACCCACACAATATTGAAGGATAGGGAACATGCAAAGAAACAAAATCCTGGTGGGGAGGGACAGGACCTCTTTTTATTTGAGCTTTAAGAGTCAATTGCATCTGGGGTTCCTTTGTCTCTGGATCCCCAGATCATTACCTAGATTGGGAATGCAAAAAAGGCAGATAACCACTAGCTGGAGGTAGAGACAAAAGAAATGGCATTGTCTGTTGCCATCTAGACGTTTTATATATTTTTGCTATTCATATATGGGTAGCCCTAGCAGTGCTGGTAGTCCAGTCTACTTCCAATGGTACCAGAGGTGGTTTCCTACTGGCCTGGTTCAGTTGAACCGGTAGTGGTATGCCAGCCTGGGTTGCAGAACCGGCAGTGACCCAGGCTGGCCATGTCCCTAACCAGTTCCCTGGTCACTGCTGTTGCCGTCACCACCATCGCTGCCATCTTTTTTTTAAGTTCTGCACATGTGCAGAATAATTTCCATTGAACTGAGCATGCGTGCACAGCTTGTACTTGAAAAGCAAACACTGTTTTTAGTCTGTACCCATATACAAAACAATCAATTCACTTCTTGGTTGCTGAATAGAAGAAAAAATGTAATTTATGTTTTTACACTACACTGTTAAGAAATGGTATGGATGTGAGTCATGTAATGGACACAAAACTGCAATAAGGATGTAAATAAAATGTACAGCAACAAGGCAACACATTTCAATTAAATTAATACAACCCAGATTTCATTCAATCCATCAACACAAATGAAGAGAGTACAGAGTGATAGCTCAAAATAGAAAACATTTTAAAGTATGAACATGATGTCAGGTTATCAAAGCACTATGCATTTATTTTAAAAACAGTTCCAATTTTCTAACATATTCTCCTCTCTTTCTCTCTCTCTCTTTTGTCAAACTCTAGTGCACGCAAGATAAATATTTGTCCTTTCAGTGTTGTTGGATAGTATTTCCCATCACTCCTCACAATGCTGATTACAACTGTGGATTTAGAGGACCATGTTTTGCTATCAGTACTAAACTGTAATTAAAAATGGCAGCTAACATGGTATATATAAGATAAAGAAAACTATGCAGATTATATATTGAGCAGTCATTGTTTTCTTTGAACTTCTTTGTAGAAAATATAGACCACAATTTGGAAGGAAGAGAAAATAACTCTAGATAAGAATCATAGCGATCTATCAAACAACTGGCAAAAAGGCTCTTTCCATAATCTGTGGGATCACTATGACTAGTGATTGGATAAAATACTACCCAAAGCTAACTGAGGTGCTACCTCTGCCTTTTGTATATCTTCCATTTTTCTTAACCTAAAACATGTTTAACCCTTTCTCAAATGTTGTATATCAGGTCTTAAAGTTCCCAAGTTTGGACACTGTTGTATATGAACTGTCCACTTACTTTCTCTCTCATTGAATTTGACAAAAGGATGAATATTTTCAATATATTGACGTGCTTGGCTAAATTGCTGTTTTAAACCAGAATAAAACAGGAATTGAAATGGGAAGTCCATTTTCTTTCTTGTATTACAACTATATTGAGATAAATCCTTCAGAATTTGGACTGTATCTGAAATAGATTCATTTCTAAGGATGTTACGATCAGCACATTGCTTTTATGTCATTATCAAGATGTGGATTGCCTAAGTCCATTTCACAGAAATTCTTTTTACAAAGCCTCATCTACAGACTGCAGATATACATTCAAAGAAACAAGAGGTATACTTCATTTTTCATTTTTACAGGCAGAGTTTGCTTGCTTGCTTGCATGAGCAAACTAGTACTACCTATTTGTCCTCATATCCAGTGGTGGGATTCAGCCAGTTTGCACCACTTCAGGAAAACTTGTTAAGTTTCTGAGCAGTTTGGTTAACTGGTTGTTGGAAGAAATCATTAAAGAACCAGTTGTTAAATTATTTGAATCCCACCACTGCCCATACCTGCAACATTTCCCATATTTAAAGGAAGAAATAAAAGAGGTAATCAGTGGTGGATGTTTTTACTGCATCTTTTCAATTAGTCTAGTTTCTCTTCTATTTTTTTCCTTTCCTGGAAGTTTGCTCTCTGGCAGACAACAAAGAGAAAAGCCAATCTTGTCCACTTCCCAAATGGTTTCAATCCAGAAAACAATCAAGACCAGAATTCTCTGAAATTTTCAGACATGGATGCTGACAAAGGCAACCAATATGAATATTTTTGGCATCCAGATAGCCTGGTATAGGACAAAGAGGGAAGGAGCAGCAGGATTTCGTTGTATGAAAGGTCTTTCATACAAAGTGAAAGAAAGGAAAACAGCAGCTGTGGAAGTATTGACCATGCAGCTAGTTTTTCTGTTCATTAGAACAATAACATTCTCTTTGGACCATTTCTAGGAACTTTTATTGAAAGCATAAAGATTTTAAGTGTGTGTGTGTGTGTGTGTGTGTGTGTGTGTGTGTGTGTGTGTGTGTGTGAATGAGTATGTTCCAGGCTAAAATCCATCCATTCAATATATCTTTTTTTGCTTTTTAATTTTCCCAATTATTTAAAAATGGGTCCTTTACATTTGGATGAATCAACACACAAACGAGTCCAAGTCTGCTTAGGCAGAACATCTGTGCCATTCAATCATACTTACTTTGAAAATTCAGTGCAGAGTTCACAGTTCCAAGGAGGGCTGCCAAAATCCAGGCAATCACAAGAAGCAAAGAAGAAATACAGGGACCATTCCAACTTATTGTTATAATTTACTGATCTTCTGGATTTTTGGTCTTAAAACAGAATACATGAGTTGGTAACTATAATATGATCTGTCTAGGCATGTACTTTAAAGGAGGAGTTCAGTGGTGGGATTCAATTTTTTTTTACTACCAGTTCTGTGGGTGTGGCTTTGTGGGCATGGCATGGCTTTGTGGGTGTGGCAGGGGAAGGATACTGCAAAATCCCCATTCCCTCCCCATCCCACTAACCTGCTTTCCAGTTCTGTTCTCCTGTTCGGGGCAACAAAAGAAGATCAGCTGGGAGGCTGGGAAGCAGTGGGGATGGGATCAACGTATTTGACAATTCTCCGAACTACTCAAAATTTCCGCTACTGGTTCTCCAGAACCAGTCAGAACTGGCTGAATACCACCTCTTGAGGGGTTCCCAACCCTGGTCTGTGGACTGGCACTGGGCTGCAGTATGCCAGAAACCAGGCCACACAAACAAATGAATCCCCATCCATGGGATGCAGTCAGCACACGAAACCATGCCCCCTCCAGTCCATGGGAAAATCTTCGCTCCACAGAACCTGTCCCTGGTGCGCAAAAGGTTGGGGGCCACTGCTTTAAAGGACGTTGCTTTTTTAATGTTCCTTTTGCAAAGATTAATGTATTATGTACTACTTTGGTGGCATGTTTTTCATTTTTTTTAAAAAAAATCATTTTGTGGAAAGTATTGTGTTTTTGACTTGTCATACATTGAAACAATATTCTAACAGTCTCCCAAGTTACCAGTTCTGCCTATTTTGTATCTCACAGAGTGCCAATTTCTTACTTCCTTGTTTGGGAATGGTTGAAAGGGCTATATCTTTATATTTACATGATTATGCCTTATTGCTTAATCTGACCCCTTTAGACTAAAAATGCCGTGAGTTGCTTATCTAACAAAGAAAAATGAATTCAACAACATCCTATCTTGTGTTCAGATTGTATTTTTCTTGTTGATTATGTTCTGAGCCAATCAGGGTTTAGTTTGAAGTCACATAGTACCTAAATTGCATTAAGTACATAATAAATAAAAAAGGCAGTATAAATTAGCAATGCCACAGACTGGCTTTGAATTAATGATATTCACCAACTTGTTTTAATTTTTCTTAGGCTTCCATTGTTAATGGTTAGATAAATGAATTAAGGAATATGCTACATAAGTACTTACTTGTTATATCCTTTGTTTCTACTTCAGCCCTAGATGTTGGCTAATCTAAATGTTGCCAAATCTTCAAAACTGAATGAATGGATTATAATTTCTGTTTCTGATAACATACTTTCCTGTACTTCCTGATCATCTTTTGCTTAACATATAGCCCATATAAAACTCTGTATTTTCCATGCTGTTGTTGTTTCTTTGAGAATATATTTTGTGTTTGTGAAATAGTTCCTTTCACTGGGTCATATTGAGTTGGGAACAATTTTTAAATATGCAGCAAGATGTTTCCTAAAGTCAGGGGACAATAATCTTCAGGTCCTTTTTAGCTCTAATGTCTATTTCTATAGGCTTCATTTATTAAAATGTAGTGACAAGATTGCAACTTTAATATGTAATTGTCAATAATAGAGGACTGACATTCCTGTTGAGGCTAAATTCAACTCTAAAATAATGATGAAGAATAGATGGAAATTCCAGCCCTGCTGTCATCACCATATGCGAAATGGAAAGACTATTGAATTTTCCATTACTTCTATACCACCACAATTGTGCATCTCTAGACAGTTCACAAAATCAAGTCATTAAATAGTAAAACCATAAAAACCCATCATATTGCTCATTACAAATAATATAAAATTAAGACAGTGTATTTCCAAACAGATGGCAGGCAAAGCAGAGATATTAATCTCTAAGACCTTAACAGAACAGTTTTTAAAGCAGCTTTCTAGATGATGATTAAGGTACAGGGCAATCAGAACTTTTGAGTGGGGAGCTTATTTGAGAGAATCGGGACAATGAAGGAGAATATTTGTAGCTCAGTGTTGAAATGAAGGACCCTTGGTGCTCTCTGAATTTGGGTGTTTTCTTGCAGATGTTTCATTGCCCAAAACTAGGTAACATCATTAGTACTGCCTCAAGCACTGCAAGAAAACAACCAAGCTCAGAGAGCAGCAAGGACCCAACAGAATAAGGAAAGCAATGGAAAAGCACTGCTTCTCCCATTTCCTTCATTTCCAAGAAAATGCTGCCCTTAGCAAAAGAAAGATAGATGTCACAGTTAACAGAGCAGCGATGGCTAATCTTTTTGTCATTGTGTGCCAAAAACACGCGGGCACCATAATGCAATGTGTGTGTGATGCCACCCGCTCCCCCCTGCATGCAAGTGTGACCCATGCACTCCTCCCCACCCCCACGTGTGACACCCTGCATGCATCCCCACACATCCATATGCGACCCCTGTATGTGCGCCCTGTGTATGTGTGTGCACTTCCCGTATGCACCCTGCCCCCATGCATGCACAGCAGAGAACCGAAAACCAGCTGGCCAGTGGTAGGTGCATGAACATGTGTGGTGGAGCTGAGCTGTGGCAACGGCTCATGTGCCTGCAGAGAGGGCTCTGCGTGCCCCCTGTGGCACCATCATGGACGTAGAGTATACCCCTGAAGACATTCCAGGTTCATATACTCTAGGATTCCACTGGTTTAAACTAGAACTTAACTTCCTTCAAAAACCATTGTCAAACTCAATGTAGCGCTCACAATATCAGTATTATTTGTGTCTACAGATGGGATCTATATCAATTGCAATTTCTGGATAATGTTCATGAACAATCCCATGTAGAATATATGCAATAATCGAATTGGAGGTAATGGGATCATGGCAGTTCCAAGAAAGTCCATATCTAGCATATTACCTGCAGCTATGCAAAGACATTTCTGGGCCCATTTGCACCTATTGGTCTCAGAGGTTCCATGAATCCATCCTGACAAATGCTTCTTTAGGAAGAATCCCAGCAGTGGAGCTACTGAATAACCAGAGTGGCTATTTGATGGACTATCAGCCAGGGACTCTGTCTTGCCAGGATTCAATTTTAATCTTGTACTGCATTATTAGATCTGTATAGCTTCCACTAATAGGTTAAGGACTTCCATAATATCTGTTATTGAGCTTGAAGTGGAGAGCATAGCTGAGTATAACCATATAGATATTAAATAGCCTGGGGGGGGGGGGACAAAATATAAAAGAGGCCAGGGACTTTACTGCTCATATCCCACCTATATAAATTGGCACCAACATTAAGGATGAAGCAGACCCACTGTAGTACTCTCGATCCTCTTGAGCTGTTGAGCTATCCTCTTGAGGTTATCTTCTTCAGTGGTATCATATGTATCTGAGAAATTTAAAAGGACAAGGAAAGCTGGACCTCCAAATCCAAATCCCATAAAGATCATCCACATGCAAGCAGTTTTCATTCTATGTCAATATACCCAAAGCAAATATTCCCAAATTAATGGCAAAAATGTCATTTAGAAAATTGGAAGGAACCCAGTGGGCCATAAAAATTAGTAGTGCAAATAAAATCTGTCCTGCACATTTTTCTATTAGTTCTTCTTCAGTTTGGTAAAAGAAAATTTGTTTTTGTGAAAAGCAAGAATGTTAATGTACTGTAATTCTCATTGATGGACTATACTTTATTTTGGCACAGTATCAATAAAAAGTATTCTGTGCTCCAAGAAAATGTATGAAACAATCAGACCAATGGTGTTTATGTCTGATGGGTAAAATGAACAAACATTTCTTAACTACTGATGAAGCTAATCTAGGGATAAAAAATATGATTCTAACTACAGTTGACATTTTCTCACTCTTCTTCAGTTTTTTGTGTGTGTTATTTTATAAGCCATTGTATGGCGGAACTGAATGAAGGGCTGTTGTCTATCATTGCATAAAAAATCCTTAAATTATAAATCCTCTTAATCTCCATGACTTGGCATTAGCCTATATCTGACTTTATTCTTTTCTTACAGATTTATCAAGAGAATTGAACTGGGCTGGTAGTTATTAAGATGCCTATATTTTTCCAAGTTTGGAAAAAGAATAGTCAGAACGTATCCTCCTCAAGTTCAGATATAATGAGCTTTTAATGATTTGAGCCAAAAGAGAAAGAGAGAGAGAGAAAACAATCTACGATTTTTCAGCACAGCTCATAAATAATTTTCCAGGCTTTGTCAAAAGAAAGGAATAAGTAGAGGAGCTCAGGATGGGATCTGGCTGCCTTTCCTGAAGCCAGTTTGGCTTCTAGCTTCTAGCAAGTTAAAATTTAGAAAGAAAGGAAGAAGTGAAGAAAAGCAAATAATCTACAGAATGGATATCAGTTAATTGACTTCAAGACAGCAGGGGAGTTCTAGTTTTTTCCAAGATTTGAGAGAGACTCTGGGGTTAATTATACTTTCCCCAAGAATTCTTTGAAAAGAATTAGCATCTATCATCCATATTCTCCATAACTGTGGCATGAACGTGACCTGGAAAGCATCTGTATGTCTTCATCTCATTCTCAGAGTGAGGTGACTTAAAGTCATTTATAACCAGCAAAACCTTGGCCGTGGACTCAGTCTAGCAGACTGATAATGTGTTTGTGGGATGGGCAATTTTAGGCTCCTGTAGACACAAACTTTCCCTTTCATTCATTGGGCACTGCTCACTAAGGCCATTTTGGCTTGGACTGCAGATGAGGCCAGATAGCTGGCTTCCAGAGAGGTATTTGTCCCTGAAATGTTTGACTTCACTTTTCAGAGTGGCTGTACAGGATCCTTTTATGTGTGGCATTATTAGTCGATTGAAAGAGAAGTTATGTGATTAACCCTCGAATAAATGCTAATTCTAAGTGGCTCAAAGGGTCTGTTTAAAGCATGCAAGATTCTGCTACTTGAGTTTGGTGCAGGGGTGAAATCCAGAAGGTTCTGATAGGTTCTGGAGAACCAGTGGCAGAGATTTTGAGTAGTTCGGAGAACCGGTAGCGAAAATTTTGAGTAGTTCAGAGAACTGGCAAATACTACCTCTGGCTGGCTGCAGAGTAGGGTGGGAATGGAGATTTTGCAATATCCTTCCCCTGCCATGCCCACCAAGCCACGCCCACCAAGCCACACCCACAGAACTGGTAGTAAAAAAAAAAGAATTTTACCACTGGTTTGGTGGGTTCAATCAAGGATAAGTGCACAAGGCCTTCCTGTCTGTTCACAAGAGGTTTTGTGTGGCTAAATGTATTCTACTGTTTTTTTTAATTCCTGAGAATAATGCCATTTTCTTCACAAGCGACTCATACATACTGTCAGAAATATTATTTATGACCAACACTGCCACTGACTTGCAGCAATTGTTGAGGAGTGAACTCACTGATCATTAGTTGCTTCTTCCTGCATCATCCCATTATTCTCTACATGCTGTAAGTCTGACTGACGGGATAGGAACAGAGGAGGGGCACAAGGTGAAGCACAGTTGACTGCCAGTTGGAGTTGTCACTATTCTTTGATTGTCATGTACAGAGTGTACATAAAACAAAGGTCACAGTCCTCTACCCTCTGCCATTCCTTTGATATTTCAGCCAGCCTATTTCCCAACACAGGAATTGTGTTCTTTTGAAAGAATTCTCTTTTACCTCATGCCCCTGGGCTATTTTGGATGTGGGTTCTGAAACAGCTGGACTGATGCAGATGCAAAGCCATCTTGAACCTGCAATTGATTAGGGAGCTTGACAGGAAACTAAACTTACCATTCAAAGCACCTCCCTAGGCTTGCTAAGTCCCAACCCTATGAGTAGAGATATTTATAATTGCTTTTCCTATCAGGACCAGTCAGAGGTGGCATTGACTGGTTCTCCAAACTACTTAAAATTTGCACTACCTATTCTCTAGAACTGGTCAGAACCTGCTGAATACCACCTCTGCTTTCCTAAACTTGTTCCATTTTACAATGCATAGAATAGCATCAAATCCAGTTTGGTACTGAGGCAAAATATGGCTCAGGATAGTATCAGCAGATTAACTGTAGGATCAGTGGACTACACTTTAATGTGGCTGTCTAGATGTACCTTAAAGGAGGAAGAGAGGTGGGGAGAAACCTAGCCATCTTAATGAGTATAATGAATCAAACTTCCTGCTGAAATCCTTGCTCAAAAACCAGTGCCTTGAAGTCTCAACACAAACTTCAATAGCTTCATATCTTTTGAGGAAATGCATTCCAGGCTCTAGTTGTCAGTCTTGTCTCTCTACATTTCTGGCTGTTCCCTTGAAATTTTAACTTGCTGTACAAAAACAGCAAGGAAGCTACATCAACAGTTAGGTGACATTAGAGTTCTGTTAGTTCATTTTAAAAAATGCTGCATTTCTGATTGTAAAGACTCTGAGAACATATTTATTTTGTTGACTGGTGATTGCAGTTTTCACTATTTATTAATTGTCACATACAGAGCACAAAAAGAAAAATAAAGTCCTGGATATCCCCAGGAATATGCTCCCTAAGGAATATGACTGATTATCATCCTGAGGAAGGCAAGATACAGTAACACTGAAAATTTCAGATGCAGAAGTGTTACTTGACTGGATTTTGCTTGATCAGATAACCCAAATCCTTCAGAGTCACCATGATGCGAGCACAATGCATCTGATCTAAACTTCATTATAAACAACTGATATGATGTAAAATCTAGCCTATGAGGCAGATTTTATTACATTCCCTTTAGATAAGCACAGTGTAACATCAGAGGTAATGAGACACAGCAAGAGTTCCAAACTGTAATAGGTATGTCAATAGCTAGACCTACTGCCTAATTTCAACATGCGCCTTTGTCTCAAAATGAGATTTATTACACACATCTATAAATACCAGCCAATTCCAAACTGTTAAACTCCAGAGCAGGCAAGCTATCTTATTCTCTACTTTGTGCAAATGAGTGAGAGACAGTCTATGCTGTGTGAATAATACAAATTGGACATAGGAGGGGGTTTATTTTGGGTTTGTGAGCAAGCAGATAGAACCTTAAAAAGCAGAAAACATTTAGCTTTTCAAACGAGTGCTAAGCAGACAAAATCTCCCCTATTATTTTTGCTTGTACTCATTCAACTGGATAAAAAGATACATTTTAGAAATTACTTCAAAGGCCATACGTTTGCTCAAAGGAACAAAAATAATAGTTTCAAAGAAGTTCATAGGTGGCATGTGGATTCCTGCACTTACATAGTTACAAGTTATTTCCAGGCTGGGTTTCTTTGGAAAATATTGGGGGATTACCCTCAGTGTACCTCAGAATTAGCCAGCCGACCGTTAGATTTCCCAAGACAGGCATGAACCACGCTTCGGCTTCCCAGAAACTTGAGCAGCACAGTTGGAGGCTAAATATTTAGTATAACCCAGGAATGGAAGCTATTATAAGCAGTTGAAAATCACTGAGCTTGCAAGGCTGGTGCAGAATATATAGTTCCTTTAGTGCATTCACTTTCCATGTTGCCCTTTTCTGTTTCTTGTTTTGTGTTTTTTTTTTTTTACTCTCTGTCATTAATGACACTTGAACGTTTATATTCTCCACATTTCTGCTTTGGAGATTTCTTGCTGCTTATGAATTCCTGGCACTACCCTATCCATCCTCTCTCTCTCTTTGTAAAAAGTTTTTTATTTTTCCCTTTCAAATTTATTCATAGATATACATTCTAATAATTGCTATTTAACATTTGTCTATTCATCATAGTCTCTATATTCATTTTTACACACATACACACACACATACTCAGTGACATGCAGTCAGGGGAGGCAGGGGAGGCAGAGCCTCACCACTCTCATCATGAAAAAAAAAATACTCCGGGAAGCCGCGAAAGTGGCTGGGAGAGGCGCACGGCTTGGTTTAGCCTCCCTGGACATCGCAGCAGCAGCCCCAAGTGCGCCGATCTCGCCATTTTTTGCATTTCCCCTTGCAAGGATCTGGGCTTGCCCGATGCAAAAAATGCCTAGGTAACATCATCAGTGCTAGAAGGGAGTGGGGGGGGGGAGGAGAAAGGAGAAGTTTCTCTTCTCAGAAATGTCTTCTCAGTGGAGCTGTGGCAGCCTGTCTGTCTCTTTCTGACATTTCTGAGAAGAGAAACTTCTCCGGTTGGGCTGTGCCCGTGCGATCGGAAAAACCATGCGATTTGATGATGTCACCAGCCTCACCAGTCATAAACCTCACTGCACGTCACTGATACACATGTATAATACAGTTCGGGTCACTTTCTTGCCACCCCGTGGCTCCATCTTGTTTTGCAACAACCTTACTGCTTCCATCTTCTCGACCTCCCTTCTCTACCTCCTTCCTTCCTCCTTCCTTTTTTCTTCTTCCCCTCTCCTCCTCCCTTCTCCTCTTTCTTCCCCTCTCTCCTCCTCTTAATTCCCCACCCTTACTTTCTCTGCTTTACCCTTTCTTCTTTTTCCTCCTCATCCCCTCTCCTTTCCATTGTTGTCCTTGCTTATTTACTTTCTCTGATGGATTCTCAAGGTGGCGTTTCAGCAATCCCAACTTTTCATTCTTTTATCTGTCCATTCTCTCTCTCATCACCATGGATGTTCAAAAAAATCCCCCTCCTTTCTCTTCATTTAATGATATAGGGAATTTGGGTTTCCCCTTCCCCTTTCCCCTTCTCAATCCCTCCAGGTATATTGCCATAAAGCTCTCTGAAATAGGAGCTAATTTGATTTTGATTTTGCCCTTATTACTTTGTAAGTAACTCAAGGCAGTAAACAGACCTAATATTCTTTCTTCTGCCTATTTCCACAAACAACAACTGTGTTGAGGTGAGTTGGACTGAAAGAGTCCAACTGGCCCAAAGTCACCAAGTTGGTTTTCAGGCCTAAGGCATGACTAGAACTCATAATCTCCTGTCTATGGAGAGTCTCAATCATCCAGGTCATGGTTGTCCCAAAGAAGCTTTTCAAAAGGCAACTGTACTTTCTTGGTTTTGTCTTTGAAAACATTTCACTTCTCATCCAAGAAGCTTCTTCAGTTATGAACTGAACTGAAGAAGCTTCTTGGATGAGAAGTGAAACTTTTTCAAGGAAAAAACCAAGAAAGTACACTTGCCTTTTGAAAAGCAGCTTTGATCGTAGCCTTCTGGTTTCTGGCCTGGTGCCTTAAGCACTAGATCAAACTGGCTCTCATATCCACCATGCAACAGACTTTATGGCCTCTTTTATATTCAGTCATTCAAAACAATTACTTGTTTTATTCACATCATTCATGCACTGATACCTTTAGCTATTTGCCAGTAATCAAATTCTGATACTTAGGGCCTCTTTGTTGAATCATAGAATCATTGGGCTGGAAGGGACCTTCCCCCCCCCCATCCCCAATGCCCAGAGATAGGAGTCCTTATCCTGTCCTGGATAAATAATTCTCCAAATTTTTCTTGAAAACCTCTAGTGATGGAACTCCTACAAGGTCCTTTGCAAAAATATTTGCCTTCTCCTTTTTTTAGCAGGTGTTTTTGGCTCTTTTCAAAGCTTTGGTGAACCAAGGAGTGAATAATCTAATTTTGCATAGCCTTGACTATCAATGGTAAAGATATTGTGTACATTTGAACTGTAGTCACTCCCTAAATAACCAAGTCATTTTATACCTATGATGGCTACAGTGATAGCGGGTAAAGCACCAACAGTTTTAAATCTTCCTCAACTGTTCATTGTTAGGGTTGTCTAATATGTCTATTCACCCCCACACACACACCAAAGTTATTTTCCCCAGTACATTTGATAGCAATTTGGCATTCTTATAAAGTGTCTTGGAAAGATTCCTACAAAGTCATTTGTATATTATTTTAATAAAAAGGCTCATGAACCTCTCAGTGTATTTCCATAAGTATCCAGATGTCAATAAAAAGCTCTTTAAAGAAAAAAAAAAGATACAGAATTCTTAAACAGGGTTAAGGGATCTTGGGTATAAATCTTTAAGTTCAGGCATTATCATAAAAAACACATCACTTTCTAGATTCAAGGAAGATACCATATTTTTCAGAGTATAAGATGCACCAAGGTTTTGAAGAGGCAAATTTTAAAAAAAGTAGCTAGGTAGATATAGGGATACAGAGGGAGAGAAAGAGAAATACAGTAGGTAGGTAGGAAGAGAGTGTGTGTGTAAATAAGTAGGTAGAGGGATAGAGAGAGAGAAATAAAACGAGAGAGAGAGAGAGAGAAAGAGAGAGAGAGAGAGAGAGAGAGAGAGAGAGAGAGAGAGAGAGAAATACAGTAGATAGGAAGGGAGAAAGAGAGAGAGAGAGTAGGTTGGTAGGTAGAAGGAGAGAGAGAGAGAGAGAGAGAGAGAGAGAGAGAGAGAGAGAGAGAAGATAGATAGGGAGAGAGAGAGAGAGTAGGTTGGTAGGTAGAGGGATAGAGAGAGAGAAATAGAGAGAGAAAGAAATACAGTATGTAGGTAGGGAGTTAGATAGGTAGAGGGATAGAGAGAGAGAATTACAGTAGATAGGTAGGAGTTTCTGCTGGCACAGCACTTGATCAATGTAATTCTCATCAATCAGTTAAAGAGCTTTCCAAAAGGAAAAAAAAGTTTTTGCACTATGCAAACCTCCCGAAAACGGGCCAGATTTTTTCCCCAAAAAGGCATGAACAGGGGGGGGGGATTGCAGAGTGCTCCTGGGGGAGGGCAAAAACGAGCAAAAAATGGCCCGTTTTTGGCAAAAAGGGACTCATTTTTTGTCAAAAAAAATTGCATGCATAGCCTTATGGAGGCTTATAGAGTGCTGCTGGGGCCTGGGGGAGGCAAAAAGGCCTGTTTTTTGCTCATTTCTGCCCTCCCCAGCCCCCAGGAGCTCTCTGAAAGCCTCCATAAGTGTATGCACAGCCATTTTGGTGAAGGGGCAGGGCTTTGGGAGGCAAAAAATGCTGTATTTGGTGTATAAGATGCACCCAGATTTTCAGCCTCTTTTTTGAGGAAAAAAGGTCTGTCTTATACTCCGAAAAATACGGTAGATCTTAAACAGTCTATTTTCAGTTGTTTGGTTGTAAACAAGCAATGGTTATGACACATTTATTTTATCCTATAGTGTTTCAGAGGTTTAGGAACAGTTGTCATTTCTCCTGATTCTCTTCATGTCTTAAAGGTCATTTTTATCATAGTATATAATACATCAACCCAAGGAAAACACTATGTCTTCTAATGGCTTATTTTAAGGCGTACTGTGAAAAAACACAGATTAAACATATTGTCAGAGAAAGGGAAATTGATGTGTTGCTTTGCAAACAGGGACAGTGCCTACCAAGGTGTAAAATCTCCTGTGGGGTTTAGGTCTTTTGTATTTCTAATATTTTCTGGCTGCCAACAAATGGCTGTGTGGGATGTAATGGAATATCGAAGGGTTCAGAAGTTAATTTCAACAAATGGCTGAGTGTGAAGGAAAGTTTTATTACAAAACTATTGGAACAAAAAGTCTCTGCCTGAGTTCATTATCCATAAAGTTCAGTAGTTATAAACATATTTCATCTGTGTTTTTCAAACAATTTCATTTCTATTTTTTTCCTTTTTAAAATGTAGCAATTTTAAACATTGACATTTATGCTGGAAAACAGCAGATCTCATTCCTGCTGGTGGTGCAGCAGGAACAAGGAAGGCTGGCTGAATCCACCAGTGAAGTTATCAAGATCCATGTTTGTTTGGACTAATTTGCACATCTGAAATTGACTTACCTGAATGGACCTATTTTCAATATAGCTAGAGCTGGGCACAACTGTTTTTTGAAATTCTTCACCTAATTTATGGGCAGAAAATCGGATAAATGGTTTTTTCCAAATTTTCGCCAACATTTTCTCAACATCAGCATTCTATTCCTAGCAGTAGCAGTAACAGCTGCAGTGTAAAAAAAAGCCAACTGGGAAGAGTTTTCTCCAATATTTTCCTCTTTGTATTTAACTGAAGATCAGTTAAAGATAGGGTACAGATACCAAGAGGTATATAGAATGCAGTACAGGGCATTTGCAAACACATTTGGCCAGTTTGTAATGCTGAATTTACTATGTAAATTAATCTCTTAAGTTTATTGTTTCCTACATCTTTACAGTTCCCATATATTTCACATGTATGGGAAATGTACAATTCCCATACATTGCAATTCCCAGTTGCAATGTATGGCTGTGAAAGTTGGACCATAAGAAAAGCTGAGCACAAAAGAATTGAGGCCTTTGAACTATGGTGCTGGAGAAGATTCCTTCGAGTCTCTTGGACTGCAAGGTGATCAAACCGGTCAGTCCTAGAGGAGATCAACCCTGACTGCTCTTTACAAGGCCAGATCCTGAAGATGAAACTCAAACACTTTGGCCACCTAATGGGAAAGAAGACTCACTGGAAAAGAGCTTAATGCTGGGAACAGTTGAGGGCAAAAGAAGAAGGGCACGACAGAGAATGAGGTGGGTGGATGAGTCACCAAAGCAGTTAGGCATGAGTTTAAATGGACTCCAGAGTCTGGTAGAGGACAGGAAGGCCTGGAGGAATGTTGTCCATGAGGTTGCGATGGGTTGGACATGACTTCGCAACTAACAACAACAATGGCATCTTTACAGAGGATACTAACATTTAGTTATTAGTGAAAGTTTAAAGATTATTTTTTTTGTTGCAAAATTTTTATTGATTTTAAAATATATAGGGAAGGGTAAAAGGGTGTACAAATTTTTTTTTTGCAGCTTCCACACTGGTGGCGAAAATCCCCCCAAGAAACTCACAGATTTAACAATCTTAAAAATAAAATATAAAAGAAAGCATCAGAACAAATTTAACCAATATTATCAAACATGTGCTCTACTATTTTTTCTTTGTTACTTTTTGTAGTATCAACAATTACATTTATTCCAAATACATTCATTTTTGTGATCTAAGCACATTTTTGTGATCGATATTGCTTCTTCTTCCCTGCCCCCCGAAGGGGCCTCAACGCCCCCCCTCCTTATCTTGCATCTTGCTGTCCTTTTCCCTACTTCCACTAAATTCCTCCTCTGGGGGGGAAAGATTCTTTTTAATAAAGGCTTCCGCCTCTTGAATTGTATTAATTCTGATCCTATTTCCCTCCCAGAAGACCATCATCCCCTCTGGTAACAGCCACTTAAACCAGACCCCCATGTTGTATAATTTTTTTGATAAGGAGGAATATTTCCTCCTTCTCTCTCTTATTTTTTGGGGGATCTGTTTGAGAATGGTGACCTGTTCCTCTTTGCATTTCAATGGTCTCTCCCTTTGGGTCGCAAGCACCTCATCCCTTGTGGATCTCCTGACAAATTTAACATGTACCTCTCTGGGAACGTTGTGACTTCTGTCATATGCTGAGTTTATCCTATATGCTAGATCCATATCCCACCATAATTGTTTCTTATCTCCCTTAATATAATCTGCTAAAATTGTGCTCATAATTTCTTTAAGATCTTCGTCTTCTTCCTCTGGCAGGTTCTGGAATCTAAGAAAAAAGGACATTCTTTCAAATTCTATTTTTGTCAGAAAATTTTCTACACCTCCATTTCCCTTGCGTGTTGCTTTAAGCTCCTCCCCCAGCTCCGCCGCTCTCTCCTCCAACTCCATAATTCTCTGCTTATTTCCAGCAATATGTTCTTTAACGTCTCTGAGCTCTTCTTTAACCTCTGCCATTTCTTTCTTCATTTCATTCTGCCCCCTCATAAGTTCTTTAAACATTTCCGTAACAGATAGTTCCTTTGTGTCTTCTCCAGCCCCTCCTTTCTGCAACAATGAGGTGATCTTGGACTGTTGCGTTGTGGGGCTGGGGGCAGCAGATGAGGGATCTGAGTGCGCCTTGCCCGTCGGTGGTTTTCTTGCAGCCATTTACTAGGTTCAGAGATGCAAATCCTTTCCAGGGAAAATGGTGTCCGGGGATTCCACAGCGGAGCTGGCCTCAAAAGGCAAATAAAAGCAGGGAAACCCACAGTTCCAAGAGAGAGATACTCCAAGAAGTAATTCCAATAATCAAAGCTCAGAAGAGCCACATACAGAAAGAGGTCCCAGCTTCCCTTTGAGAGAGTGCAACAAACAATCCACTTTTCTTTACTTTCTCTTTGGGAGCAGTTTCAAAGGACAAGTTTCATTCATATGTAGACAAAGGAAGGAGGGCGGGCGCCATCTTGGCCCTCCCTTCCACAGGGAGAGAAGTCACAAAAAGTTTTTCTTTCCCTTTTTTTTAAAGGCGAAGGTCAGCTTTAAAATCATTTCTGGCAATTGTAAAACGCCATTCTCATTCACTGTCCGAGTAACTAATCAGTCATTATTCTCTCTCTCCGAGAGAGTCCCTTTAAATGCCGCTTATTCTGAGGGGGGGTAATAGAAGAACCACCCCCCTCTAATTTCCATTTCAAAAGCCAGAGCACACCAACTCACACACATCTGTAGCTTTCTTTCAAAGTAAGCAAAGAGCACCAGGTGGGATCCGCGCCTCCAGCCTTCAGCCACGCTTCTCCTTTGATCTGAAACCTCCCAGGGCCGTCCGGCAAAGAGGCGATATCACTCGCCCCCCTACTGCTCCCTGGCGCCTAGGCGAAGCTGGGAAAAACACCCCCACTGGCTGTCACCACTACGGGGGGTCCCAGCAAGCCGCCTTTCGGCAGGAGACCCTTCGCTCGAGTCTCCTGTGCTCCTTTCGGAGCCTGCCAAGGGAGCGATTGGCAGACTACACGTCCATCACCATTCGGTCCCGGAAGTGGAAGTGATTTTTGAGCATTATCTAAACAAAAATAAATATGATTGTGAAATAAATTGAGATATTGAAAAGAAGCTTTCTTCAAATCTTCAAATTTTCTTTGAAAGTCTTTTGGGGAGAAAGTTCCTTCTGTTATAGCACTTGCTGAAAAAAATAGAGTTGTTTTAAATAAACACCCTTTAAGGAATGTGTCACCTGACTCTTACATTCACATGTATAGCTTCATTCATTCATTCATTCATTATTTTTTTTGTTCAGTTTATGCCTACTGTAATCAGGAAGACTCAGAGATGTCTAAAGTATATCTACAACAATACCATAAAATATCCACGGTATGCTAAATCTAAAACAGGGTGTCAAGCTTGCATCATCATGTTGTCATTATATGACCTATCATGACTTCCCCCCTTCGCTAAAATGGGGGTGGGGTGACCAGCGCAGGAGTCATCTGGCACATGGGCTGCTAGTTTGACATCCCTGATCTAGAAGGATGAAATCTCAGCACAATACAATTCTATAAATGCACATGCCTGTAGCTCTAATTTAATTAGGGCACCAGTTGGAACCCTGACAGCAGTAGTCAACAAATGGGCTGCATATTTTGCATCAAGTGGAGCTTTCAGTTCAGGCAACACCATGTAAAGTCCAAGCAGATGTCAATATGGACATGAAGTACCTCATTGAAGCTTGGACAGCTGTATACCAGCTGAGGCTGAACTTAGCATCACTGGCCATGGAGTTGACCTGCCAAAACCTAGCACTAGCCAGGAGTTACGAGAGCCCAAGTCATGCACCTGCTTTTTCAGAGACAATACTATACCACCAACAGACAACATTGGGGATATCATGAATATCAGTAAAAAAAACAGTGTAGTATTTTGATTCAACTTCAGCCTCTCTAATATCAGTTAAATATTCTGACAGCAAGTCCTGATGATATTTTGCATGAATTTATGGAATGTCTCCTCCAGTGGCTTCATGTAGATAGTGAAAAGCTGGGAAATGAACTGACCTACAAGAAAAGCACTCCATAAAGACAGCAACCACTTGGTTTATTTTTCCTCCATATCGCAACTGGAAAAACTCATTGAGCAAAAAATGGAGCCACTGCAAATGAGAGCTTCTAATTCCAATCCTGACATGACACCCATAGAAAACTCTCACAGGTAAGCCAGAGTTTAAATCAAATACATAAAAGAAAAATTTATTTCCTCCCACATACATCCCTGCGGCCAATTCGCTCTCACAGGGAGGGGCTTCTCCAGGTGCCATCCACTAGGCAATGCCAGCGGGCGGCACCAAGGAATAGGGCCTTCTCTGTGATGGGCCCAACCCTCTGGAATGACCTCCCCCCCGATATTAGAACCACCACAGACTCCGCTCCTTCCGACAAAAATTGAAGACTCACCTGTTTCGATTAGCTGGCCTGGCATAATTATAACTGTTACAACTGTTACCTCCTGGAAATATATTCTCAACTGGTATTTTAAGGGTATTGTTTTAAATCTAATTGATTTTAGGGCTTTTAGAGCCATATTCATATTCTTCTATACAGTTCTTTTAATTTTTTAACCTCCTCCATATGTATATTTATATCTATATTTATATTTGTATTTATTATCTGTTATTTGTTGTGTGGACTGTACACCGCCCCAAGTCCTTTTTGGGAGAGGGGGCGGTCTAGAAGTGCGAAGAATAAAAAAAATTAAAAAAAATGTATTCCTATATTTTACGTGCAGGAGACATTATTGTATTCTACGCCTTTGAACAGTAATTTTGCTACTGCATTTGCACTGTGTTTGTTTATGTTTTGATTTATATAGTAACAAGGAGGATACATGAGATCCTAATAAAATCAGATTATCCAGGAGCTGGAAAAAGGTGATCTAATAAAAGAATAAAGTTAAAGATTCCTCTCGCACATATGTGTTAGTCTTTCCCGACTCTAGAGGGAGGTGAAAGCCTAAGAGCCAGCGCTGTCTGAAGATGTCTCTGTGGCCATGTGGCCAGCATGACTAAATGCCAAAGGCGCCCGGAACACTGTTACCTTCCCACCAAAGGTGGTCCCTATTTTTCTACTTGCATTTTTTACGTGCTTTTACGTGCTTCTGCTAGGTTGGCAGAAGCTGGGACAAGTAACGGGAGCTCACTCCATTACGTGGCACAAGGATTCAAACTGCCAAACTGCTGGTCCACAAGCTCAGTGTCTAAATAAAAGAATAAGCACATGCAAATACTGTGGCATTCATGGGAAAGAAAAAGAAAAAAAACAAAGGACACACCATTTGTACTTGTTTTGTTCATTCATTTTCAGTTCACAAGATTTCTCAGTAGATATTTATACCTCTTTGCAAAACAGATAAAGACTGTCATTTTTAGAAACACAACTAAGATAAAGCTGTCATTTTATGTATTTGGCACTGGCTGAAATAATCTATGATTGACATAATCAATGGCTGTCTTTAGATCAGGGACAGATAGCAACTTGCAGCAGGACTTTGGGATCCGAGTAATTACTTGGAGTTGCCAGATCTCTTGTCAAAAATCTTTAGCAGATTTTGGTTTGGTGGTTATATAATTTACTTGTGAGTCACAAGGCTGGGTAACTTCATTCCAAATGAAGTGATGTAAACATGTAAACATCAGTTTTCTAGTTCCCTTTAACATAGTTCTCTACAACATTTTTCTGTGACCCTGACTTTGAGATCCATACTAGGTGCTGTACAGTGACGTGCGGTGAGGTTTATGGCTGGTGAGGCTGATGACATCATCAGGAAGGCGGGGAATTCTTAACAAGGCGCTGGCCACGACTCAGTTTCCAGGATCCTTTCGTGAGCGAGCTGGCAGGGAAACGGTAGCTGACAGTCCGAAAAGTCCGTCGCACTTTCTGCTTTCGCGAGCAACTTCCCGTAAACCTGCCGTTGCTCAGTGCGAGGAAGGGAGCCGCTCGCGCATGCGCATTCGCCCTGGAACATGAGCTCCGGCGTCAGAACCCAACAGAAGGCGGGGAATGGGACCACGTGTGTAGAGGAGCCTCCTGCACCTCCCTCTGTCCTGCACATGTGGTCCCATTCCCCGTCTTCCTGAGTCAACATGAAGGGGACCACGGCTCGCGCAGTCCCATTCCCCGAGGCTCCTCAGCGCCTTTTCCCTTTTCCTTTTTTTTTTTTCGTGATGAGAGCGGTGAGGCTCTGCCTCCCCTGCCTCCCCTGACCGCACGTCCCTGGTGCTGTACTAATATGCATAATGAACATGGTTACAATAAAAGCTACAGCACATTTAACAAAATTAGATATGGCTGATACTATATGGTTTTTGCCTCTCCCATTAATTATTACAATTTCAATAGCTGGAGGCTTGCACTCAGGGCTATTACTGGAGGCTGAGTTCTAAGGCTTTGTGCCTCTTCCATAGCACAGAATAAAATTGACCAAGATTTAGCTGAACTAGTAAGAATCCCTTCTAATATAATGATCAGATTGAGAAATTCTATTAGCAATTATTAGCATTTAGACTTATATATCGCTTTACAGCACTCTCTAAGCGGTTTATAGAGTCAGCATATTACCCCCAACAATTTGGATCCTCATTTTACCCACCTTGGAAGGATGGAAGGCTGAGTCAATCTTAAGCCTGGTGAGATATGAACTACCAAATTGCAGTCAGCTGGCTGTCAGCAGAAGTAGTCTGCAGTACTGCACTCCAACCACTGCGCCAAGGCGGCTGTATAATATAATAATATAAAGAATAGCTGACCATGAGGAATACTAAAACATGGATGTATCCTTAACTTTTTTGTTTTTTGCCAAAAGTTTTGAAGTTACAGATTTTAAACAATTAGTCAATTATAAAGGAAGGAGACATTAAAGTGGTTATGTAACATGTATCTGATCCCCCTTTCCTTGAACTAGCTGATAAATCTCCAGTTTTTTTCTTTATCATCAGTAAACTCAGTCTGAATAAATCTCAACCACATACTCCACATTCTTCTTGACAAAGTCCCCCAAATACTATCTCCTCCAAGCAAAGAGAATTCAGGTAAGAAGCAGCGGTGGCTATTGGGGCATCCTTATTTGAGTATAAGTCCTGCCTTGGGCTTGATGTCAGTCTAGACAAGGCCAAAACCTTCAGCCCTAGGACAGATGCAACAGTAAGCCACTGCTGAAAAAACTTGCCAAGAAAATGGCAGGGACTTGTCCAGCCAGCATGTGAGAATTGGACATGATTGAATCTGGAGGAAAAAAGGAGATAGTACCACTGAACATAAAACACAAAGATAGCTGGTAGGCTGCAGGATAGATCAGATGGCACATTGCTTTTTCCTTCAAGATTTTGTGCTGTCTAGAGACATCTATAATCTGAAAACAACTGTCTTGCCTTGCTTAAAAATAGATCCTGGACTAGTTTTAAATCAATAAATCAGCACAAAAATGGGAATAAAGCAGTTAAATGTAATGGCTAGAAAATGACCACTGTCTGTCAAAAGCTAGCTAGACCAATGTTTCTAATCCCCCTCCCCAATCCTTGAGTGAAATGTTAAATGCATGCAGTATTGTAAGCAAGAAACTGAGATTTTCTCACCAAGGTTTATGACGCACGTGTTCTTGGCCTCCCAGTTTGCCTCCAACAATGCTGTTTAAACACATGCAGCCCAGATGTTCTGGCTTGTGTTAAATGCTTGCTACGTTGTCATTATCATAGCCCTTTTGTGATTTTGTGTTTTCTAACATCAAACTACCAACGAAGCCATAGATGAGGCATAAAGAATGGCATCAAATCATACATTTTCATTTCCTCTTGATAAGTACTTTCACATGTGCTTGCTAAAAGCATTTCACTGTGCGTGGTGTTTATTTCTCTGTTGCTTTGGAAGTGACTGCAGTGTTTTTACTAGCTTTCATGGGAAAATCTTTTACCATTTAATTAATAGGCCCACAGCAGCCTGGAAAAGTCACAATCCATCTCTGTCAAGGCCTTATGCCAAGTCCATCATCATTTGCTCTGCTCCAACCTGGATGAATTGCTAGAAAACCAAATTCTTTTTTATTGTTAACAGAAACATGAAGTACAGCAGAGAAAGTCCCTTTCCACAAAATGTACCGGTAACTGAGAATGACAAAGTTGTATTCACATGGAGCTTCATGTAAGATTCTAGTATTGCATAGCAGGGATATCTGATACAATATTTCTAGATTCATAACTTTTTAAAACTGTGTGGGAAATATAATATACAATAATACAATAGTAGAGTTGGAAGGGACCTTGGAGGTCTTCTAGTCCAACCCCCTGCCTAGGCAGGAAACCCTATTTCGTTCCAGACAAATGGCTATCCAACATCTTCTTAAAGACTTCCAGTGTTGGGGCATTCACAACTTCTGGAGGCAAGCTCTTCCACTGATTAATTGTTCTAACTGTCAGGAAGTTTCTCCTCAGTTCTAAGTTGCTTCTCTCCTTGATTAGTTTCCACCCATTGCTTCTTGTTCTGTCCACAGGTGCCTTGGAGAATAGCTTGACTCCCTCTTCTTTGTGGCAACCCCTGAGATATTGCAACACTGCTATCATGTCTCCCCTAGTCCTTCTTTCTCTTAAGCTAGACATACCCAGTTCCTGCAACCGTTCTTCATATGTTTTAGTCTCCAGTCCCCTAATCATCTTTGTTGCTCTTCTGTGCACTCTTTCTAGAGTCTCCACATCTTTTTTACATCGTGGCGACCAGAACTGAATGCAGTATTCCAAGTGTGGCCTTACCAAGGCATTATAAAGTGGTATTAACACTTCACGTGATCTTGATTCTATCCCTCTGTTGATGCAGCCTAGAACTGTGTTGGCTTTTTTGGCAGCTGCTGCACACTGCTGGCTCATATTTAAATGGTTGTCCACTAGAACTCCAAGATCCCTCTCACAGTTACTACTATTGAGCACGGTACCACCTATACTGTACCTGTGCATTCCGTTTTTGTTGCCTAAATGTAGAACCTTACTCTTTTCACCATTGAATTTCATTTTATTAGATAGTGCCCAATGTTCAAGTTTGTCAAGATCCTTCTGTATCTTAAGCCTATCTTCTGGAGTGTTGGCTATTCCTGCCAGCTTGGTGTCATCTGCAAATTTGATGAGTTCTCCATTTATTCCCTCATCC
This sequence comes from Natrix helvetica, assembly GCF_964273705.1. Lineage (NCBI taxonomy): Eukaryota > Metazoa > Chordata > Lepidosauria > Squamata > Natricidae > Natrix > Natrix helvetica. The sequence continues at coordinate 140,306,918 of NC_138550.1, forward strand.
AAATCATTGATGAAGATGTTGAAGAGTACTGGCCCTAAAACAGAGCCTTGGGGTACTCCACTGCATACTTCCCTCCATGTAGATGCAGTTCCATTGAGGACTACACGTTGAGTGCGGTTGGTCAGCCAGTTACGAATCCATCTGGTGGTGATGCTGTCTAACCCACATTCTTCTACTTTATCTAGTAGTAGGTTATGATCTACCTTATCAAAAGCCTTACTGAAGTCCAAGTAAACTATATCAACGGCATTCCTCTGGTCCACTAATTTTGTCACATTATCAAAGAATGCAATAAGATTAGTCTGGCATGATCTGTTTTTGACAAATCCATGTTGACTTTTGGCTATTACTTTGTTTGCTTCTAGGTGTTCGCAAATTCGTTGCTTGATTATTTTTTCCAGAATCTTTCCTGGTATTGAGGTCAGGCTGATAGGTCTGTAGTTTCCTGGATCTATTTTTTCCCTTTTTTGAAGATGGGAACCACATCAGCTCTTTTCCAGTCCTCTGGTAGTTCCCCAGTGTTCCAGGATCTCTGAAAGATATAATTCAGTGGTTCTGAGATCTCGTCTGCTAGTTCCTTCAGAACCCTGGGGTGTAATCCATCCGGTCCTGGTGATTTGAACTCATCTAGGGTAGACAGGTGCTCACTTACCATTTTCTTCCCTATTTCAATTTGTGTTCCTAATCTGATTTTTGTGGTGCTGCTTTTGACAGGTTGGACTGTTTTATCCCTTTGTGTAAAGACAGATGCAAAACATGAGTTAAATAGTTCTGCTTTCTCCCTGTTGCTTGTCACCTTCTTGCCACTTTCTCCTAGCAATGGACCAATTGTTTCCTTAACTTTTTTCTTGTTTTTAACATGTTGGAAGAAGCTTTTTTTGTTAATTTTTACTTTTGTGGCAAGCCTTTCTTCATTGTGAGCCTTAGCTTTCCTCACTTCATCTTTACATGCTCGGGCTGTTTGCTGATATTCTGCCTTAGTTATGTCCCCCTCCTTCCACTTTTTATACTTACCTTTTTTGTCTTTCAGTTTGTCAGATAGTTCTTTATGCAGCCATGCTGGTTTCTTTTGGGAGCTGATATTTTTCTTCTTCATTGGTATTTTGCTAGACTGGGCTTTTGTAATCTCATTTTTCAAAATTTCCCAAGCTTCTTGAGTTGTTTTCCCCTTGAGGATTCTCATCCATTGAATTTTTCCCAAGCTCTCTCTAAGTTTATTGAAATTAGCTTTCTTAAAGTCCAAGACTCTAGTTTGGCTTTGTTCTACTACTTGTGTTTGGATAATGTTGAATTCCAATATTGCATGGTCACTTGCCCCCAGGGTTCCTATGGCTTCAACACCTTCTATCATTTCCTCTCTGTTAGTGAGGATTAAGTCCAATATGGCTGATCCCCTTGTTCCCTTCTCTACTTTTTGGAAAACAAGGTTGTCTGCTATGTTTGTTAGGAACCTATTGGATCTTCCACTTGGTGCAGAGTTTGTTTCCCAGTTGATGTCAGGGTAGTTAAAATCTCCCATTACTATTGTGGTGTGCTTCCTACATACCTTAGTTAGCTGACTAGCAAAAAGTTCATCTACTTCCTCTGCTTGGTTGGGTGGCCTGTAGTATAGACCTATGGCAGTGTCATTTCCCCCACAACCTTTAATATTGACCCAAATGCATTCAAGATAGTTCTCATCATTGTTGTGTTCTATTTCTGTAGAGATGTAGTTATTTCTTATATATAGTGCAACTCCACCTCCTCTTTTATTTGGTCTATTTCTTTTAAATAATTTAAATCCTTCTAGCTGTATGTTCCATTTGTCGGTTTCATCCCACCAAGTTTCTGTAATGGCAATAATGTCGTATCTGCCCTCTTTTACTTGAATTTCTAATTCGCCCTGTTTATTCCTCATACTCTGTGCATTGGTGTATAGACATTTGAGTCCATTTTGATTGGCCCTGTGTTTACTGTCTACATAACCTGTGTTATGACTGACTGCCCCTATTTTCTTGCCACTTGATATATCTGAATGAACATGAGATTTTAGGGATGAGGAGGCTTTATTGCTGGACATTCTTTAAAGATACTCAACCAGTTTAAGTCAACTGTTTCAAATCAGCAGTAAAATCAAATTTATTTATTTCCCCAATTTTATCAAAATCATTGCTACAATCATTTGCCTGTTATGGTTTCTCCTCATTCATCAATTCTTTCTGCTTGTTTATTCCTTCTCTCTATTTTTCCTCCTCTTTTTTACACAATTTTCTTTTTTCTTTTCTGTGTTTGTGGTTGACACTGCATTTCCCACAACAATGATGAGACAACCAATCACAGACTCTATCCAAAATTTAAAGAGTTCAAACCTGTATCTACATTATTTTCCAGTAGTTTTTCTAAGTCTTAGCAATAAAGAAAGTAATAGTGAGGTATCTGTAGTATTTTCTAATATTTAGAATTTCTTTGGCTTTCAGGATGTTCATGTTTTTGGTCTGTTCTGGCAGAGAACAGCTAAACAATTTTCCCCTTAGGGGTATCTTTCAGCTATGCTGAGATGTTAGTTGGGAATTTTGGAAGCCACATTTTGAACTATTGCTGTGCCAAATGCTCCTTGCCATATCTCAAAATTGTTCTCCTGCAAAAGGAGATATATTTTATTTTTATATTATTCTTGAGGTGTTTTTCTTTGTTTCTTAGTGGTATTTTTCAATGTATTCATTTCTTTATGGGAACTCCTCATAGTAGAGAACAAGCATGCTTAGAAAAAGAGTCAAGAATGCAGAACTGCTGTTTGAAAGGCAAATGAGATTGGCTATCATGGTAAACAAAGAAACATAAACATTCTATTATTAATTCTCTTCTCTTTTCTTTTGTGAAGAGGCAGAAGGGCAACATATGGACCTAAGGGGACCAGCAAGGGACTTTGTTAGTATTTGTCATGTGCATGCTGATTGACTGACAGTTCCCTATGCTCAGCTTTTGGCCAGAAGATGCAAGTGTTGATTGGTTGGTGTTTAACTCTCCCCCCCCCCCCCAAAAAATAAACCTCTACATATTTACAACATGCCCGTGGTAATAGTGTCTAAATAAATCTGAAAATACTGAAAACAAATCAAAGCAATGTAGGACACATTTTAATTTGAATTCAGAAGAGTTGGGAGATAAAAAAGGTTGGTGGTCTGGGGTTTGGATGTAAGAAATGTCATAGAACTGGCCAGAGAACCGCTCTCTCAGGGAGGTGGGTGGTTAAGAAATATGAAATATAAATAAAATAAATATATGTTAACCAACATGATTGCCACGTACATTGTGTAGCTGTGTTGCGATGCAGATAAATGCAGACTTCTAAAGTACAATATAAATTTTGAATTTTTTGCAAAGTGACAGCATGCAACTAAAAGTCAGCCTTCTGGGTTTATATAACATAATTACAATGGCAGATGAAAAGAGCAAATGAGGAAAATAGTGATAATCCTGCTCCAAATCCATTCTTATCCTGATCCTCATGTTCAAGGCAACATATTATGTTGTTTTATGTGTCCATGAAGAATCTCTGTCTGATGTTAAATCCTAGATTATAAACATTTGACAGATTGTCAAGAGGTCCCCATTTTAGAAGTTCCTGAATATAAGGAGGTCAGTGGGAAAGATGACTGAGAGATGGATAGAGCTCATTATGTTGGTTATGATTTTTCTTTCTAACCTGTTTCTATAAATAATGTTTATAATTAAAGAGGGTTAGAGTTTATATGTGAAGAAATAGCTGTTATTCTATTGAAAATCTATGCCATCCAGTAAGTTGTCTGTATGAGTTACATTAATTAGATAACTTAGACTTAAGTTTACCTTTGCTGTCAGTCCAGTGGACAATAATGTTTCTCCAATGATTTCAATCTGGTGATCTTGTTAAATTGCATTCACTGTTTTTTTTAACAGATAGCAGATTGCTATATTGACACCCAATCTTCTTTCTTTCTCACCAAGGCTTGAGTCTAACAATGTCAGAATTTAATTAGGTAAAAGAATATTTTCATTGCTAGATTTATATGGCCTTTATGCTGATTAAAACATTTTCATGATCTGGAGAAAACTTCATGCCAATCCTGGAAAAGCATTCCAAATTGTTAAAAAACTAGTCAGAAAAGGGATATGTAACCATCATTCTGAATGTTGGTGATGAACAGCTGTAAAATTCAGTTACACATCTGGGCCTAGGTACTTGGGTTGAGTAGTTTGAGCTGTAGAAATTTCAAATAGAGTACCCAACAGTTTTCAACATATTTCATCTATTGAAAATAAAATTTGATTTATAATGGCTGTATTATTAGGCAACAGTTATATTCTCATTCACTTTAAAATATATCAAATTAAATTTGATGGGATTTAAATTTAAAAACTGGAATCGATTCATCTCTGGAAACATGCTTGGCGAGGAAATAATCATGGCTGTCTTTAATTGACAAAAGTGGTGTAAGTAATTCAAAAGTGGAATTACACCACTATAATATAATAATATAAAGAATAACTGACCATGAGGAATACTAAAAGATGGATGTGTCCTTAATTTTTTTGTTTTTTGACAAAATATTTTGAAGTCACAGATTTTAAACAATTAGTCAATTATAAAGGAAGGAGACATTAGAACAGAGGACACTAGTGTGAATTTCTAACACCCTTCCCCTCTTGGTTGGGATGTTCCTATTGGTTACAAAGGCCTCCCGTAGGTAGGCGGGTCTTTGTCTTACCCTACCAGACCTGCACAGTTTATTTGGAACTGGTTCTTCAGTCAGGTCGGACGGACCTGTCTGCTCTCCAGCTCCGCTCTGTGGAACCTGCTGGAACTTTTCCCAGGCTGCGGCTGGAGCTTCTTGGATTTGCTCGCTTGGAGCTCGCTTCAGGCCTGCAACAAATTCAGATAAGCTTCCCGGTACCCTCAGGTTTGGCTGTAGAAGGAGTGAGCGTTTGCTCCTTTTGGTTAGGGCTTTGCTGATTTGTTCAGGAGTTTCGTCTGGTGTTCTAAGATTGGAGTGGGAGAGGCAACCACGGAGTTGGTCAAGATGCCTCCTCCAATTTCTGCCATCCTCTAGCTCTAACAGATAAGAGCGAGGCCCGGTGATGGCTATCACTGTGACAGGAATCCACAGAGTCCCCCTGGCATAGTTGTGGGCATATACTGAGTCCCCTATGCTAAAGTTTCAAATCTTGCTTGTGGAGTCAGGGGGCGATGTGTCAGAATAGTTTGGGTGTAGCCGGTCTAAGTGGGACTCTCTTTCTAGCTCGCACCATTCTCCCCACCTGACCATTGGAAGCCGGATGGAATGGCGCGACCAGGGCATGCCTGATTCCCTGACTTGCTAAGTAGGTCTTGAATTGCATGGCCGTGAATTGGGGCCCGTTGTCAGAGACCAAGATGTCGGGCAGGCCGTGCATGGAGAAAAGTCTCCGTAGCACATTGATGACTGCCTCTGCCTTGGTGGAGGTCATTAGGGCTACCTCTAACCACTTCGAATATGCGTCCATAACTACGAGGAACATCTGGCCATGAACGGGGCCAGCAAAGTCAATGTGCACCCTAGACCAGGGTGCTTGAGGGTGCTCCCATTCCTTAGCAGGCGCCTCTGGGGGAGCTGGTCTGGATTCCTCGCACGGAGTGCAGGTAGCCACCCATTCTTCTATCTCCCTGTCCATGTTAGGCCACCACACGTAGCTCCTAGCCAAAGATTTCATCCTGACAATTCCAGGATGCCCCACATGTAATGCTTCCAATACTTCCCTGCGCAGTTTGTTTGGAACAACCACCCGGTCCCCCACAGTAAACAGCCTTTGATTACCAACAACTCATCGAGTTTAGTAAAAAAGCATTTTAAATTCGGCCCCAACAGGTCCCTTGGGCCACCCCCTCCACACCCAGTTCAAAATTTGTTTGATGGTTGAGTCCTTTGCAGAATGACGGGCAATGTGATTGGAAGAGACAGATCCAGTGTCCAGGGAGTCAATAAGCAGGACCGGTGTCTCGGGAGTGGGGTCAGTGAGCAGTTCAGGTAGGGGACAGTGGCTCAAAGCATCTGTGTGTCCCAACGTGGAACCAGGGTGGTGGATCAGTTTGTAGGAGTAAGCAGCAAGGAAAACAGTCCACCTGGTCATGCGAGATGACAGCGACACCGGGGTATGTTGGTCCCCAGCCAGTAGCCCCAACAAAGGCTTGTGGTCCATCACAAGTTCGAAATCCCGGCCGTAAAGGTACTCATGGAACCTTTTAACTCCCGCTACTGCAGCCAAAGCCTCTCGGGCCATTTGGCTGTAGTTTCTTTCTGCAGAAGACAAGGTTCTCGAGTAGAAAGCAATAGGGCATGTGGTGTCTGAGGACAGCACCGACACCGAAAGGCGATGCATTGCAGGTTAACACCAATGGCAGGGTCTGGCTGTACTGGACCAGCAGGGAGTCAGCAGTCAGAAGGTGCTTCACCACGGCAAATGTGGTGGCCTTGGCTTGGCCCCAGGACCACTTGGTATTCTTGGCCAGAAGACGATGCAATGGTTCAGCGATGGTGGCTTTCTGTTTGAGAAAGATGCTGTAGAAATTTAGGAGCCCGAGGAACGCCTGCAGCTCGGCTTGAGTGCGGGGTGTGGGGGCTTCCTGAATAGTTTTTATTTTTTTGTGATGTTGGGTGAATCCCAGAGCCATCGATCATGTACCCCAGGAATTCAACCCTTGGTACATTAATTTTGCATTTTTCTTTTTTGAGCCGGAGGCCTTTTTCACGAATTCTGGTCAAAACCATTCTTACTCGTTTTAAAAGTTGCGCCTTGTTTGCAGCCGATACCAAGATGTCGTCGAAATAGGGGATGACTCCGGGTATCCCCTGCAAAAGCCATTCCATGACGCTTTGGAACAGTCCAGGGGCAATACTAACTCCAAATTGCAGGCAGTGGAGTTTGAATGTACCCCTGTGCATCACGATGGTTTGAGCCTCCGCTGTGGCGCCATCTACAGGCAACTGTTGGTATGCCTGTGCCATGTCCAATTTTGCAAAAATTTTGCCTGGGCCTAGCGAATGAAGTAGGTGCTGTACAATGGGTACCGGGTAAGCTCTTTGTTGTAGCGCGTTGTTTATTGTACATTTATAGTCCACGCAGATGCGGACTGACCTGTCTGGCTTGACCGGGGTCACAATAGTGGTCTCCCAGCATGCATGGTCAACTGGTTCTAGGATTCCCTGGCTCACAAGCTTATCAATTTCCCTATCAATTTTAGGGCGGAGAGCGAAAGGTACTCTCCTGGGCTTAGGCCTGATAGGTGCTATGTTGGTGTCCAAGCTAAAAGAGATTGGTGTCCCCACATACTTATCAAGGCCGGAACCGAAGACGTCCTCAAACTCCTTAAAGATGGCCTTGGTGCCGTCGTCTTTCACGGAGTTATTCCGGTTGCTTCCAACCCTAGGGTTTGAAACCAATTGAGCCCCAGGCGGCTCTGCAGGGGTCCGCTGGCCATGGTAATGGGGAGCTTGGCGCACAAGTCCTTGAAGCACACCAGGAAAGTGCCTTGGCCCACGATGGGGACTCAGTTCCCCTGGTAGTCACGCAGGCTGATGTCTGGGGTGCAAAGGTGCTGTTTTTTCAGGCTCGGGATGGCTTGTTTCAGGGTCTACCATGAGATGATCGTTAATGACAATCCAGTATTGATTTCTAGCTCACAGGGAGCATCCTCAATGAGGACGGTGACCTTCAGCTTTTTTGGCCGCCTAGTGCGGACTTGTCCTATCGCAGTGTGATAGGTAACCTTTGGTTCTCTCTCTGGGCGCCCTTGTGGTTTCTGCCAGGCCTCTGGGTTGGGCCTCGGTTGGCAGCTTGGAGTGGTTTTTTGCTGCCAAGCAGTAACAGGGAATTCACTCCGGCACACTTTGGCAATGTGCCCCTTCTTATCGCAACACTGGCAGGTTGCATCTCTGAAACGACAGGTAGACTGTGCATGGTCTCCTCCACAGCTAGCGCAGGGCGGCAAATGTGAGTTGAATTTTCCTGCCAGCTTCATGCGGCTACTGCGCATGCGGTAGCTGTCATCTTCTTCACTGTCAGAGGGCTCTTGTTCTGCGGCCTCGTGATGGATGCACATTTGCTTCTGCGTGGTTTGTGGCACGTTATTTTGACGTTGTAAGGCTTCAGTGGACTTGTCTGTGGATTCGCATGCCCTGGCCTCATCAAGTGCGATCTGCAGAGACATATTTGATCTGGCTAGCAAACATCTCTGCAGATTAATGTCTGCACGCCACAGATTATGCGGTCTAATATTAGATCTCCAGGTCACGGAAGTCGCAATAAGTCTCTGCCTTTCGTAGTGCTGCCACGTATTGATTGATGGATTCGCCTTCCTTCTGATTCCTAATGTTGAATTCATGGCGGCGAATGTGCCTCAATGGTTTGGGCGCATAGTGGGTCTTCAGGGTTTGCTGTAATGCCACCTAAGGAACCACTTGGAGCGGTGTTGGCTCCGATTGGTTCTTCGTGGTTTCGAAGACCTCTCTGCCACAGTACTCCAGAAAAAGGTTCTTCTTTCGGCTTTCTGGGACACCCATATGGTCATTTGCCTCGAGAAAGCATTCAAACCTCAACATATATGATTCCCAGTGTTCGGCCACTGGGTCGTACAGAGTTGGCGGGGAGTGCATGGCCATTCTTGGTTGAGGTGATTCGATTTTGCTGCTCAAAATGGTAGCTCGATGCTGCGCCAAAAGCTCCAGGCTGGATCTCTCGTTGTTCGTTTCTTCGCCTATCTGACTCTCATCCCACCTTCGTCGCCAGTGTTAGATCGGGCAATGAGAAGGCAGACACAGGCTTAACGTAACAACAGCTCTTTATTAACAATAGAACAGTATGTACAATCCAGCAATTGCTTGGTCTGACAGCAGCCCTTTTATAGGGAGCTGTCAGACCTCTTAGCCAATAGGATTAAACCTCTGTTCCCGCTGGAACAGAGGACCAGAGTGGCAACTCTGGTAGCTAGTGTGAATATCTAACAAACATATATTTAGATGTTAAAATATAACTGAACAATTTAGTACAATAAATTGATTAAAATATGTTAAAGCAGCAGCATTAAAAAATCCAGGCATTATTATGCAGCTAAACCACAGCACATATGTAATGCACAGTTAAGGGTGCTTATATTAAAGTGCAACTGTGCTTATTTATACAGGTAATAGTCCATGGGTATGTTCTGAGCAGGAGTGTAAGAACTCTACAGTGCCTGAGAACAAGGGCTAATTTTATTTTCTGGCAATTCATCTCCTAAGATTTCTTCCAAGTTCTCAAAAGACAAATTTCTGTTCAAACATTCATTGACAAAAGGTCAGGGAATAGATTCATTGTGGAGTCTGCAGCTGGTTGCTCATGATAGAAGGCATTATGTCTTTCTTTAGTTGTCTTAAAGTATTAAAAAACCCATCTTTAGAATTATTTATTTGAAATAAGAACTAGTGGAGTTCTTCTTTCTTTTGATGGCAGAGGTAATCTGATGAGTTAATGGACCCAATTTTCTACCAGCAGAAGAGAATGGTTGTTTATTTCTCTGAAAGTCCAAAGTGATAGGCTTTGGGCTTTCAAAATGTTCTTTGTTAGTTAAATTTCAGCTTATTTCTCTTCTCTTCTTATTCTTATTCTTTTGTTTTGTTTTCATTGATCCACAATACATTGTAAACAATCATGAAGGAATAAATAAGAAAACTCAGTATCAAATTGGGAAACACTTCAAATATGCTTCTACAACTCTGGAGAAATAAAATAGAAACTGCTTTTCCTCATCTACTGTAGGTGGAAATTTATGATATTTTGTTTTATATAATGATGAAGGATGTTTGTGCAGAGACTTATATAAGCTCTATTTTTTGAATTGAAAATATTGAAAGAAATGATAACACCTGAATTATCTCAAGTTGGTCCCAATTGGCTCAAAGTTATTTACTGTAGAAGAAATTCCATAAAAGCAGAGCAATAAAATATGATAATATCTAGTATGATCATCACTGAAACAATTTTAAGATAGTTCATGCTCCCAGCTAACTGTAGTAGAGGTTGTGCAGTTTAAGAGTTGAGTGACTTAATAGCTTGATAGGCCTTGCATTTCATTTGATATACTGCTGGATATATTATAATAAGGAATACTAATTTGGTTTATTAAATCTGTGACTTTTAAATAATATACAAATAGGATGCTACACATTGTACACTTAAATGAATGGCTCTGCTACTTTAAAAGGGCTTAATTAGTTCTGTCAAAAGACTATAGCTTATATTACATAAACATTGGTGAACATACTGTATGTAATTCATTTGAGATGCTTCTTACCAATTTTGCATAATGGTTTCTTGATTGCATGGTAATGAATGATTATATATATTTCCCTATAATTTTAAGGACATTTGTTATTTTTATTTTCTTCTTTCACATTCTCAAAATGCTTTCCTTTTTAGATGTATAGCCTTTTCATCATAATAAATATTTTATAAACTTTTATTTGGGCCAACAATTCCCTATAGATGAAAAGACTTCCCCCCCCCCTTCTTTTGATCTTATAGTTGTAGTTGGACAAAAATATAATTTTAATCAATCTTGTCCCCATTATCAACTTATACTAAATTGCAAATTAATTAGAATCAGAATCCCAAATATATTTTAATAATGCTAAAATGCTAAAATGTTAAATAAAAGGGTGATCATTATTTTGATGAAAATGGGCCAGACATATAAGATCATGTAATGTATGTAGCTATAGGCCAGTGGTCGGCAAGCCGCAGCTCGCGAGCCACATGCGGCTCTTTACACATTTTAATGCGGCTCTTCTGTGTGCCGGGCGCCCGCTCCCCTCCCTCCCACTGTTCCCTCTAAGGTCAGGTGGCAAGAAAACACCACGCAGCAGTTTCCAACTGCTGCACAGTGCTTTCTGCTGTCACAGGCGCTGGAGGCTGGGGAGGTCCTTTGCAGATGGCTAGAACTGGCCGCCCGCAAAGGACCTCCCCGGACTTGTTTTGGTGAGCGCGGGGCGACTGACACCAGGAAAGCAAGCCCGGGGAGGAGGTCCTTTGTGGGTGGCCAATCCTAGCTGCTTGCGCCCGGTGCTGCAGCTAAAGTAAAGCCCCTGCCGCTACCGGAATATCTGCCGCCTCCTCCTCCTCTAACAGCACCCGACGCTGCGGCAGAGGTGAAGCCTCCAAAGCTCCCGCCGGCGCCCCCGCCTATGGCAGCGGCGCCTCCCCCTCCGTTCGGAGCACCTGCTGTGCTTTTGAGGAGCCATGAGGCCGCGGGAGCCAGTAGGAAGGCGGCGGGGGGGCAGGAGCAAGGAAAAAAGGCCTCATGGCTTCTCAAAAGCATGGCGGCGGCGGAGAAGGCAGCAGGAGTAATGCGGTGCTCCGAGTGGAGGGGGGCGCCAGCGGGAGCTTTGGCGGCTTCACTCCAAATGTAGTGGTGCTGTTGGAGGAGGAGGAGGAGGCAGCTGTTGTTCTGGTGGCGGCAGGGGCTCGTCGACATCTTCAGCAGCAGCCCTGCCCCCTGTGAAAAAAGCCGAAGATGGATCCACGCAGATGACATCGCCGCAACATGACAGGAGGAGGAATTCTGGGAGTTGAAGTCCACAAGTCTTCAAGCTGTCAGGTTTGAAGACCCTGGGTTTTTTCTTTTTTCTAAAGGGTTAGGGGTGCAAGGGTCTTGCAACTTGACAGCTTTAAGACTTGCACGCTTCAATGCCAGAGTTCCTGAGCCAATATGACTGGAGGAGGAATTCTGGGAGTTGAAGTCCACAAGTCTTAAAGCTGTCAGGTTTGAAGACCCCTGGGGTTTTTTTCCTAAAGGGTTAGGGATGCAAGGATCTTGTAACTTGACAGCTTTAAGACTTGCGTGCTTCAAATGCCAGAGTTTATTGAAACTAAAAACAGTGTACCATCCTATGTATTTTCGGTTTTAAAAATGTGGCTCTCAAAATAAATTTCAATCGTGGTTTTGGCGAGATTTGGCTCAGTTGAAGAAAAAGGTTGACCACCACTGCTATAGGCAATATTATCTCTCTCTCTTTCGGAGGAAGGGAATATTTCCCCACTTAAATATGTAAGTCTATTACATTTATTGGTATATTGTCCCAATCAGAATGGACATTGGGGAGTGTTTGTGTAAATCCTGAATTACAATATACCATATTTTTTGGACTATAAGATGCTCCAGACTATAAGACACACCAAATTTTGGGGAGGAAAACAAGAAAAATATCTGCCTCTGCCTCTCAACATTAATCTGGTATTCATTTGTTTGCCATGGCTCATTCACTGCTGTGGCCTTTTCGCCACTGTCTGTTTGCCACCACAGCCCATTTACTGTGGCCCATTTGCCATGGCCTGTTCACCACTGCCCATTTGGTGCCACCTGTTCAGAGTGGCTGTTTGCTGCCACTTGTTCGCTGCCACCACCTGTTCACTGCCATGGCCTGTTCTAGAACAGCTGATCAGAGCCACCCCAACCCCCTCCCCGTACCACAATATTTGCTGTAAAGACACATGGACATTTCCACCCACTTTGGGAGGGGGAAGTGTGTCTTATACTCCGAAAAATATGGTAGTTTTGATGAGGGATATCTCTCTACCTATTTTCAGCAGTCCATGTAAGAGAAAGCTATGGATATGTGCAGCAGGAAAGGAGTTTTGGCACTCTTATGGCCATATGCCACCTTGTAGGGAGATGGGTAGCATAGAAATTTAATAAATAAATAAATAAATAAATGGGATCTTACACTTCCTGGAGATTTAGGGCTTTTAATTGTCAAACAGGCATGTGTTATGGCCTTTCAGCCACTGTCCTCTCAGCAACTGAATCAGATGAGGAGGCGGTGTGGGCATCAGGATCAGCATCAAGCAACCTGAGAGCTCTGAGGGGGAAGAGGGAATAGAACTGTCAGAAAGAGAGACAGAGTCAGAGCCTGGGCCATCTGTCACCTCTCAGATGGAGAGTCAACAGTCCCCAAGTCTACAGGTGGATGATGAGGAAGAAGAGCAGCTGGGTCCAGTGCCTGATGCGCAGAGGAGAGGAGTGGAAATCTGTGGGCTGATCCTCGAAATGGAAAAGCTAGTGAAGCCTACCCTAGCTCTGGGGATAAAAGGCAGGGGGCGGAAATGAATAGATGTTGCAAACAACTATTCATCTTCTGGACGGACAGACTTGTTAGCCTGCTGTTAGAGAGAAACTTTTTTCCAGGGATGTGGCGCTCCCAATAAAGGAATCTTTGAGTTAACTTCAGAGGGTTAGTTATGTTTGGGGAGCTGAGTCAGAACAGCATGTATCACATCACCTCCTGCTAGAAATATATAGAATGTCCCTGCCTTACCATTTTCGTAATGACACTTAGAAGTTCCAATGATGACGAACGTTCCTTACAATCGTCACAGTATCCTTATGGTTACATGATCAAAATTCAAGCATTTGGCAGCTGGAATGCATTTACATTGTTGCATCATTCTGGAGTCACGTGGTTGGCATTTAGGACCTTCCTAGCGAGCTTCAAACAAGCAGACTCAATGTGGGAAGCTGGATTCACTTAATGGCCACGGAGAGTTGTTTAATCATCATTGCAAAAAAGTTGTACAATCAGGTGTGACTCACTTAACAGCCATCTCATTGTGGGGTTCCAGCCCCAATTGTGCTCGTAAATTGAGGACTACTTGTAGTTGGTGAACATAAGCACTATCTTCAAAGATGGAGTTATCAGAGATATAACTGACTTTTACACACTGGAAGATGGTTTTCTGTAGTGGAGTAGACATTTTATTGGTCTTGCTTTCGTTTTCATGGACACAAAAATCAATCACCTAAGATGGATGGAGGAGTGTTGGTACATTTCTGTACTTTAACACCAACTCTGATTACTTTTCTGTAATCAAATATGTGCTTGCCATCAATAGCAATAGCAATAGCACTTAGATTTATATGCCACTGCATAGTGCTTTTACATTAGTCACTTTAGTCCTTGCAAACAAGTTAGAAGAAAACCATTTTCTCTGAATTAATAGAAAACATATAGGATATGAATTGACATCAGTTCCACACAACCTACATATTTCAGTGATATATGATTATTTAGATAAGATTGGAAGTAACAATCCATACCCAATATTGACAATATCTTGGGGAAAGCATAAAATTGCCTTTGATGAGATGGGAAGATATATAAATAAATAAATAAATAAATAAATAAATAAATACATACATACATACATACATACATACATACATACATACATACATACATACCCAAGGCTTTTGGGATGAGGAAGAAGGGAAGAAATCTTGTCAAGATGCATGCATTAGAATAATATCTATTTCAACAGGTTCCTTATTTGCTCCTTCTCCATGCAATGCACACGGAACGCAGTGTACGCCTTTTGACATTTATGAACTATGGCCCATTTCCTGTTCTTGCTTTCTAATTTGAAATTTAGCCTCCACTAGCTGAGTAACTGTTATTTGATACCTCATTGATTCCAGCTGAATGCAAGTTGTATAAACGTTTGGCCATCTTTTGAATTAAATCTTTACTTAAGCCTTGACCATGTCTGGATAATGTTTCCATTCCTTGTTTTGATTTTCCCTCCCTCCTAGTACACCATTTGTTTCATACATTGTGGTGTCTTGGCTAAAAATCCGTGAGCTCCAGTTCTCACTCTCTTTCTGATTTGGGCCCAAATAATAAACTGTCAGAAACCTCACAGGAAAGTCTAGTCTAGCAAAAAAAAAAAAAAAAGTGGGTGGATGAGTGGGTGAATAAGCATTGCCTGTTGCACTTCCTTAGTTTTTTAAAGGTAAGACTACAGAAGCTATTCTTTGAAGAGTCTGTGAATTGTCCAGACATCTCTCTTCCTGCTGCAATAAAATAAGATTAAAGGTCAGAGTTTGTCAATAATATATATGGCAATTCTTCTAAAGATAAATTCTGGTTGAATGTGACAAATGTTAATTTTAATGCCGCTAATATTTTTATATCTGCATTTATACTATAGTAAATTGCCCAGAGTTACTTGGGAGAGTGAGATGGGCAGCATATAAATTTTTTTTTAAAAAAAGGACCTTACCTTAAGGCCAATTTACCAATTCTTCTTGTTCACTCTCCCTATAGCTCACAAGGAATAGTGTGCTTATAGAATCCAGCAGGACTAAAAATTTCCTACGTAAGACTTTCTGGCTATATTGGACCTGGTTCTCAGCTGCAAACAAAGTGATTTAAAACTGTTTTTTCCACATTTACAACAAGGAGTGGGCTTCAAAAATTGAAGCAATGGGTTCACTGCCCCGTTGCTGGGTGGGCGTGGCCATGGTGGGTGGGGCCTAGTCAGCCTCCTGCACCATGTTGGGTGGGGCATTTTTCACCCTCCCCAAGCTTTGGGAGCTTTCCTCAAACTTCCGGAAGGTGAAAACTGCTTTCCCTGGGTTCCAGAGGACTTCCGGAAGCCAGTTTCCAGACTTCAAGAACTTCCAGTAGGCCCATTTTTCACCCTTCCCAGACTCTAGAAGCTTTTTTTGAGCCTCCGGGAGGGCAAAAGCTGCTTCCCCCTGGCTCCGGAGGCCCTCTGGAGGCCGGAAACAGGCCAGTTTCTGGACTTCCATAACCTCCAGTAGGCCCATTTTCCCCTCTCCCCAAGCCAAGCCTCCGCGTGGGCCCTGCACTTACCTGGCATGATGAACGGGCTGCATGGAGACTCCTGGGACAGGCAGGGTGGTGTGGGAGCAGCAGAATGGGCGTAGCATTTGGGAATTTGCTGAACTAGGCAGAATTCTAGCTAGAGGATTGCCCGAACCTGTGTGAACCCTTAGCAGCCCACCCTTACTTACAATCATTGCAACACCTCCATGGTCCTGTGATCAAAACTCAGACTCCTAGGAACTGATTCGTATTTATGACGGTTGCAGTGTTCTGGAGTCATATGATCACTTTTTGTAACCTTCAGACAAGCAAAGTCAATGGGAAAGCAAGATTCATTTAACAATCATGTTACTAATTTAACAACTGCAGTGATTCACTTAACAACTGTGGCAAGAAAGGCTATGAAATAGGGCAAAAAATCACTTAACAACGATCTCTCTGATCAGCAGAAATGTTGGGCTCAATTGTGGCCTTAAGTCTACCTGTCCGTGGGCCATGTCAACATATAGACACATAGATGAATTTGTATAGAAAATATGTATAATCAGAACTGAAAGTGCATGCGATTCTTATAATATGAGACTTATAATATTCTTATAATATGAGATGAGAATGATATAGCAATAATATGTAAGTGTGTGTTTTTGTGTCTTTAATACACACCAGGGCATTATGCATTAAAAAACTTAGCACATATATATCCAATACAATTATGTAAAGAGCTATACTTTTCTTGCAGTCTGGTGCCTTCGGCTTCGTTCTTGTGTGAAGATGACGAGTGGGACCTCGTCGAAACATCACCAAGACACTCTCAATCTTACATGGGAAAAGATCTGAATATGGCAAGATCTGCATACCTCTACCCATGAAAATCTACAAACACACACACACACACACACACACACACACACACATAATGTGTGTACACACACACACACACACACACACACACCCTACTCCAGGGGTTTCAAACTGGTGGTCCACAGAGCAGATGTGTCATGCACAGGCCACACCCAGCCCAGCTCCGCAACTGGGAGGAAACATCGCAAAACATCATGTGATGGCAATACTATGTGGCGACTTTGACACCAGTGCTCTACTCCAATCTCTTCTACTAATTCTTGTAATGCAGATTGAGACAGTGCAAGTCTGGTCGAACTCCTCAACCCTTGAATTTGGAGATTTGATTCCTATCATTCTCAATGGGTTTACCAGTGCTACTAGGTTTAACAGATAGAGTGGAGTTCCTTTTTGTTCTACTTTAGATTTGTACATGGAGAATTATTAAAGGTGCAACTAAAATAGATCTCATGAATTATTAAAATGAAGGCCCTCCAAATCCTGAAAAGAATCCAATACAAGTTTCTCGGAATTTTTGCAAATAAATAAATATTAAGTTCAAGATTAAAACAGTACCATTTCTAATGTCTCCCTAGCACCTAAAGGTTTATTTGCATACTATGCATAAGATCTTGTGACTTACTTGAAAAAGCTTTAATATTTATGAGAGAAGGAAGGCAAAGATCTGTTGCCTTGAAAGTTCAGCGAGTCTTTGCAATTGCATTTTAAAAGGATTCTTTGTGGGATTGATAAACAGTTTTCTTTTCATGACTTGGCATTAAAACAGGACCCTGCCAGTTGAGTAAATGAACAAGGCAGGGACTTGCTGCAGAATGAGGAGACAGAGTGTGCTGATACCTGAGTGCCTTCATTAACCTTTTTGATTGCCTTCAAATCACCCTCCTGCAAAGATGGCTTGTTTACTCCTCATTACTGAAAGTAAGTTAGGCAGAAATGTGCCTAATCAAAGTTCTGCTGGGTTTAACACTGTCTTTCTTAAGAAGCATCATGTTTTATTCATTCCATCCCAGGGTGGCTCACTGGGAAATTTTCAAGGGAGGCAGGAGGCCAGGAAAACAGGCTTGCTTATAGCTGGATGCTTCATTAGGGAACCAAAATATGAGTAGCACAGGCCTATAAGGCAAGGTTCCCAAACAATGTAGTTGGCTAGTACAGCCAATCATTTGGTCAGTTGCCTTAGCTGCCAATATAATTATCAGTGATGTGCAGTACACGGAGATTAAAAGGACAATGAACAACCAGGAAGTCATTTCTTCCAGTAAAAGTAGACTTTAGAAAAATGAAAAAGATAGAAAAGGCCAGAAAAGGCACAAGGAAAGGAAAACCTACTGCAAAAGCATTAGAATAGAGCGGCATCTAGATGGAGGGCTAAGTAATGATAGTGGTGTTCCAATATCTAAAGGGTTGCCATGAAGAAGTGGCAGTCAGCCTATTCTCCAAAGCACCTGAGGGCAGGACAAGAAGCCATGGGTGGAAACTAATCAAGGAGAAAACCAACCTAGAACTAAGGAGAAATTTCATGAACACTCAGTGGAACGACTTAACTCCAGAAGTTATGGCTGCTCCAACACCAGAAGTTTTCAAAAAGAGATTGGACAACCATTTGTCTGAAATGGTATAGGGTTTCCTGCAGGAAGAGGAGTTGGACTTGAAGGTCTCTAAGGTCCCTTCCAACTCTGTTATTCTTCTATTCTGTGGTTTTCTTCCAGTTCTTGCAACAAAAGTACAGTTTGGGAAAAGCAAAGGCATTAGTCCTCCAGTTTGATTTTGGTGCCCTTGGAACGTCCAATTCAAATGATTAAAAACTTGTTACAATTGCCCAGTTAGGAAGCACAGAAAATACAGTGTAAGGCCAAATTAAGTTTAGTATAAACACACAAATCCCTCCAAATGCTCCAGGGAACCCTTAAAAAACAAGACACAGTACTATTGATTTTGCCTCGATTCCCTTATCTACCTGTTCCTTGAAAAAAAAAAGTTAAATATGGTCAATATATCAAAAAACATATAGATAAGATTCAGAACATTTGGAGGATTAGTTTATAATGTCTTCACAGCTGCCTTCCTCCAAAGAGTCAGGCTGGAATGGCCTTCTTTAACCTCACATTAATCCTGTACTCTAATCTAGACTTACACAGAGGGACTAAGAACTATATAGAATTGCCTTATGTATGTTTAGTTCCCTGCAGCTATCTCATCTGATACATTATTTTCTTAGAAATTGGCTGAAAATGCCTGATTTGAGTTTTTTTGTCCAACCATATCATCTGCTGGGACAGAGTGTGAGAATCATGCAGTCTCTCAGTTGGCCTGGTTGAGATCAATAAGCATAGTAATGGTTGTTTGATGAAGTATTTTTTTTCAATGAAGGAGTTTAAATATGAAATGACCAAGAAGACAAAACTGAACTATAAGTGCATCTGTTTAGATAACTGTGAGTTCCTTGATAAATTATAACTGATTATTGACACAAAGCAACAAACAATTCTACTTGAACTGCATCGTACAGTATTTCAGTGAACCTCAGAAAGATATCTCTGCAACCAGCCTTCCTATCTTCCTGTCCTTCCATTTTAGAACAGTGGCTAACAAAACACATCTCAGCTAGTATAAATGGACTGTACATTGCTGCTGAATCATTCAGGAGTGGGGGGTGCAAATTGTGATTGATATTACACATTCAAGTCATCCTTGGTCTTTGAGTCTCTCTTTCCCTTTCTCTGTTTCTGTTCTTAGCAGCTTAATCACTATTTGTTCTCAGAGCTTTGCTTATGTTCCTTTGGAAAGTGTGCCATGTTCTTCCTACACAAAGATGTCACTAGCATAACTACTTAGAAATGAGCCTCACTGAGCTGAATAGAACTTACTTCCATGGAAATATTAACCTGTGTTTGTAAGCTATGGCTCAGTGGTTAAAAACTCTGATCTTGTCAGCTGGAAAGCTAACAGCCCAGATTCGAGACCCAAGCTCTTGTCCCTGCTCCTGCCAACTAGCAGTTTGAAAGCATACAAATGAAAGCAGATAAATAGGTACCAATTCAGTGGGAAGATAACAACATTCTGTGTGCCTTGGGATATAGTCATGCTGACTACATGACCATGGAAATATTTTCAGACAACACTGGTTCTCTCAGCTAGGAAATGGAGATGAGAATTGCCCCCTAATTGGACACGACTGGGCAGGGGAAAACCTTTACCTTTATAAACTATATACATGTTGAAAAACAGACTCTTCATTGTATATCAACTCCAACCCTAGGATATGAAAAAGGGCTAATTATAAAATACTATATATTGTATCATAAAAAGGCAAGTAAAACTCTTTATACCCATACATGCATAGAATTTTGTTTGAACAGCAAATATTGAACAGTTTCTCTACTGTATATATTTAGAAAAACATACAATTCAATGTATGTTTTTCATTTAGCATTTTAGCCAATTCCCCCCTTTCTGTCCAAATCTACTGTTTTATCATTTATCAGTATTTTATCAGAATAGATACCAGGGTATTTGTATGCAAGATTTTTTCATTGGTTTTGGCCAATTATTAAATTCAAGTCACATGATAATCTCAAAATAACCTACTTAGTAGATCAAAGAACTTGTTTTCACAGTTGAGACTAACTAAAATTGTGGAAAAGTGTATGCCACAAACCATATTTTTGAACTGAAGAAGTATGATAGTGATTGGTAATTCTGCCTCAGGGCTGTCTCCAAGTTAAGATCATGTAGGCACCTGACAAAGGGTTGCCAATTTTAGGGGACACTAACATTGAAAAGACTTCACAAAAGCAGTAATGGTGTGTTCCATGAATTTGAGGATGAAATATAATTTCACAGAATTATTGCCACATGACAAGAGTGGATGCAATTAAAATTACTTCCTATATAAATAGATGAAAATCTCTGTGAAAGGGGGGAAATGGTTGAGGGCTGAAAATCATAAATGTAAATCCCAAAAACTCAAAGAAAAAAAAAGAGAAGAGGGTGCTCTTTTGAAATCCCTAACAAAATTGTCAAACCAAAGAAAGTGTTAGAAGATGACTTTGTCTAAGGCAGTGATGGCGGACCTATGGCACGCGTGCCACAAGTGGCACGCGGAGCCATTTGTCAGGGCACGTGAGGCGCTGCCCTGTCAGCTGGCCAGTGCGCATGCGCACGCTGGCCAGCTGAGTTCACCTTTTTTTTGCCTTCCCCAAGCTCCAGTGGCTTTATAGGAGCCTGGGGAGGGCGAAAAGAGCCTCCCCCCAGAGGCTTCAGGGACCGTCCGGAGGCTTCCCTGAAGCCTTTGGAGCGCTTAAAATGATCCTCCGAGCAAACCGGAAGTGACTTCTGGGTTGCTCAGAGGGTCGTTTTAAGCATTCCGAAGGCATCAGGGAAGCCTCCGGATGGTCCCTGAAGCCTTTGGAGAGCTTAAAACAACCGTCCGAGCAACCCGGAAGTCACTTCCGGTTTGCTCGGAGGATCGTTTTAAGCGCTCTGAAGGCATCAGGGAAGCCTCCAGACGGTCCCTAAAGCCTTCGGAACGCTTAAAATGACCCTCCGAGCAACCCAGAAGTCACTTCCGGTTTGCTCGGATGGTGGTTTTAAGCGTTCTGAAGGCTTCAGGGAAGCCTCCGGACGGTCCCTGAAGCCTCCAGAGGGCCTCCGGGGGGGCGGGGAGGCTCTTTTCGCCCTCCCCAGGCTCCTATAAAGCCTCTGGAGCCTGGGGAGGGCGAAAAAAGCATGTAAAAATGGGGTGGTGGTCATGCGTTGTGCGCGCATGCGCACTGGAGGATCGCACGTTGCATTATGGGTGTGACAATCTCAGTTAAATAAATTTCTGAACAATTCCCATTCACACTAACCAATGGCTAATCCCTTTCATTTGGTTTAAGCTCTTTTAATAAGTTACTTAAAGAAATGAGGGCCAGGATTTAAAATCTCAAAATATTATTCTTATTTACTCTACTTTATGAAGCACCCATTTCTTTTTGTTTCCAATTTTTTTATGCCCGTTCCAGAAAATGGATTGAAAACCTGTCAAAATTTTCTTTAAAAACTGTACTAAAAGTTGGGAAGGACTAAACCCCAAAGGGCAGTCTCTGTTCCTCTTTGCACGAAGATAGAATCTCCTGCAGCCTGAATTACAAAGGAAAGATATAGAGGCTATCTAAGCTAAAGGCTAAGTCCCATCAGAACATATCAGTTGGAAACATGTAATAGGAAAGGAAAACAGTAATTTGAAGCCATAATACCTTTTCTGGTTTAAGGTAAACAGAGCAAAAAATAGGCAGGTATAGAAAAATAGCACAGCCAAACTGTTCATAAACTTCCTTCTACTTCTGTACGTGTGATTGCAGTGGTGCTGCTTAACCCAAAATCTTAGGTTGAGAAACAGATAATCACATCTCTTCTAAACCACAGCCGAGCAGGTTTCATCCAGATCTCAGGAGAAACCACATCCCAGAGGGAAGGGACTGCTACAGATATATGATTTTCTCTATTTGATCTGTTTTGCAGACTACCAAACATCTGGATTAAATAAAGTGAAACGATTCTTGGAAAATATTTGCATATTGGGGATTTGGTAATTTTGACTAAGATATAACACTTTATCCAGTTTTTCTTTCCATATACAACATTTCCCATCTGTTTTACATTTAATTCACAGATCTGAAAAAGAAATAATCATTATATTAAAATTTTCTGAGAAGTTACGTACTCCATCAACTTTCCTTCATTCCCATTTGCATTCATAAGATTACATTAAAGTTACACTACACAAGGTTAATTATGCAATATTAGAATTTTTTAAAAAGAATGTTAGATAAATTCATAGAGGACAGATCCCAGTTGCTGATTAGCTGATAAATATACTTTTTATTTTACTCTTTTTTCTTAACTGAAGCATTAATTGCGCCTATAATTCACCGCATATATTGTATTTAAATATTGTTATAGCTATTAAGGATTTCATTGGGTTGGATCCAAGCCAGTCATTGTATAAACAGAGCAGCTCATTCCATTCATGAAAAGTATCAGGATACAAGTTCTATGTTAGGAAAGAAGGTGAGAGAGTGATCTACCTTGATTCTTTCCTATATTCCATTAAACTGCCTCTCCTGGTGTTACCTAATTTTGTCAAAATGCAGGATAGGAATTCACTATAATTATTCCCATTATTTTCCTCTACTCTGAATAGAATTCCAAGCAACTAAATCTCCATATGCAAATCTAAAGCAAATAATTAAAAGAGTACACTTTTGAGATCTTCTGTTATTTGGTTATCAATAAATACATTGAGTTTAGTGGGATTGCTCCTAAAAATATAGACTAGCAGAGAGCATATATTTAGTGATAACCATTGCATTTTTCTCTGTTTATCCAGACAGAATTATATTTTTTAAAAAAACCAAGAATGGAGTAAACTTGCATACTTTTATTGATGTTGGACAAAGTTGCTGTTACTTTCTCACATAAGGCAAAGAAAGAGAGATTGTTCTAAAATTTTGTGATGTCTGTACATTGGTTTAATTATAATTTAACCAAGGTTGTGTGCAAATGTTCATTGTATTATCATCTTTTGAGCTCTTTTCCCCCCAGCTCCCCTTGACTTTCCATGCTTTTAAAAAAAATCTCCAGTACAAAAATATTTTAAGAAAGTATTCCAAGTGAATGTCTGCGTAGTTGTGCCACTATTGTCATGACTAAGAAAAGATCCTATCCTTAAGAAATGAATGGAGAATGTCTCCTTCCCTTGGAAAACTATTGTGTGACTAAATTTCTGGCAAATAAATCTGGAAGAGAATTTTAAAAGGCCATTTGTGCTCAGTTGTAATTTTTATGGAGTTACTTACCTCATTCATATAAGATATATAAATAGGGATATGCTTGTGGAACGAGGAATACATGTGTGAGAAGATATGGCTTTCCTCTGCTTTAGCATCACTTCAGGAACTGCTGTTCTTGGTGTGGCTCTTCTCCAGTAATTGAACTGGGCCAGGAATACTTGCTCCAACAGAGAAGGTTCAAAAAAGATTCTTACCCGAAGCACTTAAATCACTTTTGGAAATAAAATAGTGGTATGAAGAATGAAATATTTCAATTTTACCTCTACCATAATTTCTCAAAATAAAATACATTCTGGATTAAAAAAAAAACGTTTTCATTCTTTACAATCACCCAAACTTTAGACTGCACCTTCCATTTGTGATATATTCTCCTACAGCCTATTTTTTTTCAACTCTTTCCCTGACCAGACTACTTATCATCCTGTTATCATATACAGTATCAAATGAAGACTGAGGCAAACTGGGGCAGCTGAACCAATTTTTCCAGTGGTTGCTGTGGTATCAGTAGAGAAAAAGGCGCTAAGAGTCTTGATATTGAAAGGAAGTGCTGTCAGATCATGCACTCAGATCATTTTTTCCCTTAAGATATGCCTTTGGGTAGGATGGCTTGTTCAAATCAGGATATTAGCCGGCATAAAATACTAATGACCGAGTAACATCTGAAATCCTAGCTAATGGATCTGATTGTAGAGGAAAGCTATAGGCAAACAATTTTTTGTAAAAATTAAAACATTAAGACAATTTCTTGTAGTTCCTGTGTTTCATTGTTCTCAATAGAATACTTTTAAAACTGTATATTTTAAAATCAGAGAAAAGTTTAAAAAAAATGGCCAGCAATTCCAAAGAAAAGGGAATGGGTCTCTTAAAACCTATACCATCTATAAGTTGTTTCCCTTTAGCACACTTGTTTGATACAAAAACAATTGTCATAGATCTATTATATGCAGAGGTGGATTGCTGCCCGTTCGGCCCAATTCGGTCAAACCAGTAGTGGAATTCAGGTCTGGTTCTCAGAACCGGTAGTGACCCAGGCCTGCCATGTCCCCGAACCGGTTCCCTTGGGGCAGCTTGGCCGCCACCAATTTTAGTGACTGTGTGTGCGCAGTTCATTGTAAATTGTTCTGCGAATGTGCAGAACAATTTACATTGAATAGTGCACTTGTGCACAGCATGCATCTGGCAGGCGTGCGCATATTGTGTGTGGAATGAGAACCAGCAGTACGTTGGCAGCAACCCACCCCTGATTATATGTAAGCCATACTTTTGCGTTTCATTATAATTTTGCACTGTACACTTTCTTCTGAATTATTGTATATGCAAGAAATGTACAAACTACCATCTTTTCATAATGTCTCCTATTGTTATGCCCTAGCTCAATGAGGGCGAACATTTTAGCACTGAGTGCCCAAAACAGAATGCATGGGTGCACATGCACGCATGCATGCCAGAAACCTGAAGACCAGCTGAGTTTTTGGATTTCTGGCGGGTGTAGACCAAGTGACTGGAGCGTCACTGGAGACCAAGTGACTGGAGCGCAGGCTGCTGGTCTTTGGGATTCTGTTGCTTTGGCAAGCATGAAAACCAGCTGGCCGGCAGAAACCAGAAGAACAGCTGGTGCACGTGCCCACAGAGAGGTCTCTTCATGCCACCTCTGGCACGTTCACCATCATGGTCCTAGCTGGTATCTCAGATGAACAGAAGCAGATAGACAAAAATCTATATGCTTCCTATGAAAAAAGCAATGACACTTGTCCTTATGACATAATGTTTTTATAATACCATAATCACCAACACACATCTGGAAGTCAAGAACATGTGACTATCAGGAAGCAACCCTAATGCCATCAGTCCAGCCATCTTGGAGAGCATAGCAGGAATTTCTGTATCTTTCAATATGAATTGCTGCTTACTCTTTTATTTCTAGTGATTCCCCTGAACAGTGACTGCCAAATAGACTTCTTTGTGCCAATTTATATGGACAGTTTCAGAGAAAGCAGAGGGTGAAACCGGTACAGCTTAAATATTTAATTTTGGTTGTTAAATCTGAAGCACTTTGCAATAGCAGTTCTATTTTTGGTTTTTTATTTATTCTCTCTTCTGTGGACATGAATCTAGTATTTTCCAAGAAGGTGCTGTAATTTGGACATTCTCAATCTTATTCTTTATGTAGCCAAGTGCTCATTTGGTTAATTTTTGCACTAGTTCTTATGTCAATGTGAAATTACGCAATATATTAAAGTTGATAACATGTCAAATAAAGGGTAGAAAAAATGTGATTGATTTAAACAGGAAAAACCTTGTTTCCAGTGTGTCCCTTACAGGTGCTAGAGATACCTCTGGATATTCTGTCTCATGAGAAGTATCCCATTATTTCATTAGAGGAGGCAGCTCCACAGAAATATGTTTTTGTCTATAGAGTCATAGTAAAATGACGGAGGCAATCAGCAAGAACAAGAATTATTATCTGAATTCATAGCTTTGAAAGTATCACTAAAATTTCAGGAGTTTACAATTTTCCTCATTGATAATTGAGGTTGATGGTGTGTGAAGTGCTGAAAATAACATTCTGAATCTCTATTATTCATTTATTAGTTACAATATAGACACATATATATATCCAGATATTAGGGCACTATATAAGATTATGATTAGAATCCTGCAAAATTCAATAAAATGCAAATCAAGCACAATCAAGCAACAACCACAACAGAAGATAATAAACTGAGCAGAACAAATGTATCCCATCATTATAAATAAGCCACTAAAACTATTCATAGAAACAGAAAATTTAAGTATGTAGAGGAGTTAAAGACTCTTGTCCTGCCCATTTAATTTCCATTCTTTGTGTGTTAACAAGCATGTCTCCAAAGCCTTTCCATCAGCAGAGGAGGTGTTGTCTGATTATTTATTCTTTTCTTATTTTTACAATAAACATCATGTCCTTCAAAAGAAGTAGTAGAACCCTTATGCAGAGAGGCACATTTATAAGCTATCTAAGTTTGTCATTAATTAAATATTAATTAATATTTAATAATAAAAAGAGCCAGTTTAATGTAGTGATTAAAATGCTTGCCTAGAAACCAGGAAACTATGAGTTCTAATTCCTTATATCTCAAAGCTAGCTGAGTGATTTTGGACTAGCCTTTCACTCGGCTTGAGTTATTTGTACAGCAATAAAGGCAGAATAAATATCTAATTAATTAACTAATCTTGCACTTATGCTTTAAATAAATCCTCCAACATAAAAGTTAGCAATCATTTTATTCATACCTGAGAGTACTAGGTATATTCTATTTGCATGGATAAAATCAAAGCCCAGTCTCAAAATTATACGCAGTCTTGAGAGACATTGGCACTGATGTCCAGCAGATCTAGGAATGTGCTGCCTTGCAAAATGTAAGCATGGCATTAAGAAGATTAGCATTCAGAAAAATTGGCTTAGCAGAGCCATTTAATAATTACTTGAGTGAAAAGGGAAAACTGGCTGGCTGTCTCACAACTATTTCACTGTTTAATCTGCTGAGCCAATATCATCTCTTAATAAAGGTCCTCACAACATAAGCTTGATGGAAATATTAATTAAAATGGTTTCCTTGAAATTTGGGAAGTAAAATTTTGATCCAGATTGTTTAGTTTTCTTATCGAAAGCCTAATGAAAAAGGACTAATCCGCTAGTTTAAAAAAAAATGTGGCATTTTCTCAGAGGCTGATTCATTGTAAATTAGAAGTGTGAGTCCCGATAAGCAATCCAGGAAACCATAATAAAGTATCGGGCTCCAGAGTATTCTTTTAAGCAACCAAGAAGCGCTTAGCAAATGGTAGCAGATTTAACTTTCCTAAATCATTTAGATGTGATAATCCAGCAATATGCAATTGTGTTTTTTTTAAAATAATCCTATATATTAAAATTTGCAGCCCAATTTTGTGCAAATTTATTGGCAAACACATTACATTACATTCTGTGTTGTTATCAATGTGTTCCAGTGCATAGCGCTGGAGTTTTTAGTTAGAGGGACTTAAGAGATACTGTTAAGGCATTCAGACAGGAAAAGCTCTGGGCATCTTCCCAGCAGTGCCCCTTGGGATATACAATGAGTGATTTCATCATCCATCACAGATTATGAATTGTCTGGTTACACGTGGCAGTGCCTTCTCCCGGCTGCTACTTTGCTTGCCCACACAAGCTGGATGCAATTCAATTCACTTCAGTTCTTTTTTTCTTCTAGTGAAGCTTGAGTCATTCTAAAATCTACATCAAATAATTTCAAAAAGCACGAACAAATCCATAAGAGTGCTAGTGTAATTTACTAGCAAATCCTAAACAGCAAAATTGCTAATAAAGGAAAGAGCACACTTCAAAATGTTGCCCAAAGAGGACAACAAAGAAACCACAACTTTTGTCAATTGAAGGGTGCTATTCTATTGACTATGGAAGAGTATTGCTGTGGGATCTGGCTGTTGTCAACATATCCTTTCGATGAATAATTTGCAAAATGCATTTATTAGACAAATCAAGGCACTAGGTAGTTTGATTTTATTGTTTGAAACCACACATGCTCAGTGACTTAGCAGGGCTTGTCTACTGAAAGTTTTGCAATTCAATATCCAAGCATCATGTGAAGGGGTGAGCTCCAATTCGTGCTCCTGTTCCTGCCAACCTAGCATTTCAAAAACATGTAAATGCAAGTAGATAAATAGGCATCACTTCAGTGGGAAGGTAACAGTGTTCTGTGCGCCTTGGTGTAGAGTCATGCCAGTCACATGACCATGAAAGCATCTTCAGACAATGCTGACTCCCACAACTAGGAAACAGAGATGAACACTGCCCCCTAGAGTCATACACACACACACACACACACACACACACACACACACATCCATCCATCCATACACAGGGAGAAATAATATATGTTTGTGTGTCTGTGTTTGAATGCTTTCCAACTGCTAGGTGGGTAGGAACTGGGGCAAGTAACAGGAGCTCACCCTGTTGTGTGGAGCTCAGATCGTGAACCCAGGCTTGTCAGCTCTCCAGCTGACAAGTTCGGCACCTTTAACTGCTGAGCCATCACGCCCCATATATATAGAAAGACATAGAGAGAGGAGAGAGAGGAGATTAGAGAGAGAGAGAGAGAGAGAGAGAGAGAGAGAGAGAGAGAGAGAGAGAGAGAGAGATGGATAGACATGATAGATAGATAAATAGATAGATATATAGATAAATGATAGATGATAGAGAGATAGAGAGATAAATAGAGATATATGTATATTTGCCATAATGCAAGATAAAAATATGATACAATATAAATAGAAAATGACAGTTCTTCTGCCATGTATCCTCCATCTTCCTGCTTTCATTCATAAAGTTGTACTACCTATGTGAAAAGCAGTAATGACATTTGAAAATACACATATTATTCATAAATTCAATTGCGATTTCTTGAACAACTTCACATAGGAGACAATGTATTTCCTATGTTTTCACTGATCCTTTCATACTTTGTACTGCTATATATCCTAGATCAATCAATAATCTGGGCAAAAGGTAAGGCAAATGTAGCCATTTGATAGTGTACAGCCTGGCTTTTCTTAAAGTGCACAGTGTTAATTTTACATCAGAAGAAATTTGTCATCACTCTACTTTGTAATAAAGGGATCAAAACCAGATTGAAGCTGTAAGTGTTGTGAACTCAGTAATGGTATAAATGGATCTATTCAGCTAAGGGAAGAACGGTGGGCACTATCACTCTGGGTCATACGCAGGGAAAAGAATAGTAGCCTTTCTCAGGTATAACACACTTTTAAGAAAATTTCCAGCAGAAGCCAAATCTCAGTGGGGATGTTAAGAGAGGAAGCAAAGCTTCTCCTGTGAGCTACAAGGGGACAGAATGAAAGGAAAAGAATATTTTTACTTCTAGCCTATTTCTTTCCTATTTTGGGGGCGGGAAGATAAGATCTTCAATTTAGCTGTATGCCATCCTCTGGAAATACCTGATTATAGCATAAAAGGGCCATTACTATCTGACAGTTGAAAAAGGCTCTGAGAAAGTCAGCAACCCAAAACTGTGCTACAGTGAGTGCAGAATTGAGGGATAAAGTTGGAATGGTTTAAACATATCTGGCCTGTAAATAATATAGACCCAGAGATCTCAGCTAAGTATGTGTCCAGAGTTTTGCAATCCCGATGTGGCAGCTTTAATTTAATTCTTCACTGCAAGGAAATACAAAAAGTAGAACAGAGTACAGAGTTAAACTCAGCAATCAATAAACTTATCAACCTCTTCTTCTATATCAGTGATTGAAGCAAAAGCTTGGCTAAGAGGATTAAAGTGATGTTCATGAACTCTAATCATATTATTCAGTCATTAAATACACTGTACTCAAATTCTGTCTTTGCTATGTCCTTCCTGACTATGAATATAATACCAATCCATTTTTGGGGGGATCCTGAATAGTAAATAGTATGATCTTCTGACTGAAAGTGTCCAATTACAGCCCATATTATTTCCCTGATGCTTAAGATGTCAATGCGAGGTACAGTATAGTTTTTATTGTCATTGTTCAAAATAAATACAACAAATTTGGTTTTAGCCTCACTAGTGCAAAATTTTAGCGGAAAAGAAGAAAGGAAAAAAAAGTAGTCATAGTTTCCCTATGTGCATGGAGTGATTGCGGTTGTGTTTAAGACTCTCAAGGATAGAAACCTATTTTTAAACCTATTTGTTCAGCTGGGTATGCTTTGATGTCTTATGCCTGATGGTAGAAGTGCAAAGAGACACTGACCAGGGTGTGAATCATCTCTGAGTATCTTCCTTACTCTGCTAAAGCAGAGAGACCTGGCGATGTCAGTGGTGTTAGAGGACAACCAATGTTACTTGTGCCAAACTGATCACTCTCTGTAGTGCCTTTCTGTCTGCAGCATACCATACTATAATGCAATATGTGAGGACACTTTCTATTGTGGACCAATAGAAAGAGGTTATCAGCCATTGTTCCACCTGATTTTTTCATAGGATTCTAAGGAAAAGAAGTCTCTGTTGGGTCTTGCCAATCACCAGGGATGTGTTGTTTTTCTCTCTGCTTCCAAAAATCTAGCACCATCTCCTTTGTCTTACTAGTATTTAGATGTACGTTGTTTCATGTAATGTAACAGTCATTTCATCTTTCATTGTGTTGGACTACACATGTTCCTGCTTCTTAAATTTCATGTTTCCATTGTAATTCTTCCTATGCAGCTTTAAATCTACTTTCCCTGAATGGCAACGTGAGCAACTAAATTCTGGAATACTTTATCTAACACAATTAGCTCTCTGGAAGATCTTCACCTCTTCCTCAGTAGCATATGGAATGCCATCTGACCTAAGGGATCCATCATCTGGCACTATATCATAACTTTACACCATTTATCCATGAGGCTTTCTTAGTAAAATATGGAAGTGGTTTATCATTAATTTCCCCCTATGAAGTAATGCCTTTGCCATTGTCACTAAAGTAATAGCTGGCCTCCAGCACGCTCCTATATTATTGCTGCCCAATATAAGTGCCTGATTGATTCAGTGACCCTGTTGGGATTATATACCCTTGTCATCATCCCTTTTACAGCTTCTGCCACAATGAAACAGCACAGAAAACATTGGGGAAGGGAAGTTGTCAGATTTATATTAGTCTGATTTTTCTCTTGCTCTATTAATTAATTGATGTATCCATGTACAATACACTTTTTTCAAACATGATGTTCATATTGTATAGAACAACTGGACATTTGGAGGTTCAAGACTTTACTCATATTCATTCTTTAAAAAAAATAGAATAAGAGAGTTGGAAGGGACCTTCAGTAGTCCCTGATTCCTTAAAAAATGCAATGGTGTTATTTGATAACATTTGAAGATAGGGAAAAAAAGTGATTTTAAAAAACATTTTAATTACATAAATTACATTATATTTAGTAAGCATTCTACTACCCTCAACTTCTTTCTCCTTCTTCCTTTTTTGGGAGGACAATACTAACAAGCAACCCAGAAGCCAAATACGGAACTTCTACTCCTCCATAGTGGCATTCTTAAAAAGCCAAGATGGTATCAAAACAACCGCAAACATTATGATGACATTGTACAAAAGATGCAATTCAATACTTTTATCACTCTAATAAGCCCATCTTGTTATTTGCTTCTTGATGTCATGGACTATGGGGGTTTGTGTGTGTGATGCCATTGGGAGAAAATATAAATCTATTGCAAAGAAATGGATCCAAACTAATGTTAATTACAGAACTATTGAACTGATTCTTCATGCAAG
The DNA here is from genome assembly GCF_964273705.1 of Natrix helvetica. NCBI lineage: Eukaryota > Metazoa > Chordata > Lepidosauria > Squamata > Natricidae > Natrix > Natrix helvetica. The sequence continues at coordinate 140,338,557 of NC_138550.1, forward strand.
CAATATTTTATTTAATATTTTACAAAAGCAGATTTGTTGAGAGGATAATGTCAAATGAATATGCAGGTTTCAGAAAAGATAGATTGAAATGAGATTACATAGCTAGTGTATAATAGATAATGGAAAGAGCAAAAGAATATAAGTGGGTTTAAACGTTTTTATTTTTTTTCTACAGAAAGGTCTTTGACAATGTAGATCATGCCAAAATGTTGAACATTGAATGATTAATGGGGTGTATCACATAACACCCTATTATTCTAAGGAACCTTACAGTGAACAAGAAGCTATTATGAGAACTGAGAGTAGTTCAGAACAGAGAAGGTGTGAGAAAAGATACATATGGTCCCCTATTAAAAGAATGGCAGAATAGCAAAGGAGGACAGCTGGAATAAAAATTGGAAGCTGAAGAAAATAATTTAAAAGATGCAGATAAGAACATTTTGTTAGCCAATTAAAATGATTTATAAAAACTCATTATGAAGATAAAAATGGAAAGTCAAACATCTGAGTTAATGTTCTTCTTCTTCTTCACTTCCTCTTTTACCACTTCAGTTGTCCCAGGGTAATACAAAGTTCTGACTCTTGCTCTTGTGATGGCCTCAAACATTGTTAATTGATGTAGTTGCATTTTGTCTTTGATAGTGTCTGTCCATCTTTTTCTGGGTCTGCCTCGTATTCTTTCACCTTCTCCTCTTATTGTACATGCCTTGAAGTAACATCAATGGAAAATTGGAAAATTGGCTGTTTAGTGAATTTACAGGTGATAGGGTGAAGAATTGAAAGTGATATATCTGGTTTTTTTTGAACAGAAGGGTAAAGTTGGAGAGTGTGTTGGAGAAATAGAGAGGAACTTATTGCTATGGACAAAGCAATGTTCTATGTAGTGATAATGCGTTGCTGTGAAATGTGGCCAAAAATGAAGGCCAAATGCTCCCTTGAGGTGACAATAGCAGCAGAAAGCAAAGAGACTTTGAATCCAATTGAAAATTCCTTCCAATCAAAGTACTGTTCACTAATCTACCAGTCTATAATTGATCTCCTCTGTTGATAAAGCCTTAAGGACTTTCCTTCCTGAGTTTTGTTTTACTTCAAAGCCAGCAGACTGAATTGCAGATAGAGAGAACTGACGCTGTGCCAGGTGGGTTTCAGTTGCTCTGCTCTGTTTTCAGCTTAGTACATTTCTGCTCTAGTTATCTCAGGCACAGCAGCCATCACATTGTAGTCCCCCAAAGCACCAACCAATGAACTGCAATAAACAACATTGTGAACCATTATATTGGAGAGTACTTGGAACTTTGGCTAATTAGGCCTTCTGCCAGCTAGGTGAGTGTGCTGCATCAAATGGCCAGTGAATTAGCCAAAGGATATATTTTCGTCTTGCCAAACATCTAAACAAGGCAAAGTTAAATGTGTATATCAACTCATACTGAAAAGCTCAAAAATCTATCCCCAACTTTTAAAATGTATAACAAGAAAACCAAACTTACACAATGGTGTAATAAATAGGAACATGGTATATTTAAAGGGCTCAGTGGCTAAGATGCTGAGCTTGTCGATCAGAAAGGTTGGCAGTTGGGCAGTTCGAATCCCTAGCACCGCATAACGGAGTGAACTCCCATTACTTGTCCCAGCTTCTGCCAACCTATCAGTTAAAAGCATGTAAAAATGCAAATAGAAAAATAGGAACCACCTTTTGTGGGAAGGTAACAGCGTTCCATGCGCCATGCTCCTTTGGCATTTAATCATGCTGGCCACATGATCACGGAGATGTAATCGGACAGCGCCGGCTCTTCGGCTTTGCAACAGAGATGAGCACTGCCTCCTAGAGTTAGGAATGACTAGCACATATATGCAAGGGGAACCTTTACCTTTACCTTATATTTAAAGTTTCATCTATGGCACATTACATCTATTGTTTTTTTATGCTCTTTTCTCCACAAACATTAGGTCCTTTCAGTGCTAAATTCAGCAGAGTAAGTCAACTCAGGCTGCATCTGCCATTGTTATACTCAACTTAGAATGAAAAAAAATATATGTTGAAATAAGAAGTGAAAACTAATTGTATTAGATTGCATGCTATCAAGTCATTATCAACTCTTAAGCTATATAGATCCCCCACCCACACTAATCTGCTCTGTTAGTGTACCCATCACCACTGTAAATGAGTTGTCCTGCTTTGTTGCTGGTTGTCCTTTTCTCTTTTTTTCCACATTTCCCAGTATTAGAATCTTCTCTAGAGAGCTAAGCCTTTGCATAATGTCTCTGAAGCAGGATAATTTGAGTCTGTTCATTTGTGCCTCAGGCGAGAACTCTGGGTTGATTTCGTTCAATGAACCATTTGTTTGTTTTCTTGGTATTCTGTCCATATTATTCACAAGAGTCTTCTCCAATGCCAAAGTCCAAAAGCTTATTGATTTATTAAAACTAGTTATTTCTTTCAAATAGCAAATTGTACTGCAGTAAAAATAAATAAATGAAGAAATGTTTTCACATTCACTACTCTTTTACTGGATTGGGCTGAATGGACCTTGAGCTCATCAGGATTGGAGGTAATTTATCTTAAGTTTCATGCATTTTTATTTCAGGAATAAAATGATAGAATGTACAGATCATGGAGACTGGTTTCATATTCAAGTTTCTGCATATTTTATAAATCCCTTGCCAACCAAAGAATATGAGAAAAAAGGTTTTTGCTTCACTTTCTGTCTGGCATGGAGCAACAGGAAGTGTGGATGATAAAAATATCAGAAAAACTTCCAAGTAGAGTAATGTGCAGATTTTCAGAATAAAACTAAGTTAAGTAGCTGATGATAGAAGCAACATTTGAGAAGAAACATTTTCTTCTATATCAGATAACTCCTCGACTGGAATAATAATCTAGTTTGGTGTCTCCTACATCCTGGCTTCCACTCTCCTGAGATGATTAATTGGGATCTGTATTATACATCTGAATTTAATATGCCATTATATTTGCTCATGTTAAACTAATGGATCGTGTTGAATCTGTTTTGTTATACTGTATGTAAGTTTTATTCTCACTTTGTGCTGATTCTCTATAATAATAATAATAAAAATACTGGATTGAGAGGCAGTTTGGAGTGGGTCTTGTATAAACTCTCTTTGAATTTATACAATAAATCAATACAGTTACCATAAGAGTGTTCTGACCTAGGCTTCCCCAAAAACCTGAAGCAGATTCCTGGCCCCAGCAAAACCCCTTTTATTAAACAAATGTGAATTCCTCTCATTCACATTCAACAAGGCCTGGTAAACAGTCTTTCAAAGGTGAACAGACCTTATCTAGTTTGGAAAGCTGCCATGCAAATATTTTCCAAACGCAGTACAGTGCAAGGAAAGACTTGGCACAGAGTCTCTGAGATTCACGGACAGATCTTCACATTCCTGAAATGAATGAACGAACGAATGAACGAATTCTTTCCTGCAAAAGCCCACTTCCCTTTCGCTCCTCTTTTATTTCCTATGGGAAAGGCCATTCACCATCCACCTGTGGCTTTACTCCCAAGTCGACACTGATTTCTGAGCTGTTCTTTTCTTCTGCTCTGCACATGTGCACATGTGCACACTGGGAACAGGCTCCAGCTGTTCCTCTGCCTCACTGCTGTCTAGCTCTGAAGGCAACTGAGAACTGCCAGATGGCCTTGGCCCCATCTCTGCCTCCGATGCAGACCCCTCGCCCGAGCCTTCCCCAGCCTCCAGGACTGGATCATGTTCCTCCCCAGCCTCCTCACTGTCTGACTTTGCTGCCAGCTCTGCTGGTCACTGGAGGGCCACAACAAAGAGTGAATGACTAAGGAAGTAAATCCGAGAGAGGCTAGTGTGCCATGTTCCTGAATTTGACTTTTCCTACAATGGGGAAGTTGTTTTGCCTGCTGCTATGGTTTCAACCCCACCATAGAAAATTCTGCCAGAAAATTCTGGGATCTATGCACCATCCCAGATTATTACTGTGCTATAGTTTTGGACAGGTAGCGTTCCCTGAAACCAAAACTGTCTTATCCAAATTGGAACATTTTGCACATGTGAAACTTTACTTTTTATTCCAATTGTTGCTGACAGATTTTAAAAAACCCAAACCAAAGTAGCTAACTTTTTTCCTTACATTAACCATTCGGTCATTTCCAATTTGGTGCATAATCAAACCCCGCATAATAAAAAATTGTGCAAGAAACCATTTTTGACTAGTAAGTAGGTGCAATTATGGATTGGGAATCAGGCTGACCATCTGTTCTACTTTGTACCACATAATCCAGTATCTGAACCAGGAGACATGGCTTCAAGGAATGGGATGAGGTAAACAAGCAATAATTTTGCAATTTTATCGACATGCTGATCTGCATTGCATTTTAAGTTTCATTATCAACATTATTACTAATTTTGCATCTACCTTTAAAAAAATAGCCTGCAAATTTTAGGCAAATATATACCTTTTATCTTTATTTTTGGTGATACGCTTTATTTCTCTCTCTTTTTCTTGGGAGTCAATGTATAATACAATAAAATTCTTTATTGGTCAGGTGTGATTGGACACACAAGGAATTTGTCTTCATGCATATGGTCTCAGTGTACATAAAAGAAAAGATACGTTCATCAAGAATCATAAGGTACAACAACTTAATGATAGCCATAGGATAAAATAAGCAATCAAATCATATTAGGAAACAATCAATATAAATCGTAAGGATACAAGCAACAAAGTTACAGTCCTACAGTCATAAGTGGGAGGAGATGGGTTATAGGAATGATGAGAAGATTAGTAGTAGTGCAGACTTAGTACCGTATTTTTCAGAGTATAAGTCACATCGTAGTATAAGATGCTACGGTGATTTTGAAGAGGTAAATTTTTTAAAAAAGTTTTTGCACTCTGCAGACCTCCCAAACCCTCTGCATGCATTTTTTTGTGAAAAACAGGGCATGCAGAGAGTTTGAGAGGCCTGCAAAATGCTCCTGAGGGCTGGGGGAGGGGCAAAAACAAGCAAAAAATAGCCTGTTTTTCATGAAAACGGGCCTATTTTTTTGTCAAAAAAGGGCATGCATAGCCTTTAGAAACTTGTAGAGTGCTCCTGGGGGCTGTAGGGAGGGCAAAACAAGTGAAAAATAGACCATTTTTTGCTCATTTTTGCCCCCCCCCCCAGCCCCCAGGAGCACTTTGCAGGCCTCCCAAACCTTCCGCATATCCATTTTTGTGAAGGGGTGGGGTTTCAGGATGCCAAAAATGTTGTATTCAGTGTATAAGATGCACCCAGACTTTCACTCTTTTTTGGGAGGGGGAGAAGGTGCATCCTATACTCTGAAAAATACAGTAAATAGTTTGATTGTTGAGGGAAATATTTGTTTACAAGAGTGATGGTGTTCGGGAAAAAAACTGTTCTTGTTCTAGTTGTTCTGGTGTGCATAATCTATAGCATCATTTTGAGGGTAGAAGTTGAAACTGTTTATGTTCAGGATGTGAGGGGTCTGTAAATATTTTCACAGCCCTCTTTTTGACTCGTGCAGTATACAGGACCTCAACGGAAGGCAGTTCATAATAATAATAATAATAATAATAATAATAATAATAATAATAATAATAATAATAATAATAATAATAATAATAATAATAATAATAATAATAATAATAATAATAATTTATTAGCCACTCCCTTTCCAGACAGGACTTGGGGCGGCGTACAATGGAGCATATAGAACATAAAACATGTGTACAAACACATAAACATACATATATACAAAGACACACATGCACGGAGGAGGTAACAAATTACAACATTTAGACAGTTAAAAATCACCATTAAAATACCCCAATTGTAAGAAACCCAATGTACAATTAAAATTTAAAATTTAAAAAGACAGTCAGGAGGAGTAAGAATAATTACGGTTGAGCCAGGCCAGATAATTGAAAGAGGTGGGTCTTCAGCTGTACACGGAAGGAGCGGAGATCGGAAGTAATCCTGATGTCACGGGGGAGGTCATTCCACAGGGCTGGGCCCATCACAGAGAAGGCTCTGCTCCTGGGTGTCGCCCCCCGACACTGTTTGGCGGACGGCACCCGGAGAAGTCCCTCTCTGTGTGAGCGAATTGGTCGTAGGGATGTGTGGGGCAGGATGCGATCCTGCATGTAGCTAGGTCCTGTGCCATGAAGCGCTTTAAAGATCATAATCAAAACCTTGAAACGCACTCGGTAGACCACAGGAAGCCAGTGCAGCTCGCGCAGGAGAGGTGTTACAGGGGAGTATCTAGTCCTCCCCATAATCACCCGCGCGGCCGCGTTCTGGACCAACTGTAGTCTCCGAGTGCATCTCAAGGGAAGCCCCATGTAGAGAGCATTGCAGTAGTCCAGGCGAGACGTCACTAGCGCATGGGTGACTGTGCGTAGGGCATCCCGGTCCAATAAGGGGCGCAATTGGCGCATCAGGCGAACCTGATGGAATGCCCCCCTTGCCACGGCTGTTACATGATCATCCATGGACAGCCGGGCATCTAGGAGGACACCCAAATTGCGCACCTGTTCCATGGGGGCTAGTTGCATGCCCCCGATGGCCAGAGATGGAAGCAACTGGTTGAACCGGGAGGCCGGAAGCCACAGCCACTCCGTCTTGGAAGGGTTGAGTTTTAGTCGGTTGCCATCCATCCAGACCCGTACGGCCTCCAAACACCGGGACATCATTTCGACGGCCTCATTGGGGTGGTTCGGGGTGGAAATGTATAGCTGAGTATCATCAGCATACAGATGATATCCCACCCCAAAACCACTGATGATCTCGCCCAGCGGTTTCATGTATGTGTTGAACAGGAGAGGCGAGAGCACCGATCCCTGTGGCACTCCACATGTGAGTGGCCTCCGGGTCGATCTCTGCTCCCCTGCCAACACACGTTGCGTCCGGTCAGAGAGGTAGGAGCCAAACCACCGTAAAACGGTGCCCCTGACTCCCAGCCCCTCTAGCCGGTGCAACAGGATACCATGGTCGATGGTATCGAACGCCGCCGAGAGATCTAATAGGACCAGGATAGAGGAACAACCCCTATCTCTGGCCCTCCAGAGATCATATGAGCTCAAATGCACTTATACCAAATGTTCTGCTGAATGACAATGATGAGTATCCAAATATCCATTGAGTTCACCTGCTTCTTTGCTTGGCCCATGGAGTCCCTTTTTCTCCAACATCAAAAATTGACAGTGGTACATTCTACTGGCAATTTTTTAAATGTCTGTGAAACAATCTCTGTAAGATATTGCAGGGCTAGGCAATATAAATCCATTGCTGCCCTCAGCTTCAACTTTCTATCCATTGAAGCTTCAAGATTGCATGATTAAAGTTCTATATCAAAATGGCAACTGTTCAGTGACACAATGTTTTCATTTGCTTTTTTAAAAAAAAAAAGGAGGCAAGAAATGCGCTGAGCCTCTGTAAGCAAAACACATTCATTTTCCTCATTAAAATCCTACCTCATAGCTCCCAAAGGGATTTAAAAAAAAATCTTTGCCCACCCTCTGACTTTACCTCATGATGGGATATGAGGTTTATATTTCTCAGAGGCCATATTAATATAAAGTCACTGGAGTAGATCAACAGGGACCACCAGAATCTCCACCTTAAGTTGAAGAGGAGAAGCAGTCTAAGTCTCTCTTGGTGTCCAGAAGCTATTAGAGCATAAATGAGGAGAAAGAGGCTTTACCTGGATTGGCTGTGAATTTGAAGCCCATTAATTTAAGCAAAGTTAAACAAATCATGGCTTAATGAAAGATGTCACATTTTACTTTTCCAGTTTCTTCTGGATGTCCACATTGCTGTCCAAAGATTTCTGAAGTTATAATTGCATGCAGTGGATGTAAAAACAATTGACTTTAAGAGCTCCAGCTGATCTTCAATGTTCTCTTTTCCCAAATAAATCAAAGAAAGAAAAATGTATGAAGGTACACTTAATTTGATTGCTTCATTTCTCTTTCATGTATGGTATTATGTCCTTATCTGCATTTGGAAGAGAAATGTAATGTAAAAAAATGATCCATGTGAAAGCTACACTTGATTATCTAGAATAATAAATAAAATGAAATATTTTGGTGTAGTTTCCACTTTATACATGAAATGTTGCTTATTTCCCTTTAACACCAAACAGTTTATTTATTAAATTTATATGCCACCCACTTGACTATCAAGTGACTCTGGATGGCTTACAATGCTTAAATACAATTCTTAAATATATAGTAGACATCTCATTCTATTTCTTAATAAGAATTTTTTTCTTGGACTTGGATTTTTAACACAAACCTTTTTGTGCAAATGTGCCTCTGTTGTTTGTTCCTTCTTTCTTCCAAGATATCTGATCAACCATTCATTAGCCCTTATATTATAAACAGAAATTTGCCAAACTAGTCTTCAATTTCCTTAAGTAAACTTTGTCAAAGGTTTTCAAAAGGGAGCTGTTGATTCTGTATTTCCCCTTCACTCACTTTTATTTTTCATTAGCATCTGTTTTGCTTATTTTAAGGCAATTATGACTTTATAACCCTCTTAGAAAGAACTTTTGTTTTTAACTATGTGAGATTTTGTAGTATTTTGAAACAGTTTTTTTTTTTACTATGGCTCATGTTCAGTCGGAATCATTTTATAGCTTCAACCAAGTTCCGTATTTGTGTTACATTGAGATTCCTGCTATTTTTAATGGTATTGTTCCCATAAATAAGAAATCTACTACTGTGCTTATATCATTTAGTTATATACTTAAGCATTAGCTGCTTTGCCTATCACTGCAGTGTTGCTTTTTTAAAAAAAATCTGGAAAATATGGGTTGCTACAGATCTGATTGCTCAATTTCCTATAATCTATTCTTCCCATGTTTTAAATGCTCATTCATGTTTTCTTTTGTCTTGATAATATGTCTATTTTTCCAAACTTTTTAAAATACAGTTATATCCACCTTACCCATTCCTTCAATTTATTTGTTCTTCTTTTTTTAAAAAAAATGTAAATTAGTTGTCTCAGCAAAGAATTGTGGGAGACAATTGTTCATTGCTGTGATATTTCTTTTAGGATTCTATTCTCTAAGCAATTTGGAGACAAATTTCATAATCTACGTTTCATACTGTTATCTAGTATGATAGAAAATCATATAATTTTCCTGCAAATCATCTTTGAGAAGTTATTATAAATCACACTCATGTCAGAAGCATGTACTTCCTCCAATGCACAAAGCATAGGTCATTCCATACAAGGTTAAACTTCCGATGCAGATTTTAAACTCTTTCCAAAGAAACTTCACAGTGATTGTTTAGATTTTGGAAATCTGAACATTTCCATATTATGCCTGTCTAGAAGCACTTTGAGTGAGTAGACTTGTCAATTGTTTTGCATGGTTGATTATATCATAAAAGTGCTTCTCAATCTTTTATTATATCACTTTCTAACATGTATTTCAATCCTAATTTGTCTCTTTTCCATGTTACAATTTATGAGGAAAACTTTTCATGAACTATTGGAACTCCATTCAAAAGTTTTGAGAGACAACAGGTGCTAGTTTATTGAATGCAGATCTAATCTTAAATATTTTACTGATTTTCCAGCAAATTCAAGATCCCTTATTGATTTCCATTTGGCCTGCCAGTCTCTGCTTGTGCCATACACTTTCCTTCTTGCACATTTTCCCCAACTAATTCCATCCTTCTATATTGTTCATGGAGCTCTTGTTTCTTGAAATAACTCAGCCTACTTTTTCATTTATACCCTTTACATTTAGAGCTGCTTCCTAGAATTCCTTTAGGTGACCATTTGTCTTGATTTTTGTAGGCACATCTCAAAATTCAAAATCTTTTAGATGTATGTGTTTTAAATATATGGTGTATAGTTCAGCAAATGGCAGGATTCACTGAATTTTTTTGAGCTTGGAACCTAAATAGGGTCAGGCATGATTATGAATGGGATAGAGGACCACACGTCCAGGGCACTGCAGAATTATAAAGTGGAAGCAAACAAACAAACAAATATTGAAAGAAAACAAAAGCAAACTATTGCAATCTTTTTGCCATACCATGAAAACTGCATATATGTAGTCAATAATACAGCTAAACCGTATTTTTATCTTTTAACAATGGAATGGGATATAATCAGGGATGTGCAGTCAGGGGAGGCAGGGGAGGCAGAGCCACACCGCTCTCATCATGAATTTTTTTTAAAAAAGGGAAAAGGAAAAGGCGCCGAGGAGCCTTCTGCACATGTGGTCAGGAATGGGAGCGCTCCGTGGTCCCATTCATGTTGACTCAGGAGTCAGGAAGGGGGGGAATGGGACCATGTGTGCAGGAGGCTCCTCTAGCCTCAGCCTCCCTCCTGCGCACGTCCCATTCCCCACCTTCCTAAGTCAACATGAAGGGGACCGCGGACAGTGAGCCGCAGTCCCGTGGAGCGTGAGCCAGTGAAGTGCGGTGAGCTTTACGGCTGGTGAGGCTGGTGACGTCATCAGCGTGAGCTGCGGTCCCCTTCATGTTGACTTAGGAAGGCGGGGAATGGGACGTGCGCAGGAGGGAGGCTGGAGGGATCGCGGAGGAGGGATCGTGCAGCGTGAGCCGCGGTCCCGTGGAGCGTGCTCCGCGGTCCCCTTCATGTTGACTCAGGAGTCAAGAAGGAGGGGAATTCCCCTCCTTCCTGACTCCTGAGTTAACATGAAGGGGATCGCGGAGCGTTAGCCGCTGTCCCGCAGAGCGCACTCCGCGGTCCCCTTCATGTTGACTTAGGAAGGTGGGGAATGGGACATGTGCAGGAGGGAGGCTGACGTGGTCCCATTCCCCTCCTTTCTGAGTCAACATGAAGGGGATCGCGGAGCGTTAGCCGCTGTCCTGCAGAGTGCACTCCGCGGTCCCCTTCATGTTGACTTAGGAAGGCGGGGAATGGGACGTGTGCAGGAGGGAGGCTGACGTTGTCCCATTCCCCTCCTTCCTGAGTCAACATGAAGGGGACCGCGGCTCACGCTGATGACGTCACCAGCCTCACCAGCCGTAAAGCTCACCGCACATCACTGGATATAATGGAATAGAATAACCACCTATATAATTCATTGAAATATGAGGCAAGTCTGTTAAATATAGAACTATATGTCTTTGTGATTAACATATATAATCTCATATTGGGTTTTTAAACATTTCTGTCAAAATACATACAGAGAGAACTGTGTGCTAAACTAAATTTTGTGTCCTATATTAAATCAGCTTGACAATTCCTTGACACTCAAGTACATTTATTGTTTGAAAAACAACTTCATTAAATTATCTTCATAGCTGAAAAGAATGAATATATACCATGCAGAAGGTCCAAAAGAAAGTGAAAGCATTCAGAATTAAATATATGTATCTATATGTGTGGTACTTTTGAAATAACAATAAAAAGATTATTAGATGGGAATTTGCTATAGTATTTTATTCCAAGAAATGAAGATAAAAGTTAATAATTACTCAACACAGTTTTATGTTTTCTAAAAAGCAATTGAATTTTACCGAATCAATATTTTTATGTTATAACAGCAGCAAATAAATTTTATTATAGCAAAAAATATACCATACATTTATTTTTGCAGGAGCAAATATATTTGCATCCCCAAAGTATTCCAGAATAAGTCTTTCATACACTACAGAAAAGACTTAAGCCTATTAAATCACCTGATTCACACATCACACTAAGTCATAGCTGCTCAATGATGATTTGTTGAATGAATCGCAATTGTTCCTTTGAACAATGTATTTGCAATATATATGCAAATATATATGCAAATTAGACTTTGCAGAAGTGGTAGGGTCAATATCAGTGCTATGTATAGGTAGATATGATGGCTGACATGTGAGTAGCAAACGTAGCTTTATTATGACAGCTCAGTGCCTCTAATAATATTTTTAAAAATAATTTGGAAATAGAAACATGGACAGACTAATATGTTCTATTCTCACTTGTTCATCACCTTGGTATGTACCAAATAATGGTAAAGAAACAAACTTGATTTTTTCCTAACTTTTTTTGCAGAGATTGTAGCTCATGTTCTGATATGTAAAACTAACAATCCCCCTAAAATACTTCTGGGGAAAATGTGGAAGGAAAAGAAAAGAACATCACCTACTTCATTGCAAACACCTATTTGGAGGAAGGAAAGTTTGCTGATGAAGTAGTCAGGCCATCATCAGTCACTTCCAGAAACCATCTCCCACTCTGTCCCCTAGCCTCCCCGCCCCAAATCTGCAAACTGCTAATAAGTTTCTGCCATAGGAGAAAAGAAATTCATAGTGAGGAAAATATGAATTTTGAGAAATGTTGCTCTTGTGATATTAGAGTTCAGGATTATCCAACAAGATGATTTGAGATAAAAGGCAGTATTTTTCCCATATTACATTCATTGCTGTAGAAATGTTTCTCTCCCTTCTCTCCCCCCCCCCAAAAAAAAACTAGATTTGATTGTTAGATGTTATGTTCCACATCATGCTAGTGGATATATCCATATCACATGGCGGTAACTCCAAGTAGAAAGATTCTACTATTGTTAATGGTGGGTTCACTTAACAAATGAAACCACTAACTAGACTATTTTAGGATTCAGTGTGCTGTACACCACCCACCCCTCCCATTTCTGGGTTGAGTAAATCACAGTAAAGTTAAATAATGGCTGTGTCATGTTTATTAAATCACTGTCATGTTTCTGAAGAAAAAAATTGCATTTGTTTCTTAACATGTAACTGTAATACTGGATAATTAATAGGCTTCTGGTATGAGCTAGTATTTTCCATTTACAAAACTCCATTGAATATTAATACAATAATACAATAGTAGAGTTGGAAGGGACCTTGGAGGTCTTCTAGTCCAACCCCCTGCCTAGGCAGGAAACCCTATACCGTTTCAGACAAATAGCGATCCAACATCTTCATAAAGACTTCCAGTGTTGGGGCATTCACAACTTCTTGTGAATTCCGTTATTGTCTTATTGAATTCCGTTATTGTCTTAACGGAATGCATGATATCTTAGTGACTGAACTTCAGCCTAGTATGGTTTAGTTGTCTTGTCAATGATCCCCCAAATTCTTGTTTTCCAACTTCAGTTTATTTTATTTTTTAATCCTTGTCAAGAGATTTCACACTGATCCCTTTAAATGCTAGGGAAGCACAAAATGTCTAAATATGTGGTAAAATTTGCTTGGTAAGGAAATAAAAGTCATCATGTTTTGGTAATCTCCAAAGCTTTCCTTTAGCACTTGCTTTCTGCTTTGGCAATTTGAAAAGAAAAAGCAACATGATGGCACAGCAAGAATCTATTTGGACTTTAAAATGTTCGTCTTATTCTGGATGCAAAATGTGTAGCCACACTGAGCAATTTTCTATAATGTGCTTACTTCAACATATTTTTTAAGACTGATGCTTGTGTAGAAATTCACATCCTGAATAAATATAGCATTGTCTTCAAAGCCTGCTGTGTAAACCACTCAGCATTACCTGAACTCATAGCAACTCTAAGCTTCAAAACAACAAAATACTGTAGTTCATGAAAAGCTCTGAATGCTGATCTTGAAAAGATTATATTGAAGGAATTGAAGTAGTTGGGTTTTGTATAATGTTGTGAGCCAGAAATTTTGATTCTATCAGTGGTTTTATTTTTATTTTATTTACTATAATTTACCACTGTGGTTTAATGTATCCAGAAATAGCATAAATAGGAAGGAACATTTAGAATATGTGGTAGAACATTTCATATCCATAAAACCAACATATTGAAAACTAATAAAGCTGTCAAATTGAACCATTCTTTCTTATTCTTTTTCACTTTGTGTATTTGTTTTCTACATCTGTATATCTACATATCTATAGTATATATCCAGATCAGTATCAACATCTACCTACCCAGAAGTAGATAAATAGAAACCAAGAGACTCATGAATTCTTAAGATAGTCAAGAATGCAAGTATGGACTGTGACGTTGATGCTATTATGCATCTTGGCACTAATGATCTGTCCCAGAAAGATGTACTTTCTTTGCAGAATGATTTCCAGAACTTGGGGTATGAACTTAATAGTATAGGTTGTAGGCTTATCTTTTCAGAGGTTTTGCCAGTATATAAGGAACAAAAAGGGAAGGGCCAGCGTGTAGCAGAGTTTAATGTGTGGCCAAAGGAGTGGTGTAAAAGGGAAGGCTTTGGTTTTATTAGTCATGATGCCTGTAGCTGACGCAATGAAAAACTGTACAAAAGAGATGGGTTGCACCCATCCAAGAAAGGGACGGAGTTACTTGGCATTAAATTCACAGATTTTCTTGATAAACATTTAAACTGAAGAATGGGGACAGAGAATTAATAGATACAGAACATTTCTGTCCCCAGCAAACTAAAATTCATAGGATTATAAGTGGATGTAACATAGATGTTTGTGTGAGTAAGATTATCACTCCTGCTGTCAAGCAAAACCAAGCATTTAATAGTGATTGCCATACCATGTGCATGAATCACACAAGTGGCAAGAAAATAGGGACAGTCAGGCATAACACAGGTTATGTAGACAGTAAACACAAGGTCAATCAAAATGGACTCAAATGTCTATACACCAATGCACAGAGTATGAGGAATAAACAGGGCGAATTAGAAATTCAAGTAAAAGAGGGCAGATACGATATAATTGCCATTACAGTAACTTGGTGGATGAAACCGACAAATGGAACATACAGCTAGAAGGATTTAAATTATTTAAAAGAAATAGACCAAATAAAAGAAGAGGTGGAGTTGCACTATATATAAGAAATACAGTAACTACATCTCTAAAGAAATAGAGCACGACAATGATGAGAACTATCTTGAATGCATTTGGGTCAATATTAAAGGTTGTGGGGGAAATGACATTGCCATAGGTCTATACTGCAGGCCACCCAACCAAGCAGAGGAAGTAGTTGAACTTTTTGCTAGTCAGCTAACTAAGGTATGTAGGAAGCACACCACAATAGTAATGGGAGATTTTAACTACCCTGACATCAATTGGGAAACAAACTCTGCACCAAGTGGAAGATCCAACAGGTTCCTAACAAACCTAGCAGACAACTTTGTTTTCCAAAAAGTAGAGAAGGGAACAAGGGGATCAGCCATATTGGACTTAATCCTCACTAACAGAGAGGAAATGATAGAAGGTGTTGAAATCACAGGCACCCTGGGTGCAAGTGACCATGCAATATTGGAATTCAACATTATGCAAACACAAGTAATAGAACAAAGTCAAACTAGAGTCTTGGACTTTAAGAGAGCTAATTTCAATAAACTTAGAGAGAGCTTGGGAAAAATTCCATGGATGAGAATCCTCAAGGGGAAAACAACTCAAGAAGCTTGGGAAATTTTGAAAAATGATATTCCAAAAGCCCAATCTAGCACAATACCAATGAAGAAGAAAAATAACAGCTTCCAAAAGAAACCAGCATGGCTGCATAAAGAACTCTCTGACAAACTGAAAGACAAAAAAGATAAGTATAAAAAGTAGAAGGAGAGGGACATAACTAAGGCAGAATATCCGCAAATAGCCTGAGCCTGTAAAGATGAAGTGAGGAAAGCTAAGGCTCACAACGAAGAAAGGCTTGCCACAAAAATAAAAATTAACAAAAAAAGCTTCTTCCAACATGTTAAAAACAAGAAAAAAATTAAGGAAACAATTGGTCCATTACTAGGAGAAAGTGGCAAGAAGGTGACAAGCAACAGGGAGAAAGCAGAACTATTTAACTCATGTTTTGCATCTGTCTTTACACAAAGGGATAAAACAGTCCAACCTGTCAAAAGCAGCACCACAAAAATCAGATTAGGAACACAAATTGAAATAGGGAAGAAAATGGTAAGTGAGCACCTGTCTACCCTAGACGAGTTCAAATCACCAGGACCGGATGGATTACATCCCAGGGTTCTGAAGGAACTAGCAGACGAGATCTCAGAACCACTGAATTATATCTTTCAGAGATCCTGGAACACTGGGGAACTACCAGAGGACTGGAAAAGAACTGATGTGGTTCCCATCTTCAAAAAAAGGGAAAAAAATAGATCCAGGAAACAACAGACCTATCAGCCTGACCTCAATACTAGGAAAAATTCTGGAATTTCCAGGATTATTCTGGAAAAAATAATCAAGCAACAAATTTGCGAACACCTAGAAGCAAACAAAGTAATAGCCAAAAGCCAACATGGGTTTGTCAAAAACAGATCATGCCATACTAATCTTATTGCATTCTTTGATAATGTGACAAAATTAGTGAACCAGAGGAATGCCGTCAATATAGTTTACATGGACTTCAGTAAGGCATTTGATAAGGTAGACCATAACCTACTACTAGATAAAGTAGAAGAATGTGGGTTAGACAGCATAACCACCAGATACAATACAATAATACAATAATACAATAGTAGAGTTGGAAGGGACCTTGGAGGCCTTCTAGTCCAACCCCCTGCCTAGGCAGGAAACCCTATACCGTTTCAGGCAAATGGCTATCCAACATCTTCTTAAAGACTTCCAGTGTTGGGGCATTCACAACTTCTGGAGGCAAGCTGTTCCACTGATTAATTGTTCTAACTGTCAGGAAATTTCTCCTCAGTTCTAAGTTGCTTCTTTCCTTGATTAGTTTCCACCCATTGCTTCTTGTTCTACCCTCAGGTGCCTTGGAAAATAGTTTGACTCCCTCTTCTTTGTGGCAACCCCTGAGATATTGGAACACTGCTATCATGTCTCCCCTAGTCCTTCTTTCTATTAAACTAGACATACCCAGTTCCTGCAACAATTAATCAGTGTAACAGCTTGCCTCCAGAAGTTGTGAACGCCCCAACACTGGAAGTCTTTAAGAAGATGTTGGATAGCCATCTGTCTGAAACGGTATAGGGTTTCCTGCCTAGGCAGGGGGTTGGACTAGAAGACCTCCAAGGTCCCTTCCAACTCTACTATTGTATTGTATTATATTGTATTGAATCTAAGACATGCCTGCTTATTTATACCTCAGGGCCAAGCAATCTTTCGTTGCTTAGAATTACTCTGGCTCCATCTCATTTTTGGTCCCCCAGGATCATACGGGTATAATATCCCATGTAGATAGGAAGAGGGGCTCTGTTCTTTTTGGAGTAAAAAAATGGACTAAACCTATTCAAAGTTTAATATATCTTACTCCTTGTTTTCCTGCCAGCATGCTGGTAATATTTGTGAAAGCAGAAGCTGCTAATGGATTGCAAATTGACCAACTTGAGTTTACAAGATTTTCAGTGAGACTAATTGAAGCCAATAAGAAAAAAAAATTACTATCACCATGTGTACGATGGCAGTGTTACATACATAATTCAGAAGTTGTGGGAGCTTCATCACTGGAAGCTTTCAAGAAGAGACTGGACATATATTCCATGAGGTAAGAGCACGTTCAAATAATTGTATCAAATGAGAATTGTGGTACATTGATAGTAAGATATACAAAGATTTTTGATTTAAAGTGTATAATCTAATATGAATTATAAGTAATGGCTGTGGAACAAATGCACGAAAGTTATTTGTAACCAATTGACACACTTTCTACAAGATGTAATGAAGGATGATTCTTTTTGGGTGTTTTTGTTTAATTAAAATTAAAAAAAAAAAAAAGAAGAGACTGGACTCCCGTTTGTCAGAAATGGTGTAGGGTCTCCTGCTTGGGTGGGATGTTGGACGAAGTCCCTTCCAACTCTGTTAATCTGTTAAACTGTTAAACCCCACTCTGTACACCCAGATTTTGGTATATCTATTTAGAAGCAAGCTTAGTTTTTTTAATGAAACTTAATCCTTTTCAGATTAATTGCAGTTTAAACAAGATATTATTTGATTCAGTTTTGCAAACTGATGGTTTTCAGATGTTTTCTGAAATAGCTAACAGAGTTTCTAGCTAGCATAGAAATTCTGAGTGTTGAAGCCCAACACGTCAGGAAGACACCTAACAGGAAGGCTGTTCTTAGATATTTATATCAAGTAAATAGTCAAGGTGATCTATTGATGGAGTGACATAAGGCATCCCTGTATGCTATATTCATTAAAGAAATAACTAAGGCAGTGGGAAAAAATACATTTCCATTAGAAAGAATAAAAAACTGTTCTCAGAGACAAAGTAACTCTTTTTGTCTCTCCTTCCCATTCTGTAAGCATCTCAGGCAATCAAAAAGAAAGTTTCAAATTACTTCATATGCTGTGAGAAAAACTTGTTGTTGGAAAACATTTTTTTCCATTGTCCTTTTTAAAGGTACTTTCTGCCTGACAGGCTTCACAAATGTGTCTCTTCTGATCCTTAACATTTTCTCATTCTTCTATTTGCAATTTTTGGGAAGAGGAAGATCCCCAAAAGACTAGATGTCGTGATACAAAATGTGTAGCAGAACCTGAATTGAGCTGAGGGAAGTGTTTCTCAACCATGCCAATTTTAAGATGTGTGGACTTCAATTCCCAGAATTCCTCAACCAGCCATGTTGAAGACCACACATGTTAAAATTGGCAAGGTTGAGAACACTGGCTGAGAGCAATCTATTCACATTTCCCTGATGTCATAAATCCCTATTTAGATTACATGAAGTATGTTTGCTTCAGTCTATACTCATTGAAGACAAAACTAGAGCACTTATGCATCTCCAGCAGTTCTAGCAGCAAATATTTCCAATAATAAAAATATATATCAGTTTTTTAAAAATGATACTCCTTTGTATTTTTTTTAGTTTTAAATTATTCTTAAATATTGTTTTTTTCCTATTTGCTCATTATTTGTGTTCACTTTCCTTGTCTTGTGACCTTTTCTTTGAGAAAAGAGCTTTGAGTGCAGCATTAGGCTGGCATGTGAATAAATAAATATGAATTAAATGAGTAATACATTTAAAACCTCATATGTTTTTAAATAAAATAAATAAATAGCATACTTTCCAACTAATTGAGAAATCTTTCTGTTCTAATGAAGTTTTTTCCTCAAGTGATGAATATCCTTAATGAATAAATTATATTTGGCAATGCTAATTATTGTTTAAGAATTGCTAGTACATCATATTGGCTGAGACAATTTTGCAGTAACCTTTTGATTAGACTTTCATCTTTCCATTAAATCATTATTTTCTTTATAGTAGAAAAAACATATTTTTAATACCTGTTCTAGCAAAAAAGCTGAAATACTGAAGAACGGGTCAATAATTTATATGTTTCCAAATTTCCAAGTATTTTTTATTGCTAAATTCTTAAATACTCATGAATTGTATTTCATATGGTTCATGTATTATATGAATAAGGTAAAGGTAAATGTTCCCCTCGCACATATGTGCTAGTCATTCCTGACTCTGGAGCGTGGTGCTCAGCTCCATTTCAAAGCTGAAGAGCCATTGCTGTCCGAAGATATCTGTAGTTATGTGGCTGGCATGACTAAACACCAAAGGCGCACGGAATACTGTAACCTTCACACAAAAGGTGGTTCTTATTTCTCTACTTGCATTTTTACGTGCTTTCAAACTGCTAGGTTGGCAGAAGCTGGGACAAGTAATGGGAGCTCACTCGGTTTCGCGGCACTAGAGATTCGAACAGCCGAACTGCCAACCTTCTGATCGACAAGCTCAGCATCTTAGCCACTGAGCCACTGTGTCCCATTATATGAATAAACAACTTTAATTCCAGACCATTCCCCAACTATAATTGCCTCAAATTGCCCCAGCATAGATTTGTGCCATTCTGAGGCAAAATAATAAAAATGATAGCTTGGTTTATTAGCATGGTTTAAGAGAAAGAGAAAGCATTACAAAACCCTGCCCCTAATCATATATGTGAAGCAGTCACATTCATACTTCCAATGAACTGAACACTCCATCCAGTCAGTCAATGAGGCAGCACAAAAAACAGCATTGTATTGACGCAACAATATTTCCTATTGCTCTATCCTGCTGAATTTTATTTTACTGGGAGGAAAATATGAAGCACTCTGAATTATGAAAATGGCATGATATTCCTCATTACAACAATTGGCCTTAACATGGCATTTTGTGTCACCCCTTAGCCATCTCTGTCAGTTGCAAAAACTCAAAAATAAATAAATAAATCCAGGGCAGTTATGTCTACCTGCTGCAGGTGTTGGCTATGGAAGAAAGCAAAGCAGTCACAGTCACTTTGCTTAATACTAAGAGACAAGGTGGCCATGTTGCTCTTCAAAGCAACTTCAGAGAGTGATGTACACTGACAGAAATCTGCATTTATATATTTATTAATGTGTCCTCCATCACTCTTCTCTTTTGAGTTATTGATAACATTTCATTTTATTTATTACTAAAGTGTTTATATAATGTTTTAAGAGATGTTTGGAGTACTAAAATCCTTTTCCTTTATAGGCAGGAGATATCAAGTATCAAACTGCATGTTATGTAGTACATTTTGCCATACATTTATTGTCAGGCTAAAGGCCAAAGGTGTCACAGAGAATTCCAATTGAGTCCAATGCTTTATTTGTTTATACCTAATGGACAGACTCTTGACAAACTAAAGCTATGACTCTGTACCCTGAGAGATGGATCCTGAGAAATTCAGGGTGTGGCTAATCCGAATCTCTTCCCTTCTCCCCATCCACCTTTGTCCTGCACAGTATCTTTGTACTTCCCACTGATGGAAAATACGCCTCTTCCTTGAGAAAGTGCATTGCTACCAAGAATTTTATCCACTGCTTCTTCAAATGTGCATTCCATCACACAACTTCAAATAAAGGAGAGGTTGTAGAAAGATGAACAGGGCACCAATCTTTCATTCATAAATATATGATCGTTGGTCCATTTTGCATTCATAGTTGTTCTGCAGCTGCTGATGACTTCTCTAAAAGTATCTATGCTTAAGTTACAATTTGAGAGAAATTTCCAAAACAGAGATGTTTGGTTGAAAGGCAGAATTCACATCAATCACTAACCTTTATGAGACATGTCCCTTCCCACCGTTATACATATTACAATATACTTGGCATGAACATTCCAGAGAGATCATCACATTTAAAAAAAAAATCACATCACTTTTTTAAAAAAAAATATCTACATCAAAATGAAGAAGTAGGAATCTCTGCAGAGGTTGACCCCATTTATATTTATTGAAAGAAAGGAGCTGTATCTGTTCTTCCATCATGAGATGATTGCCAAGTGTGCATCTCTTTTTAATAGGTGAATCTATAGAAATATATTAAAGGAGTAGACTTGCATTTTTCCTGTTACATTATCAGAAATGTGTATGTGGGATCATCAGATAAAGACTAGAATTAGTCCAGTACTATTATATCTTTTAAAAATGGGTTTTTAGGATTGATTGCTATTGTAGAATCAAAGAAAAAACATTTCATAGAAAAAGATCACTAGTCACTGTTTAAAAATGAGGGGAAAAACTGAACACATTTATACTCTTGTGAGCATAAAGTGCCATATGGACTTTTTGAAAGGGAAAGGTCTGCTAATGAAGCCTTTCTCAAACAAAGCCATCTGTCAATATACAAGATATGACGGTTCATAAAACAGGACATGTTTTTTTAGCAGGAATGGGCAGTATAAATTCTAGCTGGGATGCAAAAAATAAATGGGAGTGACTCGGGATTATTTTGGCAATTTAAGTGGAAAAATAAGTGACATACTCACCAAATGATTGGGATGGATTAAGCTCTACTTCTTAATCCAGAAAGATATTTTGACTTTAGAATTTTAAAGCTGATAAATTGGGTAGATGACAATGACTGAGGATTAATTTACAATCTACTTATATCGTGACAGTCTTAGGCACACTGGAAGATCCTTTTCCTTACATTTGTGTCCAGATGGCAAAATAGCTACATGGCCTCTCTTCTAAAATGGAAAAGGAACTTTCTGAGGAATTTGATGACAGTAAAATTAGATTGTCTACTCCAATTAGACATGCAGTGCAGAGATGGTATCCTATTCTCTTCACTACTGGTTCGGTAGCAGGAGCACCTTCTGCATGCGCAGAAGATCCGTGATGCAAACCAGCAGCATACCACCTCGGATGCAGTGGCACAAATACTACCATTACTTTCTTAATTAAAATATTGACTGAGAGATCTTCAGGTTTTTCTTTTAGAAATGTCAAGTTTTACTCATGAATACGGTAGTTCAAAGCTGTAGATTACCTGAGATTCCTGGAACTGATATTGCTAAAATGGAAGCTTGTAGAAAGCAAACAAGCAGAGCAGGATGGGTTGCTCCTGGTTCGCACCGGTATGCCAGAAGGGATTCGTCAAATTTACAGTACCTTCTAGAACCTGTTCATCCAGTGGGACAGTACAGGAATGGTCCCTCCCACCTACCCCCCCCACTTGCTCGCCCCACCCATACGCACTATGCTTTCCCCACCCACCACTCACTGATTGGCTGGCTCACCAATCACCCCGCCTCTGAGAGGCAATAGGGAGGGGGGCTTTCTTGCAACCCTTCTTTCTTTCTCTAAACATTGCTCGAACGTGTGAACTGTGAAGGAAGAAAGCTGCAGGCTCATTTGCCTTGGCTACACTATCTCCTTTCATTCTCTATCTGCCTCATTCACTCGTTTGGGCAGCAGAGAACGAAAGAAGGTCTCATAGCCAAGGGCAAAGGAGGCGGCAGCCTACTTCAGTCACACATTTGGGCAATTGGCAGGGGCTTTCTCGCACCCCTTCTTTCTTTCTCTGAAGGTGAGTGAGAAAGCCCCCCCCCCATTGCCTGAACGGTGAACTGTGAAGGAAGAAAGCTGCAGGCTCATTTGCCTTGGCTACACGATCTCCTTTCATTCTCCGTCTGCCTCATTCACTCGTTCGGGCAGCAGAGAATGAAAGGAGGTCATGTAGCCGAGGGCAAATGAGCCTGCAGCCTCCTTCATTCCTTCCTTCCCTTAGCGCCCACCAAAGCACTGCTGCCACTTGGCTGCCGTCGCTGCCACCATGCCCCCTCTGCATGCCCGGCCTCTAGCCTGAGTGGTAGTGAGAAATGGCGGCCCGGGGCAGCTGGCTGTGGTGGCTACTGCTCCTGGGCTAGCTGTGGGTCTTACTGCTTGTCGGGTAGCATCCCGACTCCCCCGCTGCCGCCACCCCTGTGCCACCTTAGCAGCAGCACTTCTTGCTCACAGAACCGAGGCAGGGAAGAAGATCAAGAGATGTGGAGCCACAGAATCGTCCCTTTCCCCTGTCCCACAGCTCGCCTCCTTGGATGGGACCAGGGCACAAGCAGAGTGAGTGGAGTTTGTGACCAACTTTAAAGTAAAGGGGGCTGTTTGTGACTAAATGGGACATAGAACATAGAGGATGCAAGGGAACATTGAGATAATCTAGTCCAACCCCTTCCCAAGGCAGGAGTCCTTCCTTCTCTTTGAAAGCTGTCAGTGGCAGACATGAGGGAAATGGTGTGTGTGTGTGTGTGTCTGTGTGTGTGTGTGTCTGTGTGTGTACATGAGAGAGAGAGAAAGAAAAAATGAGAAAGAAAGATAAAATGAGAGAGAGATAAGAAAGAAAGAAAGAAAGAAAGAAAGAAAGAAAGAAAGAAAGAAAGAAAGAAAGAAAGAAGGAAGGGAAAGAAAGAAAAGTGGGGGGGGAGAGACACAAGAAGGAAAGAAGGAAGGAAGGGAAAGAAAAAAATAAGTGGGGGGGAGAGAGACACAAGAAGGAAGGAAGGGACTACCGGTTCCGGCGGCTACGGCGACAGGCAAGCCTTTGCCTGCTCCCGCTCTCCCGGTGGGCTTCCCCCGCTTCTGGGGGGGCACAGGACGCCCCGGAGAGGCGTCCTGCCGAGGGAACGGCTTGCGGAAGGTCCTGGCGTCGGCGGCGGCTGGCGGGGGCTTCTCCGCTTCGTTCTAGGCACCGGGGAGCAGTATCGGAGGGCGCCCGTGTGCGCGCGTCTCGCCCCATGCCGATCGGAGAATATACTTCTGAATGAAGCAGCGGCGGTGTGGTGAGAGGCTTCCCTTCTCCATTCCCTCTCTTTTGAATTAATGGACTTTTCAGCCTTTTTTAAAACAAAGTTTCTTTCGGACTTTTGCTGGAGGTGCGGCTAGAGGGAGGGGGATTTCCCCCCCCCCCTTGGACAAGCGGCTCGAAAAGATTTTGCTTTCGCCCCCAGGGGAAGGAGGGAGGGGGAGAGCCAACTAATGATGCCTCACCCCTATAAAAGTGACTTTCCTTGGACTTAGATCCAGAACTTATGGGTGAACTGAGAATTTTCTGAACTTTCAAAAGTTTGCTATGCCTCTGAGCCCAAAACTGGCAGGGCAAGATGGCACACTTCCGTTGTCTTTGTGAACTGTGAAATCTGACTCCACCTTCAAAATTCAGGCTTCCGGTCTTTGTCACCGAGCCACCCAGAGGAATCTCTTGTGGATTGTGATTCCTTGAACCCTTTGGAGAAAAAAAAAACTTTCACCTATTGCTAGAGTTACTAAAGAAATTCCCATCTGTCTGGATTCTCTATCTCCTGGACTCGTCTGCCTGCTCTTCTTCTCCAGCTGCCCAGTCTCTACAGTGACTGATTCCTTTGCTTTTCGAACCATGTCTCCAAAAAGACCACCTCCTGGAAAACCTGGTTTTGCTACTTCTGCTCCAACATCTGCAACATCTAGCCCAGCCACACAGTCAAAGATAACAGAATTGATGCAACCCAAGACTACAGAGATAGACTTTCAACAAATGCTCCAACAAATTTTACAGGGCCAAGAGGAAATTAAGAAACAGCTAAGGGAAATGAAAGATGAAATCAAAGAAAATCAAGTGCAAATCTATAAGAACTCACAGAGACTGGACTTTGTGGAGGGTGGGGTGGCGGAGGCGAGAGGGGGGGTTGAGGCCTTGCAGAGGGGAAACAAAGAACTTGATACCCAACAAATGAAAACAGATTTTGAGAGAATGTCCTTCTATCTTAGATTCCAAAATGTAATAGAAACAGATGGGGAAAATATAAGGGACATAATGACTAATATTTTAGCTGAATACATACACAAAGATAAACAACAGATGGAATGGGAGATAGATCTGGCTTATAGAGTGAACTCAGTATATGCCAGAACACACAATGTGCCCAGGGAGGTTCATATTAGATTCCTTAGGAAAAGCACAAGAGATGAAATTCTGGGTGTGCAAAGGGGGCAAACACTCACATACCATGATAGGGAGATAACCATTCTAAAACAGATTCCCAAAAAAATTAGGGAAAAAAGGAAAAATTATTCGCAATTGGCGAATAAATTATACCAGAAGGGGGTGTGGTTTAGATGGTTGATGCCTGAAGGTATGCTGATATTCTGGGAGGAGAAAAGAATTAGAATTAACACACCCATAGAGGCACAGGCCTTTATGGAAAAAAACAAAGCGAACCTAGAAAAAACAGAAGATACCACAATGGTCACACAGGACACGGGAGGGGCCGGAGCTCTGCCAGCAGGGGGAGAAGGGGCAATACCAAGAAAGCTCAGATCACAAAAATGAATAAGAAAGCCACAATGTTATAAACAAACCGAAAGTAATAATGAAATTATATCTAGATTATATATTATAACAATATAAGCTGACTGAAAAAAAATTTTTTTCTAGAATTAATATGCTGATTTTTTATGACTATGGACTAATGTTTGATATATGGATGTAACCTATGAGATTGGAGGGAGGGGGCGTCTGTCACACTTGCTACTGCCAAAATCTGTAACCATTCCATTTACCCTTTTCCCTATAAATGTTTTAAAAAAACCAATAAAACTTTTTTCAAAAAAAAAGAAGGAAGGAAGGAAGGAAGGAAGGAAGGAAGGAAGGAAGGAAGGAAGGAAGGAAGGAAGGAAGGAAGGAAACTTATGATCACAATTGAGCCCAACATTTTGGTTGTTAAGCAAGAGCATTGTTAAGTGAGATTTACCACATTTTCCAACTTGGCCACGCCCACCCAGTCACACGACCGCCAAGCCACTCCCATAAAACAGTCCACATCTACAGAATAGGTTCTAAAAAAATTTGAAACCCACCACTGAAGCAGAGGTGATCCCTAATCCTAAACTGGTCCAGTGATTGTCTTAGATTTATTTTGACAGTCTTAAAAAATAATAACTTGCCCCAAATTTCCAAATATTGCATCAGTGTATTTTTTCTTTATTGATCTGAACATCTGCATTTTCTTTCAGATCTTGAAACACTATCCATTACCTCCCTATCTCCCTTAAGTGTCTGAAAATCATTTTACTTCCTTTACTGGTAAAGCAATTCAAATGCCTTATATGCATGTTTGCATTTACACTGTTTCTTAAATATATCAAATCAAAACACAGTCTTTGAATTGTAATGTACTTTAAACAGTGACTTTAAAGGAAAATTCCTCCCTTTAATTGTCTTGGGAATTGTTAAAATTATTTTAGGGGAGGTGAATAAGATAAATACAATTTAGTGCAAGTTAAGATAAATACAATATTGGCAATCACAGTAAGGGCATTGCCAATAAGCTGCCTTCTCTCTCCCTCTCCCTCTCCCTCTCCCCCCCCTCTCTCTCTCTCACACACACACACACACACAGACACAATATAGAGACATGCAGCATCAAGCATGACATTTCCAAGCCAGATCAGATAATTGACAATTGGTCCCATTATTTGCTGTTCTTTTGTTTTGAGCTCTACAATTTGACTCTGAGGTCCAACTCTAATTATTTAGTTATTCATAATTTATTTATTTATTATTTGATTTCTGTAGCTCCCATCTCAGCAAATGACTCTGGGTAGTTCACAATTCAAAACATTCAACAGTAGCCCACAGAACAATTAACCTAAAGGCAAGAATTATTTCCTACGTGCATTTGTTTGCTTTGCTTCACAGACATCTGAAGAACAGAAACGCATAATCCTAGTTGTTTCTAGACAATAGAAGGTTATAGGCAGAAAAACTGTAAAAACTTCTCTTGCTGACAATTAACGTTTTAACAACTGTACTCCTCTCCTTGCAATTTGTTTCTGGGTATTGGAATATCATATTAATCTGACTGTTTTTGATGTGGTGAATATGTGATGAACTTTGAATGAAGAGCTAGAAAAATAGATTTGGAGACTTATGTCTGTGCCTGTTTAAAACATATGTGAGGAGAAAATTCTGGTTCAATCCAGACTGGGTTCAAAGACGACAAAGCAACTGCTCAGAATTCAACAGCAAAACAGGCAGTTTAGCAGTCAAAGGTGGCCACAAGTTAAAAGACAGGAACAGAATAATATTTATAAGAAAGTCTATTTTTTGTCTGAGAAGCATGCAGACATCTCTGCCTCTGTGTTTGCCTCCGGGTGTGTATGTATAATGTGTCTGTGCACATGCAGGGTCAAGTAGGGAAGAAATGTAGTTTTTTCACCCTGTGAGGTATGGTGAATTTTGCTCCTTTGTGAGTCCAGCTTTTTGGTTTAGGGGTGATGGGTCTGGGGTCAGGAAAATTATGTTGCATAGGTAGAAGATTTCTATATCTTGAGTGGATTTCATTTGATTATGATTGAATTATTGATATTTGCCAACTTCCTAATGGTAAATGCGCTTAATCAATTTCAACTTCAATCTGTGCCTCAATATAGACTCTTGTCTTTTGATATATTGTTTATGGATTCACTGACAAATCAGAAGTGTTCAGTGGATGTTCTCAGCATAGAGCAATTTTTCCTTTCTTGGATTTTCTACCTTTCTATTATTCTAGGATTTTCCCTCTCCCCCAAGCCAATTAGTAATTTTCTGGAGTGCTCTCTCTGAGGAAAGGAAATACCTAGATACACTTCTGGCAAGCAGGCTGGCTTCTTTGCTGAAACAATATAGACACACACATCAGATACAAAATTCCCCTTTTAATATTGCCTTTCAGCTATGTCTTTGGGACCTTGGGTCGGTGTATTAATTATAATAGAGTACACCTGGAAATACGCATCACTGAATCTTACAGTGAAATTCAACAATACGCTTGATAAAAATATGTGGCTTCATCTTCTCACTTTATGTAATTACAGATACAGGAGCAATATTACTTCTTCCAATCCATTGTGTCACATCCACTGCTTTGGTGCCAATAGAAAAAGTAAAATAAATATCTCTGCCTTAGCCAGACATAAGAGTCTTCATGTGTGGCAAGAGTTTACAGCTTTTCTAGACTATATTGAGGGGCCTATTGGACTATTAAGAGACATGCTAGAGGCCACAGATCAAAAAACATATAGAATTTAGGCAAAAAGCAGGGAGGACTAGTAGAAAAACTGAATGTGGCTTAATTGGAATGTGTGTACATATTATCTTCTTATATAATCATTAATATTCTACCTTATTTCACTTGAAAAGTTGACAGCAATTCTTGGAAATGTTCTAGATCTATGTCCAAACTTCAGGAGTTAGGGACTAATATGAAAGCTTCACTTGTAAACATTTTGCTTAGCTCCAATTTAGAAAATGGAAAGGGGGGAAAAAACCTTACCAGGTCTTTCCATAAATGGGACTGAAAAGAATAATATAAAATGTTGTATTATCTTGATTTGGATTCTACAGTACTGCATTTTGCTCTCCATTTTGATTTCCCCATTTTGGCCAGGGTTTGCTTTGATTAGAGAACTCCTGTTTTCATCAACTGCCTTTGCTGCTGTGCTTGTGCTTGTGGTTGTTAAGAAGAGAGATGAGTGTTAAAAAATATTTGCCCATTTGCTTGGACTGAAGGAAATGATGAACATTATGTTTGTGCTTCCCCATAGAAATCATGATATTTAGAGAGCTTTCAATGTAATAAAAGGAGGAGGTTATCAATTCCCTTAGTAGAACTCTAAAACCTCTAAAACCAGAAAAATAAATCCTTGAAAGAAAGCGAGAGAATTCCTTTACCTGATCTCATGAGCTGCAGCTATCCAGCTGATTTCAGAAGAAATTATAGAACAGCTGCAAAGAAGACAGCATTTCATTTCTTAGAAGAATTCATTGTTGTGTACCCAACACTTCACAATAATTGTGTTGCATTTTATTGGTTTCATTTCATATCCCTATACTCCCTTCATTCCACTAAAAATGTTATAATGCCCTGTCTTATATCAGGCTGGCCATTCTAACCACTTCCATTTCTATCCTGCCTCTTTTTCTGTTTTTAAGCTGCCAAGGTGTCAAAATCTAGAAGCTGTTAGGCAACAGGATATGGGCGTCAGGACCATTCTCCATTTATCTGAAAGGACCTTGCTGGCAGAAGTTAATTCCATTTCATCCACGCCATAAATCAGTGTTCCCCAAAATGGTGCCCTAGTTAAATGAGCACCAATGTTGCCTACACACCACAAAAGGGCAAACTGGTAAAGCTGCTCTTCTGCAAATGCTGAAAATCCTGCCAATGATCTACACAACACACTGAGTCAGGGGTGTCCAAACTTGGGAACTTTAAGACTTGTGGACTTCAACTCCCAGAATTCTGGGAGTTGAAGTCCACAAGTCTTAAAGTTCCCAAGTTTGGACATCCTTGCACTAAGTCATAATGTCTTTAATAGTGGTTTATGGATAATTGTAATTATCTGAATTTGTATATTATGATAAGCCATAAAATAGGGCTTACATATTACAGTGCTGGGGCTTATATTACACGTTTATTTAGAGGTATTTATGTTATTTCTAGACTTTATTATTTTTACAAATAAGACATGGCAGCAAACATATCCAACACATCTTCTTCCTCTGTTTTCCCCACAACAACAGTCCCTGATATGGGTTGGGCTGAGAGAATATCTCTGGCCCAAAGTCACCCAGCTGGCTATCATGGCTAAATAAACTAATCCCCCATTATAATTTACTGCAAGGCTAGGAACTCTAGACACTGTTGTGAACTTTCTATTTAGCATCTGTTCAGCTACTGAATGTTTATAGTTCACTTTAGCAGTATTTGCCTTTTGGGGAGAAAATCCCCTGGAACATATCTTCTGCAATACATACCATAGCTTTTTTCATTTGATTAAAATTGTGATTGATTTCTAGATATTCTGTGTGGAAAGGAAAGAGCCTGGCTAATAAATGCTTTCAAACATGCTTTCAAACTGCTAGGTTGGCAGAAGCTGGGACAAGTAATGGGAGCTCACTCCATTACGCAGCGCTAGGGATTCAAATCGCTGACCTTGCTGACCGACAGGCTCAGCATCTTAGCCACTGAGCCACCTTGTCCCTTTTTAGTAATAGTAATAGCACCATTAAAGGTTGGGTGTGTTTTTTTTTTTACTGCTTTCCTTGGTATTTCAATGCAACCACTGGAATTTGGGAAGGTAATTGTATAGTGGAAGATAGGACATTCACATGCATGCCCTTTGGCCACCTTATAAATGCAAATATGGCACAATCAACACATTCCAGTTTCAAACATTATTTTTTCCAATGAAAGGAAAATAAAACAAAATGTTTTTCATGAAATTAAAAAATACTGGTAGATGAACATTCAGGAGAATTTCTTTGTCCAACATGATTTGCTGGTTGTGAGACCACTATTGTTAATGACCTTCACCAACTACGTGTACTTAATTCTTACTCTTTTAATTCAAGATAACCAGACAAATATTCTCCCAAAACTTTCATATTAACACCATACTTTTCTTGTACAGTACATGCTGCTGTTTTTTCTATTGAAGGTTTTTTGCATCTTCCCCAAAGAGTTTTATATTCCTGTTTTATGCCTTTTATTCTGTTTTAGCAGTGTACAAACTATGGTAAATACATATAGGTAGAAAGAAAGTATAGAAAAATGAGGAATACAAATGAGTTGCCAGCTGCAAACCTATTTAGCTTTCAGCCATAAAAGCACTAGAGGGGGGTGCATCTTATGTCTTGTACAGACTTAGTTTAAAATCTAAACATCTTTAGGCATTTTTTTCCCATTCTTGGGGGAGATGAAATCACCATCAGTTGCAAATTCCCAGAGGAGATGATTAATTACTAATTATGCTTTTACATTCCTCTGCTTCTAGACTAGTTCCCAGAAAGCCTAATGTCCAGAAATGATTGCCCCAGATAAATATAATACCAGCTTTTTAATATTATTTCTGGCTGCAAGAGCCTAAAAGTTATGCTAAACATTTGACAATAGGCTGTTGTACGCAACATCTTTTCTTTTTTACCTTAAACTAATTACAAGTGCTAGGGTAAGCCTTACTTCCGCATATGAGGATTGCAGGCTTATATCTTTCACCTCCATTCAATGGGAATGAAAACCAGCACACCTTAAATACACATACCCAGCAGCTTGCTTTAATCTGTTTTTTTTTTTTTTTGCAGGCAGTCCTCGACTTACAACAGTTTGTTTAGTGATTGTTTAAAATTATGACGCTGAAAAAAAGATGACGAATGATTCTTTTTCACACTTATGATGGTTACAGCATCCCCAGGGTCATGTGATCAAAATTCAGATGCTTGTCAACTAACTCATATTTATGATAGTTGCAGTGTGCCAGGGTCATGCGAGTCCCTTTTGCTACCTTCTGACAAGCAAAGTCAAAGGGGATGAAGCCAGATTCACTCAACAATCGTGTTGCTAACTTAACAACTGCAGTGATTCACTTAACAATGGTGGCAAGCAAGGTTGTAAAATGAAGCAAATTCACTTAATAAATGTCTCCTTTAGCAACAGAAATGTTGGGCTCAATTAGACTTAGAAGTCTTAAAAGTATGAATTAAAGCTTTGACATCATGACATGAACTTTAAAACTACCCACGGATTTTCCATTCTAGAATGTCCGTCATAACAGTGTCAAGGTGATACAACTTTGCCTTAGGACTGGCACTGGGAAGTGTTCATAGAGGAAGACAGCCACAACTGTGTGATTGAAGCCCCACCTTTTTATGTGCACACTATGACCCAATCAATTCTGACTTCATTAACTAGCCAAGATTTAAACCAATTTGGTTTAACTGAACAAACACTGAAATATATGAATAGAACTTTGGGTCTGATCTGAACTTTTAAAATTAAATTAATTGACTTCAAGGATTAATAAAATAATTGCTTGTTTCCCTATTTGGTTAGTCTATCAGTGTGTCATGCTGGGCTACAACATGAATATATGTGAATCAATTATGTAAGTTATATTAATGCTGGAAATATATATTAAAAGTATAAAATTAATATTAGGTGGAAGGAATTGCTAGGGCAGAACAAAAGCTGCTTACGACTAAAGCCCATTACATAGTTGAGCTAAAAATAAGATCCTAATTTTCTTATAATTTGTACGGCTGATATTTAGAAATATGGTATAAAGGAACAACTTTGATTTTTACTTTTTTTCTAAGGTTTAATAGATGTCTGCTAGTGAATATTCCTCTCCTGATGATAAATATTAAACTAGCTAGAATACACGTGCCAGAATACAAGTAAACAGTGAATCTGATATACCCTCCATATGTAAATCAGGAGACAAGATCTGCAGATGGGTGAAAATAGAATAGGAACATCTGAAGTTTTCGGAGGATTCCTGTTCATTAGTACGGTCAAGGGTAGCAAAGAGGAGCAGTGGTGATAATCACAAGTGGAAGGTTTTCCTGTGATGAAAAACATAATTGCTCTACCTGTGTGATGGTTTGGAAGCCTTAGCGTACGCTCTATGGAATTCTGTGCCACTTTGCAAAATACACTAGAAATCTTTAGAATTAGTTAAACCACGAATTATTTCTAAACCTTTAACAGCTACAAGCATAACAAAGGCTCCCTATGTTGCTACACTTTACAAAATCGGAGTAGTTTCATGAATTTTGTTATGACAAGAGCATCCACTTGATACTACCCTTGGTGGCAAGCTCACAGAATGAACACAATTTATGCATTATTTAGGAAATAATGTACATAAAAGGATAAATGTAACAATGAGAGTCTTGAAATTTATACTTCTAGGGTTTGACCTGTAACTGGTAATCGTAAACTGTGCTTAATTACATGTCTTAATGTATAAATGGCTCTTTACCATAAATTAGCTCTGAACAGCTTTTTTACTAGATTGAACATTATATCTTCCATATGCAAAATATAAATACTACCCCTTAGCTACAGCCCTAACTCGGAGAAAGGAAGCAATTTGCACTTCAAGAAAGAATTGTCAAATCATGTATAGCAGACACAAACTACTTCTATAGTCATGGAGTTATTTCATTATACTAGAATTCTGAAATGAATCCAATCTTGATAACAACATTTTCAACTGGACCTTCCATTCATTTCATTTGACCTTTTTTTCTAATAAGTTTTTATTTATAACATACAAAAATTCCAATTTCAATTGAACAGTGTGTTTTCTGGGTACAAATTATTTTAGGAAACAACAGTCAAAGTGTTTACAACAATATTCATTGCATTAATATTAATATTAATAATGATAATGATAATATTAATAATGATGATGATAATGATGATAATAATAATCTTATATCTTCCGATGTTACCTTAACAGGTCCTAGGTCCTTGGTTAGGACTTGAGCTGTTAGGCTACCAACCAGCCCCAAAGGCTGTGAATCTCACCAAAGATTAACATAATAATAATAATAATAATAATAATAATAATAATAATAATAATAATAATAATAATAATAATAATAATAATAATAATAATAATAATAATAAAACTCCGCCGTTGCCGGTCCCAAGCCCGGATGAGAAAGGAGGAGGGTTGGGGTCAGGTTGGCAACCTGGCCCCATAAAAAAAAAACCGCCAACCCATATAACATGGTGAAAGAAACAAATAAAAATTCTATACCGCATCGGTCGTCGCGCGGGTTAACAAGGGCCGCGGCAGATGTTGAGGTCCCTGGACATCCGTCGACAAGTGGGCTACAAGTGGACCAGCCAACAAAATGACAAAAATATAGTGCAGATGAAAACCGTGCCATAATGGCCTGTTATTACAACTCAGAGCCTGGGAAAAGAGGTTATTTAAAGCGAATGTATGAATTATGGAAACAACAACATCCAGATTCAAATGTTAGTGAACAACGACTTGCAGATCAAAGGCGATTTATTACATGGAATAAAGTGTTTAGTGAAGTTGAACTTGAGGAAATTAAAGCAAATTGCAAAACTAAGAAAACAACATCACAAGCAGAAATAACTGATACTCAAGACACACCTAAAGGCATTGTAGTAGAACTCCCAGAAGAAGCTGTCAGGGAGGAAATAACAACACTATCACCAGAACCAGTTATCACTGAACCAACTGATGAACTAACTCAGAAACAAAAAGAATTGAAGGACAAGATCATGGAGCATTTTCTGCTTAATAAGGAACGGCAACGTTTACCATCATTAAAAACTGTGCCTAAGAAAATTTTGGCCCCTATCATGAAAATGGTTAATGCAGTGCTTTCAACAATTGAATCGGGATCCATCTTGGAAACGAACCAGTTAATGTACAGTGTAGCCACAATAGTCACTAATGAACTAGGCATTAAAATCAAAGCACCTAGTTACACAACAGAAAAAGCATCAAAGCCAAAGTGGAAAATCCGATTGGAACAAAAAGTCAAAAAATTAAGGGCAGATGCTAGCAATTTGAAGAACATGCGTGAGCAACGACTTAGAAACAACAAAATTATAGATCAGCTAATCAGAAGGTATAGATTGGATACAAGAAACATCAATGAAGCTGTAGAGATTGTAAAACAGCAGATAACAGCAACAGCTAGGAAAATTGAAAGATATGAGGCACGAATCATCCAATACAAACAAAATCAGCAATTTCGATCAGACCAACGGCGTTTTTATCAAAGTCTTAATGTGAATGATGACACCAAAAGTCAAAAACCAGAAAAGCAGGCCACAGTTGAATTCTGGAAAGAATTGTGGGAAAATGCAAAGGACTACAATAAGGAAGCAAAATGGATACATGACTTTGAGAAAAGCATTGGCAACAAACAAATGCAAGTATTAGAAATAACAACTGAGATGGTCAAAAATCAAGTAAAAAAAGTAAAGAATTGGACATCACCTGGAAAGGACCAATTACATGGTTTCTGGCTCAAATATCTGACCAATTTACATGCAATATTGGCCAGGCAACTGAATGAGATTTTACAAAATGGCCAAATTGATGAATGGTTGACAACTGGAAAAACATACTTGATTCAGAAAGATGCAACTAAAGGAACAATACCTGAAAACTACAGACCAATAACATGCTTGCCAACAACCTTCAAATTACTCACAGGCATTATTGCAGATAACATTATGGATTATTTGGAAACAAACAACATCTTGCCAGTAGAGCAGAAAGGCAACAAAAGAAGGAGCAGGGGCACAAAAGATCAGCTCCTAATTGATAAAATGATATTAGAAAATTGTAAGAACAGAAAAACGAACTTGAATATGGTCTGGATTGATTATAAAAAAGCATTCGACTCATTGCCACATAGTTGGATCATAAAATGCTTAGAAACAACTGGCATTAGCAAAAATATTACATCCTTTACTGAAAAGGCGATGAAACAATGGAGAACCGAGTTGGCAGTAGGGAATGAGAACTATGGAATGGTTAATATCAAGCGAGGAATTTTCCAGGGTGATCCACTTTCACCTCTTCTCTTCATCATCGCGATGATCCCACTATCAGTAATCTTAAAAAACATGAAATTAGGCTACCAAACAGCCAAAGAAGCCGAAAAAATTTCGCATTTATTATATATGGATGATTTGAAACTCTATGGAAAGTCAGAAATAGAAATCCAATCATTGACAAACACAGTCCGAGTATTCAGCACCTATATTTCAATGAAGTTTGGCATGGAAAAATGTGCCACTGTATCCATAAAAAGGGGCAAAATCACTGCGTGTGAGGGAATTGAAATGCCCAATGGCCAACTAATTAAATGCAACGAAAATGAAGCCTACAAATACTTAGGCATTCTGCAGTTGGATAACATCAAGCATGGAGAAGTAAAAACTATTGTCAGGGGAGAGTACACCAACAGAGTTAGGAAAATTTTGAAATCTAAATTGAATGGTGGAAATACAATCAAGGCCATAAACACCTGGGCAATACCAGTTATACGATACACAGCTGGTATAGTTAACTGGACACAAGCTGATTTGGACATTTTAGACCGAAAAACCAGGAAACTAATGACAATGCACTACAGTTTACATCCACGTGGTGATATTGATAGACTATACCTACCCCGGAAATCAGGTGGCAGAGGATTATTACAAGTGAAGCAAATAGTTGAAGAAGAAAAACATGCACTGGCTGATTATTTAAAAGAAAGTCAAGAACATCTATTAATCGAAGTAAAGAACAAAAATCTATTGAAGGCCCAACAGACGAAACAAGAATACAAAAAAGATGTGATAAAATTAAGAATGGAGAGTTGGCAGAACAAAGCATTGCATGGCCAATTTCTGGAAAAAAATAAAAGATAAAGTGGACAGTGAAAAAACTTGGTTATGGTTAACAGCAGGTACATTAAAGAAAGAAACAGAGTCACTAATCCTGGCTGCGCAAGAACAAGCTATCCGCACAAATGCCATTAAGACCAAAATCGAAAAATCCTCTGATGATGCCAAATGTAGACTTTGCAAAGAGGCTGATGAAACTGTTGACCACATACTCAGCTGCTGTAAAAAAATCGCGCAGAC
Organism: Natrix helvetica; assembly: GCF_964273705.1. Classification (NCBI taxonomy): domain Eukaryota; kingdom Metazoa; phylum Chordata; class Lepidosauria; order Squamata; family Natricidae; genus Natrix; species Natrix helvetica. The sequence continues at coordinate 140,375,128 of NC_138550.1, forward strand.
TGACTATAAAATGCGGCACAATTCAGTGGCACAAATGATCCACTGGAATTTGTGCAAAAATTATAACATTAAAACAGCAACAAACTGGTGGGAACATAAGCCTGAAAAAGTCGTCGAGGGTCAGATGGTCAAGATCTTGTGGGATTTTCGCATACAAACGGATAAAATACTGGCGCATAATACACCAGACATCACACTGGTTGAGAAAAATAAGGTTACAATCATAGACATCGCAATACCAGGTGATAGCAGGGTCGCCGAGAAGGAATATGAAAAAATCGCAAAATACCAGGACTTAAAAATTGAAATCCAACGATTATGGCACAAACCAGCAGTGGTAATTCCAGTGGTAATCGGCACACTGGGTGCTATTCCCAAAGCACTGGAATTACATTTAAAACAGTTAAAAATTGACAAAATCACCATCAGTCAAATGCAAAAGGCCGCACTGCTTGGATCTGCACGTATATTACGAAAATACGTTACGACGTCCTAGGCCCCTAGGTGGGGCCCGACTAGTAATCAATGCCAAATCCGGCGAAACAACTGGCCGCTGTGATACAATTCTGTTGATGCAATAATAATAATAATAGATTAACCGAGTTAACATATCTTTCTTAAATCACTGATCCTTCCATATATTTCCTTGTTTCTAGCTCCTGTTTTTGTCAGCTAACCATTGATAAAATAAGTCCCAATCAAAAAATATTCAGTCTCTTTCTTTTCCTTAATTGTAATTGTTAGCTTATCCATTTCTGCACATTGTAATATTTTTCTAATCACATCTTCATCTGTTGGGATCTCTTCACTTTTCTATTTTTGTGCAAATACTATTCTCACTGCAGTCAGTACATGGAAAATCAGATATACATTCCCTTTGTTATACTTGCCTGGCAAAGTGCCCAACAAAAATAGCTCTGGTTTCAAATCTATAAAAATTATAAAAATGTTTTATCATTTTTTCCAGCCATCTATGTATTTTTCTCCAATATTTTTTTCACTTTTTGAAATGTCCACCACATGTGGTAGTATGAACCAAGTATTTTGTGACATTTCCAACATTTTGCAGATTTATCCTTAAACATGCTAACTTTGAGGACAGAAAATGTCACCTATAAAACATTTTATAATAATTTTCTTTGTATGCAGTAGACATTGTTAATTTATAATTTCTATCCCATAATTTCTGCTATTTATCTAACTCAAACGAATACCCAAAATTTTAGCCATACTATCATTGTCTCTTTTACTTGTTCATCTTCCATCTTAATACTTAACAAATAGCTATATATTTTCCTTATTGATTTTTCATCTGTCCCTGTTAATATCTAATTCTGTCAATTCTTTATTTAAACCATACATTTTAACACCTGTCTCATATTTAGATTGTATCTGCACATATCACCACCCTGTTATTTCAATTTCTTGATCACTCAGTTCCTGTTGAGTTTTAAGTTCCCCCTTTTTATTTAAATTATCTTTATATCTGGTAACATTCTCTATATCAATAACATTTGGATAAATCAGTGCCTCCATTGTGGAGAGCCAGACCAGTATTTTCCAATAATGTTGTTGTTTAATTTTTTGTCATACTAATAATAATGCATTCCTAACATAATGTCTTTGGAAATAGCCAGGGACATGCGGTCAGGGGAGGCAGGGGAGGCAGAGCCTCACCTCTCATCATGAAATAATATATAATATATAATAATAAATTATAATATATATTTCCTCCCATCCCTTTTACATGGTTCCCGCTAAGCTCCGGTAAGGAGAAGAGCTTTTGGGGAGTGAAGAGGAAGAGGAGGGAGGAGGAGGAGGAGGTGCGCGTGCGGGGCGGTGCCAGCTGGGCAACCGGCGGAGGCAGGAGGGTTCTCGGAAGTGCCAATAACCTTCCTGTCTCCGCTGTACTTTGCACACTCCTCGCGACTGCAATAGACGTCCAGAAGTGGCAGGGGCTGTTGGGCTGGAAGCCCAAACCCCATTAGCCACAAAAGCTGCTTCTGGACGTATATTGCAGTCACGAGGAGCGCGCGAAGTCCAGCAGAGGCAGGAAGGTTCTCGTCATTCCCCAGTCGCTTTGGTGGCTTCATCATCAAGATGAAGTCCGGGAGCGCCGACAACATTTCTGCCTCTGCTGGACTTCGTCTTGATGATGTTGCCACAGTTCCCGGGACGGATGGAGGTAGCCAGAGTGGTGCCGAGACAGTCCGGCAGGCGAGTGAATGAGAATCAGGCTGCCTGATCCTCCATCGCTCGCTCGCTCGCTCTTTTGTCCGCTCTGGAGGTCCGGTCGTGCCCAGCCACTGTAGCGACGTCATCAAGACGAAGTGGCTTGGAAACGAAGTGCTTTTCAGTGGTTTTCTGTGCCTCTGGCGTTTAGGTAGATAGCTGGATGTCCTAAATGCCAGACACTCAGAAAAGCACTGAAAAGCAGCTGCTGTTGGGGACCACGGAGCGCGAGCTGGCGGAGCGTGCTCAGGAAGGCGGGGAATGGGATCACGTGTGCTGGAGGCTGAGGCAGCCTCAGCCTCCAGCACATGTGGTCCTATTCCCCGCCTTCCTGATGACGTCACCAGCCTCACCAGCCATAAACCTCACCGCACGTCACTGGAAATAGCTATGTATTTTGTTTTTTCCATATCATAAAAAGTCATGCCAACTTAATTCAAGATCATGTCACTCCAAGGTCAATAGTCTTTTGTTCCTCAAACCAATCCATTCTTTTACCCAAGTAAGTATCAAAGCCTGATAATGCAATTCCCAATCAGGGATGAAATGCTACTGGTTTGGACCGGTTCACCTGAAACAGTAGTAAAAAATGCTACTGGTTCACCTGAACCAATAGTAAAAAGAAGAAATGCTACCGGTTTGCGTGAATCAGTATTTCCAACAATCAGCTGTGACACATGATTTATATTAGCTAGAATCATCAGATTTTCTGCCTTCTAGCTAATCTAAATTGTGTGGCACAGCAAATTATGTCCCCTTTTCTGTTCTACTTACCTTTGCAGACTCAGAAGGTTCCAAAATATTCTTTTTTAGTGCTGCATGGGTGTGCCTGAAGTGCGCATGTGCGCAAAGCACACGCTTGGTAGCAGACTCACTGAACCGGTAGCAGACTTCAGAGGATTACACCGCTGTTCCCAATCTGGTAGCCCAAAACCACCTCTATTTTTAGATTCTTGCAACATTTTCAAATTTATCCTTGCTTTTTTTCCTTTGCCAAATATATTTTAACATTGTTTTATTTAATTATTCAAAATATTTTTTTCCAGTTTTATTGGTGTTGTCTGAAATAAACATAGCAGTCTTGGCAATATATTCATTTTTATAATGGCTACTCTTCCCATCAATGATAATTGTAGATTTTTCCAGTTGGCATAACATTATATAGAAGCCTTTCTTTTATTAAACTTAAAGTCCCTTTGGGGAGAGGGGGCGGTCTATAAATTCAATTAATAAATAATAATAAATAAATAAAGGAAAGACTTCTATATAGTGTTATGCCCAACTGTGAACAGAATAAATCCTGAATTTTCAAGGGGTTTTCCCTTTTGTAAACAGCTGTGTACTTCAGCAACAAATGAGCATTTGGGACTTTAAGAAATAAAAATGCATAGAAAACCCTAACAAATACCAAGTGAATTGTCACAACCAACATTACAACAGGAATCATTTAACATTAGTGACTTAAATGTTAGCAACTTTTCAATTTCATGCGCAACCTTTTGTTCTCTATTCCATCTTCCATCATGATCCACTGGGAATCCCTTTGTCATTTGTTATTTGGAGGTTTAACCTCCACAAAGAATTTTTTTTCACATGGTGTGAAAAAATAAAAGCCCATCTGTGCTTTCAACACTTTTGTGAAACATTTTATCTCCTTGTCAATATTGAGAATTCTCAGATTCCATATTTTAAAAAAAAACACTGTATTTTTGTATGGGAAAGAAATATAAACATAGTAGACAAAAATAGTAAATAACAAAATGTTCAGTGGGAAAAAAGCTAAAGATTATGCTTCATGCAACATAAATATTTGTCTCAAGATGTAACTATCAATCCCGATTTGCTACTAATGAGAACTAGTTTAGTGTAGTAGATAAGACATCAGGCTAGAAACCAGAGAATATGTGTTCTAGTTCTGCTTTCAATGTGATGCCAAGCTGTCATTTTCTCTCAGCCCTAAAGAGTAGGCAATGGCAAGCCACTTCTGTAAAACCTTGCCAAGAAAACCACAGGGATTTGTCTAGGCAGTCTGCAGGAATCAGACATGATGGAATGGGGGGAAAAAAACAAATGCTACTAATGAAAATAAATTGATGGATTTTCAGCTGTTTGGAAAGTAGATAGCTGGAAATTATGATTCAGCATGATATAGGAAGTCCAATACACCCATTTACTGGAAAGGATACCAGAAGGGGATAATTAAGGAAAATAAAAATTACAAAATAAGCAGTGTTGCACTAATATTAATCTAAAAGGTTCATTGTACATAATAGATGCTAGAAATTTTGTAGACAGCAGGTAGCTGCTCTCCATAATCCAAAATTTAATATTTGGTTTATCTGTTTAAATGACAGTCATGGATCTTTCAGCTACAAAGTTAGTAGCACAACTCAAATGCATACATCAAATGCTTCTCTACTCAGACAATAGGACAAAATTAGATTGGATCCCTTTGTTGCAGAGGATTTGGTTATTTGAAAGTAATAAAATTTGGGTCCATTGTATATTACGAGCATGAAACTAGTAGAGTATGTACAATTATTTACCAATAAAAATCATTGTTATTTTGTGTTTTGCATCTTATAAGTTTATGTTGTCAAATACTTTGTTTATTCTGTTTAGTTTTTAAATTATTATTTTTTTAAATGATGAACTATTATTAAAAAAAACTAAACCAAAGACATATTTGAATATGTGAAAAGGACTGGAAAGAGACAGGAACAGGATACATTTATTATTATTGGAATATAATTGATGACTGAAACAGAGGTGGGTTCCTATTGGTTCGGACCGGTTCGGCTGAACCGGTTGTGATTTGTTGGCCTGGATCGCAGGAACCGGCAGCAACTCAAGCCTGCCATGCCTTTGAGCCGCTTCCCCGGTCAGCACAGCATGGTTTTTTCCCCATTTTTGAATGTTCTGTTCATGTGCAGAGCTATTTATGAGCAAATGCACATGCACGTACAAAGGAAGTGAGCATGCACAAAATTGCGCAAACACCTAACTAGCAATATTGATAGCAGCAACCCACCCCTGGACTGAAAGCATCTGGTGGAAGAAGCTAAATTGATAGAAATTAAAAAAAAGGTTGATAATGCAAGACATGACAATAAAACTTTAGGGTGACACACACATTACACTTCAAGTTATGTGATGAAATTATGTTACAAACACAGAATCAGAGCAGATAAGCCGTGCTGTAACAAGCACTTCTAGCAATCTGGAGGTCCCTGTTACATCAGAAATACTCTGCAGACTAGTTAATAACTATGCGTAAGCAGTCAGTTAAATCATCAGCAAACATAGTCCTACTACCTAGAAGTTAAATAGAAAAAGGCAACTTTGTGAAAGAAAATGAACAATCTTCTCCCCCCAAATAAGACTAGGAGGAAAAAAGCAGCGAATCTAGAACAACTCCCTTTCTCATTTTTGAAGTAAATATTTTAGGGCAGCACATAATCTAATCCACATTAGGTTAGATGGAGTAGGGTTAAAGTTTTGTTTTGTCTGTGCTAAAAACAAATCATTGGTTTTATTTAAAACTTTGTTCTCTTTTGTTTGTTCTCTGAGGCATATTCCCCATTTTGGATGGGCACACCCATAGTTCCTTTCTTTATTTTGCTTCTCTAGATCTAAACAATTTCTTTAAGCTTAATTCTCATGCACATTTTCTTTGTTCCTTTTAAATCTTCTGTAACATTTCAAAAATATATTTTTCATGCCATGCATTTCATTTTTAAACATTTTTTTCTTGAAAGAGAAATAATTTGGTAACATGCCTCAAATGGATTAGGGCTTTTAAGACTGCAAAATATTGGGCTTAAGGTGCCATTCTGTTCCTCACTTAACACAAACTGGAATGTCATGGCTAAAACAACAAGGAATTTTATTTCTGGTTTATTTTTCTAATGCTACTGTGAACATGGGACCATGTCCATCTTAATATTTCCATAATTATAAATGTGGTGGCTCAGTGGCTAAGATACTGAGCTTGTCAATCAGAAAGGTTGGCAGTTCGGTGGTTCGAATCTCTAGTGCCGCATAACAGAGTGAGCTCCCATTACTTGTCCCAGCTTCTGCCAACCTAGCAGTTCAAAAGCATGTAAAAATGCAAGTAGAAAAATAGGAAACACCTTTGGTGGGAAGGTAACAGTGTTCTGTGTGCCTTCAATGCATAGTTATGCCAGCCACATGACCACGGAGACATCTTCAGACAGAGCTGGCTCTTTGGCACTGCCCCCTAGAGTCGGGAACGACTAGCATGTATGTGCAAGAGGAACCTTTACCATTTAATCTAATCAAGCCTATAACTTGTTTCCTCCCTCTTTTCCAATTCCTTTTAATGTCATTACAAACTGAAAGAAATGAAGTGCTGCTTATCCAAAACAGGTAGACAGATTACAACTGACTAGAAGCAGTGGGGATTCAGTTCTGTGTAATTGTCTAAGGTTAACCTAATCAGGGAAAAAGTCAACATTATAACTCTATATCCGGTGTCAATTAAATATAGGTGCCTAATCTCATCAACATCATACATCTTCTTATAACAAAGTTATAACAGCTTTTCCAATGTTGCTGCTGCTTCATACATACCTTTAGTAGTAGTTTAGCCAAACCAATCAGATTTATTTCTCTGATATTTAAAAAAAATAGCAAATCAGAAAACAACCAGCCCCACTGTCAAGTATCCATAAAAATCCTTACTTGTTTGTTCTTTTTATAAACTAGAACCCAAAAAATACTGTATTAATAAATCTAGTTGCTTTACTTCTCAGAGTTGTGTTCTTGTTCATCTACAACAAGAATATATTTACTTTTTTGAGCCTAGTTCCTATAACCATCTTTTGGAAAAAATAATAGATGGCATCAGTGAATACTGCTTCAAGGTAGTAACACCTGTATAATTCTAGGCTGTCCTGGCTATGTGGGAAGACATTGATGAGAGAGAACCTCATACAAGGATATGAGGGTAGATTACTGAGAAAGTTTCAACAAAAAGAGCAAAAGTCAGAGAATGATGGTTCTAATGATAATGGCAAAGAAGACAATTTCTCCAAAGGACCAATGATTATCAGATATTTCATGTGGACCAGAATACTTAAGGTGAATTTTTTAAAAGCCATGTGTATTCTATGTCCTAGCCATTATCAAGAACAAAAACTTGACACATAGGACAGAGCTAGTAATATTGATTAAGCCCACTAGAATTCTATTTTGTTTGCATACGAATTCAATGAAGTAAGAATAGTGTAAGATGCAAGAAAGAAAAAGGAAAATGACTGGAAAATACTTATTTTTTTCTAAAAAGATATTTTTGGGCATAATTAGTCTAAAGTTCCTGGACTGCTTATAATTCCCATATCCTCAAAAGATATGGGTTTTGAAATTTGGCAAAAAAACCAACAACCCACCTTCCTGCAAATGTTGGTGAGATTTTCCAGTCAAATTTAGATGAGAAAAAATAAATATCCCTTCCTTAAAATCAACAAAATCAAGAAACCCTTGGAATTTTGGGCCACCCACTTGTAGCCATCATTTCATCCCTGCCCTTTGTGGAATCTCAGCTGCTGGAAAATGAAGTGTTTCCAAGAGTACAGTGTCTAGCCACAGAAACATTGCTCTACTCTACTTTTGAGAATTTTGTTTTCTCTAGGACTGGAGGGGTCAGCATAAATAAGCCCTGTGTTTTCCTACCATAGATATTTTGGATATACTCACAAGTACTGAAAAATAAAACATCTAGGGGTCAGTTAAATGGAATTATGGGCTTGGATTATCTAAGTAGAACTGAATACAATATTATTACTGAAGGAATAATATCATTATTCCAAAAAGATATGATTTGTTTTAGAACATCAGAATAACTGAGCTGGGAAAGGACCTTGGAGGTTTTCCAGTCCAATCCCACTACTTGAGCAGGAAACCCTATACCAGGGATGACTAGCCTTTTTCTAAAAGTGTGCCAAAATTGTGTGTATGTGTGCTATCGTGCATGCATGCATAGCCACCAGTGGTGGGTTTCAAAAATTTTTAGAACCTCTTCTGTAGGTGTGGCCTGCTTTGTTGGAGTGGCTTGATGGCCATGTGACCGGGTGGGAGTGGCTTGCTGGCCATTGTGACTGGGTAGGAGTGGCTTGCCAGCCATGTGACTGGGTGGGCATGGCCAACTTGTAAAATGTGGTGAAACTCACTAAATAACGCTCTTGCTTAGCAAACAAAACATTGGCTCAGAAACTCTGGCATTTGAAGCACACAAGTCTTAAATCTGTCAAGTTACAAGACCCTTGCAGCCCTAAACCTTTAGAAAAAAACCCCCAGGGGTGTTCAAACTTGACAGCTTTAAGACTTGTGGACTTCAATTTCCAGAATTCCTCCTCCAGTCATGTTGGCTCAGGAACTCTGGCATTGAAGTGTGCAAGTCTTAAAGCTGTCAAGTTACAAGACAAGATGGCAAAGGACCTAGCTATCCGCGGGATCGCATTCTGCCCCATACATCCCTGCAACCAGTTCGCTCTCACAGAGAGGGACTCCTCCGGGTGCCGTCCACCAGACAGTGTCAGAGGGCGGCGCCCAGGAATAGGGCCTTCTCTGTGATGGGCCCAGCCCTTTGGAATGACCTCCCCCCAGATATCAGGACAACAACCGATCTCCGCTCCTTCCGCACGAAACTCAAGACCCACCTATTCCAACTAGCCGGCCTGGCTTAACTAGAACTTTCTAACCTCCCTGGCAATTTTAATATTTTAATATTTTATACGTAAATTTTGGTGTTTTTAACTGTTTTAATTGTTCTAATTTATTGTTATTTATTTGAACCTAGTGGCTTCCATTTGTATTTGACTGTTAAATATTGATGTCACCTCCTCCATGCCACACTTGTATTTTGATTTAATTGTACGTCGCCCCGAGTCCCTTTGCAGAGAGGGGGCGACTGATAAATTGAAATAAATAAATAAATAAATAAATAAATAAATATACAGGCACCTGACATCCTAGACATAAACTGTTTCAACTTCACCTGCCATAAAGATGACACTATAGGGCAGCGATGGCGAACCTTTTTTGGCTCGCGTGCCACAAGTGGGGGGAGCGCAGGGGGAATGTGTGCGGGCGTGCCACATCCATAATGCAACGCACGACCCCCCCCAGTGTGCATGCGTGCACAATGCGTGACCCCCCATTTTTATATGCTTTTTACGCCCTCCCCAGGCTCCAGAGGCTTTATAGGACCCTGGGAGGGCGAAAAGAGCCTCCCCCGTCCCCCGGAGGCCCTCCGGAGGCTTCAGGGACCATCCGGAGGCTTCCCTGAAGCCTTCGGAACGATTAAAACCACCCTCCGAGCAAACCGGAAGTGACTTCCAGTTTGCTCGGAGGGTCGTTTTAAGCGCTCCGAAGGTGTCAGGGAAGCCTCCGGACGGTCCCTGAAGCCTCCAGAGGGCCTCCGGAGGGGGCAGGGGAGGCTCTTTTCGCCCTCTCCAGGCTCATATAAAGCCTCTGGAGCCTGGGGAGGGCGAAAAATGGCTTTTAAAAAGGTGAAATCAGCTGGCCAGCACGCGCATGCGCGCTGGCCAGCTGACAGGGCAACGCCTTGCGTGCCCTGACAAATGGCTCCGCGTGCCACTTGTGGCACGTGTGCCATAGGTTCGCCATCACTGCTATAGGGCATTGCACACCAAAACAACTGGACACAGGGTACAATTTTTTCCCGATAATATCACTCTGCCAAACAACTAATTCCCACAACACTGTTGTATGCCCTGGGATGTCAAAAACCACCTAGTTGGGCTGTATTACACAAATTACACACAAATTCCTTGAGTGTCCAATCACACTTGGTCCACAAAGAATTCTATTCTACTCTATTCTGTTCTATTCTATTCTGTTTTGTTCTGTTCTATTCTATTCTAGTCTACTCTTTCTCACAAACATGGAAACACTACTCTTCTCCCATCAGTAAAGCATGGTGTCGTATATACTGCAGATTAACATTTAAGTGCTAGATACATCATTTCCATCTATCAAATTGGTTTCTTCATGATGAGGAATAGAGAGAGGCCTGGTATCCTACTTTTCATCTCTATTCTGCTATAATAGTGCATAAAAGAGTGGGGGCGGGGTTAAGCTGGAACAGCCAAAGGTCACTTCCTATGGGATTGTTCATGCTACTTTCCCACAATATTGTTTCCAATACTTCTTTAAAGCTCTACGTTTTCTGATAAATGGGGTATGGGATAATGTGAATTCTTGCCTTTGTTCATCTCTCCTTGCTTTTGCCTACATTTTGTCCCTTTTTTTAACAATTAATTGGTTTGATGTTTGCTGATGTTTCAGAAATGAATCACCAGCTATATTTTGTGCTCGCCATGCTGAATAGCATGAGAACTTGATTGGAATAGGGAGACAGAGATCGTGCAGAAGTGTGCTGGATGCAAAGTAAACTGCAAATTACTTACATTCATTTTCCAGCATTAAAGAGATAGTAACAAAGTTGTGTAGTATCTTTTGTGATAGCTCTGCATTTTGGGGAAGTTCTGCGCCAATCTACATTTTCTGAGTAATTTTCTGGTGAAGATAATAAAGGCTATGAAATTCAGCAGAGGGAAAAGTAAACCTATAGGGATTGGTGTTCTTAGCATTTCTTATTAGCAGAAAAGTGAGTTAGTAAAAAAAAAAATAACAACAAGACAATATCAATCAAAAGGGTGATACTTGAAGAGGTGGAAGAAATATAGGTGTATATTTTCCATAAATCTTTGTTGAGTTCATCATATTTTGTATAGGATAAATTCTCGAAGTTCCGGGTTCCAATAAGCATAGAATAATGTTGTTTTATGTCAATATGGAACAACATATGGAGTAGAAACTTCAAGTGTTTTTTTTTTAAGTTAGTAGTGCAAAAAGGAATGCCTTGTTTAAAAGTAAGACTTTCAATCATGCTGTCACACTCATGGAAACTAAAATAATTTCATATTACCAAAGTTGTGTCAGTCAAAAACCAGGGAAAATTGGGGAGGAAAATGAATGTTTTGTATTTAGCTTTAGATCTTACTGATATACTGTATATCCTTGGACAAATAGGATGAAATCTTAGATCATTATAATTAAAGTATCCAAGAGAAAATTAAAAAATGATGGTAGTCTGTACAGTACAAACAATCATAGTTATAAAGGGAAGTTGAAAGAAATTTTCAAAAGCTTGTATTAGCAAATTTGGGATGTGGGAGTTTATTAAGTATGATTTTTCTAGGATAGCCTTCACCAATTTAGCCCTCAGAATTGTCAAATTTTGAGAATTGCATTGCAACTACATTTTGAGAGGTTAAAAACAATATCTTTGGGAATTTAGTAATCTTGTTTTCTTTTGCCAATCTACTCAACTTGAACAGATTTAAGACAAAACTTAATACAACTCAATGCATAAATAAAAGAAATGAAAAAATGAAAACAGGTATTCTTGTATTATTACCCTACTATACTATAGACTTCTTGTATTATTACCCAAAACCCAAAGCCCTTCTGGCTATATTGTTAATCCTTTTTACTGTTTTTATTGTTTTAAAATGTTTTGTAAATTTTTAATAGTAATTGTAAATACCGGTAGTAAATTTGAATGCCGCTGTCAGTTTTCCAAGTGATAAAACCCATTCAAAAAAGAAATATGCAAAGTCCATCTTCGAAAACAGACTTCTTTTATTTAGGTAGACATCAAATTGGCAATGTCTGTTGTAATTCCGGATCTGACACAAACCGGAATTACACCACGTAATACTGTAAGTTAGAAATATCCCTCAAAAGTCACATTCTCCAATAAGCACTCAATCCACATTGCCTGGTGTCTTCAAACCCCACCTTCTGCTTTCAGCAGGAGCAGCCTCTGTTGCCATGGGAAAGAAGGTCACCTAGCCAAAACAATCTTCACTATCTATTTCCTCCTTCCCCCCACCTTAAGAATGTGGCGAGTCCAAAAACCCGTTTACATAGTAAAGAGAAAGAAAAAGAAATAAATGAGTGTAATAGAGAGCTAAATAAAATGGCTACACATATGTCAAATTTGGGCTCAACAGCCGCTCAGAGTGGGGGACTATAGAAACCAATCAAGCAAAGGACACAAAGGAGTCAACAGTAAGTATCTTTAAATTCCACTGATTCCAGTGGTAAATATGTTCCAGATTAGGGACATATTTAAATCTTTTCCATGAGCACCCAGTGGAGGAAGGGAAGGGTGATAAACACCCAATTGCTGTGAATTATATGATTTGTGTGATATCATCTTGCAATTAATATCACAGTGGGTTCTACCAAACATGGTCAACAGAATATAAATGTCCTTAACTGTGGCTTGCCTGGATTGTATATTAGATTTATTAGGGCTGTCACATACACACAGTCCAATCCATGCTTTTCTGAGAGTAAAAGTCATTAAAAGCAATCACTCTTTTGATTAGATAAATAGAGGAAAGCACTCCCAGCTAATGAATTGCATAAATTTTAATGGAATAATGCTGCATTCTGAACAGATATAAATGGGAATAAGGCTTATGGAATTCAGCGTGACTTACTTTTGATTAGTCTTTCATAGCATTAGGGTAAGCCATGGAAATCTTATATGTGCCTTATATACTGTACATCCAAAGTTCAGTAAAGTAAAGGTATAAGAAATATGTTGCTCAAGAAATGTTTATAACTGTATCAATAAATTATTTTATATATTCCTTCCTGTCCTGGACAACCCAAGGGTCTAATTTAAGTGTATCTCAATATCATGTCATGGGTCTACATATAGTTTTCAGAGAAGCTGCTATCAACAGTTGAGTATTTCACCACATGAGACATGTACACACAATTCCAGAGGAACTCTTTCTTTCTTTCTTTTTTTTTGTAATAAAATTTTATTGGTTTTTCAACATTTATAGGGAAAAGGGTAAATGGACAGGTATACAAATTTTGGCAGTTGCAAAATGTGAAAGGCGCCCCTCCCTCCATACCCATAGTATACATTTATATATAATGCATTGGTATATAATTGATTACAATCAGTATATTAGTTCTATTACTAAATTCAATCAGATTAAACATTACAGTATAAAATCCTAATATAATTCCATTATCACTTTCGGACAGTTTATAATAATATGATTTTCTTGTTTATTTTTGTGATCTGAGTCTTCTTGCTATTGCCCCATCTCCCTCCACAGGCAGAGCTCTGGCCCCTCCCGTGTCCTGCGTGTCCGTTGTAGTGTCTGGTGTTTTCTCTAGGAGTATTTTATTTTTTTCCATAAAGGCCTGCGCCTCTATGGGTGAATTGATTCTGATTCTTGTCTCCTCCCAGAATATCAGCATACCTTCAGGCATCAACCATCTAAACCACACCCCTTTCTGGTATAATTTATTCGCTAATTGCGAATAATTCTTCCTTTTTTCTCTAATCTTCTTAGGGATCTGCTTCAGAATAGTTATCTCCATATCATGATATATCAATGCTTGCCCCCTTTGTATACCCAGAATTTCATCTCTTGTGGTTTTTCTAAGAAATTTAATATGAACCTCCCTGGGTACATTGTGTGTTCTAGCATAAGCTGAGTTCACTCTATAAACCAGGTCTATATCCCACCCCATCTGTTGTTTTTCTTTGTGTGTGTAGTCAGCCAGGATGTTTGTCATGATGTCCCTTATGTTTTCCCCATCTTATTCTATAACATTTTGAAATCTAAGACAATAGGACATTCTCTCAAATTCTAATTTCATCTGTTGGATGTCAAGATCTTTGTTCCCTTTCTGCACAGCTTCCACCACCCCCCTCACCTCCTCCACCCCCCCTTCCACAAGATTCAGTCTTTGTGAGTTCTTATAAATTTGGGCTTGATTTTCTTTAATTTCATCTTTCATTTCCCTTAGCTGTTTCTTGATTTCCTCCTGGCCCTGTAAAATTTGTTGAAGCATTTGTTGAAAGTCCATCTCTGTAGTCTTAGGTTGCATCAGTTCTGTTATCTTTGACTGTGTGGCTGGACTGGATGTTGCAGATGTTGGAGCAGACGTGGCAAAGCCAGGTTTTCCAGGAGGTGGTCTTTTGGATGCCATCCTTTATAACGTTAAAAGTTCAGTCCATATATAAGATAAACAGTCAGAAAAGAAGGGTAGCCAGGTGAGGAGAGGAACTCTTTCTTATAGAAAGTAACTGCAGACTCAGTTTATGAGATCCACCATAATAATAGGGAGGGGTGGGTGCGAGGACAGACGAAGAACTTGCAGTCGGTTGGGAGACCGTGGTCGCTGGACATGCCCGGTCACTTGTACCAACCCCCGCATTCTAGGTGGCCAGGAGCTACAGAGCCAGGGCCTGAGGCTGACGTTGTGTAACGCGAGGTCTGTTGTCAACAAGGCCCCCCTCATAAAAGACCTGATTTCAGAGGGGGAGCCAGACCTCGCAGGAATTACGGAGACCTGGTTGGGCCACGAGGGAGGATTACCCCTCGTGGAAATGTGCCCACCAGGCTACCGAGTATTCCACCAGCCACGGGCCCAGGGTAGGGGTGGTGGGGTAGCAGTGGTTATACGGGAGAGTCTGGAACCGAGAGAGTTCACTGTGCCACAGACATCCGGGTGTGAGTCTCTGGGCGTGAGATGGGGCCCAGGGAAACAGCTGGGCCTGCTGATTGTATACTTGGCTCCTCACTATACATCAGCAGCCCTGCCTGAACTCCTCGAGCTGATCGCAGAGATGGCGGTTGAGACCCCCAAACTCTTAGTTATGGGGGATTTCAACCTGCCATCGATGGGAGAAGCATCTGAGGTGGTTCGGGAGTTCATGGCTTCCATGACAGCCATGGACCTGACTCAATTAATTCAGGGCCCCACGCACGAGGGAGGCCACACGCTGGATCTTGTTTTTGTCTCTGGCCAGTGGACGAGTGATCTGGGAATAGGGGACTTAGTCATCACACCCCTGTCATGGTCAGATCACTCACTTCTCCGGCTTGACTTCCCTGGCACTACCCCCCACCTTGGGGAGGCGGAACCAGAATGTCCTAGATGGTTCCGCCCCAGGCGCCTGATGGAACCGGATAGGTTCCAGACGGAGCTTGGGCCATTTCCTGTAGACCTGACCCACTCCCGGATGGAGGACCTGGTAGCCGCATGGAATAGTGCGGCCGCCGGGTCCTTAGACCGGGTTGCGCCTTTGCGGCCTCTCCTGTGGCAACGAACCACCCTTGGTTTACCGAAGAGCTAAGGGCGATGAAACGCCACAAGAGACGCCTAGAGAGCAGATGGAGATCCTCCCGTTCCGAATTTGACCGAACACAGGTAAGAACCTACTTAAGGACATACCTTGTGGCATTAAGAGTGGCCAAACATCGACATTGTGCCACTCTTATTGCGTCCGCAGACAACCGCCCTGCTGCCCTGTTTCGGGTGACCCGCTCCCTCCTGTCACAGAGGCCGCGGGAAGCCCCCTTGCAGGGCAGGGCAGAGGAATTTGGGGAATATCTGCAGGATAAAATCGCTCAAATCCGGAGGGAATGGGTCCCCCTCAGTGATCCAGGGGGGACGTCCGAGGTGAGTCTTGGGAGACCATTCTGGGAGGAGTTAGACTCTGTTGCCACCGATGATTTGGACAGGTTGCGTGGGCGACTGCGAGCCACCACATGTTTATTGGACCCGTGTCCCTCCTGGCTTGTACTGGCATCCTGGGAGGTCACACGAGGCTGGCTCATGGGACTAGTGAACGCTTCATTGAGTGAGGGGTCCCTACCAGCTGCCTTGAAAGAGGCGGTTGTGAGGCCCTTACTCAAGAAGCCTTCTCTGGACCCAACTGAGCTAGCTAATTATCGTCCCGTCTCCAACCATCCCTTCTTAGCGAAGGTTGTAGAGAGTGTGATGGCCCAACAGTTCCCACGTCACCTGGAGGAAACTGATTATCTAGACCCGCGCCAGTCCGGCTTCCGTCCCGGGCACAGCACAGAGACGGCCTTGGTCGCATTGGTAGATGATCTCTGGAGGGCCAGAGATAGGGGTTGTTCCTCTATCCTGGTCCTATTAGACCTCTCAGCGGCTTTTGATACCATCGACCATGGTATCCTATTGCACCGGCTGGAGGGGTTGGGGGTAAGGGGCACCATTTTGCGGTGGTTCTGCTCCTATCTCTCCGAATGGACGCAATGTGTGTTGGCAGGGGAGCAGATGTCGACCCTGAGGTCGTTCACTTGTGGGGTGCTGCAGGGGTCGGTCCTCTCGCCCCTCCTGTTCAACACATATATGAAGCCGCTGGGTGAGATCATCCGTGGCTTTGGAGTGGGATACCATCTGTACGCTGACGACACGCAGCTGTACATCTCCACCCCGAACCACCCCAACGAGGCCGTCGAAATGATGTCCCAGTGTCTGGAAGCCGTACGGGTCTGGATGGGAGACAACAGACTTAAACTCCACCCCTCCAAGATGGAGTGGCTGTGGCTACCGGCCCCCCGGTTCAACCAGTGGATTCCATCGCTGGCCATTGGGGGTGAGCAACTGGCCCCCGTGGAGTGGGCGCGCAATCTGGGCGTCCTCCTAGATGCCCGGCTGTCTATGGATGACCATGTGGCAGCCGTGGCAAGGGGAGCGTTCCACCAGGTTCACTTGGTGCGCCAATTGCGCTCCCTATTGGACCGGGATGCCCTTCGCACAGTCACTCATGCGCTGGTGACGTCCCGTCTGGACTACTGCAATGCTCTCTACATGGGGCTCCCCTTGAGATGCACCCGGGGGCTGCAGCTGGTCCAGAACGCGGCCGCACGGGCAATTATGGGGAGTACGAGGTTCTCCCATGTAACACCTCTCCTGCGCGAGCTGCACTGGCTCCCTGTAGTCTACCGGGTGCGTTTCAAGGTGTTGACTACCATCTTTAAAGCACTCCATGGCACAGGACCTAGTTACCTGCGGGATCGCATCCTGCCCCATACATCCCTGCGACCAATTCGCTCTCACAGAGAGGGACTCCTCTGGGTGCTGTCCACTAAGCAGTGCCAGAGGGCAGCGCCCAGGAGTAGGGCCTTCTCTGTGATGGGCCCAGCCCTCTGGAATGACCTCCTCCCAACATTAGGACAACTACCGATCTCTGCTCCTTCCGCAAGAAACTCAAGACCCACCTGCTCCGACTAGCCGGCCTGGCTTAAATTAGAACTATATTCTCTAATCCCCCTGGCAATTTTAAATGATAAATTTTAAATCTTAGGGTATTTTAATTGTTTTAATTTTATTGTGACTGCTTTTAACTTTATGACTATTTTATTTATGAATTGTAAAAATGTTTTATGTATATTCCTCCTCCGTGTCATATGCTTGCATATCTAATTGTACGCCGCCCCGGGTCCCTTCGTGGAGAGGGAGCGACTTATAAATCGAATAAATAAATTTTCAGCTACCTGAACATTGCATTTACCACTTCTAAGCAGAAACTAGATAATCCATTAACACATTGATCGTTGTTTTAAAGAAAGTTCTTTATTTTAGAGTCACATAATCCCATACACTATCTTTAACTCTCATGCTGCTTGTCTTGTCCTCACTAGCTCTCCCCCTTTACATCTTGTGCAACCTGTACAACACCCCATGCATCCTTGATGTGCATGGTATCCCCCTTGCTTCGTTTTGCCATCGAAGGCCTTCAGGAAAGTGCAAGTGGCGGGCAGGGTGCAAGTGGCAGCCAGTGGCTGCAGAAGTGGGCCAGCAGTGGGCTCCTGCTGGGCAGGGCTGTTGTGCCACTACAAGGTGAGTCAATGGAAGATATCCCTCAAAAAAAAAGACCTGGTGCCTATTTTGGTGGCAAAAAAAAAAGTAAGACCGGGTCTTATTTTCAGGGAAACATGGTAGAAAAATTGGAACTTTTGAAATGGAACACTTGATGGGCTGGAGTTTCAGGTGTAGATGAGTAACATGGTGAAACAACAGAGCATCCCTTTGTACAATGTTCCCATTCATGGGTTTCTGAATACTTCTCATTAACCAGAACACATAATATAGTTTAGATCTGTAACCATAATAAACTCTACCATATCTGAGCAGGTACTAGTATTGGTTCATGAGACAAATTGAGGTGCCACTTCCTTTGTCTCATCCCAGCTGCTTCTGAATCTCTGTGGAATAAACATCTCTGGCAGTGGCATCAACAAACCACAGCTGCAAAATGTAATGAGTATGTTTGTGAGATTATGAGGTGGAGCTGCTCATAACATATGTTTAAAATTCCTGGTGGTAAGCAGGGAATGAAGAAGATCATTGAAAACTATTGCAAGGTTTGTGAGATCATTGTGCAGTTTTCTTGATGTGGATGAACATCAATATCCCTGTATAGTTTTCTCCAAGTTGAGAAATATATGGAAGGGGTCACAAGTTACAGTTGAAGAGATAGTTTGGAGATGCAGCTGGTCAGAGCTGCATCTTTGATGCACCCTTCGAAAATAGTCATTAGATAGCAATAGCATTTAGACATATACCGCTTTACAGTACTTAATAGCCCTCTCTAAGCCATTTACAGAGTCAGCATATTGTCCCCAACAATCTGGATCCTCATTTTACCCACTTTGGAAGGCTGAGTCAACCTTGACTCTTGGTGAGATTCGATCTGCCAAATTGCAGGCAGCTGGCAATCAGCAGAAGTAGCTTGTAGTACTGCACTGTAACCACTGCGCCA
Source organism: Natrix helvetica (assembly GCF_964273705.1). Lineage (NCBI taxonomy): Eukaryota > Metazoa > Chordata > Lepidosauria > Squamata > Natricidae > Natrix > Natrix helvetica. The sequence continues at coordinate 140,394,029 of NC_138550.1, forward strand.
CCGTTGAATAACCATCTCAGTCTAAATGATGCAGATGGGTCTGTCCTTTCTCCATATCAATACTAAAGTATTTTTCTCAATTTACATGCATTTCAGCAATTAATAAGTTCTGTGGTTTCCTGATTGAAGTTGACAATTTTTATCATAAGCAAAAAGAAAGAACATATGAATGAATCTAGAATTTAAAGTGAACTTGTTGTGAATCTCATGATCTCTATCCTACTTGATGAAGCCCACTCTGCTTCCTCCCTTCCACCCTGCATAGCAGTATTCAAGTGCTGCTCTTCCCTGAATAAACCAGGAAATGAAGCTGGTTTAAAACTCCCTTGCTAGTTTTCACTGCTTTCATTTGCTTTCACCATGGCAATGACTTTATGTCCTGTCTAGACCTACCACTGGTCAGTGGATTCCCTTCTTCTTTACTTCTCCTGGACAGGAAGGAAGAAAATAGGACATCACAGTTGTACCATTTTTCCTGTGGCTATGAACCTTATAGAAAATTTGGGACTGTGTCTACTATGCCATCTTATCACCTAGTAATTGTAGAAAGATGTTTGTTGTAATATATATTGCTAAATTGAAGGGGGAAATTTTTTTAAAAAAAAACCTTCTTGGATTGATCCTTTAAAAAGTTTGAGGAGAGAATATATTTAAGAAAAACCATTATTGTTCCAAACGATAGATTATCTAGCTTGCCTGGGTTCTCTTGTTTTGTTTTATTATTTGCAATCAGGAAGGTTATGCAGTATAGATGAAAGCTGGGGGAATAGAGAGCAATTATTGATCATGCTAGCAAATAATGCTTTTATTTACTTTTATTCCAGATTTCCTTTTTTATTTATAAGCAGCTGAAGATGTCTGCACTGCTGCGTAATTGGTTCTGGCCTCCTGCCATCTGACAGAGTTAATTATTGACGGTGTGCGCATTGCTCCTCTGAGAGAATCCAGTGTCTGTACAAATTAGTTGGAGGAAACTCTCTCATGCAATAATGAAAATAAATCCCTTATAGTTTTCTACTGAGAAAGATTTGAAAGCATTCATCTTTGTCCAAACACTGTACCTGTTGATTTGGATAGAAGAATATGGTTATGGTAATGGGTGGGTAGGGTAAGATAGAGACACGATTCAATACTTCTAAAATTATGGTACCATATCAAAAGAAAGGCTTTCAAATGATTTGAGAAAAGCAACCATAAATGACTAGCGCTACTTTTATTGTAAAAAAATATTACTGCGATCACCCCAAATTGATGCAGCTATAACATTATTTGCTAGAGTTTAGAACTCTAAATTAAGAAAGTTCTTTTCCAAATTCATATTTTTGTCTTTTGTTGAAATTAAATAAGCTGACCTTGTTTACAATCTTTATTTGGTAGAAAAATATTTCCTGCATGCACTTTGTGAGACATTGTATGATTCCTTAATTTTATTGCACTCTTCTAATGACATAATGATATGAAGGGAAAATCAACAGCACATACCTGATTACTAATTGCTTTAATTATCATCAAATGTTCTGCATATTTATGGAAACCGTACATGGTGAGAGGGTGCAGGCAAGGAGCTACTCATTTCAAAGGAACAGTTTATAAAATCAGCATTATGCTTTACTTACAAATAATTCAGAGATTGATGGAAGTAATCTTCAAGTGGATTAGCAGAATGAATGCCAAGTGTAGTTAAACATCTCTGTGATATATTTCTTTTTTTGTTTTGGAGCCAACCAGGGAATCTATTGGATCTTATCTTAATTCTTTGCAATGTCTTTGTATCCTTTTGTTATGCATATTGTTTTACCCAAACCGTGTCACATGCAGCTACACCTTGCATTTTTCCATGGACAGAAAACAAGAGACTGAAGTTGGGAGTGTCTTCCCATCCATCTGAAAGAACTGATGTATATCGTGACACTTTTCTAGAAGAAGAAAAAGAAAGGTACCGTAGTTCCTTTTCCAGTTTGCTGAGGCAGCTTGCCAGCAGAGATAGGCACTTTATCTTTGGCAACACTTGCTCTTTGAGGATTAGATCCGTTAACTGTCACTGCTTGTTAGTTTGCCAGTAACAAAGCTTAACTTGAATTGGAATTGGAATCCCAGCAGAAGCTAGCATAATGGAAGACAGTGACTTTCATCTGAGGAATATAGGATGTGCCACTAGAGCAGTGTTTCTCAAACTTGGCGACTTTAAGTCCTGTGGACTTCAACTCCCAGAATCCCCCAGCCAGCATAGCTGGCTGGGGAATTCTGGGAGTTGAAGTCCACAGGACTTAAAGTCGCCAAGTTTGAGAAACACTGCACTGGAGTATGGAAGATAAAAACTATTGTCTGCAATTTGCAATACTCTTATGGGGTCCCTTCCGTTTTTTCTATATTGTCTTGTTTACCATCTAGCCTCATCGTATATCATTATCATCTACGAATGGTGGCTAAGACGTCTGGACAAAGCTTGCATTCCCCCCCCCCGCTCTGAATATTTTTTTTTTAAATCTGTTTTATTATCCATCTGACAGAGCACATATTGTGTGAATCTCTCCCTCCCTCCCTCTCCCTTTCCCCCCACCCATCCTATGTGCCAGGTTTGCACTTCAGTTTTTATAAACTTGTTGTAAAACACTTACAGCTTTTGGAACAACTTTTATGTATTGTTCTTTCAATACTTCAACTTATGACCTCTTTTTATCCATAGCATATTAAAAGCAGCCAGCAGTAAAAAAAACCAAAACAAAATAGCAACTATAATTCAACTTTAAAAAAAAGAAGAAGTTCAAGCTTCTTTACTGACAAGGTTTAATTGAAATGATGGATTTGGGGGTGGTACACCTCTCAACATCTGTTTATTGGAGTGGCAACTATGTAAGGAAATAAGTAAATAAATAAATAAATGCTGCTTGCTGCAAGCTTAGTGAGTGATTTGAACAAGATTTTAGTTTTCAAAATCAATGGATTTTTTTATTAGTGCTGGTGACGTATACGGAATTGAGAGTCAGTATACTGTGATGAAAATATTGAATTGGGACTGGAGGTACTCAAGTTCAAATTCCCGTTCACCCATAAAGTTCATCTGAGTGGCTTTGGATAAATCTGTCTCTCAACCAAATGCATTCGATAGAGTTGTGGTGAGAATTAAATTGGAGGGCAAAGGCTATGAGACGTGCCATCTTTAACTCCTGGAAGAAAAGTGGCAACAAATAAATATTTCACAAAAAAGTGGGTTCCAAGAGTATACTAATTCAAGCTACTATATAGCTGTGAAGACTGTTTCAGTTCTTAATATGGCATGCAGTTATTCATGGTCAGTCGTGGGTTTCAAATTTTTTTGGAACCTCTTCTGTAGGCGTGGCCTGCTTTGTGAGTCTGGCTTGCCAGACATGTGACTGAGTGGGAGTGGCTTGCCAGACATGTGAATGAGTGGGAGTAGCTTGCCGGCTAAGTGGGAGTGGCTTGCCAGCCAGGTGACCAGGTGGGAGTGGCTTGGCAGTCATGTGACCAGGTGGGACTGGTTTGGCAGTCATGTGACCAGATGGGAGTGGCCAAGACGATGTCACTGAATTCTTTGCCCCAATGGATGATCTACAAAAAGAAGATATAAAAAAGGGAATTTATTATTTTGTGCGCTTACTACTTAAATAAGATTAAAATAAGTACAAAAAACAATAAAAGAGCTACTTGCAGAAGGTAAGTAGCGTACTACATACTACTTGTATTTCAAAGGGAATACAATACATATTTAATTTTACACATGTTAACAGCGGCTGGAATTGTGTTTGCACAGCAGTAGAAAAATAAAGATATAAAAATGAATAAATATTAGAATGTGCAGGAATGAATAAATTGACAATTAAAATCAAGAAGGCTTCGAATACTGTTTCACGTGGGATTTGTTTTATCAATTGCTAACTAACAAACCAGCAATTAGAAATCTAAAGGTATGAAAGAAAACACCAATTATGTAAGGAAAGGTCACTAAAATGCATAAGGAAATATTATTAGTACTTGATCATTACTAATGTGTAGATAACTGTGGGACATTACACACCCACACACATAAACTATGACAGTGCAAGGAAAACATCAAAAATTACAATTTTCCCCCAAAACACTGCAGATGAAACCAGTTTTTTCCCTAACCCTAAGAACAGGAAAGACAAAGCCACTGGAATAAAAACCATCAAGGCATTGCGGGAAATTATAAAGAACAGTGCCAGGAAGCTCACAGAACCAGCAACCACCTCACAATTACCTAAACAACCAGGTATCACACAGAAACACACAAAATCTGTCAAAGCTGCCTTGCACCAACCTGGCCTGCCCATAGAAAAGCAGCCACCTTGAGACACATAAACCATGCACCAACCTGTACACTTGAAAGCAACATATTGCATCACAAATAAAACAGTTGCAAAAAGGAATAACATTTCTTGTAATAAACATTCTATAAACAATAAATAAATAAAAATTCCCTAAAAATAATTATAAAAAGATATTCTACACACAATAAATTAAAATAAAACCATTAAAAATATTCTATACATAATAAATTAAAATAAAACCATTAAAAATATTCTATACACAATAAATAAAATTTGAAATTGTGGAGATGTAATTCCGGTCATTGTGGAAGGTCCTGATGAGGAGTTAGTGATGATCACGAGGCAGGAGGCATATAAATTTAATAAATGAAGAAATAAATGCCCTGTGGTCTCGATGGTTTGCTTGCAAATGTTTTATTGTCATCGGTGTGAGATACCTAGCTGGGTCATGAAATGTCTGCAAGAAAATCATCAAGCTCAGGGAACACCAAGGACCCTGCTGTCGTCTCCCTTCTCCACCACTCCTCTTCCTCCTCTTAATATATCCCACTCTTTCTAGCACTGATGATAATGATGATACCTGGTTTGGGTAATGAAATATCTGCAAAAAGACAAGCAAGCTCAGAGAGCACCAAGGACCACACAGTCGTCGCTGTCCTCCTCCTCTTTCTCTCTGTATACCCCATTTTTTTCTGGCACTGATGATGACACCTGGTTGGGTAATGAGATGCCTGCAAGAAAATCACCAAGTTCAGAGAACACCCCACAGTCC